>NC_133324.1:25188082-25908707 GCF_042186555.1 Aquarana catesbeiana
GAAGCCAGGTGCTTGTGTAGGCTCTTGAAGTATTTCCAGTTAGTGTACTGTGTACCCTGCACAGTTGCACCTACAGTATAGTTACCTGAAGACAAGTGCAGGTGTTCTCATACTAATAATACTACAGGCAGGCAGCTGATTCTGCTAGCTGCAGTATCAGTATATATATATACATCCCAGCTTTGTGCAGCTACATCTCACTGCAGGCCATTTGTAAGTCTGAAAGGCCAACAAGGTGAGGCAGACAGTCACAAGCCAATAAAAGTGGGAAAGCAGGCTCCGTGTCTAGAGGCAACAGTGCTGGTCGTGGACATGGTGCATCCTCATCAGCACGTGGCCGTGGGACACGCTTGGCCTTTTTTTTCGGCAGCTGGCCGTGTTGAGCTGCAACATGTGGAAGACTTGGCCGAGTGGATGACCAAGCATCCTCATCCTCCTCATCCTCTCTCACCCAGGCTCAGGGTACTTTGTCTGGCAAAGCAGCTGCCAACGCGGTCTCTTCCCTCGGCTCAATGGCATCAGTTACTCCTTCCCTAGCCCCGCCATGTCCTCCTGAGATGTCCCCCAAACTGTTTGACCACAGTGTTGGGTACATGCTCCAGGAGGATGCCCAGTGTTTTGAAGGCTCCAATGATGGTACTCAGCTAGAGGAAGGCAGTAACGTGAGCCCAGACAGAGGGGGTGCCCAAGAAGGACAACAATCTGGCAGTCATGTTCCCCCTGCTGCAGCATACTGCCAGGTTTGCTCCAGTGATGAGGAGGGAGGGGATGATGAGGTCACTGACTCCACGTGGGTGCCTGATAGGAGAGAGGAGGAGGAGGTACATCACCAATGAGGCAGGATGCCCTCCAGGGGCCAGCTTAATGGCAGCACACTGACTGAATCACACCGCAGAGCTCCGCATGTGCAGGGCGCTGCTGTCTCTGCACGTTATAACAAAAGTTCTTTGGTGTGGGCCTTTTTTGAGATGAGTGCATCAGATCACACCGCTGCTATTTGCAACATATCTCTCAAGCGTATCTCGCGTGGCCAAAACATCTGCTTGGGCACCACATGCTTGACCAGACATATGTTGACCTGCCATGAAGTTCGTTGGCAAGCGTACGTAAAAGAGCCACACCAAAGAACAAAGTGGACCTCTCCTTGCTTCTCATCAGCTGGGATCTTCAACCCCACTATACCTTCAGTCCTCTCTGAGACCTGCACTGAGAGGAATGAAGGTGTAGAATTAGGTGTGTCACAGCCAAGTACTTGCGGGTAATTTGCTATTGGTACACCAACATCAGATTGTACCAGGCAAATTTCTCTGCCCCAGCTGCTGCACCGCAGAAAGAAGTTCGCTCCCAGCCATCCACATGCCCAGCGGTTGAATGCTAGCTTGGCAAAATTGCTAGCACTTCAACTGCTACCTTTTCAGTTGGTAGACTCTGCCCCCTTCTGTGAGTTTGTGGAGTGTACGGTTCCTAAGTGGCAGGTTCCCAAACACCACTTTTTCTCACGGAAGGCGATTCCGGATCTCTACAAACATGTGGAAGGCAATGTCTTGGCCTCGCTGTACAGGGTGGTCGGTAAGGCGCATATTACTGCTGACTCATGGTCCAGCAGGCATGGACAGGAACGTTACCTATCTTTCACGGTGCATTGGGTGACTCTGCTGGCAGCTGGGAAGGATGCAGGACAAGGTGCAGTAGTGTTGGAGGTTGTTCCGCCCACTACGCCTCCAAAATGCCACTACTGGTGATTCTGACACACCTCTATCCTCCACCCCCTCCTCTTCTTCTTCCTCCATGCCCTTTTCCTGTGCTTTGTCCTCAGAACGAGCAGTGTTCCGTAGGTGTTCAAGGGGCTACTCAAGTATGCAGGCCAAAAGATGCCATGCGGTGCTTGAGCTGGTGTGCTTGGGGGACAGAAGCCACACTGGGGCAAAGATTTTGTCAGCTCTGCAGGGCCGGTTCAGAGGTGGTTGACGCCATGCCAACTTAAGCCAGGAATGTTGGCTTGCGACAATGGCAACAATCTCCTCTCCGCCCTCCGACAGAAACAACTGACCCATGTGCCCTGTTTGACTCATGTCCTTAACTTGGTGGTGCAGCGGTTCTTGGGCAGGTACCAAGGCTTACAGGATGTCCTGAGGCAGGCCAGGAAAGTCTGTGTGCATTTCCGCCGGTCATATAATGCCAGTGCTCGGCTGGCTGACCTCCAAAAGGAATTTAATCTGCCCAAGAGCCGCCTAATCCGTGCCATTCCCACCAGGTGGAACTCAACGTTGGCCATGCTGCAGCAGCTGCACACGCAGCAGAGGGCCATCAACGAGTACCTGTGCGACTATGGCACCAGGACAGGGTCAGGGGAGCTTGTTTTTTTTCCCCATGCCAGTGGGCCATGATCAGGGATGCATGCATTGTCCTGTCACCAGGAGGCCACGAGGATGGTGAGCAGTGACAGTGCATGCATCAGTGACACTGTCCCCCTTGTCCACCTGTTGGAGCACACGCTGCATGGAATAATGGACAGGGCACTTGAGGCAGAACAGAGGCAGGAAGAGGAGGAATTCCTTAGCTCTCAAGGCTCTCTTTATCCAGACAGTGTTCCTGCATGCCCGCTGATCACACAGGAAGAGGATGAGGAGGAGGAGGAGGAGGACGATTGTGTCAGCATGGAGGTGGAGCATGGCACTCAGCATCAGCAGCAGTCTTTAAGGGATCATTTACAGTCCTAAGAAACCCATGGACTTGTATGTGGCTGGGAGGAGGTGGCTGTGGATCATGTCATCTTTAGTGACCCAGAGGACTCCGGACTGAATGCCTCAGCAAACCTACGCTGCATGGCCTCCCTGATCCTGAAAAGCCTGCGGAAGGATCCTCATATTCATGGTATCAAGGAGAGGGATCGTTACTGGCTGGCAACCCTCCTTGATTAATGTTACAAGAGTAAGTTTGCAGACCTTATCTTGCCATCGCAGAGGGAGCAGAGGATGAAACATCTTCAGGAGGCCTTGCAGAAAGGTCTGTGCAACGCGTTCCCAGAGACTGGGAGGTTACAGTCTCCTGTTCCTGGACAACGTGTTGCCCAGGCTTCAGTCAGTCAAAGAAGGAGCGGTGGAGAAGGTCCCGTCTGATCGATGCGTTCAGACAATTTTTTAGTCCGCAGCCCCAAGGTATGATAGGTTCCAGCAACCATCGCCAGCGTCTGTTTTACATGGTGCAGGAATACCTAGGGGCAAGATCTGACTTGGACACCTTTCCCACCGAAAAGCCTCTGGGTTACTGGGTCTTGAGGATGGATCACTGGCCAGAGCTTGCACAGTATGCAATTGAGCTACTGGCCTGTCCTGCATCCAGCGTTCTTTCGGAATGCACATTCAGTGCTGCTGGAGGCTTTGTAACTGATCACAGGGTGTGCCTGTCCACCGACTCGGTCGATCAACTGACCTTCATAAAAATGAATCAGTCTTGGATCACCACTAGATACCAAGCACCTGATGCTGATGTAACCAAAGAGATTTTTTTGAAATGTCAGATCCCTTCAAGACTGCCTATGCTGATGCTGAGTGACTATCCTGTTATGCTGAGTGACTATCCTCTTCCTCCTCAATGATCATGCTGATAGCTTGTAAGAATATTTTTGTTTCTGGGTGCCGCCATCAGTGGTTAAGGCCCAATTTTTCAGCCCTTGTTTAACAGGGGCGTGTAATTACAATTTTTGATTCAATACTTTGCAGCAGGGCTCATTCCTGTGCTCCAACTAGAGTATCTTTGAGGGGTTGCAGTGTTGTGGCACCAGCACCAGTGCCTAAGGCCCAATTTTTCAGCCCCTGTTTAACAGGGGCATGTAATTACAATTTTTGAATCAATACTTTGCAGCAGGGCTCGTTCCTGCTCTCCAACTAGAGTATTTGTGAGGGATTGCAGTGTTGTGGCACCAGCACCAGTGCCTAAGGCCCAATTTTTCTGTCCCTGTTTAACAGGGGCGTGTAATTACAATTTTTTTTTTTAGAATGTTAAACATTTATTTGTTTTAAGGTACTAAGATATGTGTAAACAGCTGTTAAAACCTTAATAATGGCTCTGTAACCATTTCTGACAAACTGCCTGTCAATGGAGTAAAGAACATACCTATTAATAGAGGACTCTTTCAGGAAACAATCATGAAGCAGAAAATCAGGCACAATAGATCGGCAGGTGGAACCTCCCCCCTGCCCAGGTGCCTTTAACAAAAATAGAGAACACATGCTTTACTAAAGACATGAACATTAAATATTCATACAAATAAAATAACATATTGTCAAATGATTATCTCCATGGAAGCAGCAGCACCCACAAAATTACACCTAACTCAATCTATCATTGACAGCATTGCCAGCTTAAAATGACTAGTTAATATGAGCAAACAAAGAAATAGAAATGTTCTAGAACAAATTAGCCATTTTTAAGAAATCTAAGTAGTAAAGCACAGCTGTTATTGATGCGAAACTCACAGATTTATATTCAGATGATGACGTATCACCTAATTTATTTAGTTATTTTACAAGTTGAAGCAAGATAAATGATATATATATATATTTTTTCCAATAAATTTGTATTGAGTTTTACATATTACAGGTTATGTAGTCATAGTAAGGAGCGAAAACATGCAAATGTAAGTATACAGACTAGTTATTGCAAGTATAGTCCGGTTAGAGAGTTTATGAATAACGTTCTATGGGAAAGAAAACGCAGAGATTATAAACATAGGGTAGAACAGTTAGCCTGAAGTGGTAGGAGGAGGGGTAGGGTAGGGAGGGGATGGAGGGGATACAAGAGGAAGGAGGGGCTAGGAGGGATAAGGGGAGGGGGGAAAGGAGAGCATCAAGTAAAAGGCAAGTTGTGAGACAGAACTTTCAATTGTTGATTCTTATTTCAATTGTTAAATCTTTTTGAGTACCAAAGGACCCATGGGTTCCAGCGGGCTAGTGTCTTTGTGTGGGATCATTTGCTGCGTGCCAGGAGGGTTTCATAAGTGAAATGGGTTTGCACTAAGTTGGTTACTTCTGTAAGAGAAGGAATGATATCAAATTTCCAGTGTCTAGTGATCAAGAGTTTGGTAGCTAGGAGGAAGTGTGTAATCACTGTTCTCTGGTGTATGGGAAAGTCGTCTATGGTCAAATTACGAATGGCTAATTGTGGGGTAATTGTAACTGAGCTATGAAGTATGTCTTGGAGTATGGTTTCCACAGTTTTCCAAATCTGTGATACATTTGGACAAGACCAAAGAATGTGGAGGAGAGTGCCCGGGTGGCCACAGTTTCTCCGGCATTCATGTGAGGTGTGTTTGTGGAATTTGGCCAGTCTGGACGGAGTTAGGTACCATCTGATTAGCGTTTTTTGGGTGATTTACCAGAGGGAGGTGCAAGTTGTTGTTTTGTAAATAGATGCGATTGTCGTTTACCATTGGGCATCTGTGAATTGTGTCTGTAGGTCATTTTCCCAGTCAAGGAGAGGTTTAGTTTTGCTGAACATGTTTTTTTCCTGTAGGAGTGAGTATATGAGGGAAGTCCCTTTAGTGTTAGAGTGTTCTGTAAAGAAGTAGTTCCATAGTTTCAAGGGTAGTGTACCTTCTTCTATAGATGTGTGTGCCTTTAAGCGGTTTTGTAATCTGAAGTAGGTGAGGAAGTCTTTGGAGGGTGCATTGAGGTCTTTGCTGATTTGTGAGAAGGATTTGCAGGTTGTTAGGTCGTGAAGTTCTTGTGTGTATGTTACCCAGTCAGTAATCCAGGTTGGGAGTGTTAAGTCAGGTGTCAGAAGCTTTAAGGTGTTTAAAGGAATGTGTAGTGGTTTTGTCATCACTTGTGACCATTTGGTATTGTGCAGTGTACTCCGCATTTTAACTGAGGCTTGAATAGTTGGTGAATAGTGGAAAATGTGAGGGTGGTGTGTGGTGGTACTAAATAACCAGTTGGCGAGGTTAGTACCAGGCGTCATGTGATTTTCTATATCACTCCAGAGAGCTGTGGGTGACGGATTCATCCATTGTTTCATTTGAGATAGAATGGTGGCATTGTAGTAGTCTTTGATGTCTATGTATCCTATCCCCCCTGCGGATCTGTGTTTAATAAGTTTCATGTGACTACATCTAGATTTTTTCCCTTGCCAAACAAATTGGCTTAGGATGGATTGGAGAGATTTCAGGTAGGTGGATGAAAGTGGTATAGGGAGTGTGCGAAATATGTAGAGCAACCTGGGCAATACCATCATTTTAAAGGCTGCCAGGTGGCCTGACCATGAGAATTCATGTTTAGAGAGTTTTGTGGTTTCAGTAAGCATCATCTGTTTGGCGTCTGTGTAGTTATGTGCGAAAAGACCTCTAGTGGATTTGGTGAGAGTAATGCCTAGGTAGGGAATGCCATCATCCGCCCATGGGTAGGGATATTGGGTCTGGAGTAGATTACTAGTAGTTGCATCAATGCCCAGGTCTAGAATGAAGGATTTATGTTCATTAACTTTGTAGTAAGATAAAGTACTAAACCTTTTCAACAGCGATTGAACTCGAAGCCAGGGAAGAGTGGGGATTTGTGATCATCATTATCACATCGTCTGCAAATAAGTTTATCTTGTGCTCTATGGTGCCAATGGTGAAGCCTGATATTGTAGGGTGGGATCTGACATGTTCTGCTGAGGGTTCCATGATTAGGTTAAAGATGATTGGTGAGATCGGACATCCTTGTCGGGTGCCATTAGTGATGGAGAATGGCTTAGATAGCATCTCCGACGTATAAACCTGAGCTGATGGGGAGGAATACAGAGCCATTATGGCTGATAGAATGGGGCCCTGAAAACCAAATTTGCCAAGGGTTGCTTCAAGATTTTTCCAGTGGACTCTATCGAACGCCTTCTCTGCATCCAATGATAGGAGCAGAGAAGGCGTTCCAGATGTCTCAGCGTGATGAATTATGTTGATAACTCTGCGAGTGGCATTTGTTGTCTGCCTCCCTTTTGTGAAGCCTGATCGGTCCTTATGTATTAGAAGGGGCATTAGGTTGAGTACTCTGTGAGCTATTAGTTTGGCATAAATTTTTGTGTCCACATTGAGAAGAGATATGGGTCGAAAGTTTTGTGCAGAGGTAGGCTCTTTCCCCGGCTTCGGTAGTGTAACGAATAAGGAACTTAGCATTTCTGGGGGGAGAGAGGAGGAGGAGGCAGCGTCATTGTACACTTTGGTCAGATATGGTGTTAACACAGTTCCAAATTGTTTGTAATACTCTCCTGTAAGACCATCTGGACCTGGAGATTTGTTAGAGGGAAGTGCTGAAATTATGTTTCTGATTTCTAGATTGGTAAATGGGGTGTTCAGGGAGGCTAGTTGCTCTGTAGTTAGTTTAGGGAGGTTGATCTCATTGAGAAATGCTTCTATGTCAGGTAAGGACGGCTGTGTGATAGATGTGTCATCTTTTAGATTATAAAGTGTATTGTAGTAGTAACTGAATGCATCTGCAATAGCTTGTGGATCTGTCAGTTTCTGTTTAGTAGCTGGGTAGAATAGATGGGTAATTTTGGTTTTGGAATAGTGACATTTGATTCTGTTGGCCATTGCCTTTCCAGTTTTGTTACCAGTGGAGTAGTGTTGTGCTCTAAAATGTTTATGTGCTTTTTCAAAGGATTCCAGAAGGAGAGATTTTAATTCTTGTCTAAGGGAGTCTAATTTAGTCTTGTTTAAAGGATCTGGATTGATTTTGGTGTTCTAGCGTTTTAATATCAGCAGTGAGTGTGTTTAGATGATCACCTCCTCCTCTCTCTAGCAGTAATTTGAATAAGGATCCCCCTTATGAATGCCTTATGGGCATTCCAAAGAACGGTATCGTTGCTGACAGAACCTGCATTAGTATTAAAGTATTCTGTTAAACGGTCCTTAATATAAGAAGAATGGGTCGGTGAGTGGAGAATTGCAGCGTTCGCTCTCCATATCCTTGTTTGGGAAGTCTTCGGTGAGTCTTCTATGGGCGTGGTCCGACCACGTAATGGTCAATTTCTCCATGGAGGAGATTTTGGGAAAAGTCCATTTATCCACTAGGAAGTTGTCAATCCAAGTGTAAGAATTGTGTCTAGGGGAGAAATAGGAGTAGTCCCTTTCGGTGGTGTTATGGCATCTCCACACATCAAATAGGTCATGAGATCGGATAAATGGTCCCATAGGGGATGTAACTCTAGTAGAGTGGGAAGAAGAGTCGATGGAGTTGTCAGGCACTATGTTAAAGTCACCACACATGACAAGCTGTCCTTGTTTAAATCGATTGATTTTCTTCATCACTTTGGACATAAAGTGGATTTGTTTCTTGTTGGGGGCATATACTGATATGATGGTGTATTGGACATTGTTTAATGTACAGTTCAATGCCAGATATCGACCAGCAGCATCCTGAAGGCTATCATGTAAGGTGAATGAGCATGTAGATCTAATGGCTATCATGACTCCATTTTTTTTGTCAGGACCTGAGGCTCAGAAGATATTTGGGAAATTCTTGTTGGAGCACTGAGGTTCAGCATTGATCTTAAAGTGTGTTTCTTGGATGCACAGGACATCGCAGTGAGAATCCTGTGCAGTTCGCCACAGAGATGTCCGTTTGGCAGGGTGATTGAGGCCCTTTACGTTCAGTGATAAAAATTTGGGCATTTTGAAAGTGGTGTGTATAGGTAGCGGAGTAAGGTATTACATACAGTTACTCAGATGGGTGATTTGCTCGAGGAGGTTGAGGTCTGCTTTAAGTCCAGGATCCGATGTACTTGAGCTCTCGTGGATAGGAAGGAAGGGCGAGAAACAGTAGGGTAGTTAGTGATAACAAGAGGGTAAAGGAAAACAGGCGTCAGCAGTGTGTTAGAGACTGCTGGAGGAGGATGAGGGTAAAGTTCGTAAACTAACTGCAACGAGCAGGCACTGAAGTGGAGTGCTTATCTGATAATAGATTGACAGCATCACTGGGGTGGAAGTCATTTGTTGTGGTGAGGTGGATGACCGGAGTTGAAGGATTGTGCGTTTGGTTTGTGGGTCACCGGGGTTGGAAGGTCACCATCAGGAATGATACCCCATGTTTTGAGCAATTGTATGCCCTCTTCTACGGTATGGATATTGTGGCGTACTCCATTTCTGGTAACCATCAGCTTGGTTGGAAATCCCCATTGATACGGGATCTTATGATTATTGAGGGGTTTTGTTATTGTTTGCAGTTGATGTCTCTGTTGACGGGTGTATTGAGAGATGTCAGCAAAAAGTTGTAGCTTTGCGTATGGATGCGGGAGCTATCCCAGGCATCTGGATTGGGTGAGGAGCATATCCTTGGTGTGATAGAAGTGGATGTGCATTAGAGTGTCACGGGGTACTTCTGCGGGCAAATGAGGAGGTTTTGGTAGACAGTGGATGCGATCGATGATCATCTCGATTGGTGGGAGGTCTTGGAGGAGTGTTGAGATCAATTTCCTAGCGTAGGAGTTTAGATCTGCTGGTAGAATAGTTTCTGGGATTCCTCTTATCTTAATATTTTGACGCCATGAGCGATCCTCGAGTTCCGCCACTTTAGCACGCACCCAGCGGTGTTCTTCCCTGGTATGGTCATGTGCGTCTACCAGTTCATTAGCTGTTTCTGTCATGGCGCTCATCTGCTTTTCAATAATCCCCACTTTCTGTCCTGTGTGCAGCATCTCTGTTTTAAATGCTGTGAACATTGAGGAAATGTCAGACTGCAGGGAGCTGTGAAGCGACATCAGCATTTCTTTCAGCATAGTGTCTATGACAGGCTGATTGGTAGTAGGGAAGCCCGCTATAGGGGAAGATGCAGGAGGATGTGTGAGGAGGTTTTCTAATGCAGGCCTTACCTCCTGTGGCTAATCTGCTGTATCCAGGCGCATCCTCACTTTGGTAGGGCTGCTGGAGGTGGATGAGGGTCCGGAGGATAGCTGGGAGCCTGAGGAGTTGTGCAGGGCTGAAATGGAGGATTCGTTAGAATCAGGCAGGTCAGTGTAGGAATCCTCTGTGTGCTGAGCAGCGCCGCGGGCGCCATCTTGGATTTTATCTCCCTGAGGGAAGATGAGGATATCTGTGATTTTTGTGGGATTCCTGTATTCTTTCCTCTTTCTAGAGGTTCCGGTCTGGTTCCCCAGGTTGTGGAGGTCCGAGGACTGCATTTTTGGGGTCTGAGGCAGTGATTTGAGGTCCGGTTCTCCGATCAGTGCAGGAGCTGTGAGATCAGGCTTCTATTCAGCTCGGCGGTTAGCCATGCCCCATCTGTAATTACAATTTTTGATGCAATACTTTGCAGCAGGGCTCGCTGCTGTGCTCCAACTAGAGTATCTGTGAGGGGTTGCAGTGTTGTGGCACCAGCACCAGTGCCTAAGGCCCAATTTTTCAGCCCCTGTTTAACAGGGGCGTGTAATTACAATTCTTGATCTAATATTTCACAGCAGGGTCCGTTCCAGTGCCCACCAAGAGTAACTGTGAGGACTTACAGTGTTGTGGCACCAGCACCACCACCACCAAAGGCCCAATTTTTATGCCCCTGTTCAACAGGGGCATGCAATTACAATTCTTGATCTAATATTTCACAGCTGGGCCCTGTGAGGGCTTACAGTGTTGTGGCAACACCTAAGGCCACAATTTCTGCAGAGTATATAGGGCAGGCCCCTACATTCAAACATCCAACTTACAAACGACTCCTACTTGCAAATGGAAGGAGACAACAGCAAGTGAGATGAAATCTACCCCTAGGAAGGGAAAATCTCTCATGTAAGAGTTAAAAGAGTTAATATGGGAAAAACGAATCTCCTTGCCACTGATGCTTTATCACCAATCCTTATTTCACTAAAAACCCCAAGTTTTCTAAAAACATTTGTCATTGGGACAGAAAGTGAGGTAAAATCTTCTGAAGAGGAGCACAGACAGCAAAACAAATGTCACAGGGGTGATAACCCTTCCTTATGTTTTCCAAAAAGCTTAAAATAGATTTTTTGGCTGGAGCTAAACACGTTAATGTACCAGTTCAAAATTACAAACAGATTCTACTTAACAACAAACCTACAGTCCCTGTCTTGTTTGCACCACCTGTATACTGTTGTTCAGAGGGCCCCACACCTTTCCTTTTTTTAATTTGGGTGCGGGGTTCCCCTTAATATCCATACAAGACCCAAAGGGCCTGGTAATGTTCTAAATTACTTTTATTCCTTTAAAAATGTCATTTTGTGCAGGGACTGTTCTAAGCACGTGAAACATGCGCCACTTTACAGGCATACTATAGACACCCCCTCAGTTACGATATTTAAAGGAATATTTCACTTTTTTTTTTTCACTTTAAGTATCATTAAAATCACTGCTCCCGAAAAAACGGACGTTTTTAAAACTTTTTTTTGCATTGATACATGTCCCCTGGGGCAGGACCCGGGTCCCCAAACCATTTTTAGGACAATACCATGCAAATTAGCCTTTAAAATTAGCACTTTTGATTTTGAACGTTTGAGTCCCATAGACTACAATGGGGTTCTAACGTTCGTGCAAATTTTCGGTCCGTTCCCACATTCTGGTGCGAACCGAACCGAGGGGGTGTTCAGCTCATCCCTACACCACGCCTCCAAAATGCTAGTGGTGATTCTGCCACAGCTCTCTCCTCCACCCCATCCTCTTATTCTTTCTCTATGGCCTCTTCCTCTGCAGATTTGTCCTCTGAACCAGTGGTGCTCTGTAGGCGTTCAAGGGGCTAAGCAAGCACTCAGGCAAAAGATGCCATGCGGTGCTTGAATTGGTCTGCTTAGGGGACAGGAGCCACACTGGGGCAGAGATTCTGTCAGCTCTGCAGGGGCAGGCTCAGAGGTCGTTGACGCCATGCCAGCTTAAGCCAGGAATGGTTGTATGCAACAATGGCACCAACCTCCTCTCTGCCCTCCGACAGGGACACTTGACCCATGTTCCCTGTTTGGCTCACGTCCTGAATTTGGTGGTCCAGCAGTTCTTGAGCAGGTACCCGGGCTTACAGGATCTCCTGCGGCAGGCCAGAAAAGTCTATGGTAATTTCCGCCGGTAATTGGGTAAAAAAATTTTTGATCTAATAGTAGGGCCCGTTTCTGCGCTCAACAAGAGTATATGTGAGGGGTCACAGTGTTGTGGCACCACCACCAAAGGCCCAATTTTTCTGCCCCTGTTTAACAGGGGCACGTAATTACAATTTTTGATCTAATATTTAAAAGCAGGGCTTGTTCCTGCACTCAACAAGAGCATCTGTGAGGGGTTACAGTGTTGTGGCACCACCACCACTGCCTAAGACCCAATTTTTTTGCCCCTGTTTAATAGGGGCGTGTAATTACAATTCTTGATCTAATATTTTACAGAAGGGCCCATTCCTGCACCCAACAAGAGTAACTGAGGCTTTACAGTGTTGTGCCACCACCACCACTGCCTAAGGCCCAATTTTTCTGCCCCTGTTTAACAGGGGCATGTAATTACAATTTTTGATCTAATATTTCACAGCTGGGCCCCTTCTTGTGCCCACCAAAATTAACTGTGAGGGCTTACAGTGTTGTGGCACCACCACCACCACCAAAGGCCCAATTTTTTTGCCCCTCTTTAATAGGGGCATGTAATTACAATTCTTGATCTAATATTTCACAGAAGGGCCCGTTCCTGTACCCACCAAGAGTAACTGTGAGGGCTTACAGTGTTGTGGCACCGCCACCAAAGCCCCATTTTTTCTGCCCCTGTTTAACAGGGGCATGTAATAAATTATTGATATAATATTTCACAGCAGGGCCCATTCCAGCGCCCACCAAGAGTAACTGTGAGGGCTTACAGTGTTCTGGTACCACCAACAGCTAATGCCGCATACACACAAGCGGGTTTTCCATCGGAAAAATCTTGGATGGTTTTTCCAACCGAATTCCGCTCAAGCTTGGCTTGCATACACGCGGTCACACAAAAGTTCGCTCAACTTGCGACCTTCAAGAACGCAGTGACGACAACACTACAACACTACGACGAGCCGATAAAATTAAGTTCAATGCTTCCGAGCATATGTCAAATTGTTTTGGATCACGCGTAGGAATTTTGCATGTCGGAATATGTACAGACGATCGGAATTTCCGTTCATAAATTTTTCCGAGCGAAAAATTGAGAACCTACTCTCAATTTTTTGGTGCCTGGAATTCGGCCAGCAAAAGTCCGATGGAGCATACACACGGTCGCATTTTCCGACCAACAGCTCTCATTGGTCTTTTGCTGGCTGAATTTCCCATCGTGTGTACGGGGCATAAGGCTCAATTTTCTGCAGAGTATATAGAGCAGGTACTGTAGTATATACAGTATAAACTTTCAAACATCCGACTTACAAACGACTCCTACTTACAAACAAAGGGAGACAACAGGAAGTGAGAGGAAATCTACCCCTAGGAAGGGAATTTCTCTCCTGTAAGAGTTAATATGGGAAAAAGATGTCTCCACTGATGCTTTATCACCAATCCTTGTTTTCCTAATAACCCACAATTTTCAAACTCAAATTATCATTGGGACAGAAAGTGAGGTGAAATCTTGTGAACAGGGCCACAGACAGCCACCTTTTTGAGCCCGAGTGCCCAAACTGAAATAAATAAGTTGGTTTTGTGTTGCAAAGTGCCAACACAGCAATTCGGGAGAGAGGGGTGCTGAGCGAAAGAGAGGGTGTGTGTGAGAGAGAGGGGGGACACAGAGAGAGAGGGGGGACACAGAGAGAGATAGGGGGGACAGAGAGAGAGAGAGAGGGGGGACAGAGAGAGAGAGGGGGACAGAGAGAGAGAGGGGGACACAGAGAGAGAGGGGGACAGAGAGAGAGAGAGAGGGGGGACACAGAGAGAGATAGGGGGACACAGAGAGACAGAGAGGGGGGACACAGAGAGAGAGGGGGACAGAGAGAGAGAGAGGGGGACACAGAGAGAGTGAGGACACAAAGAGAGGGTGGACACAGAGAGAGGGGGGACACAGAGAGAGAGGGGGGACAGAGAGAGAGAGAGGGGGGGCAGAGAGAGAGGGGGGCAGAGAGGGGGGACAGAGAGAGAGAGAGGGGGGACACAGAGAGAGAGAGGGGGGACACAGAGAGAGATAGGGGGGCACAGAGTGAGAGAGGGGGGGCACAGAGTGAGAGGGGGGGCACAGAGTGAGAGGGGGGACACAGAGTGAGAGGGGGGACACAGAGAGAGAGAGGGGACACACACACAGAGAGGGGACACAGAGAGAGAGAGGGGACACACACACAGAGAGAGGGGGGACACAGAGAGAGGGGGGACACAGAGAGAAAGAGGGGGGACAGAGAAAGAGAGGGGGACAGAGAGAGAGAGGGGGGACAGAGAGAGAGGGGGGCACAGAGAGAGAGGGGACACACAGAGAGAGAGGGAACACAGAGAGAGAGAGGGAACACAGAGAGAGAGAGGGGACACACACACAGAGAGGGGACACACACACACAGAGGGGGGCACACACACACAGAGGGGGACACACACACAGAGAGGGGACACACACAGAGGGGGGCACACACACACACAGAGGGGGACACACACACACAGAGGGGACACACACACAGAGAGGGGACACACACACAGAGAGGGGACACACACACAGAGGGGACACACACACACAGGGGACACACACACAGAGGGAAGGGGACACACACACACACACAGAGGGGACACACACACAGAGGGGACACACACACAGAGGGAAGGGGACACACACACACAGGGGACACACACACAGAGGGGACACACACAGAGAGAGGGAACACAGAGAGAGAGAGGGGACACACACAGAGAGAGGGAACACAGAGAGAGAGGGGACACACACACAGAGATGGGACACACACACACAGAGGGGGGCACACACACAGAGAGGGGGACACACACACAGAGGGGGGACACACACAGAGGGGGGCACACACACACAGAGGGACACACACACACACAGAGGGGACACACACACACACAGAGAGGGGATACACACACAGAGGGGACACACACACACACACAGAGGGGACACACACAGAAGGAATGGGACACACACACACACACAGAGGGGACACACACACACAGGGGACACACACACACAGAGGGAAGGGGACACACACACACACAGAGAGGGGACACACACACAGAGGGGACACACACACACACACACAGAGGGGACACAAACACAGAGGGAAGGGGACACACACACACACACAGGGGACACACACACACAGAGAGGGGACACACACACACACAGAAGGGGACACACACACAGAGGGGACACACACACACAGAGAGGGGACACATACACACAGAGAGGGGACACACACACACACACAGAGGGCAGCGAGAGAGAGGGGTGACAGTGAGGGGGAGCAGAAAGAGGGGGACTGAAAAAGAGGGGATCTGAGAGAAAGGGAGACCTCTAGCTGTGTCCCTATCTGCAATCCCTGCTCTGCCTCCATGCCCCAGTCTTTGCATGCAGGTATTCAGTGTATAATTGTGCCCGGTACCTGTCTCCATACTTGATCCAGGAGAGCCCTCTGCTCTGTTCCATCCAGCGGCTCCCTCATAGCCTGCGCCTCTCTGCCTGTCCTCGTCTTCTGGGCCCACAGTCAGTCTGTTCTCCGGGCCTCACTGTTGGAGCTTTGAGGAGTCCAGGCTCCGGAAGGCACCAGGAATGCCCCGCTTTGGCCATAAAATTAAGCGGTGAAGCTCTTCTCTTCACTCCCTCCCGCGCTGTCATGCTTGTAGCCTACCACACGGAGGATGCGGGGCTGCCCACTCATTTGTGCAGACAGTTTCCTGCACCTCGCCGCTGCTTGCTTCTATCCCTCCCCCCAGCTGTTAGGCCTGTAGCATTCCACATGGAGGCTGCGGAGCCACACACTCACTCATGCAGATAATTTCCTGCACCTCGCCGCTGCTTGCTGCCGTGTTCTCCCCTTGTGAACCTGGACCCTCTCGCGTGCCCACAGAGATGGCTCTATCTGCCAGCTGTGGCACGCATGCCATAGGTTCGCCATCATTGCCCTATGCTATTCAAAAAGCTTAAAATTGATTTTTTTGGCTGGAGCTACACTTTAAAAATGTACATGTTCTTAATTACAAACAGATTCAACTTAAGAACAAACCTACAGTTCCTATCTTGTTTGTAACCCAAGGACCACCTGTATACTGATGTTCAGAGTATATAGGGCCTGGGGGCCCCATACCTTTTTTTTTAATTTGGGTGCGGGGGCCTAGTAATGGACTGGGGGGTACCCATGCTGTTTTTCTCAATGATTTCATCTATATTGCCGGGACCTGACAATACATTACAGCTGCAAGCAGTTTAAAATTACTTTTTTTCCTTTAGAAATATAATTTTGCTGCAGGGACTGTTTCACTTTAAGCATTATTCAAATCACTGCTCCTTTTTTTGCATTGATACTTGTCCCCTGGGGCAGGACCCAGGTCCCCAAACACATTTTATGGCAATAACTTGCATATTAGCCTTTAAAATGAGCACTTTTGATTTTTCACATTCGTGTCCCATAGACTTTAACGGTGTTCGCACAAACTTTTTGCCAGTTCTGTCACGAACCGAACCGGGGGGTGTTCGGCTCATCTCTATTGATTGATCATAAATGGCTTCATCCAAACACTAACCACGAGTAAAAGAAAAGTTTTTGTGTTATCACTCATATTCTCTGAAAAATGGCCAAGAAATCATAAATTCTGCCAGGGTATGTAAACTTATGAACGCAACTGTGTATATATATATATATTGTGGAGATGTGACCCCATGTCACAGGTGCATATGAGCAGTGTATGCCTGATTTTAGTAGGCTTGCTAATTGCACACCAGTGCACTGGGTTAATAATCATCCCAGGAATAGAGGTCAGTGCTCATTCTTAGAGACAACTCCGCCTGGCAGACGGAAGTTCTGGCCTAGGAGTCAGGAGGGAGCCAGTGCAGCATGAAGCTGCAAGCATAGAGATGCTGAACGTCAGATCTGGGGAAGACAGACCAAGGCCTAAGGTTTAAGGCCTGAGCAGGAGTGCTGTGTTTTAGCCAGAAAGGCTGAGTGCTGTTTCTGAAGCAGGACTAATGCTGAATACCCCTGTGAGGGAATCTGATGGTTATTTTTGAACTTTGCTCCTTTTGAATAAAAATGGGCTGCCATTCCCTTGAAAATGCCAGAATTTCTTCAACTCACATTCACCACTAGAGCTTAATCGCCCCGGATCGTTACAATATATATATAAAAAATATATATATATAAAAAAAAATGACGTGGGGTTCCCCCTAAATTCCATACCAGACCCTTCAGGTCTGGTATGGATTTTAAGGGGAACCCCGCGCCAAAAAAAAAAAAAAAAAAACGGCGTGGGGTCCCCCCAAAAATCCATACCAGACCCTTATCCGAGCACGCAACCTGGCAGGCCGCAGGAAAAGAGGGGGGGACGAGAGTGCGCCCCCCCCTCCTGAACCGTACCAGGCCACATGCCCTCAACATTGGGAGGGTGCTTTGGGGTAGCCCCCCAAAACACCTTGCCCCCATGTTGATGAGGACAAGGGCCTCATCCCCACAACCCTGGCCGGTGGTTGTGGGGGTCTGCGGGCGGGGGGCTTATCGGAATCTGGAAGCCCCCTTTAACAAGGGGACCCCCAGATTCCGACCCCCCCCTGTGTGAAATGGTAAGGGGGTACAAAAGTACCCCTACCATTTCACTAAAAAACGGTCAAAAATTTTAAAAATGACAAGAGACAGTTTTTGACAATTCCTTTATTTAAATACTTCTTCTTTCTTCTATCTTCCTTCATCTTCTGGCTCTTCTGGTTCTTCCTCCGGCGTTCTCATCCAGCATCTCCTCCGCGGCGTCTTCTATCTTCTTCTCCTCGGGCCGCTCCGCACCCATGGCATGGGGAGAGGCTCCCGCTCTTCTCTTCATCTTCTTCATCTTCTTCTCTTCTTCTTTTCTTCTCTTCTTCTCTTCTTCTCTTCTTCATTTTCTTCTCTGGGCCGCTCCGCAATCCATGCTGGCATGGAGGGAGGCTCCCGCTGTGTGACGGCGCTCCTCGTGTGACAGTTCTTAAATAACGGGGGGCGGGGCAACCCGGTGACCCCGCCCCCCTCTGACGCACGGGACATGACGGGACTTCCCTGTGGCATTCCCCGTGACGTCACAGGGAAGTCCCGTCAAGTCACCGTGCGTCAGAGGGGGGGGCGGGGTCACTGGGTGGCCCCGCCCCCCGTTATTTAAGAACTGTCAGACGAGGAGCGCCGTCACACAGCGGGAGCCTCCCTCCATGCTAGCATGGATTGCGGAGCGGCCCGGAGAAGAAAATGAAGAAGAGAAGAAGAGAAGAAGAGAAGAAAAGAAGAAGAGAAGAGCGGGAGCCTCCCCCCATGCCATGGGTGCGGAGCGGCCCGAGGAGAAGAAGATAGAAGACGCCGTGGAGGAGATGCTGGACGAGAACGCCGGAGGAAGAACCAGAAGAGCCAGAAGAACCAGAAGAACCAGAAGATGAAGGAAGATAGAAGAAAGAAGAAGTATTTAAATAAAGGAATTGTCAAAAACTGTCTCTTGTCATTTTTAACATTTTTGACAGTTTTTTAGTGAAAAGGCAGGGGTAAGTACCCCCTTACCATTTCACACAGGGGGGGGGTCGGAATCTGGGGGTCCCCTTGTTAAAGGGGGCTTCCAGATTCCGATAACCCCCCCGCCCGCAGACCCCCACAACCACCGGCCAGGGTTGTGGGGATGAGGCCCTTGTCCTCATCAACATGGGGACAAGGTGTTTTGGGGGGCTACCCCAAAGCACCCTCCCAATGTTGAGGGCATGTGACCTGGTACGGTTCAGGAGGGGGGGGGCCGCACTCTCGTCCCCCCCTCTTTTCCTGCGGCCTGCCAGGTTGCGTGCTCGGATAAGGGTCTGGTATGGATTTTTGGGGGGACCCCACGCCGTTTTTTTTTTTTTTTTTTTGGCGCGGGGTTCCCCTTAAAATCCATACCAGACCTGAAGGGTCTGGTATGGAATTTAGGGGGAACCCCACGTCATTTTTTTTTTTTTAATTTTGGCCGGGGTTCCCCTTAATATCCATACCAGACCTGAAGGGCCTGGTATGGAATTTAGGGGGACTCCCACGTCATTTTTTTTTTTTAATTTTGGTTCGGGGTTCCCCTTTGGGGAATTCCCATGCCGTTTTTATCAATGAACTTCTATGTGTATTGTCGGCAATGCATTAATAGCCGCGGGTAGTTTTAAATGAGTTTTTTCCTTCAAAATGTCATTTTGCTGTCAGACTGTTCTAAACACAGGAAACATGCGCCCCTTTACAGGCATACTATAGACACCCCCCAGGTAGGAAATTTAAAGGGATATTACACTTTTATTGTTTGACTTTAAGCATTATTAAAATCACTGCTCCTGAAAAAATGGCCGTTTTTAAAACTTTTTTTTGCATTGATCCATGTCCCCTGGGGCAGGACCTGGTTCCCCAAACACTTTTTATGACAATAACTTGCATATTAGCCTTTAAAATTAGCACTTTTGATTTCTCCCATAGACTTTTAAAGGGTGTTCCGCGGCATTCGAATTTGCCGCGAACACCCCAAATTGTTCGCTGTTCGGCGAACTTGCGAACAGCCAATGTTCGAGTCGAACATGAGTTCGACTCGAAGCTCATCCCTATTTGCCTTCCAATGTAGCTGCCAAAGCAGCCTCTTCCATCGGCTCTATGTCAACAGTCACTCCTTCCCTAGACCCACCATCATGCAGTCCCCCGAACTATTTGACCACAGTGTCGGGTACATACTGCAGGAGGATGCGCAGCAATTTGAAGGCTCCCCAGGTTGAGGAAGGGAGTAACGTGAGCTTAAAGAGAGGGGGTGCCCAAGAAGGACAAGAAACTAGGAGTCATGTTCCCCCAGCTGCAGCATACTGTCAAGTTTGCTCCAGTGACAAGGAGAGAGGGAGTGATGAGGTCAGTGACTCTACTTAGGTGCCTGATAGAAAAGAGGAGGAGGAGGAGGCACATCTCCAACGAGGCAGGATGCCCTCCAGGGGGCAGCTTAAGGGCAGCCACCCTATTGCATCACACCGCAAAGCTAAGCAGGTGCAGGGCGCTGCTGACTCCCCGCATATTTTTAAAAGTTCTTTGGTGTGGGCCTTTTTTGACACATGTGCAGCAGATCGCACCGTTGCTGTTTCGTATCAAAACAGCAGCCGCTTGGGCACCACATGCTTGACCAGACATATGACGACCTCCCATGCAGTCTATTGGCAACAGCACTTAAAAGACCCACATCAAAGAACAAGGCGGACCTCTCCTTGCTCCTCATCTGTTGGGATCTCCAACCCCACTATACCTCCAGTCCTCTCAGAAACCTGCACTGAGAGGAATGAATGTATAGAAATAGGTGTCCCAAGTACTTGCGGCCAATCTGCTAGCGGTACACCAACATCGGATTTTAGCAGGCAAATTTCCCTACCCCAGTTGCTAAATCGTTGAAAGAAATTTGGTCACAGCCATCCACATGCACAGCGTCTGAATGCTAGCTTGGCCAAATTGCTAGTGCTTCAACTGCTGCCTTTTCAGCTGGTAGACTCTGCCCCCTTTCGTGAATTTGTGGAATGTGCGGTACCTCAGTGGCAGGCTCCCAAACACCATTTCTCTTCACGAAAGGCCATTCCGGCTCTCTACCAGCATGTGGAAGGCAATGTGGAATGTGCGGTACCTCAGTGGCAGGTTCCCAAATGCCATTTTGTTTCTTGGAAGGACATTCCGGCTCTCTACCGGCATGTGGAAGGCAATGTCTTGGCCTCCGTGGACAGGGCGGTCAGCAGTAAGGTGCATATTACCGCTGACTCATGGTCCAGCAGGCACGGAAAGGGACATTACTTTTCTTTCATGGCGCACTGGGTAACTCTGCTGGCAGCTGGGAAGGATGCAGGACAGAGTTCAGTGCTGTTGGAGCTTGTTCCACCAAAACGCCTCCAAAATGCTAGTGGTGATTCTGCCACAGCTCTCTCCTCCACCCCCTCCTCTTCTTCCTCTATGGCCTCTTCCTCTGCAGATTTTCCTCTGAACCAGCGGTGCTCTGTAGGCGTTCAAGGGGCTACACAAGCACTCAGGCAAAAAGATGCCATGCGGTGCTTGAATTGGTCTGCTTAGGGGACAGGAGCCACACTGGGGCAGAGATTCTGTCAGCTTTGCAAGGGCAGGCTTAGAGGTGGTTGACGCCACGCCAGCTTCAGCAAGGAATGGTTGTATCGGACAATGGCGCCAACCTCCTCTCCGCCGACAGGGACACTTGACCCATGTTCCCTGTTTGGCTCACATCCTGAATTTGGTGGTGCAGCAGTTCTTGAGCATGTACCCGGGCTTACAGGATCTCCTGAGGCAGGCCAGGAAAGTCTGTGGTCATTTCCACCGGTCATATAATGCCAGTGCTCGGCTGGCTGACATTCAAAGGGAATGAAACCTGCCCAAGAACCGCCTCATTTGTGACATGCCCACCAGGTGTAACTCAATGTTGGCAATGCTGCAGCGGCTGTACACGCAGCAGAGGGCCATCAATGAGTACCTGTGTGAGTATGGAACCAGGACAGGGTCAGGGGAGCTTGGCTTTTTTTTATCACACCAGTGGCTACTGATCAAGGATGCATGCACTGTCCTGTCACCATTTGAGGAGGCCACGAGGATGGTGAGCAGTGACAGTGCATGCATTGGTGATACTGTCCCTCTTGTCTTCCTGTTGGAGCAAAGGCTTTGTGGAATAATGGACAGGGCTCTTGAGGCATAACAGCGGGAGGAAGAGGAGGACTTCCTTACCTCTCAAGGCCCCCTTTATCCAGATAGTATTCCTGTGTGCCCGCCGATCACACAGGAAGAAGAAGAGGAGGGAGAGTAGGATTGTGTCAGCATGGAGGTGGAGGATAACACTCAGCATCAGCAGCAGTCTTCAAGGGATAGTTTTCAGTCCCCAGAATCCCTTGGAGTTGTACGTGGCTGGGAGGAGGTGGTTGCAGATGATGTGATTCTTAGTGACCCAGAGGACTCAGGGTCGAATGCCACTGCAAACCTACACTGCATGGCCTCCCTGATCCTGCAAAGCCTGCGAAAGGACCCTAGGATTTGTGGCATCAAGGAGAAGGAATCATTACTAGCTGGCAACAGTTCTTGATCCACCTTACAAGGGTAAGGTGGCGGAACTTATCCAGCCATCACAGAGGGAGCAGAGGATGAAACATCTTCGGGAGGCCTTGCAGAAAGGTTTGTGCAATGCGTTTCCAGAGCCCGGGAGGTTACAATTTCCTGGTGCTGGACAACGTGTTGATGAGGCTTCGTTCAGTCACAGAAAGAGTGGTGGAGAAGGTGGCCGGCTGACCAATGCCTTCAGACAATTCTTCAGTCCTCAGCGCCAAGGTCTGATCGGTTCCAGCAACTATCGCCAGTGTCTGAATTACATGGTGCAAGAATATCTAGGGTCAAGATCAGACTTGGAGACCTTTCCAACAGAACATCCACTGTTGGAAGCCCAATGTTTCTGCCCCTGTTTAACAAAATTATAATTTCTGATCTAATATTTCACAGCAGGGCCCATTCCTGCGCTCAACATGAGTATCTGTGAAGCTTCACAGTGTTGTGCCGCCACCACCGCCACCACCGCCACCACCGCCACCACCGCCTAAGGCCCAATTTGTCTGTCCCTGTTTAACAGGGGCATGTAATTACAATTTTTTCTGTAATATTTCACAGCAGGGCTCGTTCCTGCGCTGAACAAGAGTATCTGTGAGGCTTTACAGTGTTGTGCCACCACCACCGCCACCTAAGGCCCAATTTTCCTGCCCCTGTTTAATAGGGGCGCATAATTACAATTTCTGATCAAATATTTCACAGTAGGGCCCATTCCTGCACTCAACAAGAGTATCTGTGAGGCTTTACAGTGTTGTGCCACCACCACCACCGCCTAAGGCCCAATTTTTCTGCCCCTGTTTAACAGGGGCATGTAATTACAATTTTTGCTCTAATATTTCACAGCAGGGCTCGTTCTTGCACTCAACAAGAGAATCTGTGAAGGGTTACAGTGTTGTGGCACCACCACGATGGCCTAAAACCCAATTTTTCTGCCCCTGTTTAACAGTGGCATGTAATTACAATTCTTGATATAATATTTCACAGCAGGGCCTGTTCCTGTGCCCACCAAGAGTAACTCTGAGGGCTTACAGTGTTCTGGTACCACCAACACCTATGGCCTAATTATCCGCAAAGTATATAGGGCAGGCTGTATAGTATATACAGGCGGTCCCTATTTTCAAAAATCCAACTTACAAATGACTCCTACTTACAAAGGAAGGGAGACAATAGGAAGTGAGAGGCAATCAACCCCTAGGAACGGAAGTTCTCTCCTGTAAGAGTTAATCTGAGAAAAAGGTATCCACTGATGCTTTATCACCAATCCTTGTTTCCCTAATAACCCACAATTTTCAAAATTCAATTGTCATTGGGACAGAAAGTGAGGTGAAATCTTCTGAACAGGGGCACAGACAGCAAAACAAATGTTACAGGGGTGATATCCCTTCCCTATGTTATCCAAAAAGCTTAAAAATAGATTTTTTGGCTGGAGCTACACTTAAAAAATGTACCTGTTCGAAATTACAAACGGATTCAACTTAAGAACATTCCTACAGTCCCTATCTTGTTTGTAACCCCGGGACCGCCTGTATACTGCTGTTCAAAGTATATAGGGCCTGGGGGCCCCACGCCTTTTTTTTTTTTATTTGGGTGCTGGGTTCCCCTTAATATCCATACCATACATTTTACTCAATGATTTTCATCTATATTCCTGGGACCCGACAATACATTACAGCCGCAAGTAGTTTTAAATTACTTTTATTCCTTTAGAAATGTCATTTTGCTGCAGGGACTGTTCTAAACACGGGAAAAATGTGCCACTTTACAGGCATATTATAGTCACCCCCCAGGCACGATATTTAAAGGAATATTTCACTTTTATTGTTTCACTTTAAGCATTAATAAAAACAATGCTCCCGAAAAAACGGCCATTTTTAAAACTTTTTTTTGCTTTGATACATGTCCCCTGGGGCAGGACCCAGGCCCCCAAACACTTTTTATGACAATAACTTGCATATTAGATTTTAAAATTAGCACTTTTGATTTTTCACGTTCAGGTCCCATAGGCTGTTCGCACAAACTTTTTGTCAGTTCGCATTTTCTGCAGCGAACCGAACCGGGGGGTGTTCGGCTCATCTCTAGTCACCAGTATGGTATTTATAATTTGAAATCATATCCCCTCTCAAGCGTCTCTTCTCCAGAGAGAATAAGTTCAGTGCTCGCAACCTTTCCTCATAACTAATATCCTCCAGACCCTTTATTAGCTTTGTTGCCCTTCTTTGTACTCGCTCCATTTCCAGTACATCCTTCCTGAGGACTGGTGCCCAGAACTGGATAGATGCGACCGGATGAGAGTCTTGTAGAGTGGGAGAATTATCGTTTTATCTCTAAAGTCTTAACCCAAAAGTAAAAATCAAACATTTTAAAATCCCCAAGCATTGTTACAATTATTCCAAAATTTTATTAACTCATGCCTCTAATAGTGGGACCCCCTGTATGTAACAGTGGTATATCCAGATTTTGGCACTCATATGTATAACAGCTTAAACACAATTAAAAAACATTTTCACTAATAACTATCCTCTTTGTTTTGTAAAAGGCAATGTCCTTGTGCAATGAATGCCAAGTTCCCATTTCTTTAAATTCAATATCAACAAATGGGCTCATTGGCACAATTACTTTTTAAACATATAATCAATTTTTTTCCATAAATAATCCTGAACAACATTTTTTTTCCTACATATAACACCACCCTAGGCTCTTCTACAAAACCTCTATTATTATTATTATTATTATTCAGGATTTATATAGCGCCAACAGTTTACGCAGCGCTTTACTCTAATGCCATTTATTGAACACGTCAGAGCCCAGGGCGATTCTATCAATCTGAAGTATAGTACATTTGTTGATATTAAAAAATACCTTCCAAACCCTTCAACAATGTGAGAATAGGCAATTTCACAATTAAAATGATTTCTTAAAGTCAGACTCTAACTGGAATAATCAAAATACCCCAGCTACAAGCCAAAATGTTACTCTTAAAATTTGTATTTTGCAATTATCTTAAACTTTTTTTTAATCTACTTAATTATCTGATCAGATTCCTCAAATGAGGACATTTGGTACCACTAAATACATGTAATTTAAATCAATGTTTTTTTATTAAAGTTTTTACATAATATAGAAAGAGTAGAAAGGGGTGTAGTCACGATCAGATGTGACGGAGCTGAGTAGGCGGTGAGCTGCCTGCTCTATGATGTACCGCGCTCATTCAGGCAGAGCTCCGTCATCCGACAATCCTACTCCACATGGAAGCTGCTGGTGAAGCTGCCGCTGACTTCGCTGACACCGCTAATACTGCTGATATTGCTGCACTGCTGGGGCTGACTTAGATACAGACAGAGTGGTCACTGTGGATGTCTGGCTGTCTAAAAAACGGTATAATGCTGTCGGGATATTGGGATACTGTTTTTACCTGAGGAGCTGAGTTGCCGTGAAGCCAAGAAGCAAGGGAGTCGGGAAGTCGGGAGGCCGAGATGTCATCAACCCTCGGCCGTTGATCTGCTTGCCTGTCTCGCTGTGACCGAAATTAAGTCCGATGGCTTGTTGTAAAAACAGTAAATGTCAACAACTGTTTGAATACTCTGGTAATCCCCAGCAACAGAATGCAGTCATAGTATTCAAGATATTGTATGTATCACGGCAGTTTAATGTAGAAGGAAGACAATAGCTGCAGTGGTAAGTGAGTCATTTTTTTTTCCCTTTCACGGATTATAGACGGACAGCTGATTTCAGGATTGGACAAACCGATGCCTTACCACTATGCCTTACCACTATTACCACTGCATGATATTGCTTTAAAAAAATCATTATCACTGAATTGTTGCTACTTGTTATCAGCTAATGAACTATTACCTCTTGCTAAAGTTCCGTAACTATGGTTTATCTCCAACTAGTCATTGTTGATTAATTATAAAAAAAATCCCTTGCATGTTGCATGCTGATGATCTATTGGGCCATTATAAAGAGGTATAAAGGAGTTAATGTTCATAAATTGCTACTAGACTGGATGTTATGTGACTGTGTTATAAGCTCAAAACTTAACCAGACTGCAGTTTGATAGCAGTTATTAATGCTATTTGCTAAATCCAGAGTTATTGGGTTTTTTCTTTTTGTCATGTGGATGCACTACTGCAATAGCGAATAGTTTATAAACCACAAAGTATTGCAAGAAGACGGACTGACTGTTGCTAATGACCGAATGGATACTATGTCCTCAAATAAGTTTAACTGCTGTTATTGGCTGAATGGATACAGTAGGTCCCCGAGTTATGAACCTCCGACTTGCGAATGACTCCTACTTACGGGAGGTGGCGTCGGTGGGCACATTGGAAAACATCGGAAAACATCGGAAAACAGTGGAAAGCATCAGAAAAAAACGGAAAACGACGCCGGAAACAGCAGAAAACATCGGAAGACATCGGAAAACATCAGAAAACGACGTCGGAAAACATTGGAAAACGTCGTCTCTGCCGTTCTGCGCATGCGCTTTCGACTTACGAACAAATCCAACTTCAGAACAAACAGGCAGTCCCTAACCCGTTCGTAACTTGGGGACTGTCTGTACTTTGTGGATACTTTGTTTTTACTGATATAATGCTTAATGCTATAAAAAGTTGAATTCCTGCTATTGGATGAATGGATGCTATATGCTTAAGACTATATATGCTTAATGCTATAAGAATGGATGTAATGTGCTTAATGCTATAACAAGCTCAATTGCTGCTATTGGCCGAATGGATACTTTTTTCCTAAGGCTTTAAATACTTTACGTTATAATAAGCTTAACTGCTGTTAAACGGCCGAAAGGATGATATCTGCTTAATGCTATAATAGAGGAATATTAACTACCCAAAAATTTTACTAACTGCTGAAGGGATGATACATATGTAAGATTATTACTGTTAAATTGATAAAAGGTGCTGGTTAATATCCTTGAATGCTACATAAACTGAGAATTCTATTAGGCTGTGAGCAATTATTATTGGGGGTTACCATTTATATTATTGAATCCCAAGAGCAGGAAATTATTTACTACAAGTAAAAGAACAGCAGAATATAACCCGACAAAGAAGGAGAGAACAGGAAGCGGAAATGGAGAAAGCTCTAAAAAAAATGAGGAGTCTTATAAATTAGACTCAAATAAAAAACAAATTACAAAAATCCAGAAAGAAGAGAAAAAAGGCCCAAAAGAAACTCCAGTTCATCAGGGAATGGACACCAGCAATCAAGTAGAATTTGATGGTAAGTAAGATGACTGGATACAGCCTAAAGGGGACACATTGGAAGACTCTCAGATGGATCCCGAAACAATACAGATATCTCGGATACCACGAGTAGCATGGGGATTGGAGGGAAGATCGGTGGTAAATATATCTTTAACATCAGCACCAGACCCTAATGGAGATACGAAACAACCAGATCCTGTGATGAAAAGACAAGATTTGATTGGAACACAGATATCTAAAGAAGCAGACATACAGAGTATTACCTCCACCTCTACTCTAATATCTGAACGCACATTGAGAGATGTTCTCATGGCTGTACAGGCTTGTAATAATTTGTTACTATCATTAACAAACCAGATGGTTGAATTAAAAGGGGACATCGCAGTCATGAGACAAGAGAACCAGAAAATATCATAAAGAACTACTGAAGTGGAAACGAGAGTAGGAGAGCTGGAGGACTCAATACCTTTAATAAAAAAGGGTCTGCATCTGACAAAAACACAGATAAAAGATCAAACCCAGAGAACGGAAGGAATGGAGAATAGACAAAGACGCAATAATATCCGTATTTAGGTCTACCGAGACATGAAGAAGGCCATTCATCTGTCACTTTTGTAGAAAATTGGCCGATGGACATTTTTTTTTGGGGGGGGGGATTCTCCAGATCTTTTGCAATAGAAAGAGCACACCGTACATAAAGTCATTCTCCTCCTCAGGGAGGTAGACCGAGAATAATGATTATTAGGTTGCTAAATTGTCAAGATAGGGAAAACATATTAGCTAAGGCAAGACAAAGAGGAAGTATTGAGTATAAGGGCAACAAGGTATCTTTTTATCCAGATTTTTCAGTAGAAGTGCAGAAGCAAAGGGTGAAATTTAAGGAAGTTAAACAGCGATTACAGGAATTGAAGATTAAATATTCAATGTTGTTCCCTGCAAAATTACGTGTCACAGATGGAGACGGTGCCCAGTTTTTTGATACACCCAATGCAGCTAATGTGTGGTTGGCTAAGAGGCAGAAGTAATGTGGGTAGTAGGATGGGAGAACCATTAGGAGGGTACTCAACAAGTTATGTCGGGTACCCCTAGCTTTAGAATCAACCTGTATATGATTTATTTTTTTTCCTTTCCCAGTGGGGGATATGGGGGGGTCTATTGCCCCCCCTTTTTTTTTATCCCCCAGCCAGGACGATATATGGTATGGAAGTAATGTCAGAGGTGGTTACAATGGCCACCCAGTATGCATCCCGTGTGGACAAGAGGTTTGTAGCTGATCCCGTCTCTCTGGGGAGAGACATTCAGCTTGAAATGTTAGGTTCCAGATACAGGGGGGAGGGGGGTGGGAGGTGGGCAGGATGGAGAGTGGATATGGGAATTTATGTCGTAACAGCGGTTGGGGGGGTGGTGACTAGGAGGGGGGTGGGATGTTTGTGGGGTGTGTTTGTTGTGGGGGGGTTGTTTTTCTTTGTTCTTTTTTTGTTTTTTTTCTTTCTTCTCCTCTCCTCCCCTCCCCTTGCTCCCTTCCCTTTCTCTCTTCCTGCTCTGGTTTTCCCTGCTTTTTAATATGTTTGTTTTTTTTTTCTTTTTTCTCTTATAAGTGTTCTTTATGTGTAGTAAATGACTGACCTATTTATTATAAGATAAGGAAGGATGACAAGTAAAATCAAGATGATGTCATGGAATGTTAGAGGATTGGGGGAGAGTAGAAAGAGACAGGCAGTAAAGGAACTAATTTAATTTTATAATCCTGCAATAGTTTGCTTGCAGGAGACATATATGGGGAAGAAGGATGACAAAATGTTTAGAGCCTTTAAATATAAACATGGATTCCACTCTACATACTCCACATATTCCTGTGAAGTGAGTATCCTGATCTCTGGTTCCATTAGGTTTACCTGTAATCAATGTATTAAAGACTCGGCTGGTCAATATTTGATGATCCTATGTACTCTAAACGAAAAAAATGTTCTTTCTGGTAAATGTCTATATCCCCCTCCATATAAGGACGATGTACTAAAAAAGGTTTTTGAAAAAATGGCACATTGGCCGCATGTATCAACAGTAATTATTGGGGATTTTAATAATATATTAAATGAAGAGATGGATAGGCAAAGTAAAAAAAAAAAGAGTAATGGGAAGGGAAAAGTAACAAGATTGGCCAGTCGGATACAAGAGATGGGTCTACTGGATATATGGAGATTAAGATTCCCGGATAGCAAAGAATATTCATGCTGTTCAAGTACATATGGGTCATTATCGAGAATCGATATGGCCTTAGGAAATGGAAACTTTCTCCCCTGGGTAAAATCAGTTCAGTATTAAGCAAGGGGACTCTCTGATCATTCCCTGCTGACTTTGTCTTTGGAGTGAAAGGAACAGTTGACTCGACCACTGTGGAAAGTAAATCCACAATGACTCTCTTTGATTCTAGAGAAGACCCAATTAGAACCAGTACTTATGGGCTTTTTTGAAGATAAAAAGGGATCAAACTCAGTGTTGATGATTTGGGATGCAATGAAAGCTTATCTTAGAGGTGTAATTATTAAAGAAATATATAAAATTATATTAGCTACAAAGACAAAGGGAGGAATTGGCAATAAAAACAGTCAAGCAAACGGAAGAAGAATTTATATCAGATCCCATTGAAAAGAAATGGGTTGTATGGCAGGAAGCACAAAAGATGTATAGAAACTTGGTTATAATTAAGGCAGAGAATGGTAGATTTTTGCAGAGTCAAATACATTATGAAATGGGGGAACAAGGGGACATATGTTGGTGATGATAGCGCGTAACCAGGAGGGCACGCCAAATATAGTGGCCATTGAAGATAAAAAAGGTGTAGTGATGTATGATACAGAGAGTATCCAAAGGATATTTGTAGACTTTTACTCGCGGTTGTATAGATCTGAAATATCAAATATAAGGGAAAAAACAGCTAATTTTTTAGATAATCGAACTATACCCAAATTGACTCCAATAGAAAGTGAATCTTTGGATACGCCAATAACTCTGGTAGAGTTGGAGGAAGCTGTGAGGCAAATTCAAAATAATAAAGCACCAGGGATGGATGGACTCCCTGTAGAGATTTACAAAATATATAGTCAAATTTTGCTTCCAGAACTTCTGGTAGTACTAAATGAAGCATATGTCACACAGGAACTCCCTAAATCTATGATGGAAACAATAATAATTATAATTTTAAAAACTGGTAAGGATCCATTAAAAACAGATTCATACCACCCGATTTCTCTTCCTACAATAAACATTAAGATATTAGCCAGAGTATTGGCCAATAGGCTATCCAGACACATTGACAGTTTAATACATGTAGATCAAAGAGGTTTTATCCCCTCGAGATCAGCAGCAACAAACATCCGTAGGCTCTTTCTGAATTTGCAGATACCAGTGGACAATGGGGGAGCTGGTGCCATCTTGTCATTGGACGATTGAAAGGCATTTGATATGGTAGAATGGAAGTATCTATGGATAGTATTGACTGCCTTTGGTATAGGACCAGGCTTCTTAACCTGGCTAAAAATATTATACAAAGAGCCAAAAGCAAGGTTGAAAATCAATGGCACCATGTCACCGGCTCTCTCGTTGTCCCAGGGGACTAGACAGGGTTGCCCTCTGTCACCTCTTCTGTTTGTGCTAGCAGTTGAACCATTGGCTGCTGCAATCAGAAAGTCCTAGGCGATAGAGGGATTTTGAAGCACAGGGAGAGAGGACAAAATAGCGTTATACACAGATGACACTCTCAGTTTTTTGAATGATCTTAAAATTAAAGAAAATTAGGGAAAATCAGAAATTAAAGGGGTTTTTAGTTTTGGCAAACTCAAGGACTCAGATATGTGGAGCAACTGTTCTGGAATGATAATATGAAATCATTTGCCCAACTATCTGAGGAATTTTAGATACCTAGACAAAAGTTCTTCCAGTACTTGCAACTTAGACATGCCATACAGGTTCAGGCACGTACGTCAGAATTTAAGCTCAATAAGTCAAAAATAATACCATTGCTCAAAAAGGATGGGAAAAAGAAGGGTCTCATATCTAAAATTTATGAGATATTAAGCAGAAAAATTAAAGAAAAGGTAGTGATTCCGGCCAGTGGGAACGAGATCTTGGCCCTCTGTCAGATTCACAATGGGCAGAGGCTCTCTCTGCGATACTACAGGTGTCCCTGTCCACGACTCAAAAATTAACACAAATGTTCATTCTGAATAGGTCATATTATACCCCGGAAAAATTGTTGAAGTGGAAACGCAGGGAATCCCCTGTATGCCCACGATTTAGAGGCGCACCGGCTAATCTAATACACATGCTATGAAGGTGCCCCAAGCTCCAACGTTACTGGCAGGATATAATTAAAAATATAAATAATGTAATGGGTATAAATTTAGTACCAGATTTGAGAATATGTCTGTTAAATATAGTGAAGAAACCCAGTATATTAGAAAATACCTATAGTGCAATAGCGAGATGCCTGTTTCAGGCTCGGAAATTGATAGCTCAGAAATGGATCTCTATATATCCTCCGACGGTGGAGGAATGGAGAACACAAATAAGAGAAACTATAGTAAAGGAGAAATACATCTATTTACGTATTATATTTGTTTTATTGTATTTTGATTTGGGTTTTTCTTTTTTTCTTTTTTTTTTTTGCGAGGTTACTGCGGATGTAATGTGTATAATAACTGTATCTGGGAAAATATGAATGTGAAATGTGTATTTTATATTGATGAAAGGAAAATTAATAAAAAAAGTCCTGAATTGAAAAAAAAAAAGATTTTACATAACATAGAAAGAGAACATAATAGAAAAAAAAAAAAAAACTTCACTTAGACACTTAGACTTCTGCTCATTTAGGTACAACATTGAGGATTGTTCAAGTAAAAAAGCAGTACATAGTGGATTGGTAATCCAAGGTAGTAAGTATAATATATATAACTTGCTAATCGTAGAGCGAGGAGCGTCATTCCCCCGCCCAGACACCACAACTGGGAACATGCTGTGCCTGGGAGGAGAACGACACCACCGGCCCCTCCATTTGAAGGTTGCTGCACTGCTTTAACCAGTTACCAATGCTTGTAATGCTTGAAAATATTGGTTAAGTGGGGTGAGAGTATATACTTGAATGTTTTATAATATTCCCCTATGTATCCATCAGGGCCCAGGGACTTGTTTAATGGTAGTGTATCAAGAGCTTGAGATACTTCTTGGATTGTGAAGGAGTTAAGGTGTATTAGTTGTGTCGGAGTCAGTTGGGGAAGAGACACTTTCCTTAGATAGTCATTTATAGCTTCAGGGGTTTGTTTTTATATATGGATAGTCAGCTAGATTATACAAAGAACCATAGTGGTTACTAAAGGCGTCAGCTATGTTTTGTGGGTGGTACTGTTTGTCTTAAGTGAGCGGATGTGAGATGAACAGTATTTTGATTTTGTACCTGCAGCCCCATAGGCGTTGTGCTAGAAGTTTCCCCGCCCTATTGCTGTTAACATAATAATTCATTTTTAAACAAATTTCCCTAATAATAGTGATCGGAAATCGTATCTGAGTTGGGTTAGTTGTTTAGAAATTGAAGTTGTAGGGGTTTGTTTATTTCGTGAGATCCTGTAATTGCTGTTGGTGCTGCCTCTTCCTCCTTGGGAAAAGGAAAAAAGGGCACACCAGCCTTGTGCATTATCCTTTGAATTTTTATTAAAAGTGACTAAAAAGAAAACTACTCACAAACATCTGTAGCAATCTTGCAATGTATATAGTCACTGAATAGCAGCAGTTGGTCTAGAGCAATTGATGTACTCCAGAGGTCACGGAGGAAATAACGGGGGGCCACTGCCGTCTGCCGAGTTTCAAAGGTGAAACCTTCTTCCTCAGAGCCCAGCAGTGTAGCCTCCTTCAGCAGTCCTTATATACACACATATGCACCCTCTATCAATCAAACAGGGACATCCCAGACAGGCAAGGAGGACCCTCCCCCCTCTCTGGGCGGTCTAAGGCCAAGAGAATACACCCACTAAAGAGAGATGGCATCTCCCTTACTAAAAACAGATGCAGTTAGTGGATGAGGCAGATTGGTCAGTAGAAAACTGGTGGGCAGGGGATCGTTACTGTATATGCACAAAAATATATAAGAGCCTCATATAATCCAACTGTGGTACAAGAGTAAGGGCTGGTCTGAAAACTGTAATGGCTTCCCATAAAGGATGTCCCAGGTAATGTCGCCAGGGCATACAGCGCCACCAGAGGCAACCAATCTTACCAATCCAAGGTAGCTGAGGCCATGCCACCATGTGTGGGATCTCTCTCCATGACAATAGCATCTCTCCTGGCCTATTTCGGTGTCTGGAACGCACGCTGCTGTGTTTGCGTTCCAGACAATAGGAAGGGTGGTGCTGACATAACTTCCTGTGCGTCAGCTGCCGCTCATTGATGACGTAAGCGGCAACGATGCATCACCGACATTATATTGTAGACAGAACTATAGAACCAAAGACAAAAACTGTCCTGTTTGATAAGGGATGGGAGATGGTAAAACGGACAGTCGCCATATATCCTATAAAGGCATGAGAGCTATCTCTAAAAAGCCCTATAAAGGGAAGGAAGGGGAAGGAGTACTCCAGCCCCTCAGTGACAGACCTATCCAAGTCAATCAAGGCTTATCACTGTAAACCAAATAATGGCAAGTGTACCAATAGAAAGGGTGCAAAATGATGTGTACCACTAAAAGGTTGTCAAAGTTAGGTGATGGCTTATAGTTTTTTGATTTGCCAATAGCATGCAGTAAAGCCTACATCTATATCTATATGGACACTTAAAGGAGCACTTAAAAAAGGACATAACTGAAGGAGGAGAGGACGTACTACACCAAGCAATACTAATAAAGCTAAATCATTATGGACATGTAAAAGCTTGACATCACACCAAATTGTGTATATACCTGATTGGTATGTGCAGGACGAGACAACGGATATAACAATAGATATCACATATCAAAAGGATAAAACATCAGTCATTAAGTTGAATGGATACCCTTAATAATATCAACAATAGTGGCAATATAAATACAACCATTATTAAAATCATTAAAAATACATGTGCATCGGGTACAAAATCAACACTTCTAAAACTGAAGCCCTTCCTATACACATTCCATCGCCATTAATATCTCAACTTAAAGAATCTTTCCCCTATAAATGGTGTAACACCTCTCTTAAATATTTAGGTGTATTACTTACTCCCTCTTATACTTCCCTATATGATACAAACTTCCCGCCCCTGATACTAGATATTAATAAATCTCTGTCGAACTGGACCAAATACCCCCTATCTCTATTAGGCAGAATTAATGTTTTGAAAATGTCTATACTGCCTAGATTACTTTATTATTTTGAAACCCTTCCAGTAGCTGTACCTGCCACACAATTAAAAGCACTTCACAGAACTTTCCTGAGGTTTATATGGAATGGCGGAGCGCACCGTATAGCAAGCTCAGTGGTGTTTGCCATTAGATCCAGAGGGGGCTTAGGAGCTCCTGACATCACTAAATATTATTATGCTACACACCTGAGGGCCATTACCTCTTGGTCTTCCTTACATGCACCAAACCAATGGTCTGCTATTGAAAAGGGAGTACTTTACCCGGTCCACCCGGGATCCTTGATATGGGGCGCTCCCCCTGCTCTGGATCCTATATATAAACGTCAGTGTACTGGACCAATGATACTGACTCTAAATATATGGCGTAACTGCCTTAAACGCTTTTCCCTTATGTCTCTCTGCTCCCCTCTTATAAACGTATTATTTAACCCTCTCATTCCGGATAGTATGTCCTTGGACAGGATACTCCCATGGGTGAACGTTCACCTCTTTCAGCTCAGGAACCTTGTACATCCCATAACAAGGAAACTACATACCTTTAACACTTTAAGTGAGAAATTTGGCCTTACACCACATCACTTCCACTTCTATATGCAAATTAGACATTTCTTTCATTCTAAATCACCATCCCTAATTCTAGATAAACCAACTACTTTTGAATATCTATGTGCCCAAGGCCCCCATCAATTACATTTAATTTCCTGTATATATAGTATCCTCCATGGGTCGTCTCCCGTCACAGAGACATTACATTTTTATATGCGCAAGTGGTCCCATCTAGTGGGCCGTCCTGTTACAATACAGATGTGGGATAGAATCTGGTCCTCTACATTTAAATCTTCCAAATGTGTCACCCAGAGAGAGACAACCATTAAAATTCTCATGTTCTGGTACAGAACACCCGATGTAATTCATAAGTATGACCCTTCAGTCTCGCAACATTGCTGGCGATGTGGAACCGAAATAGGCTCACTATTCCACATTTTTTGGCAGTGCTCTTTGATTCAACCTTTTTGGTGTGATGTACGTTTTCTTATACAAAAGGTGACGGGGGTGTCCCTTCCGATGGATCCCTTGACCTATCTATTGGGCCTACCTCCTTCAGGGATATCTAAAAAGACAAACAAATTAATATCCTACATATTACTAGCCGCCAGAAGACTTATTCCGTTATTCTGGCTATCCAATGCTCCTCCCCCAAGGTCCAGATTACTACACCTAGTGGCTGAGATTCGGACAATGGAGTTTTTGACAGCCTCGGTACACGATTGTATTTCCAAGTTCACTGAAATATGGGAACCATGGGATCTTTCGGAGTATGGGACCCCCATGACACCAGGCTCACCCTAATCTTAAGTCAACCCTATACTACCTGTGTATATGGCCTGAACTGATCTCAAGGATCCAGACTCCCTCCAATATTACGCTTATTTTCACACCATAGGGAATTGACCTAAATATATCTATGTGTTTTGTTACTGTGAACACTTTTTGTCACCTATATTTGTTACTTTATACTTTGTTTTTCTTTTTTTCTATAATGATTTCTGTATAATGCACATACATTGACAATGTAATGCTCGTTCTGCTAAAACTTTGTACTTAATTTTTGAAAATCAATAAAAAATACAATTATAAAAAAAAAAAATACATGTGCATATATAATTACATGTGTTTATATAACACACACATATATATATATATATACAGTCAGGTCCATAAATATTGGGACATCAACACAATTCTAATCTTTTTGGCTCTATACACCACCACAATGGATTTGCGCTGGCAGACAGTAAAAAAAGTCCTGCTAGCAGCATCTTTGGAGCGGTGAAGGAGCGGTGTGTATACAATGGGGGCACCGCGGCTAGCAAAGCGCCTCTGCAGAAGCGCTTTGCAGTGGATTTTAACCCTTTCTCGGCTGCTAGCGGGGGTAAAACCACCCCGCTAGTGGCGGAATATCGCCGCAAATCTGACGGTAAAGCGCCGCTAAAAATAGCGACGCTTTACTGCCGACGCACCTCCCGCCCCAGTGTGAAAGGGGCCTTAGCGTCTCACAGCTATTACTACAGCCTGTGTTGTGTAGTACATGCACAGGAGTCCCAGGGAGCCGTGAGCGCTCTCTGTTTCCTTTGTTAAGCTGTCTGGCCAAAGGGGAGTGTAGAGGTGGGCGGGGAGTCTAGTGACATCACAACTCAGCCTACTTGGCTCCAGAGCATAGACCCGCCCATGGATTTCAGAGATTTGCGGGGCTCAGTGTGCAGAAGGGGGTGATTTTTAAAAGGTAGGGATACATGCAGGAGGCATGTATACATATACTGTATATACCCAAATCTACCGGAGAATTGATGTACACACGCATAGGGGAGGGGGGAAGAAAAGGAAATATTTAAAAGGAGGGTAGGAGGGGAGAAAATATAACAGGTGTGAGTAGACCAGATAGACGTGATAGAAACCACTCATGGGACATATGTCATACTACTGTTATATTATTTTGTGGATCTCTGGGTCTTCATTGAGCCCTCCGGGGGTCAAACTCCCAAGGGTGAAGATCCAGAAGGCTTCACGTTTGCAAAGCCTCTGGTGTCTCCTACCCCTGTCAAGGTCTCCTCCAATGGATTCTATCCCAAAGACCCTCATGCCTGAAGGGTCTCCATGGTGAACATGCAGAGGAACCGGGTACTTAACTCTTGTATTAATGATATCACATTTGTGTTCACCAATCCGCACTCATAGGACAAAATGTCCGGCCCACATAGAGACCACCACATGGGCAAACGATGCCATACACCACGTAATCCGTCTCACAGTTGATGAACTGCTTCAATTGGTGGATCCTGCCATCCGTGCCAACCACTGACTTCTTTCTGTGCCACATGAATGTGCATGTGCCACAATTTCTGACACTACATTTGTAACTTCCCTTTTGGTGAAAGATAGTTGACCAGACATTAGTGGATTTACTAGAAGATTTCTTTACCATACTAGGGGCAACCAAACTTCTTAAATCACGAGGCTTCCCATACATGAAGTTAGGTCTATCTGGAAAGTATCTGTTCAGCACAGGGTCGTGTTTGAGTATACCCCAGTTTTTCTTTAGGATACTTTGTATCTCGAACACTTTATTCGTGTATTGGGTGGAAAAACAAGCTTGTGAAGTGTCAAAGTTAGTGGTGGAAACAGGTTGTTGGGCATGTTCTGGTGGATTATCGTATAAATCAGTGTACTTATTGAAGGCAGTCTCTATGAGAGTGGGATCGTACCCTTTTTCTTTTTTTTTTTTTTTTTTTTTTTATTGTTTAATGCAAGTGCAGACCATAAGTGTGTATTACTCACATTATGTAGATCAGGCATCGTTCCAGTACTATTTTCAACTGGGCTATGCTGGTAAGGTCTCCTTGGAGTTGTTCTAGAATGAAAAACTGTAGTTCCATCTGAGAGCTGTAAAGAAATCTGTAATTTCTGACTGTGTTGAGAAGATAGAACAAAAGGAAAAATAAAACTGAGATTGAAAAAGAAAAACTTGAACATTGAACAAGATATTTAAATATTGTAAGAACAATGTGTACCAAAGATGGGTATTTCTTACCCGAATGCAGCATATTGCTGCTCAAGTGGTCTCAGAGGGGTGAGTTTGTGAGCCGAGAGAGGCTACTCTCCCCATAGAACTGAAGATAACACTTGTCTGCTTTCCAGGGGATCAGTGTTTTTTAGCATTCTTTGCTGTGACCTTTTGCCATTCAGGATCTGCATGAGGTATGCTTCTTGGGGAGTTAGGTCTGCTGTCAGGCTCTGAAGTAACCGCCACTCTTTAAGCAGGGACAGGCCTTTTTCCAGTGAGTCTATGGTGAAGATATGGCCTTCCTTGGTAATAGTGATTTTTGTGGGAAAGCCCCATCTAAAGTTGATCCTGTGATTCCTAAAGGCTTTGGTGATTGTATTGAGGCTCCTTCTTTTCTGAAGTGTGTACTGCGATAGGTCTGTGAAGAATTGCAGATTTTGATGTTGTGGGGGAACATGCTCCTTGGTGCACAATATAGACATTAATTTTTCTTATGTGTGATAGAAATGTAAACGCAGTATAACATCCCTTGGGATCTGATCAGGGAGATTTGCGGGTTTGGGCAGGCGATGGATCCCGTCTATGATCACATCTAGATCTGTGAGTTCAGGGAGGATTTCTTTAAATGGAGTGAAAGTGTGGTCTCGCAGGTCCTTCTAGCTCTGTCCTCCATGTCAGCCATTTTTGATTTGAGCCCTTCTATTACCTCCTCTTTTTCATCATGGGCATCTACCAGATCGTTTATTGTGTCTGCAAATTCCCCCATCTTGTTTTCAATGTGCCCCACTCTGGACTCTACAGCCTGTATCTCCTTGTTAAACTTTTGCATGCAGGACATCATGTCAGTTTGGATTGAACTCCTTAGGGACAGTAACATGTCCTTTAGAACTGTGTCCATAACTGGCTGATTATTAGTGGGGAAGACCTCAATGCTGTCAGGTAGTTCTCTAGTGTCCTCCCCTGAGTCAGCGCGGGGGCTAGTTGTGGGGCTGCATCCAGAGCCATCCATCCGAAATTTGGCCTTAGCTGGGCTTGCAGACTGAGGGGTATTAGGGCAGGATTGCTGGCTGCAGGGGACCCATTATTTTTGCTGGTGGATGCAGATTTAGATGGGATGGAGTGTGAGCTATGGGCCGGGGTGGATGTATGGCCAGCGCCATCTTGCCTACCTCCATGTGTCTGCCATGATATGAAATCCGTCAGCTTCTGGGGTCTCCCGTGTTCCTTTCTTTTCATGGCCATGGTCACCGAGGTGGTGGTATATAGACTGCTTTATTTCTGGGGTGAAAACCCCCTCTGGAAAGTTGCTGTGTGCCGCTGTGTGTCTGTGGGAAGAGGAGCTTAGCTCTCATGCTGCCATCCTGTTTTCCGTGGCCGGCCACGCCCCCATAAAATACATGTAATTTAAAGCGGAGTTCCACACAAAAATGGAACTTCCGCTTTTCGGAACCCTCCCCCCCTCCGGTGTCACATTTGGCACCTTTCAGGGGGGAGGGGGGTGCAGATACCTGTCTAAGACAGGTATTTGCACCCACTTCCGGCATAGACTCCCATGGGAGTCTATGCCTCTTCCCGTCCCCACCGCGCTGTCTGCTGGGAACACACAGCTCCCAGGAGAGAGCGGGGACCACTTGGGACACGCATCGCGACTCGCGCATGCGCAGTAGGGAACCGCTTCACTTCCTGATTCCCTCACCTAGGATGGCGGCGGCAGCTGCCGAGAACCGAGCGGGTTCTCGGCATCCCCTGCCGACATCACTGGACCCTGGGACAGGTAAGTGGACATGTATTAAAAGTCAGCAGCTGCAGTATTTGTAGCTGCTGGCTTTTAGTATTTTTTTTTTTTTTGGCGGTGTGGGTGAACCCCCGCTTTAATAGTGACATCACGTTCTCCATATGTGATTCCTATTAACAGTGCATTGAGCATGGGTTTAATAATATATGCCCTACACATTCCATGAACATACTAATAGTAGTTGCAACCTTTCAACAACAAACATGTAATAAAACATACTTAAAATCTATAATATAACTTCTCTCGACTAAACCCTTCTCAGTGCAGTCGTGTAAATCTGAGGGGTAAATCTGAAATGAGGGGAAGCTCTGCTGATTTTATTATTTATTATTTTTATTTCCCTTGCATGTCCCCCTCGGATCTACAGCGACTGCACTTCCAAGTGCACTTTCAATGCAATTTCAAGTGCACTTTGCACTTGTAGTTTGCACTTGTAGTGTAAAGTGGATTTGCCTTTAGTAAATAACCCCCTATATCTTTTACTTTTTGCTATAATAAATATCCCACATTTTTTTCCTCAGTTTAGGCCGATATGTATTCTTCTACATATTTTTGGTTAAAAAAATCACAATAAGCGTATATTGATTGGTTTGCGCAAAAGTTATAGCGTCTACAAAATAGGGGATAGATTTATGGCATTTTTATTATTATTTTTTTTTTTAACTAGTAATGGTGGTGATCTGCGATTGGTGCTATAAAAATGCACTGATTACTGTAAAAATGTCACTGGCAGGGAAGGGGTTAACACTAGGGGGCGATTAAGGGGTTAAGTGTGTTCCCTAGGTGTGTTCTAACTGTAGGGGGATGGGACTGACTAGGGAAAGTGAGAGATCGGTGTTCATACTTAGTATGAACACGTAACCTCTCTCTTCTCCCCTGAAAGAACCAGGATTTGTGTGTTTACACACACACAGATCCCGGTCTCACTCTGTCACGAGCAATCGAGGGTGCCTGGCAGCCACCGCGCCCGCCGGGCACTCGCATCGCCTCCAGGCACATGCTGCGTGGCCCTAGTGACCAAAAGGCGAAGCGACACAAGGTAACGTCATTTTGCCCAGCCGTGCCATTTTGCCGAATGAAAGATGGGCATTAATAACCATTTTCCACCAATAAGGGGTACATGTTCAAATGACATATTTCCTTTTAACATGCATTTAACCAATCATAATGTTATATGATTAATGCCGCGTACACCGATCGGACATTCTGACAACAAAATCCTGGATTTATTTCTGATGGATGTTGGCTCAAACTTGTCTTGCATACACACGGTCGCACAAATGTTGTCGGAAATTCCGATCGTCAAGAACGCGCTGACGTGCAACATGTGCGACGGCACTATAAAGAGGAAGTTCAATAGCCAGTGCGCCACCCTTTGGGCTCCTTCTGCTAATCTCGTGTTTATCTCGTGTTAGTAGAAGTTTGATGAGAGACGATTTGCACTTTTGAGCCTCGTGCTTTTCAGATCGTTACTCCTCTTCAGTTTGTGCTTGTGCATTCGTATCTGGTTTTCAGTGTAGGTAGTCAGTTCCCATCTGGTTTTCAGTGCGTATTTTTATATTAGATATTTGATTTCCAGTGCGTTCTTGTCCGCTCGTTTCTGATTTTTCGGCTCGCTCTTCTTAGGCCTTTCCGATTTTCAGTGCGTTCTGTTCGTTCGTTCTGACCAGCCGACCATTTTGAAGCCATGTTGCGGGTACATACTCATCGTAGAGTTCATGCTGTGCAGGGGCTTGGTGTTCGGGTTCCACGGGTGGCAACGTTTTACAGCTTACCCAAAATTCATAAATGTCAGACAAAACCTCCCGGACGACCAATTGTCTCCGGCAATGGAGGAATATCTGAAATTTTGAGTAAGGTCATCGATTCCTTTTTGCAGCCTTTTGTTTTGGGTATGCCTTCCTTTTTGAAGAACACAATACATTTGTTGCAATTAATTGAGGAGACAACCCTCCCAGTGAACTCATTTTTGGTGGCCATTGATGTCGAGGCCCTGTACAGCTCGATCCCCCATAATCAGGGGATCGCAGCTGTACGGGCACTCTTACATCAGAGCCAGAAATATGATGAAGCATTGAATGAATTTATTATTGATGTGCCCCGGCCTACGCCAACTTGTACCTGGGGGAGTGGGAGAAAGCCCTCCTAGATGATGGGGACCTCGCGATGTACATGAGACACATATTTTTGTTTTTGTTATATATATTATGTTATATTGTTACATTGATGACGTCCTCGTCATCTGGGAGGGCTCGGAGGAAATGTTGCTTGAATTTCTCAACTGTATCAACCAAAATAAACATAATTTAAAGTTCACCATGACCTATGACCGCGATCAAATGACATTTTTGGATGTCAAGCTAAGACGCACCCCGGAAAATAAAATCTCTAGTACCCTATTTTGGAAAAGCACCGCAGGAAATACGGTGCTTCATGCGGACAGTTTTCACCCTACAGTACTAAAAAAGTCTATCCCGTATGGACAATACCTGCGTCTACGCAGGAATTGTTCAGACAATACCCTTTTCAAACAAGAAGCTTATAACTTGCAAACTAGACTGTTAGCATGTGGCTACAGTCGTTCCTGCCTTCGTAAGGCCTACAATAGAGCAGCTGCACAATCCCGATGCAAGCTATTATCTAAAAAGAGAACGACAAATGACCATGGTATGGATCCTACCAGGATCATTCTGCGATTCTCCAGACAGCATCAGGAGATTAGGAACATCATCCAAAAATACTGGCCCATACTCATGGACGATCCAAAGGTTTGTGGCTTCATTTCAAATAGTCCATCAATCACCTATAGACGTGCCACCTCGCTAAAAGACAAACTGGTTCAAAGCGAGTTTCAGCATGAGCAAAAAAGATCAAAACACTGCTCAACCCTGGGATCGTTTCCATGTGGACACTGCTCTTTTGGCCAGTATAAGACAGGATAAAACATTCCGCCTTCCGAATGGGGTACTGTTCAAGCCCATACATTTTACCAACTGCCAGACACGAGGGATAGTATACCTCATGTCATGTGAATGCGGTGCATACTATGTTGGTAAAACAAAACAAGAATTTCACCACCGGATGTCCAAGCATATTTATCATATGCAAATTGGTAATCACTATCTACCACTAGGACAACATGTAGTGACAGTACACAATTACAAGATGCCCAAGGTATCCTTCACCACACTGGATCGGATACATAAACCGAATCGAGACAGTGATTGGAACAAAATCTTGTTACAACATGAACAGAGGTGGATATTCAAATTGAATGCCACCTCATTCCCGGGACTAAACAAGGCCATCTCGTTTGCCCCATTTTTAAAATGCTTCGTTTCTGGAAAGACTCATTAAAGTCTTTCTGGCTTCCCCCGAATAATAAAGAACCTCTTGGTCATTGTGGTCCCCTTTTGCTTTCTTTTCCCCTTCCCCCCTTAGATGTTCTGGTGGTGTGCTATCTGATTGTATTTTGTATACATTATTTGACATTTTTCTTTTTTTCCCCCTTCTTTTTCTTTAATTAACTTTGATTGTAATTGTAGATTTACCAAGATATGTGATTTTTCCTTGCACGCACTGATGTTTTCATATGTATGTACATTAAAACCAAATGAATATATCAGTCTGGGATAATATACCCATGCATGTTATTGATCATTAGTCCTTACATATTCATTTTTGTTTGTTTTAGGCAAATGTAAATGATCATCATGTCCCCTTTTCTTGCCTGTCCTCTTCCCCTTTAAGGTCTGGCAGCTCTGCGGCCGCTGCTTCCGGGCCGGGGTTTTTTCCTTTGATGTGCCTTCCCGGCAAGGGGGGGAGGAGCCGTCTTTCGTTGCTGGCTCCTCCCCCTTCTTCCCCACCAGGCACCCGGGCTGGCCCTGGCTGCTACATTGGGGATGTTTTCTCCCTTGCCGGCGGCGTTCGAGAACATCCTCGGATGTCCCCGGTCACTGCGCATGCGCGGGGCCCCACACGTGCGACGTGACGCAGGTGCGTCACGTAGTTACGATGAGGATGACGTTAGTGCAGAGCCTCAGCCCGTCCCGAACACTGGGGAAGCCACACGAGGCTGCCCCTATGGCGGCCATGCCCTCCATGACGGTCCTATGGATCGGCCCAGTGGGGAGGGGGGTGCACACCTGCGATGGATTCGTTCTGATGAACACACGCCCACAGCAAGGATATATATAGTTTAAAAGATCTTACACTTGTAGTCCCTCTACTTGGTTGGCCAGATATTTCTGCAGCTCCTACACTGTAAGTACACTCTTTTGCAATGTGTTTCTGCACCGCTCCAGCCTTATATAACTATGATCGGTTAACTATACTGATCATGTACTTATAATACTTTTTTTACAATTCTTTATAATATTATCTTTTCTCTTCCTTTATATATATATTTTCAGACTTGTCGACTCGGTTCGGATATCTATGCACTGAGCCTGACACAACTTGCGGCCTATCCCGGGCTAGGTCACAATTTAGTCTGATCATATTGGGCTACACGGTGCAGCCTCATATTTGCTTTCACGCTTTTTGAGGTAAACACTTAAGATTATTTTGTCACTTTCATGTCTGGCTCTATTGTGGGCACTCTTTTTTCATTATAGCCACATTTGGAGTATCCACGATCACCTACACACTATGTTTTTTTTATCCAACTTTAAATCATCTTATCCAAATGAGCTGGTGTACACCACTTGGACTTTTCATCTTATTCAACTTTCTAATTGGTTAGTTTAACTATTCTTACGTACTCCCCTTACTCATTACTTTTTCTCACTTATGTATATATTTAACATTCTGAGGCCACAATCTGCATATATGGTATGCATGCAGATGGGTGCCTCTCACCTGACTACCGAATTAAGGAAATACCTCTTGATATAATCTTTTTGATATACATTATGGGTTTGTCTCTTAGTGTGTTTTTGGGCTTTCGCTTCAGGTGTGGCCTGTTCCCCAACCGATCGTCTGGCCAGATGGGGGGGGCGATTTTTAGTGTGACTTCTCGTAAGCCACATCGTAGGACTCTTGCTCCGGTGCTGGTGGCCGTGCCAGTGGAGGTGTTTTGTGACCCCTCGGGAGAGAGAATAGGCACTTTTTTTAAAGGGGATCTTCATGTAAGAAGCCCTTTGTTCTTAGGACACGCACTATTGGGTAATTATATCATATAGAGTACTGCACATTATTATTACTATGCGCAATTAAGTCTTTACATGTGTACCTTTATTATATATTCCTTAACAGACTGACCTCTGAAGAAGACCCTGGATATATGGGTTGAAACACGTCAGGTTTTATTTTCTGATGTTAACAATATTTGCATGATGTTGTTATGGAAATATGTCTGTATAATGTGTGTCTGATCCTACAAGCCTTGTAAACGCTCTATACCAGAGCTCATTTTTAACCTTTGTGTTATACCATTTTTTGTACAATAAAACATTATAATTTTTATATAATATTGGTTTAATAATTTTATTCTGCTGCCAAAAAAAACCCACCCTGGGGAAACCCTCTTCTTTTTTTGTTTTCACTATCAGGGGTGAGCAGCACTTTTTCTCTCTTCCTTGTGTCCTCTCTTTGCTGGTGTTGGGGTTCTTACTTTGACCCAAGCCCAGTCCATGAACAGGGTGAGGAGGAGTTCATGGACGAAGAATTGGTTGCTCCAGCGTGACCAATTTTCTCATATGCCTTTGTTGCGGGAGATTCGGGAGAATAATCCTGATGATTTCAGGAATTATTTCTGGATGACGGACCCCGTTTTTCACCGTTTGTTGGCTTTGCTGTCCCCTTATATTACCAAGCAGGACACCTTCATGCGGCAAGCCATCACTCCTGAACAGAGGCTAGTCGCCACGTTGCGGTACTTGGTGACGGGGAGAAGTCTTCAGGACATCAAGTTCTCGACAGGCATCTCCCCCCAGGTTCTGGGGATCATTATTCCAGCTACCTGTTCTGCCATCATTCAGGTCCTGCAGAAGGACTATATTAGGGTAAGTTTTCTCCTTTAACATCACATTCTATGTATTTAATGTGTGCTAATCTATTGTATTTCTTTCATCATTCCTTAAATACAATGATTGTAATATGCTGTGAATGTCCTCTTTGTTCTCATGCATGCTGGAAGTTTTTAAAGTTCCTTTTTTGTCCTTCATGCATATTTGCCTTCACTAACCTCCCCAGCATGCTATCCTGGGCCCTCCCTCCCCCCAACCGCTAAGTCAACCGATACCAATACTCTATCTGCTGACTTTGCCAAACCCATATTATACCTACCTCTTTTGTGGTCATATTTATGGATGAATTCACCAAAGCATGTAGTGAAAGGGCCTGCCTGAATACTTTCAAATGGTACTGTTTAAAGTTTGGTTCTCCTATTATCTTGATAGGTAATTGCAGAATGTAAAAATGTGCTTCAATTTGTACAGTGTGTATTTATATTTTTGTATTACGACACTTCTTACCTGTCCAGTGGGCTTACTGTGTAAGTAAGGAGGGGCTGGCCAAAGTAACACACATTATTTATGCATTAAGCTCTCAATGAGCTGTCCAAAACACCCCCCCCCTAAAATTTTTACAATGGGCCATCAGAGGGTGTGAGGAATCTGATAAGTGGACCTTAGATTTTTTTCTTTAAATACTCCTTCAAATAAATTTTATACTGAGGTTGGCCAAGAATGTTTGTGTCTAATCTGCTTGCAATGTTATGTGCAAAAGTAATATTTTTTTTCTTGTTTTACTCCACAGTTTCCTTCAACGCCACAGGAATGGCAGACTGCGGCTTCCCACTTTGCCCAGCGGTGGGACTTTCCCAACTGCGGAGGGGCAATAGATGGGAAACACGTCTACATAGTCCCACCCCCCAACTCGGGGTCATACTATTACAACTATAAGGGGTTTAATAATATAGTGATGTTGGCGGTGGTGTCGGCAACACATGAGTTTCTCTATGTGGACATGGGGAAGAATGGTCGGATGTCGGATGGTTGAGTCATCGCCCAGACCGAGTTCTATGGACGGCTCCAGAGTGGTGGCTTGGGATTGCCACCTCTGGAAGACAACGTGGCTGGTCTGCCGTTCGTCTTTGTCGCTGATGAAGCGTTTGGGCTGGGTGATCACCTGATGCGGCCGTTCCCGATGAGGACCATCACCCCGGACCAGAGGGTTTTTAACTACCGGCTGGCCAGAGCCAGAAGAGTGGTGGAGAACGCTTTAGGGATAATGGCCAGCCGGTTCCGCCTCTTCCTTACGCCAATCAACATGGTGGAATATAAACTTAACCATATAATCCTTTCATGCTGCATTCTCCACAACTATTTAAGGAGAAAATCAATGAACTATGTGGCCTCAGTTGGACCTGAGGCCGGATTTCAAGACCAAACCCTGATGTCATTTGAAGCTGGCCGTCCTGGCTTGCCCCCCGAAGCGCCCGCGAGGTCCGTTTAAAATATATAGAGTACTTTGCGGGTAGGGGGGCCATTGATATGCCAGAACATGTTTAAGAAACATTTTTGGAATCGATTTTTATTTTAAACTGAAAAATATTTTCTTTGATTTACTGCTTGTGTTTCTTTTAGCTGTCTCCTAGGTTACCAATGGGCTTTTCTTTTTGGCCATTTTCTTCAATAGTGCAAACGAAATTTCTTTGTTACATGGGGTGACAATCTCTTCTTCAGCTAACTATTATGTTGTGGGTCTGCTACACACACACACCTTGTTTTTGTTGTTAATGTATGTAATGCATTACTGAAAAAAATATTAATTATTTTCAGCACCATTAATTAATTTTTTGGAGTGATGAAAATGGCCTGATTATTGCAAATTATAAAGCACTGTGGATCTTATTTACTAAAGGAAAATCCACTTTTCACTACAAGTGCACTGCAAAAGTGCACTGAAAGTGCCCTTATAGTGCAAAGCGGATTTTCCTTTTGTAAATACCCCCCCCCGCCACATTGTCACTGTAAACACCAACTTACTCAAAAAACTGCTATTGAGCATTGAAAGAAGAAGCCACACATTGTTGATTAGAACATTTTTTACTCTGTGCACATGTGCGTTTAGAAAAGGGTTTTTGAACAAACCAACATAATTTTAGAATATTTATTTTTTTTGACATTAGAAATATCCTTTTTTTGTGGTAAACAGGCATGTTTTTAAAAACATAAAACAATACACAACTCAGGAACTTACAAAGTTCAACTTTGATAAATTGAAGGCAATATCAGACATTAGTTTGTCCAAACTGTGTTGATATTGCATCCATCAGATGGGGTGATGTCATTTTGAAGATGCACACAAATTGAGAGTCAAAATGGGGATTTCCCTCCTGATCCCATGCCTAATGTCAACATGTGCTAGCTCCCATCCTGGGGGATCAATGGACGTGTTTCGGGGTACAACCCCTTCCTCTCAGCTACTTGAGTTGCGAGGCAGGGCTTGCACCCACAAAACGCGTACATTGATATCCCGTGATGGCAGATAACACATGTTGACACACTGTGTGCATCCTCAAAATTTGGCTTTCCAAATTTTTTCAAAATTAAAAACAATTAGTAAAATTTTGGTGTGTTTTAGAGTCTGCCTAAAACATCAATGATGTTTTTGAGTCTTTTTTCCACATCATTGATGTCTTCCTTGATCTTCTGTAAATCCCTATTGCACACCATGATCTCCCCGATGAAGATCTGTGCACTTGCACTTGTGAAATGTTTTTCTTCTTCCACAACATCCACATCACCTAAAATAAAAAAAACACCATGTATTATAAATATGCAGGCATACATCTATTACCTGAAGCTGTGGTCTCAGACACTCACCTGTTGTGGTCACTATTTCACCCACTTCATAAACCTCTGCTTCCTCCACATCCTCAGGTTGAGGTGTGCTGAGTTCCCCTTCTTTAGGAGGTTGGGGGTCCCTGGTGTCCTCAGATATCCTGAGTCTTTTCTCCCCTATGTGCATTAAAAAAGGTATACTTAGCACACAGAGATTTGAGGGCAGAAATAGGAATATGAAACATTGCTTGGAAGTGTCGTACAATTGTCTGTTTTGGCAGAGTTCCAAGCTGAAGACATGATTTTTTCCCTTTCTTCAAGCTGGAATATATTTACCTTTTTTGGCAAAGTATCACACATGCAGACACCCCTAGTATCCACTGGAGCACCTGTGTGAGACACCCTAAAAAGTTTGTTTTGGTGTCCCACACGAGTGCTCCTGCATCCAGATGTGTAAACAGTTGCTGAGTGTCCTCTCGTTATACTGAATCAAGTTTGCATTTCATTCTAGTTACAAACCCATCTGGACAACAATGTCATAAACATCTTTGAATACAAATAGGCATGTCCAAATGTAGTTAACCTGCATCTGCCAAAAACATTGTAGTATTAGTGGGTGAACGAATGATATTTACTACGAACGATTACTGTGCCCACGAACCTGAAAGTTGCCATTTTAAACTGTACAACAGTAAAGAAAAGCACATGGAGCAGCACTAAAGTAATAATAATAATAGCAACACACGACAACTACTTACTTTTTTGCAGAACTCTCTTGATTCTTCTGTACTGATCCTGCTCCCTCAATTTGAGGTCTGACCAGCGTTTCCTCAATTGATCCTTGGATCGTCGTGCCCCGAAATTCCTGTGCAGACTTTTCACAACTTTAGTCATGATCTTGGCCTTTCTCACATTTGGGTTTGGGTAAGGTCCATGTTTCCCGTCATAGTCGGCCCTCTTCAAGATGTCCACCATCTCCACCATCTCTACAAAGGACATATTTGAGGCCTTAAATCTCCTCCGGGATCGGGATGTTCATGGCTCCGGGCTTTTGACGTTGCTGCTGCTGTCTCCATGCACCTGCTCTGTCTCCGCCATGTGCTCTCCCACTGCGCAAAAGAGAAGGGGCGGGGAATATACTAGATAGAAGGTCAGGGGCGGGCGAAGATTCACGCATGCGCAGTGTATAAAAAGCAGAACATGAGTGCATCATACGTACGATCTGTGAGCAGAGGAAGGAGTATCAGAAGGCAAGGGCTTAACTACCACCATAGCGACCCATGCGGGCGCTATGGGTCCCGCAGCCCAGTGGGGCCCAGTGAGGATAAGAGCACCGCCGGCACAGTCTCCCAGCCAGGGGAAGAGAGAGGAAAGGAAGAGGCGAGCTGTCCGTATCAGCAGAGAGCTGAATTGCCCGATGTAAGAGCTTTCATTAGAACTTCCAGTGTTCCCAGGGCTCACGTCACATAGCTCCACCTTTTGGCCCGGTGCCTTTGATAAACAGAACACCGATCCAATGCGGGACATGTGACGTCATCAAAGGCGTCAGGCCAAGAGGTGGGGCTATGTGACAATGAGCCCCGGGAAGACAGGAAATTCAAATGAAAGCTATTACAGCGGGCAATCCCACTCTCTGCTGATCCGGGTGGCTTGCCTCTTCCTCTGCATAGGTGGGGCTGTATGGGGCACAGGCAGACCAGGCTGTATTGGGCACAGGTCACGCTGTATTGGGCACAGGTCACGCTGCATTGGGCACAGATCACGCTGCATTGACACTAGGGCAGCTGTGGGGGGGGCTGTTTGCAGGGGGGCCCCATACAACATTTTGCTATGGGGCCCTGCTATTTCTAGTTCCGCCCCTGTCAGAAGCGCAGTTCAATCCAACGATCTGGAGAGATATCTCGTCTGCCGAGATTTCTCTCCATTGTTGTCATGTCTGCGTGACGCTGAGGGGAAGCTGACGTTCTGTGTTGGGACTGCATCTCACTCCCCGCTTATTGGTATCCAGAGATTGTGTTGATACAACCTATGCACACCCTGACTCCCCCTCACCAGTGTGGCTTCCAATACTTATGTGTATCTACTTAGGTAAACTGCTGGTGTTCTATTCAATCATCATGGTTTTAGCCGCAGTTTATAATACCCCATTTTCCGTTACTTGTATCATCATAGATGCACTTTATATATTTCCTACATTATAGAAGTCCCCTTCAGTTGCAGGGTGTTGGTGTGTGCGGTCCCGTGTTCCTTGTTGGGTCCCCTTCTCTGGGCCAGGCTCCATGGCTTACCCCTGGCTTTCCTTGTCGCACGGTCCCAGTTTTGGCTATCATGTGAGTAATTTTTTGGCATTGCCAATTATGTCCAATTTTTTCGGTCCCCCCCCCCCCTTTTTTGTTAATATGGTCAGAAAAACAAAACTATATTGTCTTTAATACATTTTTCATAGAACTTAGCATCTAGCTCCTGAAGAATGGATCAAAGTCCATGAAATGTGTTGGGCCTATCTTGATGCATCAAACACACATTGGCCAATTTCCAGATGTTTTTTTACTTCACCTGACTTTCATCTTGTTTGGGGGACTATGATGCATAATTTTATCTGCCTATGCCATGTTGTTACATATACATATACTTATTGCTTTGTATATCATTACTTTTTATGCCAAATGCATGCAATGCGTTATTATGCCATGTTGATCATTGGTCCCCAATAAACATACATATGTTTGTACCTCTGTGAATGTGATTGGGTTCCATCATGTGCACCTCATCTAAAGTCCAACCTCCCCCCCCAACCGCCCCCCTCATTTTCATCGTTCTAACAAAGGTACAATTTTAACTTGGGACATCAGTGGCCTATACTGCTTAGAGATTAAGGCCTATATTGGGACAAGATTAGGAGAGTTTAGCCTGACATTAGGGTTTGTCTTGTGTTGTGTCTTGCAGATAAAATGGATCGATTCAACAATCATGATTTCCTCCCCCAATTCATTGATTTGTACAGAGAGCTGCCCTGTCTGTGGCAGACAAAACACCCCGTTTATACAAATCGACTAAAGAGGCAGGCAGCACTGGATAAATTGCTGGAATTTGTGAAGCCGCAGATCCCCACGACAACCATCCCCTATTTGAAGTGCAAAATTGGTGGCCTGAGCAGCACTTATAATAGGGAGCGCAAGAAGATCCAGGATTCCCAAAGATCAGGAGGAGCAGCAGATGACATTTATGTCCCCAGGCTCTGGTACTACGACAGACTGCGATTTCTGTCAGACCAGACTGAAATCAGGCCATCACTCTCAACCCTTCCTTCCACTCTTTCTTCCACCCCAGCTGAGGCTTCTGACGTCCAACCTGGGCCTTCCACCCAGAAAGAAGATGTGGAGGAGCCCAGCTTGAGTCAGGTATAGCATTGTTAAACATATTTCTCAAAATTGTGTGTGATTGATGAACAATAAACTAAAACTATGTCCCTTTTTCATACACAGGAAAGCCTCAGCCAGAAGGAGGCTGTGGAAAGTGGCAGCCAGGAGGTGGCAGGGGAAAGTGGCAGCCAGGAGGTGGTGAGGGTAAGTGGATGCCAGGAGGTGGCCAGGCCCAGTAGCCTGACCGAATTCCAGGTCCCTTTCCTCCGCCTTCAACAAAAAAGGCCCAGGAAGGGGAGGAGCGTGGAGGAGTCAGCACTTGGGTTAATTCGGCAGGCTTCTGTGGCCCTCAGAACCCCCAGTCTTTTTGAGGGCTATGCCTGCAAACAAAATGCAGGACATGGAGGTGCATCAAATCTTTTGTGAGGAAGTGATATATATGGCCCCAAATAAGGGGTTGAAGGGCGAACTCACAAGCAAAACCCATCTGTGTGAGTTGGACCATCTGTGTGAGTTGGATGTAAGGAAGACAAGAGTGTGATGGCCTGGGTTCAGTCTGGTCTGGCAAAAGACGCAGGCTGTTGTAAGAACACAGCCTGGGGACATATATGTCATCTGCTGCTGTTCCTGATCTCTCTGAGTCCTGGACCAGATTGTGCTCCCTATTAAATGGACTCCTCAGGCTACCAATTTTGCATGTCAAATAGTTTATGTGTGTCCTGGGGTACAAAGGCTTCGCTAATTTCACCAGTTTATCCAGCGTTGCCTTCCTCTTTATTTTGTTATGACCCCTTAATAAATGTCTATTTTTTTGCACAAATACTTGGCTATGTGTTTTAATTAAAAAGGGACAGTTTGTTTGTGAGTAGGGGGGTACATTTCAAAAATACAATGTCAAATTAACAAGGGACACCAACACCAACCAACCTCCTTGAGGTTAAAAAGTACAAGCTCATAATGGTGTTGTGGTAACTTGACACACAAAATGACAAAAAATATTATGGAGATCACTAGAAAAAAAAAAACAGGAGATCTTGATTTAAAAAAAGAAAAAAAAGGAGATCACTATAAAAATAAATTATAAACATTATTATAGAGATCTGACGAAAAACATAACAAATATTATTCAGGAGATCACGAGAACATAGGTGTGCGCAGCCTATTGCATTAGGGTGTGCACCCCAAAGCTCCAACACACCGGCCTCTTCCCCGCTCTCCATCCTGAAACAATAGGAGGAAGGGCGAGCAAGGGAGCACATGGGAGACCCGGGCAACAGAAGGAAGAGGAACAGGGAAATGAGGGGTGGCGGGGGTGGCATATATTAGTACCAATCCCCTATATTTTCCACCTGTGGCAGCTGAATGTTGACAAAAGGGAGAGGAGAAGCCTACTTTCAGCTGCTGCAGGAGGAAAATACAGATCGGTTCCACTAAATTACACCCACGTCACCTCTCCAGTCCAGGTTCTGAGGGTCAGCAAGGAAGGGTTGTGGTTTACCTGTCACCTGCCCACCATAGACAGGTTGCCAACCCCAGGATTAGGGTGTGCCCAGGCACACCTGGCACACCCCTTGCGCACGCCTATGCACGAGAAATAATAAAGAAATCAGAACTCTGTGTGAATATCAGCAGCAAAACAACTTCATTAATCTAGCATTATGAAGAAGAAGAGAATGTGCTGCATTGAGATTTAAAAATTTGCAGCGTGACGAATGTGCTATCTCCATTACGAACGCTAGTTTTACCAGACTGAGCGCTTCTGTCTTGTACTTGATTCAGAGCATGCATGTGCTTGTAAATGCCATCCTATACACACCACTGACCCCCGAGCCTTTACATTTCAGCACATCCACTGCATTGACTGCTCTGCACACTGCACTCTGTACACACTCAGCCTGCCCATTACATGACACAGTAAACAGTTCCTGTGGCTTTCTGCAACTTTCAGCACAGGATGATACCAGCATTCAATTCAGCTCTTCCTCCTGATGACCCAGAGCTCCCTGGAATGTTCCACGCCCTCCCCTGGTCACATTACACAGATCACAGTGTGGCAGGTTGGAAGCAGAGGGTGTGGGTGAGTGATCAGTCTCCAGCTACACGTTATTACTGGTATCATTGCTGTGCAGGGCGGTCAGTGTGTCGGCTCTTTATGTATTTTCAACCGGTGACCACCCATCGAAAACACTGCCTACTGATCAGGTTGCTACCTACTAGTCCCTATGGATTTTCCTGGTTACTGCTGATACTAGTTCAGCCTGGGGGTGCATCATTTACTAGAAATGGGCTGTATTTTCCCCCACTTGCAGCATCTGAAAACAGACTTCTTCTCCTCTCCCTTCCACCAGCAGTCAGTAGCCGCAGGAAGAAAATACATCCAATCAGTTCTAATAAATGCTGCCCCTTCCTGTCCAGGGGTCTGTATACCTGCTGTGCCAATTATGAGGGGTTCCCACCATCCCTGTGCTGAGTTCCTGGATCTGTACAACTGCTGTGCCCATTATGAGGGGTTCCCACCATCCTTGTGCTGAGTTACCGGGTCTGTATACCCACTGTGCCCATTATGAAGGGATCCCACCATCCCTGTGCTGAGTTCCCAGGTCTGTACATCTCCTGTGCCCATTATGAGGGGTTCCCCACTGATGAGGCTGTACTGATGGGCACTGATGAGGTGGAACTGATGGGCAGCACTGATAGACACCACTGATGGGCCTGCACTAAGCATCAGTGCCTTGATTATCTGTGTACATATCACCTGTACAGGGCCAGCACCACCTATAGACAAGTTAGGCGCCGGCCTAGAGCACACATCAGTCAGGAGCACCATAGCGATGCCCCCCACCACCTCCAGGCTCAGTGACTGACTCAACACCCCAAAAAGGTAGCAGTCTATAAAAAGGTGGGGTATACATGGGCAGGGCAAAGAGGGTGGCCTCAGGGGTGGAGCCACGGGGAGAATGAGTCTTTGCCTAGGGTGTCAAAAATCCTTGAACCAGCCCTGAGTATATATATAGTATATACACTGCTTAAAAAAATTAAAGGAACATTTTTTTAATCAGAGTATAGCAATAAATCAATTAAACTAAATTAAGTAGCGTAGGGGGTTGTTAATCAGTTTCAGCTGCACCAGTGGTAATAAAAAATAAACAACATCCGAGGGAGTGGTTTGGCCGCTGACTGGAATGGCCACTTAGCTGTACCTCTCCGCTCTCACCTGGGCTTCACTGCATCACACAGCACCGGCACCCCATTCTTTCTGCCTCCATCTGGGAGGATTAATTACCAGGACATCCGTGGGCTATGTTCTGGAGGAAACCAAAGCTCCAATCCTCCAGATGGCTGCAGGAGTTCTTCATGAAGCCAACACAGCGTGGCGCCCAAGATGGTGCTGGGAAGGAGAGCCGCCCACCTTCACAGACAACCTCAGACCCGCATGACACCTCTGACATGGAGGAATCAAGTCCTTAGAACCCTGCCACATCCTCCCCATCTGAGAGAGGTAAGTGAGAGGCTCTCTCACCAGTCTAATACCCTGACAAGCTTCCACTCCCTAAGAGGCAACACTGAGAAGTAACGTCCAACAGCACTCAGTCAGACATACCTGTCACAGCCCTTGCAGCTGTCTCTGCTTCAGACAACCCTGCATCAGAGAGCTTTATAAAATCACTGCTGCTCACCCTCCACTCTGACTTACAAAGAGATCTCAAAGCCTCCATCACAGACCTACAAGAGGGAATGGATGCAATTGAAGAACGCATTGAACTATTGGAAAACCAAATGAGCACAATGGCTACAGCCAATAATGCTGTAGTAGACAAACAAGTTGACCACTCCAATATTATCCGCCAACTACAACTTAAAATAACTGACCTTGAGGACCACTCCATGCAGAATTATATCAAGATAAGAGGTATCCCGGAGTCTGTCAAACCAAACAAACTCGGTCCCTACCTAAAGCAACCCTTTCATAAACTGATCCCAGACCTCACTGCGCAGGATCTACTAATCAACAGAGTTCACAGGATCCAGAAACCCACCTATTTACCAGAATTATTCGAGCAGCCAGATCAGCACGTTCCCTCACAGACCCTTACAAATAGATCTCCTTGAATAATGATATTTCAGCAGCCAAGCGCACAAAGAGTTTGCACCAGTGACCTCTATCCTGCAGGCCCAGAAATTTGTCTACAGATGGGGGCTTCCCAAGCTGCTGGTGACCTACCAAAATCAAACCATGCCCTTTCTAACTCCCAAAGTTGGACTGAAACAACTCCATAACTGGGGTCTTTCTCCCTCACCACCTCCAAACACTCCCAAACCACCGCCTAGGCCGACCCTATTTGACCCTTGGCAATGCACCAACACCACTTAACATTGCCCACAATTAACAGGGGCTCCTCACACAAAATTATTTTGAAGTGCCTGGGCTACCGCCCGTCTCTTCAGTTATAGCCCTCTGAGAGCCTGAGCGGTCCTCTACAGTTTATATCCCACCCTGGTTATCTAGTATGCAGTGCACACCCACACTATCTTCATTACTGGTCTTGTTAGTTACCTATCAGTGCCGGGATTTAAGAGCCCTGTTTTGTATACTGGTAACATATGAAGATTGCTGAGACCAATATGGCAGCAAACACAGCACGTCTTAGCAATCTTCATATGTTATCAGTATACACAACAGGGCTCTTAAATCCCGGTGCTCATCACTAAGCTCCTATCCCTTCGAAGAAGTCACTTGTCAAATGACGCAACGCATCGGATGGAGCTGGTGACGTCATTTCCGGTGTCTCGTACATCGGAATTAGCGGTGAGGAGGCAAGGAGATCGCAATTTGGATATATTACTTGCATTTATACAAGATGTTGAAAGTGTAAGTGAACAATACTTATGTTTTAATAAATCATATTTTAAATGCTATTGCGCAATGAACTCTTCTTATATATTTTGAGCAACATTTGAGAAATCGTTTCCCAAGGAGAGCGTGTGTCCTTAATTATCAGAGCTGATGTCCCTGACTATTGAGGATCTTCTTATACTTGTAAATACAGCTTGAATAGACCCTGGTGGGTCTTTCTTTGAGGTGAGTGGCCAATTCACTCAGAGGTGGGTGGTGGTGGTGATTGCACATTTATTATTTTAAGGCACAAATTACATTTCTAATTATGCAAAAAATACCGCGCTATAAATAAAATATTCTTAAACCTTAAAGTGAGAAAAATAATGAAATGCTAAATTTTACATATAATATAAATAAAAAACTAAAAAACTAAAAAAGCAGCTGCTAAGAGTGAGATACACACAAACGTAAATAGGACAATAAGTAGCAGCGCTAGACCTACTTTTGAACAAAAAACATACCAAAAGTGTTTTACAATGTGCAGTATCAAAAAATGTGAAAACTATATAAAATAAAAGTCCATCTTCATAAGATCGGCAGTGCTCAAACAATTATCCGGAAAGTAAGTGTAGTTCAATTGGTTGAATACATCCTCCACCGCAACACCAGTGATACACCACACAAAATGCTCGCTTACTGGACGGCAAGCTCTATAAGCCTGCGACCTGTACCCGGCCAGGGCCTTTATCCAAATGAGGACCAAAAGGGCGATATCCAGGCAAACCCCACAGGATGGTCAGCATACAGAGCAGAGCCCGCCAAACTCGCCAATCACGGATCAAATATGTGGGCAGAATGTGGTACCATTCAGATGTTTCCCAGAACGAGAAAGGATCACCATAGTATAATACCCATCACCGGCGGCTTCCCTGAGCCTCTAAGCAAGGGAAGCCGCCGGTGATGGGTATTATGCTATGGTGATGCTTTCTCGTTCTGGGAAACATCTGAATGGTACCACATTCTGCCCACATATTTGATCCGTGATTGGCGAGTTTGGCGGGCTCTGCTCTGTATGCTGACCATCCTGTGGGGTTTGCCTGGATATCGCCCTTTTGGTAATCATTTGGATAAAGGCCCTGGCCGGGTACAGGTCGCAGGCTTATAGAGCTTGCCGTCCGGTAAGCGAGCATTTTGTGTGGTGTATCACTGGTGTTGCGGTGGAGGATGTATTCAACCAATTGAACTACACTTACTTTCCGGATAATTGTTTGAGCACTGCCTATCTTATGAAGATAGACTTTTATTTTATATAGTTTTCACATTTTTTGATACTACAAATTGCATTTCTACCTGCAAGTGAAAGGGATATCTGCTTACTTCGGAATAATCTCAATTCTTGGACTTCCTTTGCATATTTGGACATATATTGTGTTTTTTCATTTTTGCACTATATTATTTTTGTTTAAGTTGTGGATATATTGCATAGTTTTTAATGCTGAAAAAGTGCTTTTTTTGTAACTTTTTTTTTTTTTTTGCGACAGGAACAAGGGACACTTATTAGCAAAAGTATGTAGGTTTAGGATAAACACCCTGCCAGGCCCACTTAAAGGAGAATTATACAAAAAAATGTTTAGTCAATTTAATCAGTTAAAGCTGATAACATGGAGAATGGTGTTATGGATAATCAAAGTCAACAACATTTAACATGTATATTGGCCACAATTTAAAATAAGAAAAGATGACACACAACAATATTATTACAATAAAATAAATATTATACTGTCCACCATTAGATGAATTCTTGTCACATAAAAAATACACTATGATTCCTTTTTTTCAAAAAAAAAGCTTTTAATAGACATGAGACAAAAGCAATTTCTGGAAAACGATTTCTAGTTTTCCTGGACAACTTCTCCTGGGTTGTTTCGAGTCATCTGTGGCTTCCAATCAAACTATTATTTTATAATAGTTTTTTTCCATACAAAAACTATACACAATTTGCAAAAATTTGACGTTGCATCTATGCATGTAAAATTTTTTACTAGCTTGCAACTACAGTTTTTGTCATCCAAATAGTCAAAATTGGTTGTTGGAAGCACCATACTAACGTTCAGAAATTCGACTGATCAGGCTTTGGACAGTAGATTTTGGACAATTTTCTTATTGTGTGTACAGGTCTTTATAGCCGGGAAAATGTTAATTGATTGATCCTCCTAAATATATTCAGTACATAGAGATCTGTCCATTCTTGATTGATGATTCTCTGGATTAATGGGTTGGAGAATTCTTTTCATATTCGAGAGATGTACATGGAGACATTGCAGGAGAATCAAAAAGGGAAGAATAAGTAATTGTCCTGATTTATTAATTCCTATTCACAATTATAGAAAGACCGCCTAGTATCTTGAATGTAACTCTGTCATGTTTTGTATTTTTTAAATTAAACTTTAATTCCAGAACTCTTATTACTGTATATGGTAATGTGTCCATTTCTGTCTTCTATGAAAAGCTGCACAAATTTGTGAGAAATCTTCATTACCAGGACCCAGCCGGAGGCAAGATCTACTTTAATGAGAGAAGAGAAGTTCCAACTGATCTCAGGTTACACATTTGGTTTTTTTTAAAAGATTATTCCAGATCGGTCAGAATTTCCAAGATTCGAAGCCCAGGCTTTGTGCTTGAAACATTTCCCAATATGAGTGATCCCTTCTACTGGAAAAAAGGCAAGGTAAGAAATCACTTGATTTCTTTTTTAATATGGTTTATAGAAAATTATAGAAATTTTTCAGCCTTATTTTAAAGTAGCTTTACCCACACAGGAGCTGCTGGTAACTGGCTCTCCTATTCCTGCACAGCAAGGCAACATGCATTCTCCGCTTGCAACCAAAGACAAGAAGTCAGCCCCTTGGCTTTGTTTTTATTTTTTTTTCAGGGGTAACAACTTGGATGGGTGAAGGGATATATGGGATGTCCAACTTGAATCAAAGAACAAAAAACAGGGACAACTTCCTGCCTATCTAAAAGGTCTTAACTGTCCTCCTTTCTGGGCACAGACAGTCTCTTAAGATGAAAAATTCAAAAAGCCCCTTAAAGACTAGGAATGCTCAGCCCCTTAGAAAATAGTACTTTGTGTAGTAAGTAACATCCAGGAGTATCTCCAACTCCTCTATAGACACTGATCCTATTTCTAATGACTGTAGGAACTACCAGCCCACCTGTCTGCTTCTTCTCAGAAAATCTCCCAGGGCAAGGGAGAGGAAAAATTTAAGCACAAAGCTGTCTTCCATAAAGGCTTGCTACATGTGGCAATCTTTCCCCTTGTGAGTCCCTGAACATGCTGACATACTCACACTGTCCTCCTTGCTCCCGCTGCTTTTTAGGTAAGATTCCTTTCAAACTGCACTGCTGTCAGGATTCTCCCAAGCCAGCCCGAGCTCCAGCCCGAGCCAGTGCTCAGTGCTCAACTTTGGTGAAGGTTGTTGATTGCGGTAATTTTGTGCATGTGAAAAGTTTCTTATAAGCAGAGCTCCTGGATAAATGTCAGTTGTCACACAGTTGTCTCCTGGATAAATGGTGTCTGATCTAATGTGACCAACAGGAACACTTCTGCTAGTTGGTGACAGATTATGAACAGTAGGGATGAGCCGAACACCCCCCTGTTCGGTTCGCACCAGAACATGCGAACAGGAAAAAAGTTCGTTCGAACATGCGAACACCGTTAAAGTCTATGGGACACGAACATGAATAATCAAAAGTGCTAATTTTAAAGGCTTATATGAAAGTTATTGTCATAAAAAGTGTTTGGGGACCTGGGTCCTGCCCCAGGGGACATGGATCAATGCAAAAAAAAGTTTTAAAAACGGCCGTTTTTTCAGGAGCAGTGATTTTAATAATGCTTAAAGTCAAACAATAAAAGTGTAATATCCCTTTAAATTTCGTACCTGGGGGGTGTCTATAGTATGCCTGTAAAGGGGCGCATGTTTCCTGTGTTTAGAACAGTCTGACAGCAAAATGACATTTTGAAGGAAAAAACTCATTTAAAACTACCCGCGGCTATTGCATTGCCGACAATACACATAGAAGTTCATTGATAAAAACGGCATGGGAATTCCCCAAAGGGGAACCCCGAACCAAAATTAAAAAAAAAAATGACGTGGGAGTCCTCCTAAATTCCATACCAGGCCCTTCAGGTCTGGTATGGATATTAAGGGGAACCCCGGCCAAAATTAAAAAAAAAAATGACGTGGGGTTCCCCCTAAATTCCATACCAGACCCTTCAGGTCTGGTATGGATTTTAAGGGGAACCCCGCGCCAAAAAAAAAAAAAAAAGCGGCGTGGGGTCCCCCCAAAAATCCATACCAGACCCTTATCCGAGCACGCAACCTGGCAGGCCGCAGGAAAAGAGGGGGGGACGAGAGTGCGGCCCCCCCTCCCTCCTGAACCGTACCAGGCCACATGCCCTCAACATTGGGAGGGTGCTTTGGGGTAGCCCCCCAAAACACCTTGTCCTCATGTTGATGAGGACAAGGGCCTCATCCCCACAACCCTGGCCGGTGGTTGTGGGGGTCTGCGGTCGGGGGGCTTATCGGAATCTGGAAGCCCCCTTTAACAAGGTGACCCCCAGATCCCGGCCCCCCCCCTGTGTGAAATGGTAAGGGGGTACATAAGTACCCCTACCATTTCACGAAGAAAGTGTCAAAAATGTTAAAAATGACAAGAGACAGTTTTTGACAATTCCTTTATTTAAATGCTTCTTCTTTCTTCTATCTTCCTTCATCTTCTGGTTCTTCTGGTTCTTCTGGCTCTTCTGGTTCTTCCTCCGGCGTTCTCGTCCAGCATCTCCTCCGCGGCGTCTTCTGTCTTCTTCTCCTCGGGCCGCTCTGCACCCATGGCATGGGGGGGAGGCTCCCGCTCTTCGCTTCTTCTTTTCTTCTCTTCTTCTCTTCTTCATTTTCTTCTCCGGGCCACTCCGCAATCCATGCTGGCATGGAGGGAGGCTCCCGCTGTGTGACGGCGCTCCTCGTCTGACAGTTCTTAAATAACGGGGGGCGGGGCCACCCGGTGACCCCGCCCCCCTCTGACGCACGGTGACTTGACGGGACTTCCCTGTGGCATTCCCCGTGACGTCACAGGGAAGTCCCGTCAAGTCACCGTGCGTCAGAGGGGGGCGGGGTCACTGGGTGGCCCCGCCCCCCGTTATTTAAGAACTGTCAGACGAGGAGCGCCGTCACACAGCGGGAGCCTCCCTCCATGCCAGCATGGATTGCGGAGCGGCCCGGAGAAGAAAAGAAGAAGAGAAGAAGAGAAGAAAAGAAGAAGAGAAGAGCGGGAGCCTCCCCCCCATGCCATGGGTGCGGAGCGGCCCGAGGAGAAGAAGATAGAAGACGCCGCGGAGGAGATGCTGGACGAGAACGCCGGAGGAAGAACCAGAAGAGCCAGAAGAACCAGAAGAACCAGAAGATGAAGGAAGATAGAAGAAAGAAGAAGCATTTAAATAAAGGAATTGTCAAAAACTGTCTCTTGTCATTTTTAACATTTTTGACACTTTTTTCGTGAAATGGTAGGGGTACTTATGTACCCCCTTACCATTTCACACAGGGGGGGGCCGGGATCTGGGGGTCACCTTGTTAAAGGGGGCTTCCAGATTCCGATAAGCCCCCCGCCCGCAGACCCCCACAACCACCGGCCAGGGTTGTGGGGATGAGGCCCTTGTCCTCATCAACATGAGGACAAGGTGTTTTGGGGGGCTACCCCAAAGCACCCTCCCAATGTTGAGGGCATGTGGCCTGGTACGGTTCAGGAGGGAGGGGGGGCCGCACTCTCGTCCCCCCCTCTTTTCCTGCGGCCTGCCAGGTTGCGTGCTCGGATAAGGGTCTGGTATGGATTTTTGGGGGGACCCCACGCCGTTTTTTTTTTTTTTTTGGCGCGGGGTTCCCCTTAAAATCCATACCAGACCTGAAGGGAATAAGAAGGCAATGCACAGTTCCAAGGTGTGGAAGTTAAACACTGTACTGGGACTAAGGCTCCATTCACACAAATGCGTTTTTTGATGCATTTTGCAGAAATGCATGGGAATTTTTTAACATGGGTTCCTATGGAACATGTTCACATCAATGCATTTTTGTGCCTCTGCGTTGTTGGAAAGGGTCAGGGACTTTTTTTCATGCAAAATGCAGCGTTTTGCATGTAATAGAATTCAATGGACCAGCATCAAAAACGCAAGTACAACGTTTTTACAGCGTTTTTACAGCATTTTTGCTGCGTTTTTGACGCGTTTTGCATTTTTGGCGTTTTGTTTTTTGTTTTTTTACACTGTATACAGTATAAAAGAAAACTGGAAAAAAAAAAACGCAAAACGCCGCAAAAACGCTGTAAAAACACTGTAAAAATGATGTTCAAAAACGCGGCAAGCACCGCAAAAAACACTGCAGAAACACTCAAAAGCAACATGCATAGATGTGAATCGAGCCTAAGAAGGCAATGCACAGCTCCAAGGTGTGGTAGTTAAACACTGTACCATGTATCATCCACTCCTATTGTAAGGAAAACTGTCTTGTTATAAAGTGTCCTCAAGCAGAGAAAGGGCTGTCAAGCTCTGGCTGTCGTCCAGACACCCAACCATCCACAGTGAAGTTTAGGGTGGTTATACAGGAGCACTGTGGGAAAGAGCACAGACTCTCCTGGGATAATGATGCAATTGTATCCAGCATGATTCATTGATCAGTGTCAATTTAGATATACAAGTTACAGTGCTGACTTCAACTTATGAGTGTCCACAGAACTTTTTTCAGGGGGGGAGGCATAATTTTAAGGTCACCCATGCTCCTCCCCTTTTTGACAATGTCATGAAGGGGAGGGACTTAATATAGCCTCCATAACCCATATAGATCCCCCTTTAGAGCAGGCCAGGGCAGGTCCCCCATAGAATAGATTCCCCTTTACTTTGTCTTCTTACTCTTACCTTTTTTTTCACCTGTATATAGAATAGAATCCTTAGGTTTTCCTTCAGAACCACACTCCAGGCTCTTCAGCCTCTCCCCCTGCAAAGAATATATAATATATATATAATTTTTTTTTCACTCCACGAGTGTGAGGGTTGGGCTCAGCCCTCTTTTCTCAGAGCTCGGGCTGCTCAGCTGTCAGTTTATTGCCTATACAGTACTTATCATTCCACAGTGACTTACCCGATGATCATATGCTGCTCGTCAATCAGTCCACTCACATCTCCTGTGCCTTCGCCTTGGTCAACATATCCAGATACTCTCTGCCGTGTTTTCTGGTTTAAGACTTTTGCTTGGCTGACTTCCCTTCTGATTCCTGATCCTGTTTGCTGCCCCTGACTATGCTGATCTCTGGACTCCTGTTTTACTGGCTTGCTCTGACTATCTGCTCTGGTTACTGAACCCTGGCTATGTTTTGACTACTTTTGCACTGTTTGTACCATTTTACCATTATATTATGAAGTGTGATTTTTACTGCACTTCTGTCTCAGTCTGATTCATAGTTCCTGACAGTAGGCAAAGGCCATGAATTCAGAAGATGCAGGCAATCCCCTTGTTGGTAATATTTTTTCCAGATTGGATGAGCAGGATCACCGCATGGATCAGATTGCCATAGCGTTACAGACGCTCCTGATGCGCACTGCTCACCTGGATCCTCCCACTGTGGCTGCTCCAGTACAACCAGTGTTGCAGGACATCCCTGCTGCCGCCTAAAGTATTACCTCTAAAAGTGGTATATCTGGTTCCGCTCCCCTTCCCCAGCAATACAGGGGCGATGCAGTTCAATGCAGAGGGTTTCTCAACCAGGTTGAGATATATTTTGAGATGCTGCCTGAGGCGTTTCCCAAAGTAGGCTCCATGATATCTTTGCTTTCTGAGAGAGCCTTGGCCTGGGCAAACCCTCTATGGGAGATGCAAATACCTGTCATCCTGAGTTACCCAGAGTGTGTGGCTTCCTTTAAAAGGGTATTTGATGTTCCCGCATGCTCCACTTCTGCTGCCAAAAGCCTCATGTCCATCAGAGTAGGAGAACTTTTGTCGGTTACGCCACTGACTTACGCACTCTGGAAGCAGAGGTTGCTTGGAATAACGAGGCCCTCATGGCTGCTTTTTCTCATGGTCTCTCGGATAACATCAAAGATGTGATAGCAGTCTGAGACATACCCACTGAGCTGGAGAAGTTGATCATGTTTGTCATTCTTATTGACTCCAGACTCTGAAAGAGACCTTCCTTTAAGGAGCGCTTGCGGAAGCCTCCTGTACGTTTGGCTCTGAGCTATGTAGTCCCACCTTTGCCTCCTTCACCTCGCATACCTCCTGGTACCGAGTCTGCCAGTGAGTTAGAACCCATGCAGTTGGGCTTTACACGTCTCTCTGTGGATGAGAGGGCCTTTAGGAGGAGGGAGAGATTGTGCCTTCATTGTGGCCAGGAAGGTCACTTTTTGAAGTCTTGTCCTACCCATCTGGAAAACACTTGCACCTGAGGTCCTATAGGGGACAAACCTTAGGTGGCGTTGTCATGTCCCCAGTTATCCAGAAGGATAAGCCCCTGGTTCTGGTTACCCTTTATTGGTCTGAGTCATACATTGAGATATAGGCTTAAATCAACTCTGCAGCTGCAGGCCTGTTCATAGATGGTGCCTTTGTGTCTAAGCACTCGATTTCATTGCAGCTTCATGCCACTCCACTTGCCAATGAGGCTATTAATGGGAGACCTCTACAGCCTGCCCATGTGACTCATGAGACTGCTCCATTGACCATAGCCATAGGGGCTCTTCACCATGAGATAATCATCATCAAGCCGGTAGTTTGCCTCCACACTGGTTATATGATTGCCCAATGGACCTTCAAGCTGGTGCCATGACCCCTCGTGGCTCGATTTACCCTTTGTCTGTCTCGGAGGAAAAGCCATGGAGGAGTATATTGCCGACGCACTTTCTTAAGGATTCATCTGCAAATCCTCATCTCCTGCTGATGCTGGTTTCTTCTTTGTGTGGGCATACAATCTGACGATCAAGGAGGGCGACGAATGGAAAACTGTGTTTAATACCAGAACAGGCCATTATGAGTACCTCGTAATACTGTTTGGCCTTTGTAACGCTCCGGCAGTTTTTAAGGAATTTATCAACGATGTCCTCTCGACGATATCCTCCAATTCCCTAATGTGCTTCAGAGTAGGGATGAGCTTCGAGTTCGAGTCGAACTCATGTTCGACTCGAACATTGGCTGTTCGCAAGTTCACCGAACAGCGAACAATTTGGGGTGTTCGCGGCAAATTCGAATGCCGCGGAACACCCTTTAAAAGTCTATGGGAGAAATCAAAAGTGCTAATTTTAAAGGCTAATATGCAAGTTATTGTCATAAAAAGTGTTTGGGGACCTGGGTCCTGCCCCAGGGGACATGGATCAATGCAAAAAAAAGTTTTAAAAACGGCCGTTTTTTCAGGAGCAGTGATTTTAATAATACTTAAAGTCAATCAAAAAAGTGTAATATCCCTTTAAATTTCGTACCTGGGGGGTGTCTATAGTGTGCCTGTAAAGGGGCGCATGTTTCCTGTGTTTAGAACAGTCTGACAGCAAAATGACATTTTGAAGGAAAAAACTCATTTAAAACTACCCGCGGCTATTGCATTGCCGACAATACACATAGAAGTTCATTGATAAAAACGGCATGGGAATTCCCCAAAGGGGAACCCCGAACCAAAATTAAAAAAAAAAAAATGACGTGGGGGTCCCCCTAAATTCCATACCAGGCCCTTCAGGTCTGGTATGGATATTAAGGGGAACCCCGGCCAAAATTAAAAAAAAAAAATGACGTGGGGTTCCCCCTAAATTCCATACCAGACCCTTCAGGTCTGGTATGGATTTTAAGGGGAACCCCGCGCCAAAAAAAAAAAAAAAAACGGTGTGGGATCCCCCCAAAAATCCATACCAGACCCTTATCCGAGCACGCAACCTGGCAGGCCGCAGGAAAAGAGGGGGGGACAAGAGTGCGGCCCCCCCTCCCTCCTGAACCGTACCAGGCCACATGCCCTCAACATTGGGAGGGTGCTTTGGGGTAGCCCCCCAAAACACCTTGTCCCCATGTTGATGAGGACAAGGGCCTCATCCCCACAACCCTGGCCGGTGGTTGTGGGGGTCTGCGGGCGGGGGGCTTATCGGAATCTGGAAGCCCCCTTTAACAAGGTGACCCCCAGATCCCGGCCCCCCCCCTGTGTGAAATGGTAAGGGGGTACATAAGTACCCCTACCATTTCACGATAAAAGTGTCAAAAATGTTAAAAATGACAAGAGACAGTTTTTGACAATTCCTTTATTTAAATGCTTCTTCTTTCTTCTATCTTCCTTCATCTTCTGGTTCTTCTGGCTCTTCTGGTTCTTCTGGTTCTTCCTCCGGCGTTCTCGTCCAGCATCTCCTCCGCGGCGTCTTCTATCTTCTTATCCTCGGGCCGCTCCGCACCCATGGCATGGGGGGGAGGCTCCCGCTCCTCTCTTCTTCTTTTCTTCTCTTCTTCTTTTCTTCTCTTCTTCTCTTCTTCTTCATTTTCTTCTCCGGGCCGCTCCGCAATCCATGCTGGCATGGAGGGAGGCTCCCGCTGTGTGACGGCGCTCCTCGTCTGACAGTTCTTAAATAACGGGGGGGCGGGGCCACCCGGTGACCCCGCCCCCCTCTGACGCACGGTGACTTGACGGGACTTCCCTGTGGCATTCCCCGTTACGTCACAGGGAAGTCCCCCGCCCCCCCCCCCCGTTATTTAAGAACTGTCAGACGAGGAGCGCCGTCACACAGCGGGAGCCTCCCTCCATGCCAGCATGGATTGCGGAGCGGCCCGGAGAAGAAAATGAAGAAGAAGAGAAGAAGAGAAGAAAAGAAGAAAAGAAGAAAAGAAGAAGAGAAGAAGAGAAGAGCGGGAGCCTCCCCCCCATGCCATGGGTGCGGAGCGGCCCGAGGAGAAGAAGACAGAAGACGCCGCGGAGGAGATGCTGGACGAGAACGCCGGAGGAAGAACCAGAAGAACCAGAAGAGCCAGAAGAACCAGAAGATGAAGGAAGATAGAAGAAAGAAGAAGCATTTAAATAAAGGAATTGTCAAAAACTGTCTCTTGTCATTTTTAACATTTTTGACACTTTTTTCGTGAAATGGTAGGGGTACTTATGTACCCCCTTACCATTTCACACAGGGGGGGGGGCCGGGATCTGGGGGTCACCTTGTTAAAGGGGGCTTCCAGATTCCGATAAGCCCCCCGCCCGCAGACCCCCACAACCACCGGCCAGGGTTGTGGAGATGAGGCCCTTGTCCTCATCAACATGGGGACAAGGTGTTTTGGGGGGCTACCCCAAAGCACCCTCCCAATGTTGAGGGCATGTGGCCTGGTACGGTTCAGGAGGGAGGGGGGGCCGCACTCTCGTCCCCCCCTCTTTTCCTGCGGCCTGCCAGGTTGCGTGCTCGGATAAGGGTCTGGTATGGATTTTTGGGGGAACCCCACGCCGTTTTTTTTTTTTTTTTTGGCGCGGGGTTCCCCTTAAAATCCATACCAGACCTGAAGGGTCTGGTATGGAATTTAGGGGGAACCCCACGTCATTTTTTTTTTTAAATTTTGGCCGGGGTTCCCCTTAATATCCATACCAGACCTGAAGGGCCTGGTATGGAATTTAGGGGGACCCCCACGTCATTTTTTTTTTTTAATTTTGGTTCGGGGTTCCCCTTTGGGGAATTCCCATGCCGTTTTTATCAATGAACTTCTATGTGTATTGTCGGCAATGCAATAGCCGCGGGTAGTTTTAAATGAGTTTTTTCCTTCAAAATGTCATTTTGCTGTCAGACTGTTCTAAACACAGGAAACATGCGCCCCTTTACAGGCACACTATAGACACCCCCCAGGTACGAAATTTAAAGGGATATTACACTTTTATTGTTTGACTTTAAGCATTATTAAAATCACTGCTCCTGAAAAAACGGACGTTTTTAAAACTTTTTTTTGCATTGATCCATGTCCCCTGGGGCAGGACCCAGGTCCCCAAACACTTTTTATGACAATAACTTGCATATAAGCCTTGAAAATTAGCACTTTTGATTATTCATGTTCGTGTCCCATAGACTTTAACGGTGTTCGCATGTTCGAACGAACTTTTTTCCTGTTCGCATGTTCTGGTGCGAACCGAACAGGGGGGTGTTCGGCTCATCCCTACTTCAGAGGCTGAGAGAAAATAACCCACATTGTAAATTGGAGAAGTGCGAGTTCAATCGTGAACAGGTTAAATTCCTGGATTATGTAATTTCCACTGCTGGTTTTTCGATGGGCCCAGAGAAACTTTCGTCAGTCCTACAGTGGCCCCGACCCATGGGTTTATGTCCACTGCAACGTTTTCTTGGCTTTGCCAATTATTATCGGTAGTTTATTCGTAACTTCTCGTCTCTGGTCAAACCCCTGACTGATATGACCAGAAAGGACGGTAACCCACAGAATTGGTCTCTGGATTCCATTAAGGCCTTAGAGAGTCTTAAGGCTGCCTTTGTTTCTGCTCCTGTTTTGACACATCCTTATCCTACTTTACCCCTTATCCTTGAGGTTGATGCATCTGGAGTTGTGCCCTTCCGTCTCAACGTCCTACCTCTGGAGGCGCTAAGCATCCTTGCTGCTACTTTTCCAAGAAATTGTCACCTGCGAAGTGCAATTACGAGATTGGGGACGGAGAGTTGTTAGCGATCATTTTAGCCCTTAAAGAATGGAGGCATCGCCTCAACGGTAACACTGCTCCGGTTCTCATTCTGACTGACCATAAGAATCTCACATTCTTTCCTGAGGCTAAACGCCTCTCTCCCAGAAGGGCACGATGGGCTCTTTTCTTGTCAAGCTTCAATTATATAGTCTCATTCTTACCCGGTACTAAGAATGTAAGGGCTGATGCATTGTCGCAACAGTTTTCCTCCGCTTCCAAGATGGAGTCAGTTCCTGTTCCTGTGATACCTCCTGATTGTATTCTGGCTACGGTTCATACCAATCTCACTTCATCTTTGGGTGACAGAGTTCTTGCCGCCGAGATCCATTCTCCTCCTAAGAAACCTTGTGACTGCTGTTTTGTCCCTGAGAGTCTTCGCACTGCTGTGATCCAGACTTACAATTCTCCCAAGGCTGCTGGCCACCAAGGGAAGAATCAACTCATTTGGGCTATTTCTCAGCAATTTTTGTGGCCTAGTCTCTGCGCTGATGTAGCCGCCGTGGTAGTTGCCTGTTCCATGTGTGCTATAAGAAGACACCACAACACCTTCCAGTGGGCTTCCTACAACCCATACAGAATGGAGAGAAGCCTTGGAACCACCTGTCTATGGATTTTATTGTGGAGTTACCTAACTCCCATGGCAACACAGTTATCCTTATAGGGGTTGACCGATTCTCAAAAAAGTCACATTGCATTCCACTTAAGAAGTTGCCCACATACAAAGAACTGGCATCCATTTTTCCTCAGGAGATCTTTCGATTATATGGGCTACCCAAGGTTATAGTCTTGGATAGGGGTACCCAGTTTGTATCCAGGTTTTGGCAAGCCTTTTGTGCACAGTTGGGAATTCAGCTTTTCTTCTCTTATGCGTACCACCTGCAGTCTAATGGGGCTGCAGAACGAGCCAACCAGTCCTTGGAGAAGTTTATATGTTGCTATATTTCTCACCACCATAACAACTGGTCAGACCTCTTACCTTGGGCGGAGTTTGCTCACAATAGTGCCCTTAATACCGCTTCCTGATTGTCTCCGTTTATGGTGAATTATGGGTTCCAACCATCCATTTTGCCTGACTCATTTGTTCCTTAGAGCATTCCCATGTTAGAGGAGCATCTATGTGGTCTTCATTCCACTTGGGTACAGGTTCAAGAGTCCTTACGACATGCCAATGATAGGTACAGACTCCATGCTGACCGCAGACGTCTACCTGCGCCTTCCTACCAAGTTGGGGAGAGGGTATGGCTGTTATTTCGCAACCTCTGACTCCGTGTTGCCTCTGAAATTGGCATCACGGTTTATTGGGCCTTTCCGTTTTCTCCGCAGGATTAACCAGTGGCTTACGCTTTAGACCTTCCTTCTAATATGCGTATCCCTAATGTATTCCATGTCTACTTATTGAAAACTTTGGTGTGCAACTGCTTCACCATCTCGGTGCCATGTCCTCACCCAGTACAGGTTGAGAACCATGAGGAGTATGAAGTAAAATCCATCATTGACTCCTGTAGGTTCCATGGGCGCATACAGTACCTGGTTCATTAGAAAGATTATGTTCCGGAGGATCAATCTTGGGTCTCATTCTTGGATGTGCCCCTGTCCTCCTCCATGCTTTCCATAGACGTGTTCTCCTCAAATCTGGTGGCCCTCCGATGGAGAGGGGTTATTGGGAAGGGGGTATTGTCACTGTCACTATTGTCAGCCCTCCCTTCTCAGAGCTCAGACTGCTCAGCTGTCGGTTAATTGCCTATGCTCATTATTTCACAGTGACTCGTCTAATGTTCATATACTGCTCATCAATCAGCCTGCTAGCTATTTAAGCTGCTTGGATCAGATTTCCTGTGCCTTCACCTTGGTCAACATATCCGGATATGCTCTGCTGTGTTTTCCTGTTTAAGACTTTTGCTTGGCTGTCTTCCCTTCTTGTTCCTGATCCTGTTTGCTGTCTCTGACGATGTTGTTCTCTGGACTCTTGCTTTACTGGCTTGTTCTGACTACCTACTCTGGTTACCAAACCCTGGCTATGTTTTGACTACGTTTGCACTGTTTGTACCATTTTACCATTTTATTGTAAAGTGTGATTTTTACTGCACTTCTGTCTCAGTCTGATTCATGGTTCCTGACAGTAGGTGAAGGCCATGAATTCAGAAGATGCAGGCAATCCCCTTGTTGGTAATATTTTTTCCAGATTGGATGAGCAGGATCACTGCATGGATCAGTTTGCCATAACGTTACGGACGCTCCTGATGCGCACTGCTCACTGTTTGTACCATTTTACCATTTTATTGTAAAGTGTGATTTTTACTGCACTTCTGTCTCAGTCTGTTTCATGGTTCCTGACAATGAGTCCTCCTTGCTTCCTCCTCAGCTCAAGCTGCCTGCCTGTTGTCCAGTTCTCTCTTCTGTGCTGGACAGCCACTGCACAGCACAGAGAGTGCCACAGATCACTCAAAATGCAGGCAGGACTCCCCCACCACTCCACTTGGGGGGCGGTGCCAAACCAGCTGGATCTACATATCTCTCTACACATTACACAGGAGGGACTGCAGATGAGCGGCTGAGCTGAGGCCCGAGCCATCACATCAGGGGTGTGGGAGGGACAGTCTCAGTGAGTCAGAGAGCAACAGACACAGAAAAAAGTCCATGGCGGACCCTGCAAGGACTGCTCACAGACACCAGTGCCTGTGTGCAGACACCGTGCCGATCCCTGATTCTTCCAGGGGGGGCACTTTCCCCCTTGCCCCCCCTTGCAGATACCCATGCTTTCATGGCCTCACAGCATGTGTATTATAGTAAGTAAAAAGTCAAGATACTTAACACTTGCGCCCTAGCAGATTGTCAGTCATTTTGCTCCAAGGTAAACCTCCAGTGTTAGGTTGATTCTGCCATCACATCAGTCATGGCTCCATGTTGGTGTCCGCTTTTCCTTCCTGTGCTCACCCACCAATGTTATCAAGAAATTGCCAAGCTATTAGTCTGCATAGCCATGAATCTGTAGTGTGTAAGATACTGTCAATGCATTTGGACCACTTGGTGTGGGCTTCATCAGGACCAGCAGCAGCCCTCCTTCATCTTAATTTATAAAGTTCTCTCTGTTAATGGGATATTTTCATTAGTGGTGCCTGCTAAATCAAACCACACTATCACATTAACACAGATACAGGAATAGTCATGTAACCAGCACAGTTAGGTCAAGCTGGCCTTAGATCTTCATAGAAAATAAATATTGAAATAAGGTCAACAGAATGATTCTTAATGCTCATAAAGAGCAAAACAGTGGTAGTATAAAACTCTTTATAGGGAATATATATATATAAGAAAAAGCATTGGGCAGGACTTTAAATGAGGCAGGGAACTAGTCATGCCAGGTTACCTGATGCCAGGACCTTGGGAGTGGTGATGAATGGTGGTGGTCTGGAAACGCATGCAGGACAGATCCACCATCCCAGGTGGAGCCCACAGGGATGCACACGGCGCAAACCCCCAAACGTCACGCTGAGTGTGTTTAAGAAGGGGAGGAGGAGCTGACGTCAGAGCCACGCTAACCCGGTGTTTGGCGCCAAACCCCCCTACCCATCACAAAGATGGAGGATGCCATCGGCATGACAACGCTCTGAGAGCGACATGCAAGTTAAGTGCATCAAGTGTGAAGGTGCAAGGGCATCCCCCACCCCTTGGGGGGAAGGGGGAGACCCCACAGAGTGCATCGCTGCTCCCAGAGAGGTGTGAGTAAAAACTCATGGATACAGACAGTGCAGCACTCACAACACAGCTCGTGAGACAACTGTAAATCTGGATGTTGGAAAGGGAGTGACCATCCTAATAGATGTCTATTCACTTACATACAACAAGAGGTATGTCTGGTTCCATTCTGCTTCCCCAGCGATTCAGGGGCGATCCAGTTCAATGCAGAGGGTTTCTCAACCAAGTTGAGATATACTTTGAGATGCTGCCCCAGGCGTTTCCCACAGAAAGAAGCAAAGTAGGCTTTGTGATATCTTGGCTTTCTGAGAGAGCCTTGGCCTGGGCAAATCCTCTATGGGAGATGCAAAAACCCGTCGTCCTGAGTTACCCAGAGTTTGTGGCTTCCTTTAAAAGGGTATTTGATGTTCCCGCATGCTCCACTTCTGCTGCCAAAAGCCTCATGTCCATCAGAGTACGAGAACTGTTGCCGATTACGCCATTGACCTATGCACTCTGGCAGCAGAGGTTGCTTGGAATAATGAGGTCCTTTGTGATGGGAGTTTGTGATGACGGGACTTTGTGATGAGACAGGGATCTAGTCATGCCTCCATCCCTATTAGTTGAGAAAAGGAGAGGTAACAGAGTGTGACTTTAAATGAGTTCACCAATGTGGACTTTTAGTTGTCTTTTTGTTTTGCCTATATATAATTTTTTGCAGGGGCATTATATCATGTGGAGTACTCGACTGCTTAAGCAGTTAATGAAACTCTTAATTTGGTAAGGTCTAGATCCTTCAGCATTCATGAACTTCTTTGTCTTTTCAACAAACGGAAAAAAAAATTTTTTAAATCAAACTAACAATGTCTCCTGATATAAATCCAATGTCAGTTAAATTATCCATCAGTGTAGATCTTCATCAATCATGACCACCGTTATCACCACAACCTGCTAATATGGCAACCCATCGGGTGGTGGTGTTAAAGCAGAACTAAAGTCTCCAGTTTAAACACTAGGAGCAGGCAGGCTTCGTATTACAGAAGAGACAAGCAATGTCGCTCCTGCAATAAAATAATCTTACTTGCCTGCTCACATTCTTCTTCATAATGTATCCTGAGCTGCACATATCCAGCTCAGCTTACATTCTGGCAGAGATCCTGTGTGATGGGTTGACTGAACTCCTGCACATGCACAGGAGTGATGTCATCTTCCATTGGCCAGTGAAGACAGACACAGTCTGACATCCAGAAGAATCCAGAAAGAAGATGCTGGAGAGTGACCTTGGACCATTGAAGGAGAGGTAAATATTGCAGACTCTGTGGGGAGCTAGATCTGAACCCCATTCAAGTGAGCAGAATGTTAAAAATCAATTCTGGCCATTTTTGTAGGCTAATAGACAAGGTGTTGTCAAATGGCATTGGGGTGATGGGTTCTCTCTTGATCTGATTGCTTGTATTGGCCTTGAAGCCCATTTTCCCCCTAATACCAGCCAATTATATTATAGCAATTATTTTGCAGCAGTTTACAGCGGACAGACCAATTATATCTGGTACACTCCCTTCTAAATTGTAAGCTCTAACGAGCAAGGCCCTCTGATTCCTCCTGTATTGAATTGTATTGTAATTGTACTGCCTTCCCCGATGTTGTAAAGCACTGTGCAAACTGTTGGCGCTATATAAATCCTGTATAATAATAATAATAATAGTAAGATTACTTAAAATGCAAGCCAGTTTGTTAACTTTGTTTGTTTGTCATTGACATTGTGTCTTACATCGGGTATACAATAATTTTTTAAAAGATTATTGAGGAGACAACTCTTCCCTCGGAGATGTGGTTTGTCACCATTGATGTGAAGGCTCTCTTTGCAATAACCCCTCATATCTAACACTCTTTTTTTGTTTCCAGGATGTTGAAATTCATCTTGTTGAATAATGTTTTTTGTTTTGGCAGCTTCCACTACCTCTAGGTGCAGGGTACGCCAATGGGCAGCCCCGAACCTTGCCTGCTTGCCCGTTCGGCGAACACCCAATCTTCGCCCGCTGAGTGCCCCACAATGCACTGTGTGCTGCAGTGTAGAATGTTAGTGTAGTGTTATTATAGTGTGTGACTATAGTATGTCAGTGAAGTGTGTTAGTGTAGTGCAGTGTTTAACACAGCATTACATAACATTTAGTGCTGTATACAGTGCACTATATTTTTTTTGGGTTGCTGCATGGGTTTTTTTGTCTTTTTTGTATCCCCTGCCTGCCCCCTTTTTTTTTAAATTGTCAGCTGCAGTTTTTCTGACTGCGATACTGGTATTCCCCTCTTTTTTTTTTTATATAGTTTTTACATTTCTGTCAGCGTCAGTCTTCAATTTGAAGTGCACAAAACACTACTTTTTATTGAATAAAGTGCATTCAATTACACATTTCCCAGTATCTATAAAATGTGGGTAATAAACCCCCCATCATGTCTGGGAGGCCAACAAGGAGAGGCAGACGTTCCCATGCCACTATGAGGGGACCAGCAGCGTCTGTGTTCACAGGCAAAGGTGGACATGGTCAGTCCTCAGGCAGGGCACCTTTGTCTCTGATTATTGATGTTGCCCGTGCTATCCAGCCACAGCATGCAGAGGAGGTGGTGGACTGGCTTACTAAACCATCCTCCTCAACCTCTATGACACAAGCTGACACTAGTGTGCAGTCCACTGCAGCTGCCAGAGTGGGTTTTTTTTTTTGCCTCCTTGTCCAGAGTTATAGGGCGTACACACGGTCGGACTTTGTTCGGACATTCCGACAACAAAATCCTAGGATTTTTTCCGACGGATGTTGGCTCAAACTTGTCTTGCATACACACGGTCACACAAAGTTGTCGGAAAATCCGATCGTTTTAAACGCGGTGACGTAAATCATGTACGTCGGGACTATAAACGGGGCAGTGGCCAATAGCTTTCATTTCTTTATTTATTCTGAGCATGCATGGCACTTTGTCCGTCGGATTTATGTACACACGATCGGAATTTCCGACAACGGATTTTGTTGTCGGAAAATTTTATCTCCTGCTCTCCAACTTTGTGTGTCGGAAAATCCGATGGAAAATGTCCGATGGAGCCCACACATGGTCGGAATTTCCGACAACACGCTCCGATCGGACATTTTCCATCGGAAAATCCGACCGTGTGTACGGGGCATTACTCCTGCCATAGCCCCAGCATCATGCATAGAGAAGTCAGTTGAATTTATTGAACACAGTGTCAGCCACTTGCTACTTGAGGATTCACAGACATTACTAGCTTCTGATGTTGGTTCGGAGGTAGAGGAAGGGACTAACATGAGCCTACCGCGAGGGGAAAACACTGATAAACAACAAATGGGCAGTCATGTTCCCCAGCCGCAGCATATTTCCAAGTTGGCTCTAGTAATGATGAGGATGGAGGGGATGCTGATGAGGTCACTGATGCAACTTGTGTGCCAGATAGAGCACAGGAGGAAAGTCAGGGGAAGAAACAACCCCAATAAGACAGGATGTCCTTCAGAGGCAGGCATCGTGGAAGAGTAGAAAGCAGCCACTCTATTCCATCAGATTTTGGAGCTGTTATCTCCCAGCCCACTTCCCATAGCTCAGCTGTGTAGGCCTTTTTCAGCACATGTGCAGTCGATCGCACTGTTGCAATTTGCAATCTGTGCCGCAAGCAGATAAAGAGTGGCAAAAACACCAGACATTTGGGTACCACATGCATGACAAGGCATTTAACCTCCCACCACTCAGCCCATTGGCAAGAGCACCTGAAAACCACACACAAGGCACACAAGTGTTCTCTTCTTCAACCCTCCCCTCTCATGTCTAACCGCACTATATCTCATGACCTCTCAGCAGCCTCCACTGACAGGGATGATGGTATAGCAAAGGGCGTCACAGGTCCTTGCAACACATCTGCCAGCAGCACACCACCAGCTGTAGAGTATAGCAGGCAACTTTCTCTGCCCCAGCTGCTGCAGTGCAAAAAAAAAATAAAATGCACTCCCTGCCATCCAAATGCCCAGCGTCTAAATTCCAGCTTCTCCAGATTGCTGGCTTTACAACTCCTGCCTTTCCATCTGGTGGATTCTGCCCCCCTTCCGTGAATTTGCAGAATGTGCTGTACCACAATGGCAGGCTCCCAGCCACTATTTCTTCTCGCGTAAGGCCATTCCAGCTTTGTATTATAACGTGGAAGGCAATTTGTTGTCATTGTTGGGCAAGGCAATCAGTTGAAAGGTCCACCTTACTGTTGAATCGTGGTCCAGCAAGCATGGTCATGGCTGATATATTTAGTTCACAGCACACTGGGTAGCTCTTGTTGCAACTAGGAAGGATGCAGGACAGGACTCAGTGCTGGAGCTTGTTTTGCTGCCACATCTCCATACAGCTGGTGGTGATGATATGAGATCTGTAAGCTCCACCCCCTCCTCCTCCTCTTCCATGCCCTCCTCTGCTGGATTGTCTTATGAGCCACCAGTACCCCATAAGCGTTCACGGGGCCATTCAACAAGTCAGGTAAATAGATGCCATACTGTGCTTCAGCTGGTCTGTCTAGGGAACAAGAGCCACACCGGAGCAGAGATTCTTTTTGCTCTGCAGGGGCAGGCCCAGAGGTGGTTCATGCCATGGAAGCTTGAGCCAGGGGTGTGTGATAATGGCACTAACCTCCTGTATGTCCTTCGACAGGGGAAAGTTGACACATGTGCCGTGCCTGACACATGTCCTCAATTTGGTGGTGCAGCATTTCTTAAACGGGTACCCAGGTTTGCAAGATCTTCTAAAGCAGGCGAGAAGAGTCTGTAGCCATTCCAGGCAGTCATACACAGCCAGTGTTTGGTAGGCTAAAATTCAGCAGGAATTCCACCTGCCCATGAATCGCTGATTTCTGACATGCCTACTAGGTTGAACTCAACTTTGGCAATGCTGCAGTGGCTGCACATGTAGCAGAGGGCCGTCAACGAGTACCTGTGTGAATAAGGCACAACGACAGGCTCAGGGCATCTGGGCTTTTTTTTACCACGCCAATGGCTGCTGATAAAGGATGCATGCACTGCACTGTCACCATTTCAGGAGGCCACAAGGATGGTGAGCCGTGACAATGCATGCATCAGTGACACAATCCCTTTTGTGTTCCTGCTTGAGCATACTCTGTGTGGCATTATGGAGAGGACACTCGAGGCAGAGCAGTGGGAGGAAGATGAGGACTTCCTTTCCTCTCAAGGCCCACTTTATGCAGACACCATTCTTGCGATGCCACAGAACAAACAAGAGGAGAGGGATGAGGAGGAGGATTCTGGCAGTTTTGGAGGCATTGAAGCAGAGGAAGACATATGTCAAACCTTAAGAGATGGTTTTCAGTCCCCAGAACCCTTGAAAGTAGTATGTGGCTGGGAGGTGGCAGTTCCAGATACTGTAATCCTCAGTGACTCCGAGGACTCTGCTTCTTATGCCTCTGCAAACTTGGGCTCCCTTGTTCTTCAAAGCCTGCAAAAGGACCCGGGAATGCGTGGCATCAAGGATAAGGATCATTATTGGTTGGCAACCCTCCTTGACCACCATTACAAGGGGAAAGTCTCTGAACTTATCCTGCACTCGCAGAGGGAGCAGAGGATAAAATATCTTGAGGACAGCTTAAAGAGGAGTTTATGTAATGCCTCTTCCAGACAGGTAGGTTACAGTCTCATGGAAAAGCTATTTTTAAGGCTTCTGTTGGTCAAAGGAGGAGCGATGGAGAAGGGGGCTGCCTCAGTGATGCATTTCAACATTTTTTTAGTCCTCGGCGCCCAGGGCTGTCAGCTTCAACATCCCATCGGCAGCTTCTACATCAAATGGTGGAAGATTATCTAGAGGCGAAAACAGACATGAAGAGCTTTCCAGTAAACAGTCCACTGGGTTTCTGGGTCATGAGAATAGACCACTGGCCAGAACTTGCCCAGTATGCAATTGAGCTGCTGGGCTTCCCTGCATCCAGTGTGCTTCAGTGCTGCCAAAGGTTTTGTGACAGTGCGTCTGTCCACAGACCGGCTGACTTTTGTAAAATGAATCAGTCCTAGATTAGCAGCAGCTAAAAATAACAGGTACCTCTAAAATATTTAGTCTCTCTGATAGACTATTACTTCTTGAAGAGGAAACCCTGTTATCAAAGGGTCTCAATTTCTGTCCACAAAGACATTTTGATCTGTTTCAAACAGTGTTGGATGTTAACAGACTCGTCAGGAATATCACTATTAAAAAGCATTTTTCTATAGATGCACCTGATGACAGTAAAAAGATTTTGAGTCCTGATGAATGTAATCTTGCCTCCCCATCTGATGAATACACCTTTAAGGAAATTTGTGCTTTAAAAAATCGAGGATTTAGCTAGGGAGGGGGATCGGGGAGATATTGCAGGTTTAAGCAGGTTTTGTGGAGTCTGTCCCTCTTAGAAGTCAGTTTTTACAGTTTTATCCTGTAAATTCTAGAAGCCCTGGGATGGACAAATTCCAAAAACTCATAGAACGTGATCTAACAAATTTGGCAGTCAAAGCATCCACTGACTCCTCTATACATCAGGATAATTTAATTAAAAGAGAAAGAAAGGCGCTTAAAAACCTACAAAGTGACAAATCTATAATTATCGGTGATGCTGATAAGGGAGGTTTAGTGGTCATTATGAATGTAGATATGTACAGGCAGGAGGCAGAGAGTCAATTATCTGATACTGACACTATACCAGATTAAAGGGTGACCCACTAATATCCTATTGATAAGGGGGTAAATATGGGCATATTTACTGTTAAAGAATCAGAAAATTAAATTCCTGTATACCCTGTCCTGTCCACTTTTTATCATCTGCCAAAAGCACACAAGGGGTTAAACCAACTTCATGGTAGACCCATAATTTTGGGACTAGGCTCTCTTAATGAGAGACTTGCACAGTGGCTTGATAAACAACTTCAACCAGGTGGCACATGCGCAGCGGCTCCTGACATGGATGCTTAGTCTGGGAGCTCCGTCCCACTCCAGCCGACCGAGGCCCTCCAATGCCACAAGCACCCGTGATCCCTGCCTGGATCGGCCCCCCGCGTATGGCGGATACAGCCAGGAGAAACCTCAGCACCGTTTTTGGAGCTGAAAAGTCATGGGCTGTGATTCCCAAGATGGCGGGCGCGCCACCCCCGACCAGCTCCAGCCCGCCTTACCAGCGCCCAGGCCACCTCTCCAGCTCCCACACAGCAGCTGGGCTTCTCTGTGAGTACTCCCCCGCTAGATCCTTCATCCCCTGCCTCCACAGAGTCCCTCATTGAGCACACCCTGGACAATCCAGACTTCTCCCCCATGGAGGCCTGTCCTCCTCAGCCCCAACAGCCACTACAGCCCAGGGATTTGGGCCTAATCCAGCCAGTGAATGTAGCTGACTTATTTGCTAAATTTGCTGATCTCCTTGACAGGGGATTACAAAACACTGTTAACCAGATCACAAGTGATATTAAAGCAGACCTCCAAACCATAAGATCTCACATGGAGATCATAGAAAACAACTTAGAAGCCACCATTGCCAGAACAAACCAAAATATTGACTGCATCCAACTTCTACAAGATCAACTCGAGGCAGCCAATGCTAAAATTGACAACCTCGAGAACAGGAATAGGAGATATAACTTTAGGGTTAGAGGTCTCCCAGAATCCTATAAAGATGTTCTAAACATGGGAAACATGAGTTCGACTCGAACTCGAAGCTCAGCCCTACTTAGGAGCTATCAGATGATCCTGTGTGATTCAAGGTCAGATAAAACCTCAGGAGGAGACGACAATTCACTGAGTCCAGCTTACAAGGAGTCACACACACTTGATGTGTTGCATGGTCAGAAAGAAAGAAACCCCCCAGGGGAGTGTTGTATATATTATATGTGTATCACTAAGATAATTAGTGCATAAATTATGACCCTTCATTTCCTCCATTTATTCACTCACATCATGCTCTTGTGTTCCTCATGTCCTCTTATAATATCATAATTTATGCACTAATTATCTTAGTGATACACATATAATATATACAACACTCCCCTGGGGGGGTTTCTTTCTTTCGGACCCTGCAACGTATCAGGTTTAAAATTCTTTAAATCTATACAAGCACTATATATATTATATATTCTATGAATTTAAGTTCTGGAACTGCCCTTGGGGGTACACAAACGTGTGACTCCTTGTAAGCTGCACTCAGTGAATTGTCGTCCCCTCCTGAGGTTTTATCTGACCTTGAATCACACAGGAGCATCTGATAGCTCTTAAGGAAATCTTGGTTAGGAGATCCCCACCGCATATATTGGTAACTATGTGAAATGGCTACTTTGTGCACATGTAGCCTTTCATGCATCTTTCAACCTGATGTGCTAAATGTAATCTCTTTGCAGCAAACCGATGAAGAAGACCCCAACGACATGGGCCTAAACGCGTCAGTCTTTGTCTTACATTAGACATGTTGTCATTTAATATTATGTACAAATTTGTGTTTGCATTCTCTGCACTTTGTGGTATGCCTCCTTTAGAGCTCATTTTTTAACTTCTGTGGAAACACTGTATACCATTAATTTTTAATAAAGAACATATTTTTTCAATTACATCTACTATTTATTCACTTCGCTGCTAAAAAACCCCTCTGGGGGAACGTCACCATAACATATTATCTGGGGTGCGCAGCACTACTACCTCTCCTTATATGTGTCTTTCGCATGCTAGATATCCCATACACAATTCGTGCTCTCGTTAAGGAACTGCTCCCTGACATACCACAGCACAGATTGGAGCTAGACCGGGCACACAGGGCTCTTTGACCTCCCGAGGGACATAGTGGTAAAGCCACATTTCTATACCGTCAAGGAGGAGGTGATGCGCAACTCATGAACCCTGTATAAGCTCTTGTTCCAGGGACATGAGCTCCAAATCTTTGCAGACCTGTACCCCTCCACCATCCAAAAATGAAGAGCTCTAAAACCACTGCTCAAGATTTTGCCAGAAAAAGGAATCAAGTATTGGTGGCTCTTTCCTTTCCAACTCAAGCTCATCTCCAAAGGCAAAGCATACACGTTTGTCTCTCTCCAGGAGGGTGAAAGACTTTTGCTACACTTAGGCCTTATCCGTCACGATCCAAACCTTCTTCACCCTGGACCTGTTCCTAACTCTGCAAAAGGGCAACTACCCACTTGCCCACTGCCTCCGGTTTGGGAAACCACCAGATCCAAAAAGTCCAAGGAAGCCCTCCCTTCCTGAGATGAACCGGACTGTTGATCTTCATTCCACCCCTGGTTGCAGGGAAGAATCTGACTTCCTATTGGAGCTCAAAGAGCTAACTTTACTCCGTACACCCTTTCTTGCCTCAGTCAAGGCGAACTTCTGAGGTTCCTGCCCTTAGGGGACCATTATTTTGGTTGTCTCGCATTTGATATGCTATGATCTATTGACACTCATGGCAGGATGGAGAGGAGGGCTGGACCTCTCTTCCACTGTCCTCTCGATCCTAGCCATCTGGTTTAAAATGGTTCATTTTGCTACCCTCCCTATCCCCCCACCCCACCCTTCCCTCTCCCCCCCACCCTTCCCTCTCCCCCTCCTCCCTACCCTCTCCACATTCACACGGGACCCAGATCCTGGTTTAAGTTAAAGTTAAAGTTAATTGTCTCAGGGCCCTATATGTTTGGGGTGCTTGTGATATAGGCGGGCCTTAGGCTGCCTCACATCTGGAGTGGTGCTCATGCACACCCTCCTGTCTTGCAGAACAGGTATCATACCCTTCTCTTGACAGGATTGATCCCCCCCTAATAGAAAGGACTATTGTTTTGGTTCTCCTTAAAGATGGATGACACTTTCTCCTCCACTCTCCGGGAGACTGCCTTGTCTTCCGCCCCTCTCTCCTCTCTCTTTTCTTCCTCCCCCTGTGCTATGCTAACTACTGTTCTTTTGCAGAGATCGACTTGGGGAGAGCCCCCCGAAACACACCCACAGAGTCAGAGGTCTTGTTCCTGCAGGTTGTTTGCCTTGGAGCCCGTGGAGATGAGGTGGTAAGTGCCTTTGTTTTGCTAGTATGATCCACCCTTCTGCTCAATGCCTGACAACCCTCCAGTGCTACATCCTCTACGGGTAGTTTCCCACAACGTTCAAGGTTTGAACTCCCCGGCCAAAAGGCGAAAAGTCTTGCAATACCTACACTCTCAAAAAATAGACGTTGCCCTCCTACAAGAAACGCATTTCCCTAAACGCTACTGCTCAACATTTATTCACTCTAAATTCCCTTCGTTCTATCTGGCCAATGCAGATGACAAAACCAAGGGAGTGGGCATTCTCTCCTCCCACAAGTGCAAATTTTCCCTCAAATCTGAACTTAAAGACACGGAGGGCAGGTATATTTTGATTACAGGGGAGCTAGATGGCCAGCCTTAGTCTTTCATTACCTATTATGCCCCCAACAAGAGACAACTCTCCTTTTTCCAAACCATGCTAAAAACCCTGACCCCCATGTTGGAGGGCACAGTAATATTTGAGGGAGACTCAAATACCGCATTTGACCAGGGCTTAGGCAGACGCCTCGCTAGACCCACTAAACAGAGCCTGCACATCGCTAAAATCATTTTCCAACACGGTTTGGTTGATATCTGGAGGGAAATTAACACGACCTTGCGAGACAACACTCACTACTCCAGTCCTCACAGCTCCTTTGCAAGGATAGACCACATTTTCATTGCCACCGCTACAGTACCGTTGGCCACTAGGTCTTACATTAGAGACTCCATCTTGTTGGATCACTCTATGGTTTTTCTAACCCTGCAACGTCCTTCAGGACATAGACCTCACGGACGCTGGAGACTCAACGAGTCCATTCTGAGTGATCCGATCAGGGTAAAGGAGATTGAAGGTGCAATTGAGAACTACTTTCAAACAAACTACACCTCTAATGTCACCCCATCAAGCTCATTCAAATAGCTTCTCAGATCCACAGGGCTAGAAGGACAAAAATAGCAAAACTGGAACAGGAGTTTTTCACTTTATTGAGAAAACACAAAGCCAATCCTAGATCTGTGCCCACAGAAATTCTTAACTCGGCTCGCACAGCCCTGAACTTGGCTTTGACTACAAAGGCTGAGAAGTGGCTGCGATAGAGTAGATCTCGATTCTATTGCCATGACGATAAAAACATTTCTATGCTCACGGGTAGGCTTACACCGCAAATCAGATCCTTTGCTCTCCCCAAAATTAAAATTAGTGGTGGCACCCTGTCGCAGAACCCCCAATGCATTATGGAGTAATTCAAAAAATTTTACAAATCATTATACAGTGGGGACAACCACCCATCTCAGCACGCGGAGGATCAGTTTCTTGACAACATACAGATCCCCGGCTTGGAAGACAGACACAACTTGAAATTAGAAGCCCCTATCTCAATGGAGGAAGTAAGCGCACTTAAAGTCACAATCTGTCCCTGGCCCGGATGGTTTTTCTGTCCCTTATTACAAAACCTTTTGCACATCACTTGCTCTCTATATGGCCCGTTTCTTTAATGCTCTGCGATGGGGAGACTCTCTAGATAAAGAGATTAACATGGCTTATATCACAGTTCTCCCTAAACCAGGCAAGGATCCCAGCTCGGTAAGCAATTATAGACCGATTTCACTCATAAACAATGATTTGAAGATTCTGACTAAAATCCTTGCAGACTGCTTAACTTCCTTTATCAGCTTTTATATCAACAAGGATCAAGTGGGCTTCATTCCTGGGAGACAGGGCCCAGATCAAATCCGCCGCATGATTGACATCATTTCCCTTCTCAACTAAATCTGGGACAATGGTTCTCCTCGGCAGGGCTGTCTCCTCTCCCTAGACCTCCAAAAAGCCTTTGACTCTGTCCACTGGCCCTATATTTTCTCCACCCTGAAATGCTGGGGATTTGGAGAATACTTCATCAATATCATGCGTGCTCTGTATTCCACCCCCACGGCTCAGGTGTGCCTGCAGGGATTTTACTCAGAATCTTTTTACATACCTAGGGGCACCAGGCAAGGATGCCGCTCTTGCCTCTGATCTTCTCCATAGCAATCGAGGCACTATCGGTAGCCATTAGAATTAACCCGAACATTCACGGGATTCAATGTGGATCCCGGTGCCATAAATGTGCCTTGTTTGCAGATGATATACTTCTTTTCATCTCATCCCCGTTAATTTCCCTCCCTAACATTTTCTGGCTCTTGGACGACTTCGGGATAAATGTGAGGGCTCCTGGTCATCTTTATTAAATCCCAAGCACTCAACATTAACATCCTGGATTCTCTGCTCACCAGGCTTAGAAAGGATTTCCAATTCACCTGGAGCGATTCGTCAATCACGTATCTGGGCATTCCAAAGTTGAACTCCTTTATCAAGCCAACAACCCCCCGCTTTTCAAAAAATGAGCGGATGATTTATTCAGGTAGTCTCAGCTCTCTTTATCCTGGTTGGGCAGAATCAATACAATAAAAATGACGCTACTCCCTCGCATTTTATATTACTTCAGAGCATTCCCAATCCCCCTAGTCAAGGCCCATCTAAAACAATTTTAAACCAAAATTATTAATTTTTTCTTGGGGGGGGGGGCACAGGCTCTCTAAATCAGTCCTTTTCCGGCCAAGGGAGAAGGGGGGCCAGGGTCTTCCAAACTTATTTTGGTATTTTCAAGCAGCACAACTAGCTCAGATCTTGGCAGTCTACTCCAGCTGGGAACAACCTGACTGGATACATATTGAACGTCTGGCGGTCTCACTCCACACCCCAGACTATTTCTTATGGCACCCAAAAAATTGAGTCCCCCAATGTTATCCCTGACACTCTCACACTCGTTTGTCCTCTGCGACAGCCTGAAGGGTAATGACCAATTGACCTTCTCCATCAAACCACTAAAATACCTCTTCCAAAACCCGGCATTTCCACCAGGGTTATATATAAAAGCCTTCCGGTGGTGGCTTGACAAAGGGCTATATAGAATAGGGCACTGCCTCAGACCCATGGGCCCACTTTCCAAAGCTTACTGCATCAGCAACCTGGATATGCCACCTTCTGAGCTTTTCCACTACACCCAGGTTGCCAACTTTCTCCACAAACTATGGAGAACGTTACCTAACAGCCCCCAAATCACTACCTACAAAAAAGGTATGGTCAGGCCAATGAGCAGAGGGGGGGATCACAGTGATCTACAGGGCACTGTCCTCCACTCGCGCCAAGACTTCCTACATGTTAGCCTGGGAAGAAGATCTCTCTCAACAATGGAAACTAGAAACTTGGAACAGAAATTTCTTTCAATCATACAAGGGTGTCCTCAACTATAGCTTAGCAGAAGCAAGTATAAAAGCAATTTCCAGATGGTACCTAGTCCCATCGAGACTGGCCAAACTATACCTGATGTCATCCCCCCTATGCTTTCGGGGGTATGAACTTAGAGGTAATATGTTTCATTTGTGGTGGGGATGCCCCAGAATAAGGAGTTTCTGGAACAAAGTCTTCTGGATACGTAAGGTCACCAAGGCCCCCATTCCAACGTCCCCCTAATTGCCCTTCTCAACTTTCCAGCGCGGGAAGCCTCCAGGAGTACACAACGCCTGATTTTCTTCATCCTCTTGGGAGCCAAACTTACTCTAGCCAAGGCTTGGAAAAAGCCGACTGTCTCAATGCTACTAGCTAAAAGAAAAATTTCCTTGATTATGGCACAAGAGAAAATGGCAAGTGTACTCAAGGACCGCACCGAGAAATTCAAAAAAGTTTGGGAACCCTGGGCAACCTTTATAGGTGTTCCCTTACACCCCTGACCTCAAATCGACCACTTTCTCTCCCACTCTCCCCTAGTCGGCCCATCTCCTTCTCTACTCATTCAACCCTTCTTCTTCCTTCTCCTCTACTTCTCCTCTTTCCAGGCAAGGATTTTGGGGATGAGGCCCTTGTCCCCCGTGAGGCTCTCTCATCCCCCCTCTTTTCCTGCAGCCTGCTAGGTTTGGTATGGATTTTGGGGGGACCCCCACGCCATTTTCTTTTTAAATTTGGTGCAGGGTTCCCCTTAATTTCAATATCAGACCAGAAGGGCCTGGTATAGATTTTGGGAGGAACCCCATGCAATTTAAAAAAAAATTGGTTCAGGGTTCCCCTTAATATTCATACCAGACCCAAAGGGCCTGGAAATGGACTGAGGGGGGGACCCATGCCGTTTTCAATTAGTTTTATCTATATTGCCAAGACCTGACAATTCATTACACCCACAAGCAGTTTTAAATGACTTTTTCCTTTAGAAATGTAATTTTGCTGTGATACTGTTTTAAACACGGGAAAACTGTGCCACATTACAGGCATACTATAGACACCCCCCAGGCACAATATTTAAATGAATATTTCATTTTTATTGTTTCACTTTAAGCATTATTAAAATCACTGCTCCCAAAAAAATGGACGTTTTTATAACTTTTTTTTTGCATTGATACATGTCCCCTGGAGCAGGACCCGGGTCCCCAAACACTTTTTCTGACAATAATTTGCATATAAGCCTTTAAAATGAGCACTTTTCATTTTTATGTTCATGTCCTATAGACTTTAACGGTGTCCGCGTGTTCGTCCAAATTTTTTACCTGTTCTCAAGTTCTGGGGGGTGTTCAGCTCATCCGTATTTGAGAGTATAGATTTTATCTTGAAGTCATTTTTTGGTATAGGTTTCATGGGCACAATTAACACCCAAGGGCCAATTTTTGTGCACCAGTTTGACGGGTGCACCAAATTTCAAATTTTTACAGCAAGGCCAACTCTTGCTTTTATCAAGACTACCTCTAGAAGGTTACAGGGGGGAAGGCACCAACAACACCCAAAGACCAATTTTTTCCACAACAGTTTGACAGGGGCATCAAATTTAAATTTTTTATAGCAAGGACAATTATTGCTTTCATCAAGACTACCTCTAGAAGGTTACAGGGGGGAAGGCACCAACAACACCCAGGAACCAATTTTTCCGCACCTATTACTTCTATCCAAAGTCTGCAAAAGAGACAGCAGACTTTATCTAAAAAAAATTTTAATCTTGACCCTGAGTGTACTAAAATTTGGCTTCTTAACATAAGGCTTGCTCACTGTGGTGCAAAACTTTGTTATATCCATCCAAAGTCAGCCAAAGAAACACCAGAATGTATCCAAAAAATCTCTAATCGTGTTCCAAGTGCACTAAATTGTCACCTCATCATACAGACTGGCCCCAAAAGCCGTGGTTTACAAAATAAAAAAAGCTTGCAGGTAAAATCAATTTAAATGTAATTTTTATTTCTTTATAAATGTCAGTTTTGCTGCGGCAGGTTCTATACATGGTACAGATACGTAACTTTACAGGCAGACTTAAAGGAATTTTTGATTTTATTGTTTCACTTTTAAGCATCATTAAAATTACTGCTCCTTTAACAACTTCACTACAGCGGTTTGAGACAGATAGAGCTTTCTTTTGGTGGTATTTAATCACCACTGGGTTTTTGATTTTTTTTGCTAAAAATTTTTTTTTTCTTAGTTTCTGTTTGTAAATAAGTAATGTTTTTCCTTCACTGATGTGTGTTGATGAGGCTGCACTGATGGGCACTGATAGGCTGGACTGATGAGCACTGATAAGATGGCACTGAAGGGCACTGATGAGGTGGAACTTATATGCAGCACTAATGGACACTGATAGGCAGCGCTGATATGCAGCACTGATGAGCACTGATAGGCGGGACTGATGGGCACTGATAGGCACTGATAGGTGGCACTTATGGGCACTGATAGGCAGCAGTCCCATAGCAAAAACAGGAAGTGAGAGGAAATCTCTTCAAAGTGAGTGAATCCATGGCTGCCACCAGAACTACTGTCCTCAATGGAAGATTTCCTCTTCATTACTGTTCTGGGCACAACCCAATTTGAGATTTTCTTTATCTTTCACTTTTGGTCACAATGGTAAACATGAAAAATAGAGAGGATAAATCTCCCCAATGGGGCCACAGATGACAAAAAAAAAATCACAGCAGTTCAAATCCCTCCCCACTCTATCTTAAACTAAAAAAAAAGTTTTGCCGTTAGTTATACTTTTAGCTGTTTTAGTATAGAGTCAAAGATGAGTTTTTATTTAAGCTTAAACTCTTGCTCTGATTAAAATGGAATGTAAATCCCTTAATATTTCATGCCTACCATTTTCCAGACAAACGGATAGTGGGTTCAGAGAGCCTCTTTCTATTGTGGGGTGAGGATTTGTGATTTAGTTTTATTTAGTTTATAGTAGGAAACTTCACGAAAAGCACGGAACATACCTAAGACAGAAACATCTAGATTATATTGCACAAGGATCACATCATCAGCAAACAAGACTATTTTATGTCCCCTATTTCATATTTGTATGCCCAATATACATTATGGATTCTGATCGCTTCTGTTAATTTACCATAGCAAATAGATAGGGATGGGTCGAACACCCCCCCGGTTCGGTTCGCATCCAGAACATGCGAACAGACCGAAAGTTTGCACGAACATTCGAACACTGTTAAAGTCTATGGGACTCGAACGTGAGAAATCAAAAGTGCGAATTTTAAAGGCTAATATGCAAGTTATTGTCCTAAAAAGGGTTTGGGGACCCGGGTGCTACCCTAGGGGACATGTATCAATGGAAAAAAACGTTTTAAAGACACGTTTTTTCTGGAGCAGTGATTTTAATGATGATTAAAGTGAAAAAATAAAAGTGAAATATTCTTTTAAGAATCGTAAAATAAATATTATTTTAAATATTAAATATCGTACCTGGGGTGTGTCTATAGTATGCCTGTAAAGTGGCACGTGTTTCCCGTGCTTAGAACAGTCCCTGCACAAAATGACATTTCTAAAGGAATAAAAGTCATTTAAAAGTGCTTCAGGCTTTAATATAATGTCGGGTCCCGGGATTATGGATGAAAATCAGTGAGACAAACGGCATGGGTACCCCCCCAGCCCATTACCAGGCCCTTTGGGTCTTGTATGGATATTAAGGGGAACCCCGACACCCAAATTAAAAAAAGAAAAGGCGTTGGGCCCCCAAGCCCTATATACTCTGAACAGCAGTATACAGGCGGTGCAACCAAGACAGGGACTGTAGGTTTGTTCTTATGTAGAATCTGTTTGTAATTTGGAACAAGTACAATTTGTAAGTGTAGCTCCAGCCAAAAAAATCTATTTTAAAGCTTTTTGGAAAACATAGGGAAGGGATATCACCCCTGTTTGCTGTCTGTGCCCCTGTTCAGAAGATTTCACCTCACTTTCTGTCCCAATGACAATTGGATTTTGAAAATTCAGGGTTTTTAAGGGAAACAAGGATTGGTGATAAATCAGTGAAGTAGACACGTTTTTCCCATATTAACTCTTACAGGAGAGAATTTCCCTTGCTAGGGGTAGATTTCCTCTCACTTCCTGTTGTCTCCCTCCGTTTGTAAGTAGGAGTCGTTTGTAAGTTGGATTTTTGAAAATAGGGGACTGCCTGTTTAAACTATACAGCCTGCCCTATACACTCTGTGGAAAATTGGGCCTTAAGTGTTGATGGTACCAGAACACTGTAAGCCCTCACAGTTACTCTTGGTGGGCGCTGGAACGGGCCCTGCTGTGAAATATTATATCAAGAATTGTAATTACATGCCCCTGTTAAACAGGTGCAGAAGAATTGGGCCTTAGGCGGTGGTGGCACAACACTGTAAAGCCTCACAGATAGGGATGAGCTTCGAGTTTGAGTCAAACTTATGTTCGACTCGAACATAGGCTGTTCGCCAGTTCGCCGAATAGCGAACAATTTGGGGTGTTCGCGGCAAATTCGAAAGCTGCGGAACACCCTTTAAAAGTCTATGGGAGAAATAAAAAATGCTAATTTTAAAGGCTTATATGGATGGTATTGTCATAAAAAGTGTTTGGGGACCTGGGTCCTGCCCCAGGGGACATGGATCAATGCAAAAAAAGTTTTAAAAACGGCCGTTTTTTCGGGAGCAGTGATTTTAATAATGCTTAAAGTGAAACAATAAAAGTGTAATATTCCTTTAAATTTCGTACCTGGGGGGTGTCTATAGTATGCCTGTAAAGGGGCGCATGTTTCCCGTGTCTGACAGCAAAATGACATTTCAAAGGAAAAAAAATCATTTAAAACTACTCGCGGCTATTAATGAATTGCCGGTCTGACAATACACATAAAAGTTCATTGATAAAAACGGCATGGGATTTACGTAATGGGTGACCCCGTCCCCTCTGACATCACGGGGAAACCCATAGGGAAGTCCCTGTCAAGTCCCCAAGCATCAGAGGGAGCGGGGTCACCGAGTGGCCCCGCCCTCCATTATTTAAGAAGTGTCAGAAGACGAGAAGCGTCACACAGCTGGAACCTCCCATCATGGATGCGGAGCAGCCCGAGAACGAAGAAGGGAAGAAGACACCACGGAGGAAGATGCCGGACGAGAACACCGGAGCAAGAAGCAGAGGATCGGAGGAAGAAGCAGAGGAAGAAGAAGATGGAGGAAGAAACCGAAGGAAGATATAAGAAAAAAGATATAAGAAAGAAGATGGAAAGAAGAAGACTTTAAATAAAGGAATTGTCAAAAACTGTCTCTTGTCATTTTTAACATTTTTGACACTTTTTTTGTGAAATGGTAGGGGTACAAGTACCCCCTTACCATTTCACATGGGGGGGCGGGATCTGGGGGTCCCCTTGTTAAAGGGGGCTTCCAGATTCCAATAAGCCCCCCGCCCGCAGACTCCCACAACCACCGGGGAAGGGTTGTGGGAATGAGGCCCTTGCCCCTATCAACATGGACACAAGGTGCTTTTGGGGGGACCCCAAAGCACCCTCCCAAAGTTGAGGGCATGTGGCCTGGTACGGTTCAGGGGGGGGCTCTCTCTCATCCCCCTCTTTTCCTGTGGCCTGCCAGGTTGCGTGCTCGGATAAGGGTCTGGTATGGATTTTGAGGGGGACCCCCACGCCATTTTTTTTTTTAATTTTGGTTCGGGGTTCCCCTGTGGGGAAATCCCATGCCGTTTTTATCAATGAACTTTTATGTGTAATGTCGGACCGACAATTCATTAATAGCCGCAAGTAGTTTTAAATGACTTTTTTTCCTTTGAAATGTCATTTTGCTGTCAGACTGTTCTAAACACGGGAAACATGCGCCCCTTTACAGGCATACTATAGACACCCCCCAGGTACGAAATTTAAAGGAATATTACACTTTTATTGTTTCACTTTAAGCATTATTAAAATCACTGCTCCCGGAAAAACGGCTGTTTTTAAAACTTTTTTTTGCATTGATACATGTGCCCTGGGGCAGGACCCGGGTCCCCAAACCCTTTTTAGGACAATACCATGCAAATTAGCCTTTAAAATGAGCACTTTTGATTTTGAACATTCGAGTCCCATGGACTTCAATGGGGTTCTAACGTTCATGCAAAGTTTTGGTCCGTTCGCAAGTTCTGGTGTGAACCGAATTGGGGGGGTGTTCGGCTCATCCCTACTCACATATACTTTTGTTGAGCGCAGGAACGAGCCCTGCTCTGAAATATTTGATCAAAAATTGTAATTACACATCCTTGTTAAACAGGGGCAGAAAAATTGGGCCTTAGCCACTGGTGGTGGTGTCCAGAACCAAAAATGTTCTTAGAAGCTATCAACATGAACATTGAGGAGGAATAGGATCGTCACTCAGCATAACAGGATAGTCACTCAGCATCAGCATAGGCAGTCTTCAAGGGATCTCACATTCATAAAAAATCAATCGGTTACATCAGCATCAGGTGCTTGGTAGCTGGTGATCCATGACTGATTCATTTTTATGAAGGTGAGTCGATCAACCCAGTCGGTGGACAGGCGCACCCTGTGATCGGTTACAAAGCCTCCAGCAGCATTGAATGTTCATTCCGAAAGAACGCTGGATGCAGGACAGGCCAGTAGCTCAATTGCATACTGTGCAAGCTCTGGCCAGTGATCCATCCTCAAGACCCAGTAACTCAGTGGATTTTTGGTTGGAAAGGTCTCCAAGTCTGATCTTGCCCCTAGGTATTCCTGCACCATGTACAACAGACGCTGGCGATGGTTGCTCTAACCGATCAGACCTTGGGACTACGGACTAAAAAATTGTCTGAACGCATCAGTCAGAAGGCCACCTTCTCCACCACTTCTTCTTTGACTGACCGAAGCCTCAGCAACTCGTTGTCCATGAGTACCAGGAAATTGTAACCTCCCAGGCTCTGGAAACACATTGCACAAACCTTTCTGCAAGGCCTCCCGAAGATGTTTCATCCTCTGCTCCCTCTGCGAGGGCTGGATAAGTTCCGCCACCTTACCCTTGTAATGTGGATCAAGAAGGGTTGCCAGCCAGTACTGATCCCTCTCCTTGATACCACAAATCCGAGGGTCCTTTCTCAGGCTTTGCAGGATCAGGGAGGCCATGCAGCGTAGGTTTGCTGAGGCATTCGGTCCGGAGTCCTCTGGGTCACTAAGGACGACCTGATCCGCAGCCACCTCCTCCCAGCCATCTACAACTCCATGGGTTTCTGAGGACTGAAAACGATCTCTTGAAGACTGCTGCTGATGCTGAGTGCCAGGCTCAACCTCCATGCTGACACAATCCTCCTCCTTCTCCTCCTCTTCCTGTGTGATAGGCGGGCCTGCAGGAATACTGTCTGGATAAAGGGGGCCTTGAGAGGTAAGGAAGTCCTCCTCTTCCTTCCTCTGTTCTGCCTCAAGTGCCCTGTCCATTATTCCACGCAGCGTGTGCTCCAACAGGAAGACAAGAGGGACAGTATCACTGATGCATGCACTGTCACTGCTCACCATCCTCGTGGCCTCCTCAAATGGTGACAGGACAGTGCATGCATCCTTGATCATGAGCCACTGGCGTGGCGAAATATAGCCAAGCTCCCCTGACCCTGTCCTCATGCCATACTCTCACAGGTAGTCATTGATGGCCCTCTGCTGCATGTGCAGCTGCTGCAGCGTTGCCAACGTTGAGTTCCACCTGGTGGGCATGTCACAGATGAAGCGGTTCTTGGGCAGGTTGCATTCCTTTTGGAGGTCAGCCAGCCGAGCACTTGCATTATATGACCGGTGGAAATGCCCACAGACTTTCCTGGCCTGCCTCAGGAGATCCTGTAGGCCGGGGACCTGCACAAGAACCGCTGCACCACCAAATTAAGGACGTGAGCCAAACAGGGAACATGGGTAAGGTGTCCCTGTCGGGGGGGGGGAGGTTGGTGCCCCTGTCGTAAACCACCATTCCTGGCTGAAGCTGGCGTGGCATCAACAACCTCTGAGCCTGCCCTGCAGAGCTGACAGAATCTCTGCCCCAGTGTGGCTCCTGTCTCCTAAGCAGATAAACTCAAGCACCACATGGCATCTTTTTGCCTGAGTGCTTGCGTAGTCCCTAGAACGCCTACGTAGCACCGCTGGTTCCGAGGACAAATCTGCACAGGAAGAGGCCATAGAGGAAGAAGAAGAGGACAAGGTGGAGGAGAGAGGTGTGGCAGAATCACCACTACCAGAATTTTGTAGGCATGGTGGCAGAACAAGCTCCAACAATACTGCATCCTGTCCTGCATCCTTCCCAGCTGCCAGCAGGGTTACCCAGTGCACTGTGAAAGAAAGGTAATGTCCCTGTCCATGCCTGCTGGACCATGAGTCAGCGGTAATATGTACCTTACCGCTGACCACCCTGTCCAATGAGGCCAAGACATTACCTTCCACATGTCGGTAGAGAGCCGGAATGGCCTTCCGAGAAAAAAATTGGTATTTGGGAACCTGCCATTGAGGTACCGCACATTCCACAAATTCTCGAAAAGGGGCAGAGTCTACCAGCTGAAAAGGCAGCAGTTGGAGTGCTAGCAATTTAGCCAAACTAGCATTCAGCCGCTGAGCATGTGGATGGCTGGGACCGAATTTCTTTTGCCTGTTTAGCAACTGGGGTAGGGAAATTTGCTTGCTACAATCGGATGTTTTTCGGTAATACTACACCTTCATTCCTCTCAGTGCAGGTCTCTGAGAGGACTGAAGTTATAGTGGGGTTGGAGATACCAGCTGATGAGGAGCAAGGAGAGGTCTGCCTTGTTTTTTAGTGTGGGTCTTTTGAGTACTGTTGCCAATGGACTGCATGGGAGCTCGACATATGTCTGGTTAAGCATGTGGTGCCCAAGCGGCTGTTGTTTTGGCCACGCTTGATACGCTTCAGACATATGTTGCAAACAGCAATGGTGCAATCTGCTGCACACGTCTCAAAAAAGGCCCACACCAAAGAACTTTTGGAAAAACGCGCAGTGCCCGCGGTGTGATGCAGTCGGTTGCCTGCCCTTAAGCTGGCCCCTGGAGGGCATTCTGCCTCGTTGGAGATTTGCCTCCTCCTCCTCCTCCTCTCTTCTATCTGGCACCCACGTAGAGTCAGTGACCTCATCATCCCCTCCCTCCTCGCCACTGGAGCAAACCTGGCAGTATGCTGCAGCCGGGGGAACATGACTGCCAGTTTCTTGTACTTCTTGGGCACCCCTCTCTCTGGGCTCACGTTACTGCCTTCACCCTCAACCTGGGTACCATCATCAGAGCCTTCAAAACGCTGCGCATCCTCCTGCAGAATGTACCCTACACTGTGGCCGAACAGTTCGGGGGACTCCTCAGGACATGATGGTGGGGCTAGGGAAGGAGTGAATGATGACATTGAGCCAATGGAAGAGACCACTTTGGCAGCTGCATTGGCAGACAAAGTAACCTGAGCCTGGGTGACAGAGGAAAAGGAGGATGAGGACGGCTTGGTCATCCACTCTACCAACTGTTTTGCATGTTGTGGCTCAACACGGCCAGCTGCTGAAAAAAAGGACAAGCATGCCCCGCAGCCACATGCTAAGGATGCACCGTGTCCACGACCAGCACTGTTGGCTGTAGACACACAGCCTGCTTGCCCTCTTTTAGTGGCCTGTGAGCATCTGCCTCTCCTTGGTGGCCCTCCAGACATACTGTACAATTAGATTAGCAAAACAACGCCTGAAGTTTACTAAAAACAGTACACCAGGAATGGCCTACAGTCAGGTATAGGCTTGGCTAGACTATATATATATATATATATATATATATATATATATACAGCCTGTATATATATATATATATATATATATATATATATATATATATATATATATATATATATATATATATATATATATATATATATATATTCATATCTTATCTTAGATAAGAACCTCACCACAGTATTACCTTCTGAGCCCCAGTTCATTTATAGAAAAACCACGAGTTTTGGAGACAGAAAGGTGAAGAAAGTGATTGACCCTCCTAAACGTCCTCCGTCATTTTGGGATTGCAACGGCTTTTTTGCATGCAGGAGATGCAAAGCCTGCAGGGAGGTCTCCAGACCTCTTAGAGGAATTGATAGTTTCCTTTCCCCGATTAATAATCGCAGTTTCGGGATTAAACAATTCATTACATGCAACAGCACCTTTGTGGTGTACGCATTGAAATGTCCTTGCGGTTTAATCTATATAGGCCGTACAAAAAGGCTATTACGGGTGAGAATAGCTGAACACATAAACAACATAAAAATAGGCTATAAGGATCATAACGTCTCACTGCATTTTAAATTAAAACATGATAGTGACCCGACGGGATTGGAATTTTGGGGGGTAGAACATCTCCAGTCCCATTGGAGGGGCATAAATCGCATCCGAGAGTTATCCAAACGTGAAACCCATTGGATCTATTCTGTGGATGTGATTGCCCCCAAGGGTCTTAACATAGAGCTTGACATAAATTGTTTCATCAGTGACACATAGACATACCCTGGGGTATGGTTCCAGTTTCATTTTATCACAGTGTAATGTTTTATTATAATGAAATTTTGACTCCAATATGACCACGTTTTATATAAATGTTTTATATACATATATTTACATGTGGATTGTCATATATTTTATATATGTACATATATACATTTTAGATATACAATTTTAATACATATTTATTTTAATATTTCAACATGTGTTTATCAGGTGCAATTTATCGTATGCGATTATTCAATACGTGCTAGGAAATCGCTATGCAGTTTTTATCTTTTCATAGGATAAGCAATGTATGATGTAAAATTTCCAGACAATATATTTATTTTAATATTCCAACATATGTTTATCAGGTGCAATTTAGCGTATGCGATTATTCAGTATGTGCTAGGAAATCGCTATGCAGTTTTTATCTTTATTCATAGGATAAGCAATGTATGATGTAAAATTGCTAGACAATTCTTGTTTACTGAAAACTTTTATATTTTGAGAGTGAATATTTTAATCAGTTTTAATGAATACTGAAAGTGTGCTTGCTCAATGATAGCGCTGCGGATCAATGTCCGCGCCGCATAAACTGAATGATTGCAGGTATTCAAGGTACTTGTTTTTTATGCATTAGGTCATCTTCCACTAGAACCGGTATTGTCATGCTTAATACGACCTGTGGGTGCAGAATGTCCGGATGATGTTATTTCACACATTGCTGACAGTATTTAGCATTAGGGGCGGGGATGTGTGAGTCATCCGGGCGTCTGCTTCTGCTGATTGGCTGTTCCGCCTGCCACTTATATAAATACCGGCCTCCTTTCTTGTGTGTCACGCCCTCAGAAGAAGTCCAGGAAGTGACGAAACGTTAGGGACGTGTCACACAGGAAGTGACGCATGTGCTCCACCAACCGAGGAACCAGGAAGCGTGTGACTGTGGTTACACACAGGGAGCGCTCCTGACAGGTTTTCACGACTGGAGGACGCAATCAGGCACAGTGCACTTTGTTATCTTTGCTCAATGTTTATTAAATTTTGGTTTGCAAGGTTTTAAGGGATGTTTGGATGGTTCAAATAAAGATGTTTAGCAGTATCACGCTATGTGAGCATTTTTGTTTCTTCTACATATCCTATTGGAACTACTGGGAATAATACTGACATCTGGTGGTCGCTTTGGATATTGATGCAGATTTACTACTATTAATCAAGTCTTTTATTGATCTGATCTCTGGTGAGTGAGTTTTCATTGGGGACCCCAGCACGTGGTGTATCGCTTGGTGAAAGGATTACTACCCTCACAGAATACATCTTGATTATTTATTGGTGGGACTCTGGCCATCAGATCCGTGTTTGAATTTTCTGAAATAGATTAAGAAAGAGACCCTGTTTAATTGGGGTGCACAGCGCTGCTGCAATACTGAAGAGACACTTTATATATTTATATATTTATAATTGTGTATTTATATATTTATCTAATTTAATTGATTCATTATTGCCTATATATATATATATATATATATATATATATATATATATATATATATATATATATATATTTAACTGCAGCTCACTAAGTCACCTGCCTGTCAGGTATGGGCTTGGCTAGACTATATATATACAAGCCTGTATATATATATATATATTTATTAAATGAACTGCAGCTCACTGAGTCACCTGCCTGAAAGTGTCTTTGAACATGTACTTCAGGAATGGCCTACAGTCAGGTATAGGCTTGGCTGGACTACAATGCAGTGGATATATATTTTATGAACTGCAGCTCACTGAGTCACCTGCCTGCCTGCCTGAAAGTGTCTTTGAACACGCACTCCAGGAATGGCCTACAGTCATGTATAGGCTTGGCTAGACTATATATATACAAGCCTGTATATATATATATATTTAATAAATTAACTGCAGCTCACTGAGTCACCTGCCTGAAAGTGTCTTTGAACACGTACTCCAGGAATGGCCTACAGTCAGGTATAGGCTTGGCTAGATTATACATATACAAGCCTGTATATATATATATATATATATATATATATATATATATATATATATATATATATATATATATATATATTAAATGCACTGCAGCTAGCTGAATCAACTGCCTGCCTGAAGTATATTGGAAACAGTACACCAGGAACAGTCTGCAGTAAGATGAAGCTAAACTGTATACAGTGTATATATATATATGTACAGTGTATATATATATATATATATATATATATATATATATATATATATATATATATATATATATACACAAAGCCGGGATGTATATTTATACTAAATACACTGCAGCTAACTGTATCACCTGCCTGCCTGAAGTATATTAGCAACAGTACTCCAGGAACGGTCTGCAGTGAGATCTAGCTAAACTGTATGCAGTGGATATATATAAATATATATATATATATATATATATATATATATATATATATATATATATATATGAAATACACTGCAGCTAACTGAATCAACTGCCTGCCTAAAGTATATTAGAAACAGTACAACAGGAACGGTCTGCAGTGAGATCTAGCTAAACTGTATGCAGTGGATGCATATATATACTAAATATACACTGCAGCTAACTGAATCGCCTGCCTGCTCATATTAAATAAAATTACACTCTCTCTCTGCCTCTCTCTGCCTCTCTCTGCCCCTCTCTGCCTCTCTCTGTCTCTCTCTGTCTCTCTCTGTATCTCTCTTAATGCCACCAACACACTACACATGGCCAACGTGCAGGCGGCCTTATATAGTGTGGTGTATGGATTTAACCCCCTGAGCCATAATTGGCCAAAGGCACCCTGCCTTTGGCCAATTATGGCTCTCTTCGCTGATGGCGCTGTGATTGGCCAAAGCATGCGGGTCATAGTGCATACTTGGCCAATCATCAGCCAGCAATGCACTGCGACGACGCAGTGCATTATGGGCCGTGGCGCGCAGCTCGAATTTGGCGCAAACGGCCCATAATGTTCGATCTACGTTGAACGATCAAACAGCCGATGTTCCAGTTGAACTCATGTTCGACTCGAACAGACAGCCCATCCCTACAAATAGAATAGAGGAGAGGGATAACCCCTATTTGATAAGCAAGCAAGCAAGCAATAGCAAGGCTAGGCCCAAATTTACTACAGTAATTAAGATACTGTAGAGGATATCACAGTGTAAAATTGACCAGCAGCAGGGCAGTTTTATCAGGAATAATAGGTCTAATCAGTGTAAGCCTAACTTTTATTTTATCTATAAGGATGGGGGATGTGGTGAATGTGAGTGATATAATGCTTCTGACACTCGTGTCCTCTCTCCTCAAACTCTCTTACCTTCACCCACCCTCTCCACCCGCCTGCTTACACATATCACCCTGCCTTCTGTCCTCTACCTACTACTGCTCCTACCAACTCTTGCTCATTCTACATCCATATACTGATAAAACCTCCAGTACTCTGAGACATGCCCCTTCACATAAATCACATTCCCACATTACCTCCCTCACCCTCCTGCTTCTCCTAATCTCTGATGACATATCCCCAAACCCTAGGCCACCATCATCTGTCTTTGCCCAACGCTCCCATCCCCCTACACCCTCTGGCAGGAGCCGCAACCCACAGAACTTGGTCTCTATTCCTCTTTCCAAAACCAGCCCCCCTTTTCATGTGCCCTTTGGAATGCACGTTTTGTCTGTAACAAACTCACCGCCCTTCACAACCTCTTTATCACAAATTCCTTTAACCTACTTGCCATTACTGAAACCTGGCTTCATAAATCAGATACTACTTCTCCTGCTTCCCTCTCCCATGGGGGCCTTCTCTGGACTCTCTCCCCCAGACCAAGTGGACGGAAGGGAGGTGGAGTGGGAATCCTTCTAGCCCCATGCAGCACCTATCAGGTACTTTACCCACAGCCCTCTCTGACACTCTCCTCTTTTGAGGCACATTGCATTCGTCTATTCTCTCCCATTTCTCTAAGAATTGCTGTCATCTACCGGCCCCCTGGACCAGTATCGGCCTCCCTTGATGACTTCTCTGCCTGGCTACCCTACTTTCTCTCTTCTGAAATCCCCACAATTATTCTCGGGAACTTCAACATCCCTGTTAACATTAACACTACTATTACTTCTAAACTTCTCGGTCTAAACTTATCGATTGACCTGAAACAATGGATACAGGCTCCTACCCACTCCAACGGCAACACCCTTGACCTTGTCTTCTCCTATCTGTGCACTCCGTGCAAAGTTTCCAACAATCCACTCCCACTCTCTGATCACCACCTTATTAGTTTTGCTCTCTCCCTGTCTTCCACCTCTTCTCCCTCCAACCGCCTAACAGTTACACGTAGAAACCCTACACCAACCCTTCTCTTCTCTACTCTGCTACTGATCACCTCTATGACAAAATCTCACCTCTGTCCTGCTCCAACCTAGCCACTTTCATCTACAACAGCTCACTGTCTTCCTCCCTAGACTAGCTTGCCCCCCTCACTACACGCAGAATTAGGCCCCGACTGCTACAACCCTGGCAAACAGATGACACCAGAAGTCTCAGAAAATATAGTCGCTCTCTTGAGCGCCTGTGGCATAAAACTAAGATCCAGGAAGACTTCACACAATATAAATCTGCCCTCCTAAAATACTATTCCTGCCTTCACACTGCCAAACAGACCTACTTTATCACACTCATTAACACCTTCTCATCCAGTCCACGTCAACTCTTCTCTACCTTCAACACTCTACTCTGTCCTCCACTGCCTCCACCCACCAACTCACTCACTGCCCAGGAGATTGCCAATCACTTTAAAACTAAGATTGATACAATTCATGAGGAAATCGCCAATGCGCAAAAACCTCCCCCATGCAACACCCCATGCCCACAGATACAATCATTACTTCCCTCATTCAACCCTGCTACTATTACTGAGGTTGCTAAACTTTTATCTAACACTCATCTAACCACCTACCCCCTGGATCCTGTTCCCTCGCAAATGCTACGCTCACCCACTGACTCGATTCTACACTCTCTAACTCACATTTTCAACCTCTTCCTCTCTTGTGGCATCTTCCCAAACTCTCTAAAACATGCGCTAGTCACCCCCATACTTAAAAAGCCCTCACTGGACCCCACCAATCTCAACAACTTACGTCCCATCTCCTTACTCTCCTTCTCCTCCAAACTTCTTGAAAGACTGGTCTACAACCGACTAAGCGACCATCTGACCATGAATAAACTTCTTGATCCCCTTCAGTCCAGTTTTTGTCCTCAACAGTCCATGGAAACTGCTCTCCATAAACTCTCAAATGACCTACTAATGGCTAAAACCAGTGGACACTATTCTGTACTACTTCTCCTGGATCTCTCTGCTGCCTTTGACACAGTGGACCACCCCCTACTCCTAAAAAAACTCCACTCCTTTGGTCTCCGTGACTGTACTCTTCACTCTTCCTTTCGCTGTTGGAGTCCCCCAAGGTTCTGTTCTTGGACCTCTGCTTTTCTCAATCTACACCACCTCCTTGGGTCAGTTGATTGCCTCCCACGGCTTTAAATATCATCTCTACGCTGATGACACCAAAATCTATCTCTCCACCCCCCAGCTCTCTCCATCTGTCTCCTCACGCATTACCAACTTACTAGCAGACATATCAGCCTGGATGTCACATCACTTCCTCAAACTCAACCTATCCAAAACCAAGCTCATGATATTTTCTCCCTCAGGTGCCACTTCCCCTGATTTCTCTGTCAATATCAACGGCTCAACTATCAACCCATCTCCCCACGCCAAGGTCCTAGGTGTAATCCTGGACTCTGAACTAACCTTTCGACCCCACATTCTATCACTATCCAAAACATCTCCAATATACGCCCCTTCCTAACCAATGTCACTACAAAGCTTCTAATCCACTCCCTGGTCATTTCCTGCCTTGACTACTTCAACTCCCTCCTCATTGGTTTACCTCTAAATAGGCTATCCCTACTTCAGTCCATCATAAATGCTGCTGCCAGGCTCATCCACCTCACAAACTGCTCAGCATCTGCTACACCCCTCTGCCAATCCCTCCATTGGCTGCCACTCAGTCACCAAATTAAATTCAAGATACTAACTATAACTTACAAAGCCATCCACAACCTGGCCCCCAGCTACATCTCTAACCTAGTCACAAAATACCAACCTAATCGTTCTCTTCGCTCCTCCCAAGACCTCCTGCTCTCAAACTCCCTTGTCACCTCATCCCATGCTCGCCTTCAGGACTTCTCCAGAGCCTCTCCTATCCTCTGGAATGCTCTACCCCAATCCGTCCGATTTTCTCCTACTTTATCCACTTTCAGACGATCCCTGAAAACTCATCTCTTCAGGGAAGCCTATCTGGGCCCCACCTAACAACTGTACATTTATCTTCTCAATCAGCACATCACCCACAGTTATTACCTCTTGTATCTCTTGACCTTCCCTCTTAGATTATAAGCTCTAAGAAGCAGGGCCCTCTGATTCCTACTGTATTAAAGTGTATTGTATTTGTACTGTCTACCCTCAAGTTGTAAAGTGCTACGTAAACTGTTGGCGCTATATAAATCCTGTATAATAATAATAATAATAATGCAAGGTGGTTTATTGGAACACTGTTATTGCACTTAGATTTTTCTTTCTTTAAAACAATGCAGCCGTGTACTGTGAACAAAAGCAGCCTTTAGAACAGATCAAGCCAAGAACAGATCAAATCAGTAACAAGTGAATGTTGTGCTTTGAGCACCCTAAACGTAGCCATATCAACGTAGAATAAAAATACAGAAATAAGAAAATGAATTATGAAACCCCAAAACACCACCCCTGAAACCAAAGTCTTCCATTTTAAAGGGATGCCTTCCACCAATAAAAAAAAGAAAAAAGTTTAACCCAAAATAATAACCTATAAACTAGACTACTATTGCTAGAAATAATAAATAAATTAATGAATGAAAACCCCCAAATAGTGCCCCCTGAATGGATCTCAAACCTGCAAAATGCACCCTGAACCCATGGTAGAGGCAAACTTGAACCTCATTCTTATTTGTAGCATTTAGTTTGTATATTCTCATGAGATATGATGGACATTCACATAATATTAATAACAATAATAATAATAGCAATAATGACAATAATATTAATAATAATATGTGATTTCAGCCTCCGGTATCTCGATGCTCAGATCCCTGTTTACCTGGCAGAAGAAAAAAGTTTGGATCTTCAATTCATAAATGCTGCTATGAGTGCGCCTCGTGTCCAGAAGGAGAGATATCCAACATTTCTGGTAGAGTTTGTATTTGTTAGTAGGTCATTGTTGGACTGGACAGATGTTACCACTGTAGTTAAAGTGTGTCATATGAAGTAAATCTCTGTGATGTGTGCACATTTCTCCATATTTTGTCACTTTAACCATGGTAGACGCACCAACCAGAAATAAAGCGTTACTGGATCTACTGATTACCAACAATACAGACTTGATCACGGCTGTGGAAATACGGGGCAATTTAGGTAACAGCGATCACAGGTCAATTGGCTTTAGTATAAATCACACAAATAGGAAACATAAGGGGAATACAAAGACACTGCATCCCATTTGGTAATAAATTTAAAAGAGCAAACAAAAGTCCTGGGTGGCTTAACTCCAATGTAGAAATGCATATAAAAGCAAAGGAGAAGGCCTTCAAAAAATACAAGGTTGAGGGATCATCATCAGCATTCAAACTTTATAAGAATGCAACAAATGTAAGGGTGCAATAAGGACGGCTAAGATAGAACATGAAAGACACATAACATAGGAGAGCAAAAAAAAATACCAAGAAATTCTTTAAGTATGTAAACAGTAAAAAAGGGAGGACAGACCATATTGGCCCCATAAAGAATGAGGAAGGATATCTGGTTACAAAGGATGGGTAGATGGCGAAGGTATTGCATTTATTCTTCTCCTCAGTCTTCACAAGGGAATTGGGGGGCTTCAGTAACCAAAACTGCAGTTTTTATCCTCATGACACATCACAGGAAGCACCTCCATGGTTAACAGAGGACAGAATTAAAATTAGACTTGGGAAACTTAACATTAATAAATCCCCGGGACCAGATGGCACTTAGGGGACTCAGTCAAGTCAATTGCCAGACCAGTGTTCCTAATTTTTACTGACAGTCTACTGACTGTAATGGTACCAGCTGATTGGAGAAAAGCCAATGTAGCACCAATATTTAAAAAGGGCCCAAAATACATCCCTGGGAATTACAGACCAGTTAGCCTAACATCAATAGTATGTAAACTCTTGGAGGGGATGATAAGGGACTATTTACAAGATTTTAGTAATGAGAACGGTATCATTAGCAGTAATCAGCATGGATTCATGAAGAATCGTTCTTGCCAAACCAATCTATTAATCTTCTGTGAGGAGGTGAGTTGCCATCTAGATAAAGAAAGGCCCGTAGACGTGGTGTATCTGGATTTTGCAAAAGCATTTGACACAGTTCCCCATAAACGTTTACTGCACAAAATAAGGTCCGCTGGCATTGACCATAGGGTGAGTACATGGATTGAAAACTGGCTACAAGGGCGAGTTCAGAGGGTGGTGATAAATGGGGAGCACTCGGAATGGCCAGGGGTGGGTAGCGGGGTCCTCCAGGGTTCTGTGCTGGGGCCAATCCTGTTTAATTTGTTCATAAACAACCTGGATGATGGGGTAAACAGTTCAATCTCTGTATTTGCAGAAGATACTAAGCTAAGCAGGGCAATAACTTCTCCGCAGGATGTGGAAACCTTGCAAAAAGATCTGAACAAATTAATGGGGTGGGCAAATACATGGCAAATGGGGATCAATGTGTAAAAATGTAAAATAATGCATTTGTGTGGCAAAAATATGAATGTAATCTATACACTGGGGGGAGAACCTCTGGGGGAATCTAGGATGGAAAAGGACCTGGGGGTCCTAGTAAATGATAGGCTCAGCAATGGCATGCAATACCAAGCTGCTGCTAACAAAGCAAACAATATTGGCATGCATTAAAAAGGGGATTCATTCCAGAGATAAAACGATAATTCTCCCGCTCTACAAGACTCTGGTGCGGCCGCACCTAGAGTATGCTGTCCAGTTCTGGGCACCAGTCCTCAGGAAGGATGTACTGGAAAAGGGGCGAGTACAAAGAAGGGCAACAAAGCTAATAAAGGGTCTGGAGGATATTAGTTATGAGGAAAGGTTGCAAGCACTGAACTTATTCTCTCTGGAGAAGAGACGCTTGAGAGGGGATATGATTTCAATTTACAAATACCGTACTGATGACTAGGGATGAGCTTGCTGTTCGCAAGTTCGCCGAACAGCGAACAATTTGGGGTGTTCGCGGCAAATTCGAATGCCGCGGAACACCCTTTAAAAGTCTATGGGAGAAATCAAAAGTGCTAATTTTAAAGGCTTATATGCAAGTTATTGTCATAAAAAGTGTTTGGGGACCTGGGTCCTGCCCCAGGGGACATGGATCAATGCAAAAAAAAGTTTTAAAAATGGCCGTTTTTTCGGGAGCAGTGATTTTAATAATGCTTAAAGTGAAAAAATAAAAGTGTAATATCCCTTTAAATTTCGTACCTGGGGGGTGTCTATAGTATGCCTGTAAAAGGGGCGCATGTTTCCCTTGTTTAGAACAGTCTGACAGCAAAATGACATTTCAAAGGACAAAAAGTCATTTAAAACTACTCGCAGCTATTAATGCATTGCCGGTCCGACAATACACATAGAAGTTCATTGATAAAAACGGCATGGGAATTCCCCACAGGGGAACCCGGAACCAAAATTTTAAAAAAAATGACGTGGGGGGTCCCCCTAAATTCCATACCAGGCCCTTCAGGTCTCATATGGATATTAAGGGCAACCCCGCGCCAACATTTAAAAAAAAAACGGCGTGGGGTCCCCCCAAAAATCCATACCAGACCCTGATCTGAGCACACAACCTGGCAGGCTGCAGGAAAAGAAGGGGGACGAGAGAGTGCCCCCCCCTCCTGAACCGTACCAGGCCACATGCCCTCAACATTGGGAGGGTGCTTTGGGGTAGCCCCTAAAACACCTTGTCCCCATGTTGATGAGGACAAGGGCCTCATCCCCACAACCCTGTTCGGTGGTTGTGGGGGTCTGCGGGCGGGGGGCTTATTGGAATCTGAAAGCCCCCTTTAACAAGGAGACCCCCAGATCCCGGACCTCCCCCCTGTGTGAAATGGTAAGGGGGTACTTACCATTTCACTAAAAATGTGTCAAAAATGTTAAAAATGACAAGAGACAGTTTTTGACAATTCCTTTATTTAAATGCTTCTTCTTTCTTCTACATTCCTTCATCTTCTTCTTCTTCGTCGTCTTCTTCTGGTTCTTCTGGCTCTTCTGGTTCTTCCTCCGGTGTTCTCGTCCAGCATCTCCTCCGCGGTGTCTTCTATCTTCTTCTCCTTGGGCCGCTCCGCACCCATGGCATGGAGGGAGGCTCCCGCTCTTCTCTTCATCTTCTTCTCTTCTTCATCTTCTTCTCTTCTTCTCTTCTTCTCTTCTTCATCTTCTTCTCCTGGGCCGCTCCGCACCCATGCTGGCATGGAGGGAGGCTCCCGCTGTGTGACGCTTCTCCTCGTCTGACGGTTCTTGAATAACGGGGGGCGAGGTCACCGGGTGGCCCCCGCCCCTCATTATTTAAGAACCATCAGAAGAGGAGAAGCATCACACAGTGGGAGCCTCCCTCCATACCAGCATGGGTGCGGAGCGGCCCGGAGAAGAAGATGAAGAAGAGAAGAAGATGAAGAAGAGAAGAAGATGAAGAGAAGAGCGGGAGCCTCCCCTCATGCCATGGGTGCGGAGCGGCCCGAGGAGAAAAAGGGAAGAAGACGCCACGGAGGAGATGCTGGGCGAGAACACCGGAGGAAGAACCAGAAGAGCCAGAAGAACCAGAAGAAGAAGTAGAAGATGAAGGAAGATAGAAGAAAGAAGAAAGAAGAAGCATTTAAATAAAGGAATTGTCAAAAACTGTCTCTTGTCATTTTTAACATTTTTGACACGTTTTATGTGAAATGGTAGGGGTACTTTTGTACCCCCTTACCATTTCCCACAGGGGGGAGGGCCGGGATCTTGGGGTCCCCTTAAAGGGGGCTTCCAGATTCCGATAAGCCCCCCTCCCGCAGACCCTCACAACCACCGGCCAGGGTTGTGGGGATGAGGTCCTTGTCCTCATCAACATGGGGACAAGGTGGAAGGAAGAGTGGAAGGAAGAGTTGAGAGGGATTCCCTGACTCCAGTCTGGTCTGACAAAAATCGCAGTCTCTCATAGTACCACAGCCTGGGGACATAAACGTCATCTGCTGCAGCTCCTGATCTCTGGGAATCTGTGACCTTCTTGCGCTCCCTGAGATATGTGCTCCCCAGGCCACCAATTTTGGTTTTTAAATAGGGGATGGTTGCTGTTGGGACCACCGGCTTTACAAACTCCAGCAGTTTCTCCAGCGCTGTCTGCCTCTTTTGTTTATTATTGTAATGTGGATGTTTCACCTGCCACAGACAGGGCAGCTTCCTGTATTAGTCTATGAACGGGGGGAGGAGGGAGGAGTTTGTGGTCATTGAAGCCATCTATTTTATCTGCAAGACACAACACAAGACAAACCCTAATGTCAGGCAAAACTCTCCTAATCTTGTTACAATATAGGCCTCAATGTAGAAGCAGTATAGGCCCAAGTTTAGATCTTACCTTCGTTATCACGATCTGCGCCTCCGATACTCCTTCCTCCGCTCACAGATCGTACGTACTACGCACACGTGTTACGCTTTATACACACTGCACATGCGTGTAACTCTGCCCGCCCCTGATGTTCTTTCCAATCTATTGCCCGCCCCTTTTCATTCGGAGCAGTGGGTGAAGAGCACATGGTGGAGACACAGCACTTGCGTGTTAATTACAGCAACGAGGAGGAGGAGGAGGAGGAAAGCCTGGAGCCAGAAATGTCTGGATCCAGAAGGAGAAGATTTAAGGCATCAAATATATCCTTTTGGGAGATGTTGGAGATGGTCGACATCCTGAAGAAGGCCGACTATGATGGGAAGTATGGACCTTACGCCAACCCCAATGTCAGAAAGGCCAAGATCATGGCGAAAGTGGCCAAGAGTCTGCACCGAAATTTCGGGGTACGACGATCGAAAGATCAGCTCAGGAAGTGGTGGTCGGACCTGAAATTAAGAGAGCACGAGCAGTACAGGAAGATCCGGAGAGTGCTTCAAAAAAGTAAGTAGTTGTGCTGTGTTCCTATTCTTTATGTTTATTACAGTCGTGCTGCTAAATGTGCTTTTCTTAACTGTTGTCCAGTTTAAAATGTCAACTTTCATGGTCATGGGCACATTATTCGTTTGTATCAAACATTGTTCGTTCGGCCTAGAAAACACCATGGTTTTGTCCATATGGCCACATTTTTTAGTTTTTTTTAGGGCCTACTTGTCTGAAACTAATTTTGTTGGGTAGATGGGTTTGTAACTAGAATGAAATGCAAACTAGATTCTGTGTAAGGAGAGGACACTCAGCAGCAGTTTTCACATCTGGACGCTGGAGCACTAGTGTGGGACACAAGAACACCCTTTTTATTAGGGGGCCCACACAGGTGCTCCAGTGTATACTATAGGGGTGTCTCCATCTGTGAAGCTTGTACAAGACAGGTAAAGTATTCAAGCTTGACAAAGGACAAGAATAATGCTACATCTTGGAACTCTGGCCACAAAAAAAATTGTACCCCATTTCCAAACAATGTTTCATATTTATTGTTCTGCCATCAAATATCTGTGTGCTAAGTATACCATTTTTTTTTTTTACATAGGGGAGAAAAGACTTGGAGGACACCCCTCACCCGAGGAGACCAGAGACCCCCCACCTCTGGAAGAAGGGGAAATCCACACAAGACAAACAGAGCAGGAGGAGGAAGACGTGGTGGAAATTGGCACCACAACAGGTGAGTGTCTGCAACCACAGGCTCAGGTAACAGATGGATGCCGGCATATTTACAATACATGCTTTTTTTTGGTTTCTATCTTTTTAGGTGATCGTGATGTTGTGGATCCAGATCCTTTCATCTCGGAAAGTGCACAGATCCTGATCGGGGAGATCATGGGGTGTAATAGGGCATTGGAAAACATCAAGAAAAACATCAATGATGTTCTTCAAAAAAATAAGAACATCATTGATGTTTTGGGGCGAGTTTAAAACCCCTCCAAATCCCTTTGTTTTTTGGTGTGCTACAATTTTTTAACATTTTTTGTCAAATTGTCGAAAAAAACAAATTTTGAAGAGGCACACAATGTGTCAACATGTGCTATCTGCCATCACGGGAGATGAATGGACGCGTTTTGGGGGTGCAACCCCTTCCTCAATAATAAAGTAGCTGAGAGGAAGGGGTTGCACCCCCAAAACATGTCCCTTGATCCCCCATGATGGCAGGTAGCACATGTTGACATTCGGCTATTTGTGTGCATCTTCAAAATTTGGCTTTTCCTGGGGTGACTTCACCCCATCTGAACGCAATATCAAACACAGTTTCTAAATACTCATTTCTGATATTGCCTTAACGGCCAAATGTGAACTTTGTAAGTTCAAGATTTGTGTCTTTCTTGTTGGTTTTAAACATGCCTGTTTTATCTTAAATGAACATTTCTACTTTTTCTAATGTGACCCCAAAAATTGTTATACAACAAACATGTTGGTTTGTTTTAAAAACCTTTTCTAAATGCACATGTGATTGTGCAGGTATTAAAAAGATTGTTAATCAAGAATGTGTGGATTATTGTCTCAACGCTACAACACTTTTGTGGTGCTATAATTGCTGTTTTCTGTGACAATGGGTGTTATTTCCTAAGGGCAAATCCACTTTGCACTACAAGTGCAGTTTCAAGTGCAATTGTAGTGCAAAGTGTCTTTGCCTTTAGTAAATAACACCCAACAGTGCTTTGTAATGTTACACAATCACGCCATTTTCAGGACTTATCACATTTCTCTCAGGGTCAGCTAAAACAAACACAAGCAGTAAATGTCACCAAAGATTAGAATTTTTTTTTTATTTGAAAAAGGTTTTAGACATTGTCTGGCATATTGATAGCCCCCCTACCTGCAAAGAATTCAAGGTATCTTAGCCGGACATAACGGGCACTCGGGGGGACAAGCCAGGACGCCCACTTTCAAGCGCTGTCAGGGTTGGTTTATTTTGAATTCCAGCCTCAGGCCCAACTGAGCCAGCATAGTTGGCAGAATGTTTCCATAAAATGTTGTGTAGAACACAGCACGCCAGGATAATGTGATTCAGTTTGTACTCCGCCATATGTATAGGTGTAAGAAATAGGCGGAACCGGTTGGCCATGATTCCAAACGTGTTCTCCACCACTCTTCTGGCTCTGGCCAGCCGGTAATTAAAAACCCTCTGGTCTGGGGTGAGGGTCCTCATGGGGAATGGCCACATAAGATGGTCCCCCAGCGCAAATGCTTCATCCGCAACAAAGATGAATGGGAGTCCTTCCACATTGTCTTCTGGAGGTGGCAAGTCCAAGCTGCCATTCTGGAGATGCCTGTAGAACTCAGTCTGGGCGATGACTCCACCATCGGACATCCGGCCATTCTTCCCCACGTCCACATACAGAAATTCATAAGTAGCCGACACCACCGCCAACATCACAATATTATTGAACCCCTTATAATTATAATAGTATGACCCCGAGTTGGGTGGTGGGACGATGTGGACATGTTTCCCATAAATTGTCCCTCTGCAGGAAAGTCCCACCGCTGGGCAAAGTGGGAGGCCACAGTCTTTTAGCACATAAACATGGAAAGCAGATTAGACACAAACATTCTTGGCCAACATCAAGATACCATTTATTTATGGGATGTTTTAAAGACCAAAGTATAATGTACACCTATCAGATTCACCCTCCCCCCTCCCTCTCATGGGCCATTTCTAACATTATAGGGGAGGGGACTCTTGGACAGATAACCCTCTCCACTTCATTGAGAGATGAATGCCTAAATAATGGGTATTACTTTGAACAGCCCCTCCTTAGTTACACTATTGGCAGCCCACTGGACAGGTAAGAAGTGTCATAATACAAAGATAGAAATACACATTGTACACATTTGAGCACATTTGGAAATTCTGCTATTACCTATCAAGATAATAATAGTATACACAACCTTTAAACAGTACCATTTGAAAGAATTCAGGCAGGCCCTTGCACTACATGCTTTTGAAAATTCATCCATAAATCTGAGCACTAAAGAGATGGGTATAGTGTGTATGGGTTTGGCAAAGTCAGCAGATAGATGATTGAGGATAGATAGAGAACTGGTATCAGCTGACTTAGCAGTTGGGGGGAGGGAGGGTTCCAAATGATTTGGGGACCCCCCCAAAAAAGCCTCTGGCACTCTGCCTGAATTTCAAGCACAAATCACTTTTCAAAACATTTTAGAGGTGTTTGGGGTAAAGCACTACTATGGAGCAGATAAAATACATTAAGTGACTACATGAGGTGAATATAGGACTAGGAGACCATACTGGGGAGGTAAGTGAAGGCAAATATGTATGAAGGAGCAAATAAAAAAAAATACATAAAAATCCAGCATGCATGAGGACAAAGGGGACATTCACAGCATATTACAATCATGGTAATTAGGGAATGAGGAAAGAAATACAATATATTATCAAACATTAAATACAATAAAATGTGATATTAAAGGATAAAAATCTTACCTTAATATACTCCTTCTGCAGGACCTGGATGATGGCAGAACAGGTCTCTGGGATAATGATCCCCAGAGCCTGGGGAGAGATGCCTGTCGAGAACTTCAAGTCCTGCAGGCTTCTCCATGACGCCAAGTACCACAAGGTGGCGACGAGCCTCTGCTCTGGAGTGATGGCTTGCCTCATGCAGGTATCCTGCCTGCTAATATAGGGTGTCAGCAAAGCCAACAAACGGTGAAATACAGGGTCCGTCATCCGGAGAAAGTTCCTGAAATCATCAGGATTATTCTCACGGATCTCACGGAGCAAAGGCATATGACAGAACTGGTCACTCTGAAGCAACCAATTCTTGGTCCATGAACTCCTCCCCACCCTGTTCATGGACTGGACTTGTGTCAAGGTCAGGACCCCAACACCAAGCCCCCGCACAGCACGAACTCTACGAGGAGTACGTATATGCAACATGGCTAGAAAACGGTCGGCTGCTCAGAACGAAGTAACAGAACGCACTGAAGAACAGCAAGGCCTGTGAAGAGCGACCTGAAAAACAGTAACGAGCGGACAAGATCGCAATGAATAGTACAATACGAACTGACTGCACGCACTGAAGAGCAGATACAAACCCACAAGCACAAACTGAACAGCAGAAAACGATCTGAAAACCACGAGTCTGAAAAAGCGCGAATCGTCTCTCACCAAACTTTTACTAACACGAGATTAGCAAAAGGAGCCCAAAGGGTGCAGCGCTTGGTTCTGAAATGGCCTTTTCTAGTCTCGTCGTACGTGGTGTACGCCACCGCGTTCTTGGAGATCGGAAATTCCGACAACTTTGTGCGACTGTGTGTACGCAAAACAAGTTTGAGCCAACATCCGTCGGAAAAAATCCATGGATTTTATTGTCAGAATGTCCCATCCATGTCCGATAATGTGTACGGGGCATTAGAGTGACAAGGATGTGGAATTCCCTTCCACAGGAGGTGGTCTCAGCGGGGGGCATCGATAGTTTCAAGAAACTATTAGATAAGCACCTGAATGACTGCAACATACAGGGATATACAATGTAATACTGACATATAATCACACACATAGGTTGGACTTGATGGACTTGTGTCTTTTTTCGACCTCACCTACTATGTAACTATGTAACCCCCGCCCCCCTCTGACCACACGGTGAAAGCCTTAGGGAAGTCCCCGTATGTTAAAGGGGGGCGGGGTCACCGGGTGGCCCCGCCCTCCATTATATAAGAACTGTCACCTGAACAGAAGCATCACACAGTGGAAGACTCCCACTGAGGACGAATTGGAGAAGAAGCCGGAGGAAGATGCCGGACGAGAAGATGGGGGAAGAAGAAGATGGAGGAAGAATAAGAACACCTAAGGAAGACCAGAAGAAAGGAGATAGAAGAAGAAGAAATTAATAAAGGAATTGTCAAAAACCATCTCTTGTCTTTTTTAACCTTTTTGACACTTTTTTTGTGAAATGGTAGGGGTACATTTGTATCCCATTGCCAATTCACACAAGGGGGGTGAGATCTGGGGGTCCCCTTGTTAAGCCCCCCGCCCGCAGACCCCCACAGCCACTGGGCAAGGGTTGTGGGGATGAGGCCCTTCTCCCCATCAACATGGGGACAAGGTGCTTAGGGGGGGCCGCTACCCCAAAGCACCCTCCCAATGTTGAGGGCATGTGGCCTTGTACGGTTCAGGAGGGGGGGCGCTCTCTCGCCCCCCTCTCTTCCTGCAGCCTGCCAGGTTGCGTGCTCGGATAAGGGTCTGGTATTGATTTTTGGGGGGACCCCACGCCATTTTTTTCTTTAAATTTTGGAGCGGGGTTCCCCTTAAAATCCATACCAGACCTGAAGGGTCTGGTATGGATTTTGAGGGGGACCCCCACGCATTTTTAAAAAAAATTTTGGTTTGGGGAAATCCCATGCCGTTTTTAACAATGAACTTTTATCTGTATTGCCGCACCGACAATTCATTATAGCCGGCGCTAGCACTAGTACTTTTAAATGCCTTTTTTCCTTTAGAAATGTCATTTTGCAGTCGGACTGTTCTAAACATGGGAAACATGGGCCACTTTACAGGCATACTATAGACAGCCCCCATGTACAAAATTTAAAGGAATATTACACTTTTATTGTTTCACTTTAAGCATTATTAAAATCACTGCTCCCGAAAAAACAGACATTTTTAAAACTTTTTTTTGCACTGATACATGTCCCCTGGGGCAGGACCCAGGTCCCCAAACACTTTTTATGACAATAACTTGCATATTAATATTCAAACGGTAGACAAGTTCCGCGTTCTCAACCTGTTCTTAACCCCACTGCGCTCTTATAAATAAATATCCCTAAAAGCTGCCAACTAAAAATAAAATAAACCTGAAAAAATTATTTTAATGAAAAAATATTGGCGCTAGGTTCACCTCAATAAAGGGATTCCCAATCTAATTTAATGCTAATGTAGCAAATATGTGTGTCCATATAAAAATCTAAATAATTAAAACCAAAATCTAAATATCAAAAAAGTGTATATATAGTGATAACACATATAGACAAAAGGAAATAAATGCAAAAATTACGTGCATAGGTGAAAATCAGAAAGTCCATGCAAAATGAATATAACATATTCCACACAGAGTTCATTAGGTGCTCTTATTGTTCTCCTGACTGGCTATATGAGTGGAGGGTGAGATTGTCAACTGCATCCCGGGTCTGCTGTGACCTCAGTACACCACTTATGCTCAGCTATAGGAATTACCCAGATATGCCCTTTTTTATTGGGATCATGTGAGTGCAACAGTTGAAGATTGTGTGTATGTGTTTTAATAAAGTATTTTACGGTATCACACTATCGGAGGCACTTTTATCATTTCATTTCATGTCAAATTGGAGACGTATCTTTTTGTTGAAACACTGCTGGAGATCGAGGAATTTCACTCAGCCTGATTAACCCTGGTGGGGTGTTAACAAAGCTTATATGCCGAGCATGAGAGTGCAAGGCATATTCCTGTGGTGAGTGTGGTTCCAATGGATTGATTCACAGTCACAATTGGTGTGGTGGAAGGCAAAGTTTAAGTGTTTAAGAAGAGCACTTAATGAACTCTGTGTGGAATATTTAATATTCATTTTGCATGGACTTTCTGATTTTCACCTATTTTGCATTTATTTCCTTTTATTTGTCTATATTTGATATCACTATATATATATATATATATATATATATATATATATATATATATATATATATATATATATATATATATATATATATATATATATATATATATATATATATACACTTTTTTGATATTTAGATTTTGGTTTTAATTATTTGGATTTTTATATGGACACACATATATGCTACATTAGCATTATATTAGATTGGGAATCACTTTATTGAGGTGAACCTAGCGCCAATATTTTTTCATTAAAATAATTTTTTCAACTTGCATATTAACCCTTAAAATTAGCACTTTTGATTTCTCCCAGACAATTTACTATAGCCGACTACTCACTATAGCCGCTATTACTTCATGACTTTTTTTCCCTTTAGAAATGTCATTTTGCTGTCAGACTATTCTAACCAAGGGAAAAAAAGCGCCACTTTACAGGCATACTATAGACACCCCCCAGGTACGAAATTTTTAGGAATAATTCACTTTTATTGTTTCACTTTAAGCATTATTAAAATCACTTTGGAACAGTTAGTAGCAGCGCTAACAGCAGTGATATTTGACCCAAGTGCTTAAACATAGACTGTGATAACTAACATAAAAGTATATGAGTTGTAGAAAAAATGTCCATCTGTATATATAGAAAGTGCTCAAAGCCTTAAACCAATGTGGATATTCTTCCAATACTCTGATTAAATGAATCCTCCACCGCAACCACAGTGATGAAACCACACAGAATGCTCGCTTACCCCAAGGCAAGCTCTATAAGCCTGCGACCTGTTACCCGGCCAGGGCCTTTATCCAGAAGAAAATCAGGGGGGCGATATTCCAGCAAACCCTACGAAGGTGGTCAGCAACGGTACAGATCTCGCCAAACAGGGGTCACAAAGGCAGCCAGATTACATAGCATTCAGATGCTTACCTCCGAACAGAACAAAAAAGAAACATTGTAACAAATAAATTGTAATGAAAAAAGGCAAATGTCCGATATATCCCAGAATAGAGACATAATTGTTCAGCATAACATTTGATTCTAGAGCAGTAAATCTCAGGATTACCACACAATACGGTTTTTGAAAAGTCCCTTATTTTAAAGAATGCCCCCCCGCAGTGTAAATGCAATCATTGACAATCATGTCATCCAGTGATGTAGATCAACGTAGTAATATTATTATTTTTTTTAAATGTCCATCATATTTCATGAGGCTATACAAACTGACCCTAGGTTCACACCTATACATTTTTTAGTGCATTTTGCAGTTTGCAGAAATGCACTACAGTCCATTTCACGTGGTTTCACATGATTTCCTATGGTACAAGTTCACATTTATGCGTTTTGCGGCCGGTGCGTCTTTGGAAAGGGTCGGGGCCTTTTTTCCTGCAATTTGCTGGTAATAGACTTCAATGGAACTGCACCAGAAAAGCAAGTATTATGTTTGTGATGCAATTTTGATGTGTTTTACACATCAGGGGGCCAGGAAGCTTTCCCCGCTGAAAGCTGAATGTAAAAAAAAATTTCCGCAATTATTTTTTTTTTAAATCTGAGCATGCCACCCAGTAGGTCAGGAAAGGGAGGGGACAAACGAGCACACTCCCTCCTGAACCATACTAGGCCACATGCCCTCAACATTGGGGGTGAGTGCTTTGGGGCAGGGGGACTCTGCTCCCCCCTACCCCAAAGCACCTTGCCCCCCATGTTGATGAGCACAAGGGCCTCTTCCCGACAACCCTGGCTGGTGGTTTCAGGGATTGCCGGTGGGGGCTTAAAGTAATCTGGAAGCACCCATTAACAAGGGGGCCCCCAGATCCTGCCCCCCATGTGAATGGGTATCGGTTACCACGTACCCCTACCCATTCACATGAAAAAGCAGTGAAATGTCTCTTCCCGCTGCCATCTCTTCCAACTGCTGACTTCTTCCTTGCTGCCGGTTACCCGCAATAAAAAAAAAAGCTGCTCTTGTTCTGCTGCTGTCTTCCTCTGTTTTGTTGTCACCCGCTCTCTGCGGCTCTTATATAGCCATGGGGTGTGGCCATGCATTGACATCACCCAGAGAACTCACCCCTTGTCACAACAGAACAAGCAACAGAACAAGAGCGGCTTTTTTCTTTTTTAGCGGGTACCCGACCGCGGAGAAGAAGACAGCAGTGAGAAGAGATGGCAACTGGAAGAGACGGCTTGAGGAGAAGACAGCGGGAAGAGACGACTCGAGAAGAAGACTGCGGAGCTATTAATAAAGAAATTGTCAAAATATCGGCTCTTGTGTTTTTATTACATTTCACTGCTTTTTTGTGTGAATGGGTAGGGGTACGATGTACCCGATACACATTCACATGGGTGGGGGATCTGGGGCCCCCTTGTTAATGCAGGCTTCCAGATTCTGATAAGCCCCCACCCGCAGACTCCGACAACCACTGGCCAGGGTTGTTGGGAAGAGGCCCTTGTCCTCATCAACATGGTAGCAATGTGCTTTGGGGTGGGGGGGCACAGAGCCCCCCTGCCCCAAAGCACCCACCCCCTCATGTTGAGGGCATGCGGCCAGGTATGTTTCAGAAGGGGGCGCTCACTCGTCTTCTCCCTTTCCTGACCTACCATGCGGCATGCTCGGATAAGGGTCTGGTATGGATTTTTGGGGGGACTTTGCGCCATTTTTAAAAAAGTTTTGGCACTCCAAATTAATGCTAAAACCAAAGGGCTTGGTATTTTTTTGCCGGCATTTTTTTTCACATTCAGCTGATGACTCATCAGTTGTTAAGGACTTGGCAGCTGGTTTCCCGGCCCCCTGCTTAGAAACCAGCTATATTTAATGTTAAAACATTGCATTTAAAAAGGAAAAAAACATAAAACGCAAAACGCATTAAAACTAAATGCAAAAACGCATAAAAAATGCATGTTTAAAAACGCAAAATACACTGAAAAACGTGTGTGAAAAATGCATCAAGCACAGCCCGCATACATGTAAACCTAGATTAAATGTTAGATGGGAAGCAGAGCTGTCATTTGGAGTTGGAAAGTGACAGGGGCAGTCTGGTTTGGTGGGCAGCGTTTTTTTGTGCTGGCCAATGGCCATCGTTCATCATGATTGACATGGATCTACATTGCTGGCTGGCCTAATTTATGATGCATCTACACAGTGGCGGCTGGTGCTCAAAATTTTTGGGGGGCGCAAACAAACTAAAAAATACTGAAAACAAAACCATCAGCCATTGGGCCCATCATATGCAGCCACTTGTGCCCATCAAATGCCGGCACTTGTGCCCATCATATGTTGCCACTGTGACCCCTGCCTGCCCGATGTCTGCCCGGCACTTACCCCATTTTAGTGGTGGGTCAGGCAGCGGGTGATGGCAGCAAGCTGTGGGATGGCTCCTGTGTCCTCCATGATTCCCCGTCCTCTGTTTTTCATTCTGCTAGGCATCCAATCAGAGTGCATGTGCCTTCAGCCAATCAGGTAATGGGTATTAGATCCGTGCTACCTAATTGGCGGAGAGGCGGTTCAGTGTTAGAAAAGCAAATATTAATTTGCTTTTCTAACACATCTGGGTGGACTGCGAGCGTAAAGCTCTGCGCTCCAAGTCCACCTTTTTTGAAGCCTATTATGCCCCATACACACGGTCGGAATTTCCGACAGAAAAAGTCCGATGGGAGCTTTTCATCATATAGTCTGACCTTGTGTATGCCCCATCAGACTTTTTACGTCCAAAATTCAGACGGACTTAGAAGAAGAACATGTTCTATATTTTTCTGACAGAACAAATTCATATCAGGAAAACCGCTCATCTGTATGCTGTTCCGACGTACCAAAAATTACACATGTTCTGAAGCAAGTACGAGACCCCGTACGTGTTGTATGTCACCGCGTTCTGGACAGTCGGAATTTGGTGTGACCGTGTGTATGCAACACAGCTTGAGCAGAATTCCGTCGAAATTCCGTCGGAAAAACCTTCAGAGTTTATTCTGACGGCAAAACCGGTTATGTGTACAGGGCATTAGAGTCTATGGCTCTAATCTGGTGCTTCAAAAAACACCCCTGCCCCTAAAAGGGGCCGGATGCCTGAATAGGGGTGGCAGCGGTGGCCATGGATAGATTCATGCAATGCATGAATCTATCCATTAGTCATAGAGGGTGGTGGCTGGAAAGAGGAGGCGGCGTCCGTGCACCCTTAATGGACAGGTCGCCCCTGCATCTACATCAGGGGCATTTTTAAAAAAAATTAAGGACTTGTGAAAAAGTGTTGTGCATTTGTTTATACATTTGGCATTTTTTTGGTGAAATATTTTAAAATTTCTTTTTGCATCTCCAAAGAATTCACCTCAAAAGGTCACAGACAGCAAATTATAACTTGATATTTGTTTTAACCCTTTCCTATTTCATCCAAAAAAGCTTTGGCAATTTAAAACATAACTACAGCTTCCAAAATCATTATGAGTATTCTAAAGAGCAAAACAGCAGAAGATGTTTCCTTTCTGACTCTCTGTGTGTAACTTTCAGCTTTACTACTGAGCTCTGTACTGTGAAATGGAGTCTAAACATCCATTTGTTGCCTGTATGTAAGGGTTGGTTCACACTTGTGAGGATATAAAATGCAGGTAAAACTCATTTGAAAGCATTTATATTTACCTGCAATTTTATGCGCATTTTTTAAACTCATATTGCATTTTTTGTGTGTGCGTTTTTTGACTATTTCCTGTGTTATCATTTCCTTTTCACAAAAAAAATACAATAAAATCATTATTAGTGGACACAAACACAACACAAATTACAAAATTCCTGCTAAATCTTTAAAGATAAAACAGTGTTGAGTAATAAATAAAGTTCTGTATGTAAATGAGGTATTGGGGCACGAACGTTAGAACCCCAATTGACGTCTATGGGACTCGAACATTTGAAATCAAAAGTGCTCATTTTAAAGGCTAATTTGCATGGTATTGTCCTAAAAAGGGTTTGGGGACCCGGGTCCTGCCCCAGGGGACATGTATCAATGCAAAAAAAGTTTTAAAAACGGCCGTTTTTTTCGGGAGCAGTGATTTTAATGATACTTAAAGTTTAAAAAAAAGTGAAATATTCCTTTAAATATCGTACCTGGGGGATGTCTATAGCATGCCTGTAAAGTGGTGTGTGTTTTCCGTGCTTAGAACAGTCCCTGCACAAAATGTCATTTTTAAAGGAAAAAAAGTCATTTAAAACTGCTTGCGGCTTTAATGTAATGTCGGGTCCTGGCAATATGGATGAAAATCAGTGAAACAAACGGCATGGGTACCCCCCAGTCCTTTACCAGGCCCTTTGGGTCTAGTATGGATATTAAGGAGAACCCCGCACCAAAATTAAAAAAGGAAAGGTATGGCCCTATATACTCTGAACAGCAGTATACAGGCGGTGCAAACAAGACAGGGACTGTAGGTTTGTTGTTAAGTAGAATCTGTTTGTAATTTAGAACTGGTACATTTTAACGTGTTTAGCTCCAGCCAATAAATCTATTTTAAGCTTTTTGGAAAACATAGGGAAGGGTTATCACCACTGTGACATTTGTTTTGCTGTCTGTGTTCCTCTTCAGAAGATTTCACCTCACTTTTTGTCCCAATGACAAATGTTTTTTGAAAATTTGGGTTTTTTTGCGATACAAGGATTGGTGATAAAGCATCAGTGGAAAGGAGAAAAGTTTTTCCCATATTAACTCTTACAGGAGAGAATTTCCCTTCCTATGGGGTAGATTTCATCTCGCTTCCTGTTGTCTCCTTCCGTTTGCAAGTAGGAGTCGTTTGTAAGTTGGATGTTTGAAAGTAGGGGCCTGCGCTATATACTCAGCAGAAATTTGGGCCTTAGGTGTTGTTGTGGCCACAACACTGTAAGCCCTCACAGGGCCCTGTTGTGAAATATTAGGCCAAGAATTGTAATTACATGCCCCCGTTGAACAGGGGCAGAAAAATTGGGCCTTTGGTGGTGGTGGTGGTGCTGGTGCCACAACACTGTAAGTCCTCACAGATACTCTTGGTGGGCGCAGAAATGGGCCCTACTGTGAAATATTAGATCAAGAATTGTAATTACATGCCCCTGTTGAACAGGGGCAGAAAAATTGGGCCTTAAGCACTGGTGCTGGTGCCACAACACTGGAACCCCTTACAGATGCTCTAGTTGGAGCGCAGGAACTAGCCCTGCTGCAAAGAATTGCATCAAAAATTGTAATTACGCGCCCCTGTTAAACAGGGGCTGAAAAATTGGGCCTTAGGCACTGGTGCCACAACACTGCAACCCCTCACAGATACTCTAGTTGGAGCGCAGGAACTAGCCCTGCTGCAAAGAATTGCATCAAAAATTGTAATTACGCGCCCCTGTTAAACAGGGGCTGAAAAATTGGGCCTTAGGCACTGGTGCCACAACACTGCAACCCCTCACAGATACTCTAGTTGGAGCGCAGGAACTAGCCCTGCTGCAAAGAATTGCATCAAAAATTGTAATTACGCGCCCCTGTTAAACAGGGGCTGAAAAATTGGGCCTTAGGCACTGGTGCTGGTGCCACAACACTGCAACCCCTCACAGATACTCTAGTTGGAGTGCAGGAACTAGCCCTGCTGCAAAGAATTGCATGAAAAATTGTAATTACATGCCCCTGTTAAACAGGCGCTGAAAAATTGGGCACTAGTGGCGGGACTGACGGCGCCCAGAACCAAAAATGTTCTTACAAGATATCATCATGATCATTGAGGGGGAAGAGGATAATTACTCAGTATAACAGGATAGTCACTCAACATCAGCATAGGCAGTCTTTGAAGGGATCTGACATTTCAAAAAAAATTATTCGGTTACATCAGCATTAGGTTCTTGGTAGCTGATGGTGATCCAAGACTGATTAATTTTCATGAAGGTCAGTCGATCGACCGAGTCGGTGGACAGACGCACCCTGTGATCGGTTACAAAGCATCCAGCAGCACTGAATGTGCGTTGCGAAAGAACGCTGGATGCAGGACAGGCCAGTAGCTCAATTGCATACTGTGCAAGCTCTGGCCAGTGATCCATCCTCAAGACCCAGTAACCCAGAGGATTTTCGGTGGGAAAGGTGTCCAAGTCAGATCTTGCCCCTAGGTATTCCTGCACCATGTAAAACAGACGCTGGCAATGGTTGCTGGAACCGATCATACCTTTGGGCTGCGGACTAAAAAATTGTCTGAACGTATCGGTCAGACGGCCACCTTCTCCACCGCTCCTTCTTTGACTGACCAAAGCCTCAGCAACACGTCCATAAACAGGAGTTTGTAACCTCCCAGTCTCTGGGAACGCGTTGCACAGACCTTTCTGCAAGGCCTCCCGAAGATGTTTCATCCTCTGCTCCCTCTGCGACGGCAAGATAAGGTCCGCAACCTTACCCATGTAACGTGGATCAAGGAGTGTTGCCAGCCAGTATTGTTCCTTCTCCTTGATACCACGAATACGAGGATCCTTCCGCAGGCTTTGCAGGATCATGCAGCGTAGGTTTGCTGAGGCATTCGGTCCGGAGTCCTCTGGGTCACTAAGGACGACATGATCCGCAGCCACCTCCTCCCAGCCACGTACAAGTCCATGTGTTTCTTGGGACTGTAAATGATCCCTTAAAGACTGCTGCTGATGCTGAGTGCCAGGCTCCACCTCCATACTTACACAATCCTCCTCCTCCTCATCCTCTTCCTGTGTGATCGGCGGGCATGCAGAAACACTGTCTGGATAAAGGGGGACTTGAGAGCTAAGGAAGTCCTCCTCTTCCTGCCTCTGTTCTGCCTCAAGTGCCCTGTCCATTATTCCACGCAGCGTGTGCTCCAACAGGTGGACAAGGGGGACAGTGTCACTGATGCATGCACTGTCACTGCTCTCCTCGTGGCCTCCTTAAATGGTGACAGGACAGTGCATGCATCCCTGATCATGGCCCACTGGCGTGGGGAAAAAAAACAAGCTCCCCTGACCCTGTCCTGGTGCCATTTTTGCACAGGTACTCATTGATGGCCCTCTGCTGCATGTGCAGCTGCTGCAGCATGGCCAACGTTGAGTTTCACCTGGTGGGCATGTCACAGATTAGGCAGTTCTTGGGCAGGTGAAATTCTTTTTGGAGGTCTGCCAGCCGAGCACTGGTATTAAATGACCAGCGTAAATGCACACAGACTTTCCTTGCCTGCGTCAGAACATCCTGTAAGCCCGGGTACCTGCCCAAGAACTGCTGCACCACCAAGTTAAGGTTGTGAGACAAACAGGGCACATGGGTCATTTGTCCCTGTCGGAGGGCGGAGAGGAGGTTGGTGCCATTGTCGCAAACCACCATTCCTGCTTAAGTTGGCATGGCGTCAACCATCTCTGAACCTGCCCCTGCAGAGCTGACAGAACCTCTGCCCCAGTGTGGCTCCTGTCCCCCAAGCACACCAGCTCAAGCACCGCATGGCATCTTTTGACCTGCATACTTGCGTATCCCCTTGAAAGCCTACAGAGCACCGGTGGTTCCGAGGACAAAGCACAGGAAGAGGCCATGGAGGAAGAAGAAGAGGAGGGGGTGGAGGAGAGAGGTGTGTCACAATCATTAGTAGTGGCATTTTGGAGGCGTGGTGGCGGAACAACCTCCAACACTACTGCACCTTGTCTTGCATCCTTCCCAGCTGCCAGCAGAGTCACCCATTGCGCCGTGAAACTTAGGTAACATCCCTGTCCGTCCATGCCTGCTGGACCATGAGTCAGCGGTAATATGCACCTTACCGCTGACCGCCCTGTCCAGCGAGGCATGGACATTGCCTTCCACATGCCGGTAGAGAGCCGGAATCGCCTTCCGTGAGAAAAAGTGGCGTTTGGGTACCTGCCACTGAGGAACCACACATTCCACAAACTCACGAAAGGGGGCAGAGTCTACCAACTGAAAAGGTAGCAGTTGAAGTGCTAGCAATTTTGCCAAGCTAGCATTCAACCGCTGGGCATGTGGATGGCTGGGAGCGAACTTCTTTCGGCGGTGCAGCAGCTGGGGCAGGGAAATTTGCCTGGTACAATCTGACGTCGGTGTACCGAAAGCAGTTTGCCCACAAGTACTTGGCTGTGACACACCTAATTCTACACCTTCATTCCTCTCAGTGCAGGTCTCAGAGAGGACTGAAGGTATAGTGGGGTTGGAGATCTCAGCTGATGAGCAAGGAGAGGTCCTCTTTGTTCTTTGGTGTGGGTCTTTTAGATACGCTTGCCAAGGAACTGCATGGCAGGTCAACATATGTTTGGTCAAGCATGTGGTGCCCAAGCGGGAGATGTTTTGGCCACGCGAGATGCGCTTGAGACATATGTTGCAAATAGCATCTCTGCGATCTGATGCACTCGTCTCAAAAAAGCCCACATCAAAGAACTTTTGGAATAACACGCAGAGACAGCAGCGCCCTGCACATGCGGAGCTTTGCGGTGTGATGCAGTCAGTGTGCTGCCCTTAGGCTGGCCCCTGGAGGGCATCCTGCCTTGTTGGTAATGTGCATCCTCCTCCTCCTCCTCTTCCTCTCTCCTAACAGGCACCCTCGTTGAGTCAGTGACCTCATCATCCCCTCCCTCCTCATCACTGGAGCAAACCTGGCAGTATGCTGCAGCAGGGGGAGCATGACTGCCAGATTGCTATCCTTCTTGGGCACTCCCTCTGTCTGTGCTCACGTTACTGCCTTCATCTAGCTCAGTATCATCATCAGAGCCTTCTAAATGTTGGGCATCCTCCTGGAGCATGTACCCAACACTGTGGTGAAACAGTTCGAGGGACTCCTCAGGAGGACATGGTGGGGCTAGGGAAGGAGTCACTGATGCCATTGAGCCGAGGGAAGAGGCCGCGTTGGCAGCTGCTTTGCCAGACAAAGTACCCTGAGCATGGGTGAGAGAGGATGAGGAGGATGAGGACGGCTTGGTCATCTACTTGACCAAGTCTTCCGCATGTTGCGGCTCAACACGGCCAGCTGCTGAAAAAAAGGCCAAGCATGTCCCACGGCCACGTGCTAAAGAGGATGCACCGTCTCCATGACCAGCACTGTTGCCTGTAGACACAGAGCCTGCTTGCCCTCTTTTATTGGCTTGTGACTGTCTGTCTCTCCTTGTTGGCCTTCCAGACATGCTAATGGCCTGCAGTGAGATGTAGCTGCACTAACTGGGATACTGCAGCTAGCAAAATCAACTGCCTGCTTGTAGTATGAAAACACCACCAATCTTCTACAGGTAGCTTTAGATGAACACTGTGCAGAGGTCGCACTACACTAACTTGTAGCTTTAGCTGAACACTGTGCAGGGAACGCACTACACCAACGTTAAAATAATGTAGCTGCCTGCGGTAGTGATAGGATCAGGAAAACACCACCAACCTTCTACAGGTAGCTTTAGCTGAACACTGTGCAGAGGTCGCACTAGACTAACGTGTAAATATTGTAGCTGTCTGCGGTAGTGATAGGATCAGGAAAACACCACCAACCTTCTACAGGTAGCTTTAGCTGAACACTGTGCAGAGGTCGCACTAGACTAACGTGTAAATAATGTAGCTGCCTGCGGTAGTGATGGGATCAGGAAAAAAACACCAACCTTCTACAGGTAGCTTTAGCTGAACACTGTGCAGAGGTTGCACTAGACTAATGTGTAAATAATGTAGCTGTCTGCGGTAGTGATAGGATCAGGAAAACACCACCAACCTTCTACAGGTAGCTTCAGCTGAACACTGTGCAGAGGTCGCACTACACTAACTTGTAGCTTTAGCTGAACACTGTGAGGAGGACGCACTACACTAACTTGTAGCTTTAGCTGAACACTGTGAGGAGGACACACTACACTAACTTGTAGCTTTAGCTGAACACTGTTCAGAGGATGCACTACACTAACTTGTAGCTTTAGCTGAACACCGTGCAGAGGTCGCACTACACTAACTTGTAGCTTTAGCTGAACACTGTTCAGAGGACGCACTACACTAACTTGTAGCTTTAGCTGAACACTGTTCAGAGGACGTACTACACTAACTTGTAGCTTTAGCTGAACACTGTTCAGAGGATGCACTACACTAACTTGTAGCGTTAGCTGAACACTGTGAGGAGGACCCACTACACTAACTTGTAGCGTTAGCTGAACACTGTGAGGAGGACGCACTACACTAACTTGTAGCTTTAGCTGAACACTGTGAGGAGGACGCACTACACAAACTTGTAGCTTTAGCTGAACACTGTACACTACACTAACTTGTATCTTTAGCTGAACACTGTTCAGAGGACGCACTACACTAACTTGTAGCTTTAGCTGAACACTGTGCAGAGGTCGCACTACACTAACTTGTAGCTTTAGCTGAACACTGTGAGGAGGACGCACTACACTAACTTGTAGCTTTAGCTGAACACTGTGAAGAGGATGCACTACACTAACTTGTAGCTTTAGCTGAACACTGTTCAGAGGACGCACTACACTAACTTGTAGCTTTAGCTGAACACTGTTCAGAGGATGCACTAAACTAACTGTAAATAGTCTAGCTGCCTGACTGTGGTACTAATAGGATCAGAAGAACACCAGCAATTTTGTTCAGGTAGCTGTAAATACTGTAACAACACAAGCCTGCCTGTCAGTAGGAAGATAATAACAGGAACGGATCTAGCTAAACTGAATACAGTGTATATATATATATATATATATATATATATATATATATATATATATACACACACATATACAACACCTGGGATGCATATATATACACAATACACTGTAAGTGCAGCTAACTGACTGACTGTCCTGCCTAATCTATCTAACTTAAATCAAATGACACTGTCTCTCTGTCTCTGTCTCTCAACGCCGGAACACACTACACAGGGCCGCCATGCAGGCGACCTTATATAGTGTGGGCATGTACTAAACCCCCTGAGCCATAATTAGCCAAAGCCACCCTTACAGCTCTCTCTACAGACGGCGCTGTGATTGGCCAAGCATGCGGGTCATAGTGCATGCTTGGCCAATCAGTGAATTATGGGCCGTGACGCATCACACGAATTTGGCGCGAACAGCCCATATCATCCTCAATTCGGCGAATGGGCGAACAGACGATGTTCGAGTCGAACATGGGTTCAACTCGAACACAAAGCTCATCCCTAGTGTCAATAGAGCAGTGGAAAGTGACAGTTAGACATATGCAGTTTGTTTAGTTCCAAATTCATTTTTTAACAAATTTAGACAAATTTGTTAATTCGGAAATATCTGAATTTCCAAATTTTCAAATTTCAGAATTTTTCCGAATATTCGGAAACTCAGAAAATTCGACAATTTGGAAACTCGGACATTGGAAATTCTGAAATTCGGAAATTGGAAATTTGAAAATTGGAAATTGGAAATTCAAAATTTCGGAAATTCAAAAATAAGAATGAAAATCCAAAAATTCAAAAAAATGAAAATTCAAAAATTTGAAATAATAACTAACTAATAATAACTTAACTATTATTAAATGTTAAATTATAGATATTGGTATTTCTGAAGTTTCGAATTATACATAATAACGAATGCTGTATCTAAACGAATGGAACGTAACAAAATAATAAGAATAAATAACAATAATAATAATATTAAAACATGTTACTATTCTTTATTTCGGATAATTTGTAACTTCAGATAAATTCGTATTTATTACGTTCACTAACAGCCAAATTTGAAAGGGAATTTCAATAGCTATAAATTAATAGTTAGTTATTATTAGTTAGTTAGTATTTAAAATTTTGGATTTTTGGATTTTCGTTCTTTCTCATTTTCAAATTTTCCTTTCTCATTTTCAAATTTTCCTTTTTTATTTTCAGATTTTTGAATTACCGAATTTCCGAATGTACTAATTGTCGAATTTTCTAATTTGCTAATTCCAAATTATTTTCGAATTTACAAATTTTCTAATTTGCGTATTTCCTAATTTTTCAAATTTACGAATTTTCGAATTTACGAATTTTCGAATTTACGAATTTTTCAAATTTCCGAAAAAACAAAAAATGAATGAAATGAAAATAAACACATTTTTTCGGCAGTGCACATGTCCAGTAAATTAGTAGATAATTTGTTTAGTTCCAAATTCGTTTTTTAACAAATTTAGACAAATTCGTTCATTCGGAAATATCAAAATTTCCGAATTTTCAAATTTTCAAATTTTTCGGAATATTTGGAAATTCGAAAATTCGGAAATTCAGAAATTCAGGGATACTGATTGGTGACAGTATGTAAAATAAATAAATAAATAGTTTTGTTCAGCTTTTTCATTCTTTTATTACATTTTTTTCTTTTTTTTAAGTTTTTTTTTCAAACACACTGTGACCAGAGCAATACAGTGTTATCATTGTACTACTCAGGGGAAGTGAGCAGGATTTTTTTTTTTACACAGTATGAACTTCATTTATATATGCAATAATGTTTACTGAATGGAACTGGTTCATTCAGTTTCTTTTGTTGTGATTAATTGTGATTGGCCAAAGCTAATCACATGGTACAGATGGGCTGTGATTGGTCCTGTATGTACCATGTGATCACTGTGACCAATCACAGCTAGCAGCACAATTGTACACAATGGATGGCATTAAAGGAAGCCATCCATTGTTTACAATTGTCATGATGTCTACTGTGATTGGCCACAGCGATCACATGGTACTTACAGATAGTGCTGCTTCGTGGACCCACGGCTATGTGAGAGGCGCATTCTGGGAGGACGTCATAGGATGTCCTCCCATAACAACAGTGCTTCCACCGGGCCGTTATCTATCTATCTATCTATCTATCTATCTATCTATCTATCTATCTATCTATCTATCTATCTATCTATCTATCTATCTATCTATCTATCTATCTATCTATCTATCTATCTATCTTAAATGAATGTCTTTACCTTTTAAATATTATATATTTAGGTAATTTATTATTTATTATATTTTTTCATGTTTTATTATTATATTTAAATGTATTATTTATTATATTTTCTTTTTCTCTCACACAATGTTCTGATGGAAATAACATTGCTATCTGTGAGACAAATAACAAAAAAAAAAAACGCTCTGTACAAAAATAGGTGAAAAACTTGACTAATGACAATAAAAAAATTAAATAAGGAAATCAAGCATCATCAATTGGTGAAAATAGGTGAAAAATAATACAGAAGAGCAACTGCTATAAGTGGGATACACACAAAAACATATGGATTAGGAAATAGCAGCGCTAACAGCAGTGGTATTGGACAAAATAATGTATTAAAGAATAAATGAATTAAACAAGAAAGGTGCATAAGTGACAAAAAACGTCCATCTGTATGGAAAGATAATGTTCAAAGCCTTAAGCCCCAAAAAAATAATCTTCCAATATGATGATTGAATAAAACCAATACGATGATTGAATAAATAAATCCTCCACCACACCGCAGTGATGACTCCTCATCTTGGTACCTTTGTGACCTGTGTACTTGACGAGATTTGTGCTGGTGCTGACCCCCTCCGTGGGGCTTGTTGGAATATCGCCCCCCAGACTACTTCTTGGACAAAGGCCCTGACCGGGTAACAGGTCGCAAGTTTTTAACGCTTGCCTTTTGGTTAGCAAGCACTCTGTGTGGTGTAATCACTGCGGTGTGGTGGAGGATTTATTTATTCAATCATCATATTGGAAGATTATTTTCTTGTTTAATTCATGTATTCTTTAACCACTTCCCGACCGCCGCACGACTATATACGTCCTAAGTTTGAATGGGGATATCGTTGTTATGGCAGCAGCTAGCTGCCATAACCCCGGTATCCCCGTTTTCGTGCGGCGGCCGGCTTTCAGATAAAAGTGGTCCCTGCGGCGGATTCGCCGCGAGATCACTTTTATCGGTGGCGGGAGAGGGGCCCCCCCCTCCCGCCGCGATCCGGTGCCCTCCGCCGCTTACCGGAGCCGTCGGTAGCGGCGGAGGCGATCGTGTCCTCTTCCGTGGTTTGTCTGGAGACAAGTGAGGCCAAGATGGTGCTCACTCGTCTCCATGACACTGCTGGGCGGAAGCGACGTCAAAACGTCACTTCCGTCCATGCCTCTTAAAGGCATATTTTTTCAAATGTCATTTTTCTAAATGACTTTTTTTTTTTATTGCATTTTAGTGTAAATATGAGATCTGAGGTCTTTTTGACCCCAGATCTCATATTTAAGAGGTCCTGCCATGCTTTTTTCTATTACAAGGGATGTTTACATCCCTTGTAATAGGAATAAAAGTGACACAATTTTTTTTTTTTTTTTTAAACAGTGTAAAAATAAATAAAATATTGTAAAATAAATAATAAAAATAAAAAAAACATTTTTAAAACCCCCCTGTCCCGACGAGCTCGAGCGCAGAAGCGAACGCATACGCGAGTAGCGCCCGCATATGAAAACGGTGGTCAAACCACACATGTGAGGTATCGCCGCGACCGGTAGAGCGAGAGCAATAATTCTAGCCCTAGACCTCCTCTGTAGCGCAAAATATGCAACCTGTAGAATTTTTTAAACGTCGCCTATGGAGATTTTTGAGGGTAAAAGTTTGACGCCATTCCACGAGCGGGCGCAATTTTCAAGTATGACATGTTGAGTATCAATTTACTTGGCGTAACATTATATTTCACAATATAAAAAAAATTGGGACAACTTTACTGTTGTTTTATTTTTTTATTCAAAAAAGTGAATTTTTTCCAAAAAAAGTGCGCTTATAAGACCGCTGCGCAAATACGGTGCAAAAAAAAGTATTGCAATGACCGCCATTGTATTCTCTAGGGTATTAGAAGAAAAACCATATATAATGTTTGGGGGTTCTAAATAATTTTCTAGCAGAAAAACCTGTTTTAAACATGTAAACACCTAAAATCCAAAACGAGGCTGGTCCTTAAGTGGTTAATACATTATTTTGTCCAATATCACTGCTGTTAGCGCTGCTTTTTCCCAATCCACCTATCTGTGAGACAACACAAGACAATTTATTTTCTCAGAAGCTCTGACCCCAATGCTCATTGTGTTTGTATTGTCCTTCCTGCAGACAGTGAAAACTGCATTAAATGTCCTGATAATGAATGGCCAAATGAGAAGAAGGATCGGTGTGTTCCGAAATTGGTGGAATTTCTCTCCTACACTGATGATACCATTGTTGCAGTATTTTCAGCTGTCTCCATCCTCTGTTGTCTTCTGACTGGTTTAATATTGGGGATATTTATACATTACCAGGACACCCCCATTGTTAAAGCTAATAACCGGAACCTGAGCTATCTTCTCCTGGTCTCCATCATGCTGAGCTTCCTCTGTGTCTTCTTGTTTCTCGGTCATCCAGTAGATGTGACCTGCATGTTTCGTGTAACCTCTTTTGGTGTCATCTTCTCAGTTGCCGTCTCTTCTCTACTTGCCAAAAGTATCATGGTGTGTATTGCTTTTAAAGCCACCAAACCTGGGAGTCCCTGGAGGAAATGGATGGGAGCCAAACTGCCCAATTTTATCATTTGTGTCTTCTCACTGGTTCAAGTCATAATCTGTGTCACTTGGTTGTCTATTTCTCCCCCCTTCCAGGATCGGGACACTCACTCTTATCAGGGAAAGATCATCATTCAGTGTAATGAGGGTTCAGTTATCGGCTTCTACTTTGTCCTGGGATATATGGGACTTCTGGCAGCTGTGAGCTTCATTATCGCTTTTTTAGCCAGGACATTACCAGACAGTTTTAATGAGGCCAAGTACATCACCTTCAGCATGCTGGTGTTCTGCAGTGTCTGGATTTCCATGATCCCGGCCTATCTGAGCACCAGAGGGAAATACATGGTGGCTGTGGAGGTTTTTGCAATAATGGCATCAAGTTCTGGACTTCTTGGCTGTATATTTTTCCCAAAATGTTACATAATTCTGTTCAGACCTGATCTGAATACAAAAACAGTAATCCGCTAATATGTATGGAGAAACACTGGGTTACCAGTAATTATAGCATTATCTCTATTATTGTTAAATTTAATATGTTGTTAGTACATTGAGAATGAACACTGTTATACTGTATATGAATATTTAATACTTACCTCTCTGGTGGAAGGTGAGTTTAATCTTGCTCTGGACACCGCTGGTATCAAACACTTTGGATTTGTTGGAAAGCCTGTCCCCTGCTGGGTGCAGTGGTTTCTCCCATCACCCATTCCATTATTACAGAACAATGTAGTCACTTAGTGAGGAGGAACCACAGTGACCAGAGGAGGACAAAGAATCCAAAATATCCTAATTATATAAGTGTCAGATACCAGAGACACCCATCACTCTTCCAAAGATTTCACTCATCACCTTCCAGGAAGATAAATATTAAACATGTTCTGTTATAAGCTGATTGTAATGTCATTTTTTTTATTATGTCACTTTTATTATTTTTTATGTAGATGTATCTGGCTATATTAATAAATATATTTTGTTTGCTGTATTCTAAAATCATTTTTAATTTTAGTTGAAGTTGATGAGGACGTGTTCTCAGTAAGTTCACGTTGTAAGTGATAAGTTGACTTTTAAATATTTTAAAATAAATTTTCTTTATAGGACCTAATAAAAAAATCCTTCTCCTTGTATATATTTCTTTGAAAACTGCTGCCACAAGGGAGTATTCATCTTCCCCATACAATGCTGCAGAGACAATACTCCTACCCCACACCTTGCCAGATCCCGATATGAAAACTTCTAAAGAAAATAACAGATTCCAGGTGCTCATTGATCAATCGTAGGTTGTATTCTGAAGAAGACATTAAACATTAGAATTATGTTAGCTTAATATGTTTTGAAATGAATGTTCTTACTCATAAGGACCTCATAATTGGGTATTTCTGCAATCTCCAAGATCTTCTACTTAGACATGTCAAAGAAAAAGCTAAAAAGATTAAGAAGTAACAATCCTCCCGATCCCTTCCTATAAGTGTTCTAATCATACACCCTAAGAACAAGACTGCGTAAAAAGAAACAATGTATAAATAAACCCCAAAAATATTATATATTATTAATCAATATTCCTCAAATAATTATAATCGCTCTTACACAAAACATATTAAATATGCAGATAATAAAGTGCCAGAGTAAGATGAATACATAGATATCCAATGATTTAACATACAAAAGCTCATACCACAAAAAAAATGCCCAAAAATTTGCAATATGATGAAATTCCCTTAAATCATGTTCAACGTGTGAAGTCTCCTCACAATACTAAGTGCAATAAATCCTCTCCTCAGTGACATGGAAGAAGCTCCTTTGTGTTCTTCAAACCATCTCTTCATGAACCCCCTAAATCCATCATCCACTCACCTTATAAGTCTGATATCTTTAATAAATAAGTTGATCATAGAGTGCTTGTTGTATATAAAAAAATCAGACGGGGAACTCGGATCCACATAGACAAAGGCAGTCAGTCACACATTAAAAAAAAAGCACACTTTTCTATAGAGAAGCCCTGCTGCAAAAAAATCAGTTCAACGTAAAAGAGAGGTCCTATCATCACAAAATAATAAACAATATACCTGAAAAGACCCCCCTCTTGAAACAAGAGCCAGAAGAAAGGGAAGACATGCAGTAAAAAATATTGATACGTTGCCTGGCAGAGGTGATGGCTACAAGGAATATCACCTAGGTGAGAGTAGAGAGAGGAGTGTCTCTAATGGGTTACAAAGACCATTTCTGGAGCCCAGAGAGAACCAGATTTCCATGGATGAACTGAATAGTGGACCCTCTGTGCTATCTGTGCATTGGAGAGGATGGGAGCTCTTAAAAGGACTGAGGAGCTGAGTCTAAGTATACACCCCAGATCTTCACAAAAGGCAAAAACCTCACCTTTGATAGTAGTGAGAGCCAAACACTAGTCCAGACCTAGTTATTCTTCCACCTGCCATTACGGTTTTGTTATGGTTTTTATTATTTTTAACATTTTTAGGAAATATTTCTTATACTTTTCTTTTTTTATATATTTTTTTTACATTATTTTTACTTTTTCTTTGTAAGGCTGTTCTTGCCCTGATCAAGCAAACCATGGCAGGGAAGACAAGTGATCATATCTATGGATTAGTGGGTGTCAAGGATCTACCATTGGCTGGAGGTGACCAGTATGTCCTTGAGGTACTAGATTGCCCTGCTCTACATGTCATGTCAAGGAAAAAGACCTTGAATAATAGAAAAGCAGCAGATAATGGGGTTAATTTATTTACTGGAGAGTGTAAAATCTGGTACAGCTCTGCATGGTAGCCAATCAGCTTATAACTTCAGTTTGTTCAATTAAGCATTGACAAAACAACTTGGAAGCTCATTGATTTCCTTGCAGAGCTGCACCAGATTTTGCACTCTCCACTTTTAGTATTTTTAGTATTATTTTAAAATACATAAAATAAAGCAGTTGCTGAAAAAAGAAAGAAAAAAAACCCATCCCCAACTTCCAATGCTTCCAAGAGGCATGGGGGATGCTACCATGCCTCATTGCTGCCCCCTAGGATAACTGGATGCCTGAAATTCAGTGAGAATATCCCCCTGCAAAGGTCCTCTTGCATAGGCGTGCACAGGGGGTGTGCCTGTGCACACCCTAATTACCCTGTGCTCATTAGCATTATCGCTCTGTGTGCCGGTTGGGAGATGGGAAATATCTCCCTCTGACCAGTTCTGCCATTAATTGAGTGTTACCATGCTTCTCTTTCACTGCACCAGCTCTGCCATTAAAATATGTGTATGTTTGTATGTACTGTATGTATATAAATATATATATATTGGGGCAAAAAAGTATTTAGTCAGCCACTAGGGATGAGCCGAACACCCCCCGATTCAGTTCGCACCAGAACCTGCAAACGGATTGAAAATTCGCACAAACGTTAGAACCCCATTGACGTCTATGGGACTCGAATGTTCAAAATCAAAAGTGCTTATTTTAAAGGCTAATTTGCATGGTATTGTCCTAAAAAGGGTTTGGGGACCCGGGTCCTGCCCCAGGGGTCATGTATCAATGCAAAAAAAACTTTTAAAAACATCCGTTTTTTCGGGAGCAGTGATTTTAATGATGCTTAAAATAAAAAAAAAAAAAAAAGTGAAATCTTCCTTTAAATATCGTACCTGGGGGGTGTCTATAGTATGCCTGTAAAGTGGCGCGTGTTTCCCGTGCTTAGAACTGTCCCTGCACAAAATGTCATTTTTAAAGGAAAAAAAGTAATTTAAAACTGCTTGCGGCTTTAATGTAATGTCGGGTCCTGGCAATATGTGTCAGGTCACCTAGAGGCTGGGTGACAGATGCACACCGTTGGGATCAGGAGTGCACCGCAAGGTAGTGGACCCTACGGCTGACTACTGCGGATTGAACCCTGGGAGGTTCAGGAAGCAGGTCTACTGGATCACTGACACAGATCCCACTGGGAGCTAGAGCATAGATTCCCCAGGGCGCGGAGTCTAAGAGCCAGCAGGTGTTCACCAGAGTCTTTAATGGTAAGGATGGACTGCGCTGCAGTCTGGCTCCAGGTAGACTACAGGAGAAGAGGAAGGAGGCAGCAGGCTGGAACAACAAGGAAAGTAAGGGACAAGCCAAGGTCGGGGCCACAAGCAGACAAGGACAACAGAGTACACGCCAAGGTTCAGGGTCACAGGCAAACAGGGATGGTCGGGAACACGCCAAAGGTCAGGGTCATGAGCAGACAGGAATAGTTAAGAACAGGCCAAAGTCGGTAACAGGAATCAGATGAAGGAAACACAGCAAGTACACACAGAGGCTAACACACAATGGTTAATCAGCACTGCTGGCTTGCAGTGCACAGGTTAATATAGGGTTCCCTGATAGGGCCTGGGGTGGGGCCATGCTTAGAGGAAAGGTTACAAAAGCAGTCAGGTGAGGGTCAGCTGGTCTCTAGAGATGAACACATGGAGACAGGTATGCTGATTGACAAACTCTATTGCATAACCATGACAATATGGATGAAAATCAGTGAGACAAACGGCATGGGTACCCCCCAGTCCATTACCAGGCCCTTTGGGTCTTGTATGGATATTAAGGGGAACCCCGCACCCAAATTAAAAAAGGAAACAGCAGTATACAGGCTCTGTACTCTGAACAGCAGTATAGAGGCGGTGCAAACAAGACAGGGACTGTAGGTTTTTTGTTAAGTAGAATCTGTTTGTAATTTTGAACTGGTACATTTTTAATGTGTTTAGCTCCAGCCAAAAAATCTATTTTAAGCTTTTTGGAAAACATAGGGAAGGGTTATCACCCCTGTGACATTTGTTTTGCTGTCTGTGCTCCTCTTCAGAAGATTTCACCTCACTTTTTGTCCCAATGACAAATGTTTTTTGAAAATTTGGGTTTTTTTGTGAAACAAGGATTGGCGATAAAGCATCAGTGGAAAGGAGAAAAGTTTTTTCCCATATTAACTCTTACAGGAGAGAATTTCCCTTCCTAGGGGTAGATTTCATCTCACTTCCTGTTGTCTCCTTCCGTTTGCAAGTAGGAGTCATTTGTAAGTTGGATGTTTGAAAGTAGGGGCCTGCCCTATATACTCAGCAGAAATTTGAGTCTTAGGTGTTGTTGTGGCCACAACACTGTAAGCCCTCACAGGGCCCTGCTGTGAAATATTAGATCAAGAATTGTAATTACATGCCCCTGTTGAACAGGGGCAGAAAAATTGGGCCTTTGGTGGTGGTGGTGGTGGTGGTGCTGGTGCCACAACACTGTAAGTCCTCACTCGCTCTTGGTGGGTGCAGAAACGGGCCCTGCTGTGAAATATTAGATCAAGAATTGTAATTACATGCCCCTGTTGAACAGGGTCTGAAAAATTGGGCCTTAGGCACTGGTGCTGGTGCCACAACACTGCAACCCCTCACAGATACTCTAGTTGGAACGCAGAAATGAGCCCTGCTGCAAAGTATTGCATCAAAAATTGTAATTACACGCCCCTGTTAAACAGGGGCTGAAAAATTGGGCCTTAGGCACTGGTGCTGCTGCCACAACACTGCAACCCCTCACAGATACTCTAGTTGGAACGCAGGAACGAGCTCTGCTGCAAAGTATTGCATCAAAAATTGTAATTACACGCCCCTGTTAAACAGGGGCTGAAAAATTGGGCCTTAGGCACTGGTGCTGGTGCCACAACACTGCAACCCCTCACAGATACTCTAGTTGGAAAGCAGGAACGAGCTCTGCTGCAAAGTATTGCTGCTGCAAAGTACCGCTGACCGCCCTGTCCAGCGAGGCATGGACATTGCCTTCCACATGCCGGTAGAGAGCCAGAATCGCCTTCCGTGAGAAAAAGTGGTGTTTGGGTACCTGCCACTGAGGAACCGCACATTCCACAAACTCACAGAAGGGGGCAGAGTCTACCTACTGAAAAGGCAGCAGTTGAAGTGCTAGCGATTTTGCCAAGCTAGCATTCAACCGCTGGGCATGTGGATGGCTGGGAGTGAACTTCTTTTGGCGGTGCAGCAGCTGGGGCAGGGAAATTTGCCTGGTACAATCTGACGCCGGTGTACCGAAAGCAGATTGCCCACAAGTACTTGGCTGTGACACACCTAATTCTACACCTTCATTCCTCTCAGTGCAGGTCTCAGAGAGGACTGAAGGTATAGTGGGGCTGGAGATCTCTGATGAGGAGCAAGGAGAGGTCCTCTTTGGTCTTTGGTGTGTGTCTTTTAGATACGCTTGCCAACGAACTGCATGGCAGGTCAACATATGTCTGATCAAGCATGTGGTGCCCAAGTGGGAGATGTTTTGGCCATGCAAGATACGCTTGAGACATATGTTGCAAATAGCAGCGATGTGTTCTGATGCACTCATTTCAAAAAAGGCCCACACCAAAGAACTTTTGGAATAACATGCAGAGACAGCAGCGCCCTGCACATGCGGAGCTTTGCGGTGTGATGCAGTCAGTGTGCTGCCCTTAGGCTGGCCCCTTGAGGGCATCCTGCCTCGTTGGTGATGTGCCTCCTCCTCCTCCTCTCTCATATCAGGCACCCACGTTGAGTCAGTGGCCTCATCATCCCCTCCCTCCTCATCACTGGAGCAAACCTGGCAGTATGCTGCAGCAGGGGGAGCATGACCAGATTGCTGTCCTTCTTGGGCACCCCCTCTGTCTGTGCTCACGTTACTGCCTTCATCTAGCTCAGTATCATCATCAGAGCCTTCTAAACGCTGGGCATCCTCCTGGAGCATGTACCCAACACTGTGGTCAAACAGTTCGAGGGACTCCTCAGGAGGACATGGTGGGGCTAGGGAAGGAGTCACTGATGCCATTGAGCCGAGGGAAGAGGCCGCGTTGGCAGCTTCTTTGCCAGACAAAGTACCCTGAGCATGGATGAGAGAAGATGAGGAGGATGAGGACGGCTTGGTCATCCACTCGACCAAGTCTTCCTCATGTTGCGGCTCAACATGGCCAGCTGCCGAAAAAAAGGCCAAGCGTGTCCCACGGCCACGTGCTGATGAGGATGCACCGTCTCCACGACCAGCACTGTTGCCTCTAGACACAGAGCCTGCTTGCCCTCTTTTATTGGCATGTGACTGTCTGCCTCTCCTTGTTGGCCTTCCAGACATACTAATGGCCTGTAGCTGCACTAAGCTTGGATATATATATATATATATATATATATATATATATATATATATATATATATACTGATACTGCAGCTAGCAAAATCAACTGCCTGCCTGTAGTATGAGAACACCACCAACCTTCTACAGGTAGCTTTAGCTGAATATAACGAAACAAAAACTCTTGCGCATAAGTGTGTAAGCCCGACAGTTCAAAGTTCAAGATGAAGGGAAGCTTTCAGCCTTGCTGCCCTCAAGGATAGGGATATCCTAACAATCAGACAAGAAACAGAAAAGAAAGGGCGCACCGGCCTTGTGCATTATCCTTAAAAAAGTTTATTACAAATAAACACATAAAAATCCTACTCACAAGGGTAGATGGAATTCACACATAAATGATAATGATGATGAGTGCACCGATTGCAGTCTCCAGACCTGAGGACAAGGCGTGCAGACAGCTGCTGGCTGACGCGTTTCGAAGGAGGTACCTTCTTCTTCAGAGCCTAAGAGTGTACATCTCTTACGGCTACTTAAATATATGTGCTCATCAAAGAAGCACAACCCAGCTTTAGCTGAACACTGTGCAGAGCTTGCAAAAAACTAACTTTTAGCTTATTTAGCTGCCTGCAGTAGTGATAGGATCAGGAAAACACCACCAACCTTCTAAAGGTAGCTTTAGGTGAACACTTTGCAGAGCTCGCAAAAAAATAACTTGTAGCTTATTTAGCTGCCTGCTGTAGTGATAGGATCAGGAAAACACCACCAACCTTCGACAGGTAGCTTTAGGTGAACACTGTGCAGAACTCGCAAAAAACTAACTTGTAGCTTATTTAGCTGCCTGCGGTAGTGATAGGATCAGGAAAAGACCACCAACCTTCTACAGGTAGCTTTAGCTGAACACTGTGCAGAGCTTGTAAAAAACTAACTTGTAGCTTTAGCTGAACACTGTGAGGAGGACGCACTACACTAACTTGTAGCTTTAGCTGAACACTGTGCAGAGGTCGCATTACCCTAACTTGTAGCTTTAGCTGAACACTGTGCAGAGGTCACACTAAACTAACTTGTAGCTTTAACTGAACACTGTGAGGAGGACGCACTACACTAACTGTAAATAGTCTAGCTGCCTGACTGTGGTACTAATTGGATCAAAAGAACACCAGCAATTTTCTTCAGGTAGCTGTAAATACTGTAACAAGACAAGCCTGCTTGTCAGTAGGAAGATAACAGGAATGGATCTAGCTAAACTGAATACAGTATATATATATCTATATAGATATATCTATATATCTATATAGATATATCTATATAGATATATCTATATATATATAGATATATTTATTTATCTATATATATATATATATATATACAACACCTGGGATGCATATATATACACAATACACTGTAAGTGCAGCTAACTCACTGACTGTCCTGCCTAATCTAGCTAACTCAAATGAAATGACACTGTCTCACTCTCTCTCTAAGCACGCCGGAACACACTACACAGAGCCGCCATGCAGGCGGCCTTATATAGTGTGGGGCGTGTTCTAAACCCCCTGAACCATAATTGGCCAAAGCCACCCTGGCTTTGGCCAATTACTGCTCTCTCGGCGCTGTGATTGGCCAAGCATGTGGGTCATAGTGCATGCTTGGCCAATCATCAGCCAGCAATGCACTGCGATGCCACAGTGAATTATGGGCCGCGACGTGCCACACAAATTTGGCGCGAACGGCCCATATCGTTCGCAATTCAGTGAACAGACGGTGTTTGATTCGAACACGAAGCCCATCCCTACTGCCTGTGACAGGGGGTGTCCTAATCATGTCTGTGACAGGGTTGTCCTAATCCTGCCTGTGCCAGGGGGTGTCCTAATCATGCCTGTGACAGGGGGGCCCTAATCCTGCCTGTGACAGGGGGGGCCCTAATCCTGCCTGTGACAGGGGGCATCCTAGTCATGCCTGTGACAGGGTGTGATCTAATCCTGCCTGTGCCAGGGGGCGTTCTAATCATGCCAGTGACAGGGGGTGTCCAAATCCTGCCTGTGCCAGGGGGCATCGTAATTATGCCTGTGACAGGGGGTGCCCTAATTCTGCCTGTGACAGGGTGTGACCTAATCCTGCCTGTGCCGGGGGCGTCCTAATCATGCCTGTGACAGGGGGTGTCCAAATCCTGCCTGTGACAGGGGGGGCTAATCCTGCTTGTGACAGGAAGGTGTCCTAATCCTGCCTGTGACAGGGTGTGACCTAATCCTGACTGTGATAGATGGTGTCCTAATCCTGCCTGTGATAGGGGGTGTCCTAATTGTGCCTGTGACTGGGTGTGACCTAATCCTGCCTGTGACAAGGGGTGTCCTAATCCTGCCTGTGAAAAATCAGCCGGTTTACAGGTGGGTGGAATTTTCACTGAATTTCAGCCAACCGAGCACTGGCGGTGTATGACCACCTGAAATGGCTACAGACTCTTCTGGCCTGCTTTAGAAGTTCTTGCAAACCTGGGTATCTGTTTAAGAAACGCTGCACCACCAAATTGGGGACATATGACAGGCATGGCACATGTGTCAACTTTCCCTGTTGAAGGGCGGACAGAAGGTTAGAAGGTTAGTGCCATTATTGCACACCACCATTCCTAGCTCAAGCTTCTGTGTTGTGAACCATCTCTGAGCCTGCCCCTGAAGAGCTGAAAAAAATCTCTGCTCCGGTGTGGTTCCTGTCCCCTAGAGAGACCAGCTGAAGCGCTGCAAGGCATATATTAGCCTGACTCATTGAATGGCCCCTTGAATGCTTAGAGGGTACTGGTGGTTCATAGGACAGTCCAGCAGAGGAAGGCATGGAGCAGGAGGGGGTGGAGCTAAGAGAACTTGTATCATGACTACCAGCTGTATGGAGAAGTGGGGGCACAACAAGTTCCAGCACTGAGCCCTTTTCTGCATCCTTTCTAGTTTCAAGCAGAGTTACCCAGTCTGCTGTGAACAAAATATATTGTTCCTGACAATGATTGCTGGACCATGAGTCAGCAGTAAGATGCACCTTGTGGCTGACTACCTTGCCCAACGATGCCAAAACATTGCCTTCCACATGATTGTACAGAGCTGGAATTGCCTTAGGAGCAAAGAAATAATGACAACCTTCCATCGTGGTATAGCACATTGTGCAAATTCACGGAAGGGGGAAGAATCCACCAGACGGCAAGGCAGGAGTTGTAAAGACAACAATTTGGACAAGCTTGAAATTAGATGCAAGGCATGTGGGTTACATGGAGTGTATTTTTTTTGTTTGTGCTGTAGCAGCTGGGGCAGAGAAATGTACCTGCTATACTCTACAGCTTGTGGTGTGCTGCTTGCAGACATGTTGCAAGAACCTGTGACATCCTTTGCTATACCATCATCCCTGTCAGTGGAGGCTGCTGAGAGGTTATAAGATATAGCAGGGGTAGACATAAAAGGTGAGGAGTGAGGAGGAGAAGACGTGTGTCCCTAGTGTGTGTCTTTTAGGTGCTCTTGCCAATGGGCTGAGTGGTGGGAGGTTAAATGCCTTGCCAAGCATGTGGTACTCAAATTGCTGGGCATCTGCTTGCGGCACAGATTGCTGAGCTGTGTCAAGTGGGCCTGGTGATAATAGCTCCACAATCTGAAGGCATAGGGTGGCTGCTCTCTACTCTTCCATAATACCTGCCTCTGGAAGACATCCTGCCTCATTGAGGTTGTTTCTCCCCCTCACTTTCCACGTCTGCTCTATCCGGCACCCAAGTTGCATCAGTGACCTCATCATCAGCATCCCCCCATCCTCATCACCACTGGAGCCAACTTGGCAAAACAGTACACATAGGAGAGAAGAAAAACATACTAAACCCCAAGGAAGCTAGATATCTTGTCCCAGATTCATGTAGAATTCCAGTGAACTACACTGTTCCTCAAATACATAAGGACAAAGAAAATCCACCAGGGAGACCCATTGTTAATGGGATTAACTCATTAACGTCAAGAATGGGGCAGTATATAGACAATTTTATTCAACCCGCCATACAACTCACTACGTCCTACCTGAAAGACACGAAGCATGTTTTACAGCTTTTGGAATTACCACCAGTCTTGGAAGGAAGAACTATATTAGCTAAAGCAGATGTTTCATCCTTGTACACAATTATCAAACATCACCAAGCATGCAAAGCTACGAAGTGGGTTTTAAGGAAGTATAGTAATCTTAAATGCATGCAAAGGAGGTTCCTTATAAAATGCATTGGGTTTTCCCTGAAAAATAATTACTTTTGGCATGATCAAGCATATTATAGGCAAACTACTGGAATTGCTATGGGAGCTAAATTCGCCCCGAGTGTTGCTAATGCTTTCATGGCCCAATGGGAGGAAGAGGCTTTCTACAAGAACCCACTCTGCAAGCTAGAATTATATAAAAGGTTCATTGATAACATACTTATAGTATGGAATGGAAACAAATAATCGCTGGAAAAATTCCTTTGTAGACTAAACAGAAATGATAGGAACATAACACTTACCTGGAAAATTGAAGAGAAAGAGATACAATTCCTGGATCTGTAGATAAGTATTGAAGGTGATAGACTCATTACAAGAACACATTTTAAAGATGTAGCAAGAAACAGCTACTTACCAATTACAAGTTGCCATTTCAAACCCTGGCTGTTTAACATCCCGAAAGGTCAGCTAGTAAGGATAAGGCGAAATTGTATGAAAGATTCAGATTTTAGAACCCAGGCTGATCTTATTGGCAAAAGATTCACGAGCAAGGGATACACTCAACAATTTGTAGATAAACAAATTGAATTGGTACAATCTATGGACAGACGACAAATGACCTATGGAGATAAGAAAGTGCAATGCCTTCCAGAAGTACCAGCTCTAGTGCTTGATTATAATGTCCAATATAATGATATAGAAAAAATACTTAAGAAACATTGGCACATCTTGAAAGGAGATAAACATCTCCAAAGTATTCTACCAGATAAACCGGTCATTGTATACAGACGGGCAACTACATTACGAGATCTAATTGTGAAGAATGTTGTAGACCCTCCCGTAAAGAATGAGTTTTCATTATTTAGTGGAAAAGGATTCTTTCCTTGTAAGTATTGTTTTGCCTGCCAGCACTCGAAAAAATTCCAGGGAAAAAGGAAAGGATTTCAAGCTACTAGTACAGGTCGCACATACCCAATTTAGGATTTTATTAGCTGCCACACAAAGGGGGTGGTATATGTTTTACAATGTTCATGTAACTTGCAATATGTAGGGAGAACCAAAAGGGCTCAGAAAGTTAGAGTCAAAGAACATGTCCAAAATATTATTAAAGTATTCCCAAAACATAGTGCTGAACTCACCTTTTGGGGTATAGAGAGATATAACAAATCATGGAGAGGTGATCACAAAGTCAGAACCATCAGCCAGAAAGAATCTTTTTAATTTGTATTGAGTGTTCTTCGTCTTTTAATCAGATGTCCCTAATAAATGCTGAGTATTCACTTATTTTTTATTAATATGAAGAGATCAGATGGCCTTTTTTAAGTAAAAGGTGAATTTAACCTTTGGTCTTCAACAAAATGGTGGCTGGGTCACTTCCTGCCCAAACGATATAAATGGATGGTTCATTCATCCATTCTGGTTCTCTGAGGAAGTCACGAGGGTGTAACTGACGTAATGTGTAAGACGCAAGGCGTAACCGGAAGCCTCTTACCGCAAACCGGGAGTGGTCACTGCAGACCGGAAGTGACGTATGAAGTGGCGAAAACACACTGTTTCTGGTCTTTGTTTGGCTTATCCTTCATTTGTTTGATGTAAGCATAATTTTATCTTTAATAAATTAGTCTTTTGTGGTAATACACTATTGGAGGCTATTCCTTTACATGTGGATCCGGATACCGGGCTGGAGGAGATATTCACCTATTGCATCAAGAATCCACCCCCTATCCAACATGGGTGTGGGCTCCAACACGGAGGTGATTGTCCTAGGAATGGTTCAAGGCATTTGATCCATGCCCTCAAGGTAAGAGCAATGGGAGCACAATGAAGGGATATCATTTGAACCACAATCAACACATTATTTATTTTCCAACTGCTGGTGAAGACTCTTGAAAGTTTTACACATTCGAATTTTTTATTTGAATTTTTTATTGGAACTTTATTTAGTATTTTCACTGGCTACATTGGGGGTTTTGCACATCAATTTTGAACACTTTTTTATGAACATTCATTATATACACCCCTTTCTTGATGTTTATAGCTTGCACATGTATTGTGTTATGTATTGATCATTCTTATTCTGTTACACATGTGAGCACATTTTTTGTATTTGAGTTTATTGGTGGAAAGTTTTATTATTGGTTGGTGACTGTGCCGCACACACGATTATTTTTAGCACCTTTCTCAACCATTCACTGCTAACTGAGATTTATGCGCAAGATCACATATAATTTAGTTATATACTTTCTACTGTATTTAGGTGACTAGTAAACACTATATTGATTTTGCAGCATCTCCACATTCTTTGTATATAGTTTGTATTCACCTCAGGTTTATAGTAGCGCAGGGGTCCTGTATCTTTATAGCATCAACTTGGCAAAACGCTGCAGCTGGGTGAACATGACTGCCAATTTGTTGTTTATTAGTGTTCTCTAATCTCTGTTGGCTCATGTTAGTCCCTTCCTCTATCTCAGAACCAACATCTGAATTAAGTAATGCCTGTGCATCCTCAAAAAGAAAGTGGCTGATGCTGTGTCTAAATAATTCAGCTGACTCCTCCATGCATGATGCTGGGGATATGGAAGGGGTAAGTGTGGACAAAGTGGCAGAATAAACCGCTCTGGCATGTGCGGTGGACTGTGCACTAGTGTCAGCTGGAAGGGTCATAGAAGATGAGGAGGATGAGGATGTCCACCTTTGCCTACGGACACATAGGCTGCTGGCCCCCTCATAGTGGCATGGGACATCTGCCTCTCTTTGTTGACCTCCCAGACATGATGGGGGGGCATATTACCAAGATTTTATAGATACTGGGAAATGTGTAATTGGATGCACTTTATTCAATGAAAGTGGCGTTTGGTGCCCTTTAAATTGAGAACTGATGCTAAAAAAACTATAAAAAGAAATTAAAAAGGGGGAACACCACATCGCAGTCAGAAAAATTGAGACTGACAATTTATTAAAAAAAAGGGGCAGGCAGGGGGGCAAAAAAGACACAATAAAAACATGCAGCAATCAAAATATATTGTGTATACAGCACTAAATGTAATGTAATGCTGTGTTAAACATCAATAAACTCTGCACTCAGAGTCACAATAAGTGGACACACTAGCTGCTAGTAGCAAAACAAGCCCTACTCTATCTCCACTCCAACTGAGCCATGATTGGAGGAAGTAATCATCATTTTGTCTAATCAGGGCTCTGACAGTGCAAAAAAAAAAATTGTATTTTCACCACAGTTTAGTTTAACTTGTATCCAATCTTGTCTCTCTTTAATATTTCATGGAGTTCTAAGGACATTTTTAAGAATGTTACTCACTCCTGGAGGCCTTCTTTGGATGAACTTTTGAATTGTGTTCTTTCATTAAGGCCCCCTCCACTTGAAGGGTCTGACCAGGTCTGCCTCTCAGTTTTTCAGGTGGACCTGATCAGACCCTTCATTCACCCCAATAGACAGGCAGGTATAAACATACTTGTGTCCATTTAAACCCACCTACCTCCAATCTGATCCGGTCCGCTAAAAGAAAAACAGAAGGGGATCTGTCCCCCTCCATCTTATAGGGGCCTTTCATTAAGGCCCCTTCCACTTGAAGGGCCTGATCAGGTCTGCCTCTCAGTTTTTCAGGTGGACCTAATCAGACCCTCCATTCACCCCAATTGACAGGCGGGTATAAACATACTTGTGTCCATTTAAACCCCCCTACCTCCAATCCGATCCAGTCCGCTAAAAGATAAACAGATGGCGAAGGTATTGAATTTATTCTTCTCCTCAGTTTTCACGAGGTAGTGGGGGGCTTCAGTAACCAAAACTGCATAGTTTGTCCTCATGACACATCACAGGAAGCACCCTCATAGCTAACAGAGGACAGAATTAGAAATAGACTTGGGAAACTTAACATTAATAAATCACCGGGACCAGATGGCTTTCACCCGAGGGTACTGTTAAGTCGCCCCTATTTCTCCTTTGAACCCGGGTTGGACCTATGGGTGTATGGATAGAACTCTCTGATCGATCGGGTAATCAAGACACACACATGGGATGGTGAATCAAAATTACAATGGTTTACTGGGTTTGCATATATCTTATACACTTACAGAGAGAGAGAAATACCTCCCTCTTATTATCAGCCAATGAGATTGAAGCATAGACTTTATGAAAAAATAAGCATAAAACGTCATAAATTGCATATTCTGCCTAGAGATATCCCTCAGGCTATATCTAAATATAAGTTTATATATATGTGACCATGGATGCTAGGCAATCTGCCAATTGTTCCAGACATGCGACCATTGTTTTATCACTTCATATATTGCTAAATCTCAGGCTAACCACACGTACATCCTGTTCAAGTACATAGCTCACAAATAATCTTTGCACTTCTAATTTTCTGCATAAGAAAGAAAAATACATTTCTTCTTGTATAACATATCTTAAAGCAGCACTCTAACATCCTTACAGGTACTTAGGGAACTCAGTCAAGTAATTGCCAGACCATTGTTCCTAACTTTTACTGACAGTCTACTGACTGGAACGGTACCAGCTGATTGGAGAAAAGCCAATGTAGCACCAATATTTTAAAAAAAGGGCCAAAATACATCCCTGGGAATTATAGACCAGTTAGCCTAACATCAATAGTATGTAAGCTCTTGGAGGTGTTGATAAGGGACTATATACATGATTTTAGTAATGAGAACGATATCAGTAGCAGTAATCCGCATGGATTCATGAAGAATCGTTCTTGCCAAACCAATCTATTAGCCTTCTATGAGGAGGTGAGCTGCCATCTAGATAAAGGAAGGCACGTAGACGTGGTGTATCTGGATTTTGCAAAAGCATTTGACACAGTTCCTCATAAACGTTTGCTGTACAAAGTAAGGTCGAGTTCAGAGGGTGGTGATAAATGGGGAATACTCAGAATGGTCAGGGGTGGGAAGTGGGGTCCCCTAGAGTTCTGTGCTGGGACCAATCCTGTATAATTTGTTCATAAATGTCCTGGAGGATAGGGTAAACAGTTAAATCTCTGTATTTGCAGATGATACTAAGCTAAGCAGAGCAATAACTTCTCCGCTGGATGTGGAAACCTTGCAAGAAGATCTGAACAAATTAATGGGGTGGGCAACTACATGGCAGATGAGGTTTAATGTAGAAAAATGTAAAATAATGCATTTGGGTGGCAAAAATATGAATGCAATCTACTCACTGGGGGAAAACCTCTGGGGGAATACAGGATAGAAAAGGACCTGGGGTCCTAGTAGATGATAGGCTCAGCAATGGCATGCAATGCCAAGCTGCTACTAACAAAGCAAACAGAATAATGGCATGCATTAAAAAGGGGATTAACTGCAGGGATAAAGCGATAATTCTCCCGCTCTACAAGACTCTGGTCCGACCGCACCTGGAGTATGCTGTCCAGTTCTGGGCACTAGTCCTCCGGAAGGATGTACTGGAAATGGGAAGAGTACAAAGAAGGGCAACAAAGCTAATAAAGGGTCTGGAGGATATTAGTTATGAGGAAAGGTTGCAAGCACTGAACTTATTCTCTCTGGAGAATTTACAATACCATACTGGTGACCCCACAATAGGGATAAAACTTTTTCAAGGAAGGGAGTTTAATAATAAGGCAACTCATTAAAATTAGAGGAAAAGAGGTTTAACCTTAAACTGCGTAGAGGGTTCTTTACTGTAAGAGTGGCAAGGATGTGGAATTCCCTTCCACAGGCGGTGGTTTCAGCGGGGGGGCATCGATAGTTTCAAAAAACTATTAGATAAGCACCTGAACGACTACAACATACAGGGATATAAACTGTAATACTGACCTATAATCACGCACATAGGTTGGACTTAATGGACTTGTGTCTTTTTTCAACCATACCAACTATGTAACTATGTAACTAAGAAGGGGATCTGTCCCCCTACTTAAGGACCCTTCCACTTGAAGGGTCTGATCAGGTCACCCTCTCAGTTTTTCAGGTGGACCTGATCAGACCCTCCATTCACCCCAATCGACAGGCGGGTATAAGCATATTTGTGTCCATTTAAACCCCCCTATCTCCAATCCGATCCAGCCTGCTAAAAGAAAAACAGAAGAGGATCTGTCCCCCTCCATCTAGGTGGATTGAATCGGAGTGTAGCCGGGTATAAATGGACAGTGGAGTCCATTTACACCCGACTGCCCATAGAGCATAGCGCGCTGTGTACGTAATCACTCTGAGCAAATACGGACCTGTTATCTGCCCGCTCTGCTCCAATCAGCAGGGTATCACTGGACAGATCCCCTGCTGATCAAATGACGCTAGTTGGAAATCTTCTACACACAATATGGGAATGCCTGAGCATAACAAGCCTTTGGAACAAAACATTCCAGATGTTATCAACAATCACAGGGATCTTAACACCTCCAAACCCAGCACTGGCAATCCCTAATATAGGAATAGAAAAAATCTGTCTCGAATACAGACCAGCCATCACCCACATCTTTCTGGAAACCCGTACTCTAATGCCCTGTACACACGGTCGGATTTTCAGGCGGAAAATGTGCAATCGGAGCTTGTTGTCAGTAATTCCGACCATGTGTGGGCTCCATCTGACTTTTTCCATTGGATTTTCTGACACACGAAGTTTGTGAGCAGGCTATAAAATTTTCCAACAACAAAATCCGATCGCGTCAATTCCGACCGTGTGTGGACAATTCCAAAAGTGCCACGCATGCTCAGAATAAATTCCGAGACGGACCTGCTCGGTGTGGTAAAATTAGCGTTCAAAATGGATATAGCACTTTCGTCACACTGCAATGTTTTAAATTGTTTAATGCAGCGCACTCTGTTCTTCTTTATAATGCTAAAAATGAAGTTGTTTTGCTGCTCATATTCACACAGAGTTCCCACAAACTTCTTTCTTTATTATTTATCGTGATTTCATCAATATAATATTTTTATTTGTCACATCTACCGAAAAAATACTATTTTTTTGGATGTTTTTAGATTACATTTTTTTTTTTTTTTTAAATCCTGATCTTGTGTTTTATTTTTATTTTTTTTTTACTCCAGAATAGTTTTGGGTGTGTTTTGTGTGTCAAGTTACCACAACACCATTATTATCTTGTATTATTTAATCTCAAGGAGGTTGCTTGGTGTTTGTGTCTCTTGTTAATTTCACATTGTAGTTTTGAAATGTACCTGCCTCCTCACAAACAAACTGTCCTTTTTGAAGGAAAACACACATAGGCGAGTCTAATAAATCAAACCAAAAATTTATTAAGGGGTCATAACCAAACAAAGAGGGAGGCAACGCTGGAGAAACAGTAGAAATTGGCGAAGCCTTTGGCCCCCAGGGCACACATCAATTATTTTACTGCAAAATTGGTGGCCTGAGGAGTCCATATATAAGGGAGTACAATCTGGTCAAGAAGTCCAAGAGATCATGAACAGCAGCAGATGACATGTATGTCCCCAGGCTGTGGTCATACAAGAGCCTGCATCTTTTGTCAGACCAGACTGAACCCAGGTCATCACTCTCTGGTCTTCCTTAGATGCTTCCTTCCTGGCTGTGGCTCTGGTGTTGGAGGTGTGGCAGGAAGAGGAGGAGGAGGACCTGTAGGAGGAGAAGGAGGACCATGGTTGAGCTCACAAATGTGGCTTTGGCTTGTGAGTAGGCCCCTCAACCCCTTAATTAGTGCTTGTAAAATTATAAAGTCACATAAGAGGCGTTGGCCCTCCTCCATTTCCATCATTTTGCAGTCTGTTATGTCTGCAAAGTCCTCTTCAACACTGTGGGGGGTTCTGAGGGCCGCAGTAGCCTTCCAAAATAGGCCATTTGATGCCTCCTCCAGGTTACTCCTCTTCCTGACACTTTTTTTTTGAAGGCAGAGGGGAGGGACCTGGGTATCGGGCAGGCTACTGGGCCCGGCCACCTCCTGGCTCAGACTTTCCTGTGCATGAAAAAGGAACCTCGTTTTAGTTTTTGGTTCATCAATCACAATCAGAAATTAGGAATCCAAGCTAACATAGATTTAACATCATTAATTTGACCAACAGAAATATTTAGAAGAATGCTACACCTGGCTCAGGCTGGGCTCCTCCACATGTTGCTGCCTGGAAGGCCCAGGTTGGGCGTCTGAAGTCTCAGCTGGGGGGGAAGGAAGTATGGAAGAAAGACTGGAGAGTGCTGGCCTGGGTTCAGTCTGGCCTGCCAGAAAATGTAGTTGGTCATAGTACCACAGCCTGGGGACATAAATGTCATCTGCAGCTCCTGATCTCAGGGAATTCTGGACCTTCTTGCGCTTCCTTAGATAAGTGCTCCTCATGCCACCAATTAGGATCTTCAAATAGGTGATGTCTGCCGTGGGGATCACCGGCTTCACAATTTCCAGCAATTGATCCAGCGCTGCCTTCCTCTTTGTTTGATTCTTATCATGTGGGTGGTTTACCTGCCACAGACAGGGCAGCTCCCTGAACATATCAATGAATATGGGGATAAAGTCCTGATCTTTCAATATATCCATTTTTCAGGCTAAAGTCTCCTAATCTTGTCCCAATATAGGCCTCAATCTCTAAGCAGTATAGGCCCAAGTTTAAATGTTACCTTCGTTATCACGATCGGTGCTTCCGATACTCCTTCTTCCGCTCACAGATCGTACGCACTACGCAAGCGTGTTACGCTTTATATAAACTGCGTATGCGTGAAATTCCGCCCACCCCTGATGTTCTTTCTAGTCTATTCCCCACCCCTTCTCGTTTGGCGCAGTGGGGGAAGAGCACATGGCGGAGACAGAGCAGGTGCGTGCTAATTACACCAACGAGGAGGAGGAAAGCCCAGAGGCAGAAACATCACGATGCCGGAGGAGACGATTTAAGGCATTAAATATGTCCTTTGTTGAGATGGTGGAGATGGTTGACATACTGAAGAGGTCCGACTATGTCGGGAAGTATGGACCTCACCCCAACCCCAATGTCAGAAAGGCCAAAATCATGGCGAAAGTTGTGAAGAGTCTGCAGAAGAATTTTGGGGTACGGCGATCCAAGGATCAACTGAGGAAGCGGTGGTCGGACCTCAAATTAAGGGAGCACGATCAGTATAGAAGGATCAGGAGAGTGCTGCAAAAAAGTAAGTAGTTTTCCTGTGTTCCTATTCTTGATTTTTATTACGTTCGTGCTGCTCCATGTGCTTTTCTTTACTGTTGTACAGTTTAAAATGGCAACTTTCATGTTCATGGACACATTATTCGTTTGTAGGAAACATTGTTCGTTCGGCCAAGAAAACACCATGTTTTGTCCAGATGCATTTCAATACATTTTTTCTGGCCTACTTCTCTTAAAATAATTATGGTGTCTAGATGGGTTTGTAACTAGAATGGAATGCAAACTAGATTCTGTGTAAGGAGAGGACACTCAGCAGCTGTTTACACATCTGGACGCTGGAGCACTAGTGTGGGACACCAGAACACCCTTTTTATTAGGGGGCCCACACAGGTGCTCCAGTGTATACTATAGGGGTGACTCCATCTGTGAAGCTTGTACAAAACAGGTAAGTATTCAAGCTTGACAAAGTGAAAAAAATATGTCTTCATCTTGGAACTCTGCCAAAACAAACAATTGTACCCCACTTCCAAGCAATGTTTTATATTCCTTTTTCTGCCATCAAATATCTGTGTGCTAAGTATACCTTTTTTTTTTTTACATAGGGGAGAAAAGACTCGGAGGACACCACTCATCGAAGGAGACAACAGACCCCCCACCTCATGAAGAAGGGGAAATCCCCCAAACACAACAGGAGGAGGAGGAGGGAAATTGTCACCACAACAGGTGAGTGTCTGCGACCACAGGCTCAGGTAAGAGATGGATGCTGGCATATTTATAATACATGGTGTGTTTTTTTTTCTATATTTTTAGGTGATCGTGATGTTGTGGATGAAGGTTATTTCACCAGTGAAAGTGCCCAGATCCTGATCAAGGAGACCATGGGGTGTAATAGAGACTTGGAAAACATCTAGCAAAACATCAACGATGTTCAAAAAAAAAAGAAGAACATCATTGATGTTTTAGGGAGCGTTTAAAACCCCTTCGAAATCCCTAATTATTTCTGCTTTTTTTTCCTTAAAATTTTTTGCACATTTTTTGCCATATTTTCGAAAAGCCAAATTTTGAAGATGCACACATTGTGTCAACATGTGCTATCTGCCATCACAGGAGATCAATGTACACATTTTGGGGGTGCAACTCCTTCCTCAATAATAAAGTAGCTGAGAGGAAGAGGTTGCACCCACAAAACACGTCCCTTGATCCCCCATGATGGCAGCTAGCACATGTTGACATTTGGCAATTTGTGTGCATTTTAAAAATTTGGCTTTTCCAGGGGTGACTTCACCCCATCTCCTGAACGCAATATCAAACACAGTTTATAAATACTCATGTCTGATATTGCCTTCAATTTCTACAAAAGTTGAACTTTGTAAGTTCCAGAGTAGGGATGAGCTTCAAGTTCGAGTTGAACATTGGCTGTTCGCAAGCTCGCCGAACAGCGAACAATTTGGGGTGTTTGCGGCAAATTCGAATGCCGCGGAACACCCTTTAAAAGTCTATGGGAGAAATCAAAAGTGCTAATTTTAAAGGCTTATATGCAAGTTATTGTCATAAAAAGTGTTTGGGGACCTGGGTCCTGCCCCAGGAGACATGGATCAATGCAAAAAAAAGTTTTAAAAGCGGCCGTTTTTTCAGGAGCAGTGATTTTAATAATGCTTAAAGTCAAACAAAAAAAATGTAATATCCCTTTAAATTTCGTAGCTGGGGGGTGTCTATAGTATGCCTGTAAAGGGGCGCATGTTTCCCGTGTTTAGAACAGTCTGACAGCAAAATGACATTTCGAAGGAAAAAAGCCATTTAAAACTACTCGCGGCTATTGCATTGCCGGTCCGACAATACACATAGAAGTTCACTGATAAAAACGGCATGGGAATTCCCCACAGGGGAACCCCGAACCAAAATTTAAAAAAAAATGACGTGGGGGTCCCCCTAAATTCCATACCAGGCCCTTCAGGTCTGGTGTGGATATTAAGGGGAACCCCTGCCAAAATTTTTTAAAAAAATGACGTGGGGATCCCCTGCAACCTGGCAGGCCGCAGGAAAAGAGGGGGGATGAGAGAGCGTCACTGCTCCTGAAAAAACGGCAGTTTTTAAAACTTTTTTTGCATTGATCCATGTCCCCTGGGGCAGGACCCAGGTCCCCAAACACTTTTTATGACAATAACTTGCATATAAGCCTTTAAAATTAGCACTTTTGATAATTCATGTTCGTGTCCCATAGACTTTAACGGTGTTCGCATGTTCGAACAAACTTTTTTCCTGTTCGCATGTTCTGGTGCGAACCGAACAGGGGGGTGTTTGGCTCATCCCTATTCCAGAGTTGTGTATTTCTTGTTGGTTTTAAACATCCCTGTTTTATCTTAAAAGGAACTTTCTACTTTTAATGTGACCTAAAAATGTGTTATACAACAAACATGTTGTTTTTTTAAAAAAAACCTTTTATAAATGCACATGTGATTGTGCTTGGATTAAAAAGATGTATAATCAACAATGTGTGGCTTCTTCTTTCGATGTTCAAAAACATTTTTTGTTGTAAAATTGGTGTTTTCAGTGACAATGGGGCTTATTTACTAAAGGCAAATCCACTTTGCACTACAAGTGCAGTTTCAGTGCAGTCTCAAGTGCACTTGCATTACAAAGTGGATTTGCCTTTAGTAAATAACGCCCAACAGTGCTTTCTAATTTTACACAATCACGCCATTCAGGGTCAGCTAAAAGAAAGAGAAGCAGTAAATCTAAGCAAATATTTGTTCAGTTTAAAATATTTTTTAATTTTTGATGGCCCCCCTACCCGCAAAGTATTCCATGTATCTTATACGGACCTCGCGGGCAATCTGGGGGGGCAAGCCAGGATGCTGGCTTCAAGCGCCGTCAGGGTTGGTTCATTTATATTAATTCCGGCTTCAGGTCCAACTGAGCCAGCATAGTTCACAGAATTTCTTCTTAAAAAGTTGTGGAGAACACAGCAAGCCACGATGATGTGATTGAGTTTATATTCCGCCATGTGTATCGGTGTAAGAAATAGGCTGAACCGGCTGGCCATTATTCCAAACGTGTTCTCCACCACTCTTCTGGCTCTGGCCAGCCGGTAATTAAAAACCCTCTGGTCCGGGGTGAGGGCCCTCATAGGGAATGGCCGCATAAGATGGTCCCCCAGCGCAAACCCTTCATCCGCGATGAAGACGAATGGGAATCCTTCCACATTGTCTTGTGGAGGTGGCAAGTCCAAGCTGCCATTCTAGAGACACCTAGAACTCCATGTGGGCGATAACTCCACCATCTGACATCCGGCCATTCTTCCCCACGTCCACATACAGGAACTCGTAAGTAGCCGACACCTCTGCCAACATGACAGTATTATTGATCCCCTTGTAGTTGTAATAGTATGACCCCGAGTTGGGTGGTGGGATGTTTACGTGTTTCCCATCAATTGCCCCTCCGCAGTTAGGAAAGTCCCACTGCTGGGCAAAGTGGGAGGCCACAGTCTGCCATTCCTGTGGGTTGGAAGGAAACTGTGGAGTCAAACCAGAAAAATAAATTAATAATTTTGCACATAAACATTCTTGGTCACCATCAGTATAACATTTATTTTAGGGAGTATTTAAAGACAAAGGTATAAGGTCCACCTATCAGATTCCTTCCCCCTCTCATGGGTCATTTTTTAAATTTTATGGGGGGGGGGGGAATGTTTTGGACAGATAACCCTCTCCACTTTATTGAGAGATGAATGCCTAAATAATGTGTATTACTTTGGCCAGCCCCTCCTTCATTACACTATTGGCAGCCCTCTGGACAGGTAAGAAGTGTCATAATACAAAGATATAAATACACACTGTACACATTTTAGCACATTTTTACATTCTGATATTACCTATCAAGATAATAATAGGATACAAAAACTTGAAACATTTGAAAGTATTCAGGCAGGCCATTGCACTACATGCTTTGGTGAATTAATCCATAAATATGACCACAAAAGAGGTAGGTATAGTGTGTATGGGTTTGGCAAAGTCAGCAGATTGGTATTAGCTGAGTTAGCAGTTGGGGAGGGAGGGTTCCAAATGATTTTGGGACCCAAACAATAAAGCCTCTGGCACTGCCTAAATTTCAAGCACAAATATTATACAATATTAATACACATTTTAGGGGGTGTTTAGGGTAAAGCACCACTATGGAGCTGACAAAATACATTGTTAAGTGACTAGACGAGGTGAATATAGGCCCAGGAGAGCATGCTGGGGAGGTTAGTGAAGGCAAATATGTAGGAAGGACAAAAAAAATTACATAAAAATCCAGCATGCATGAGGACAAAGGGGACATTCACAGCATATTACAATCATGGTAATTAGGGAATGAGGAAATAAATACAATACATTATCAAACATTAAATACAATAAAATGTGATGTTAAAGGATAAAAAGCTTACCTTAATGTACTCCTTCTGCAGGGCCTGGATGATGGCAGAACAGGTCTCCGGGATAATAATCCCCAGAGCCTGGGGGGAGATGCCTGTCGAGAACTTAAGGTCCTGCAGGCTTCTCCCCGTCGCCAATTACCGCCAAGTACTGCAGGGTGGCGACTAGCCTCTGCTCCGGAGTGATGGCTTGCCTCATGCAGGTTTCCTGCCTGCTGATATAAGGGGTCATCAAAGCCAACAAACGGTGAAAAACTGGGTCTGTCATCTGGAGAAAGTTTCTGAAATCGTCAGGATTATTCTCACGGATTTCACGGAGCAAAGGCATGTGACAGAACTGGTCACGCTGGAGCAACCAATTCTTGGTCCATGAACTCCTCCTTGCCCTGTTCATGGACTGGGCTTGTGTCAAAGTAAGGAACCCAACACCAAGCCCCCACACAGCACAAACTCTACGATGAGTACGTACACGCAACATGGCTAGAAAACGGTCGGCTGCTCAGAACGAAGTAACAGAATGCACTGAAGAACAGCAAGGCCTGTGAAGAGCGACCTGAAAATCAGTAACGAACGAACAAGAACACAATGACAAAGTCAATGGTAACTCGCTGCACGCACCGAAGACCAGATACAAACCCACAAGCACAAACTGAACACCAGAAATACGATCTGAAAAATACGAGTCTGAAAAAGTGCGAATCGTCTCTCACCAAACTTTTACTAACACGAGATTAGCAAAAGGAGCCCAAAGGGTGCCGCGCTTGGTTCAGAACTGCCCTTTTCTAGTCTCGTCGTACATGGTGTACGTCACTGCGTTTTTGACATTCGGAAATTCCGACAACTTTGTGCGGCCGTGTGTATGCAAAACAAGTTTGAGCCAACATCCGTCGGAAAAATCCATGGATTTTGTTGTCGGAATGTCCGATCAATGTCCGACCGTATGTACGGGGCATAATACTCCGCAACTGGAAAGATACAATATCTATCAATCCATCTGATGTGATAAAACTAGTCAACAGGAACCACATCTTTGAATGCCTTCTAGCTATTAACTCTCTAACAAGTAAGAAATTTGATAGCAACTGGATGATATGGACCGAACAATACAAAGATTTATAATCCCTCTGTCAACTAACTTGTTTTACTTGAATACTACTGCTTTACTTAACTTTACTGTTACACCTATACAGTCGCATGCTGACATATCGTAATATACCATTGCGTATTGTGTGAATCTAACTGTTTGAATGTTAATATTCTGAAAAATTCTATAGAAATTATTGAAGAAAAAAAAAAATAGAGCATTTTAGTGCATTTTGTTGTGTGTTTTTCTGCTCACATGCAATAATTAAATGAAAATAAATGATTATTATTGATAATAATAATAATAATAATACATAAAAAATAAAATGCATAAATAAATAAATAACAATGCATAAAACTCTAACCCTAATATTAACCCCAAACCCTAATATAAACCCCTAATGCCGCGTACACACAAGCGGACTTTCTGGCAGAAAAGGTCCGACGGAACAAATCCGTCGGACATTCCGATCGCGTGTGGGCTTCATTGGACCTTTTCTGTCAAAAAAATCAGACGGACTCGATTCCTATTGAAAAAAAACATTTGTTTGTATGCTAGTTCGACGGACCGAAAACCACGAAAGGGCAGCTATTGGCTACTAGCTATTGAACTTCCTTTTCTAGTCCAGTCGTACGTCATCACGTTTGAAATGATCGGACTTTGGAGGGATCATGTGTAGGCAAGTCCGTTTTGTTGGAACTCCGTTGAAATGTCCTTCAGAGTTCTGTTCGACGAGAAGTCTGCTCGTGTGTATGCGACATAACACTATTTTTTTTTTTCTTCAAAAAAAAGTTTTATTAGGCAATATGTGCATACAGGATAATTATACATATTATGTAGGCAATACTTTAGTAACAGAAAAAATAAAATAGACATAGATATAGCAATAAACATATTCCATTTCAAATGCATGGATGCAAGCATCTTGACTGACTGTGTGACAAAGGGTATATCTTAGTATGTATGTAGTACCTCTGGGTACTGTAGGGTCCATTAAGTGTAGGTTGCGGAGTCATTTAACCAGCGGTCCCAAACTTTGTTGTTTTTGGTAGGGCAACCTCTATTAATATATAGAAATTTTTTGTAAGGGAGGGTGCCATTAACCTCAGATTTCCATTCGACAAGGGTGGGAGGTGTCGGCCTCATCCATTACCTAGCAATGACTTTTCTGGCTAAGAAAAGCATTTCGTGAAGGAATATTGTTGTGAATTTATCAATCTCTGAGTCAGGGAATATCCCTAGTAAACATGATTTTGGGTTCAGAATAATGCCCCGTACACATGATCGGAAATGCCGCCAGCAAAACTCCGATGAGAGCTTTTGGTCAGAAAATGCAACCGTGTGTATGCTCCATAGGACTTTTGCTGGCGGAATTCCAGCCAGCAAAAGATTGAGAGCAGTTTCTCTATTTTTCGGTCGGAAAAAGTTCCTATCTGAAAATGCGATCATCTGTATGCAATTCTGACGCACCAAAAATCACACATGCTCAGAATCTAGTAGGAGACAGAAGCACTCGGTCTGGTAAAACTTAAATAAATGATAATAATAATACTCTTTAAATCGAGTAAGCGTAGTCAAAGCATAGCCAGAGTCCAGTAACCGGATTGGGTAGTACGCCAAGCCAGAGTTCAGTAACCAGATCGGGTAATCAGCCAGGTCAGAAGTCAGGGATCCAAGTGGAGGAACAGCAAGCAGGATAAGGAACTAGAAGGGATGTCAGCAAGCCAGTCTTTAAACAGGAACACTGGAGATGGTTTCTTGTGATGTGACCAAGGCGAAGGCAGGAAAGAAGTGAGCTGGACGTCTTTAAGTAGGGGGGACTGACGAGCAGATCCACAACAGCTGGTTAACTGTGGAGAGAGAAGAGAGCTAGCAATTAGCCAACAGCTGAGGGGCCAGCTCAGAGAAGGAAGGGCTGAGCTAGCCCTGACAAACACAAAATAAAAGACAAAAACACTAATATCAGGCTAAATTCTCCTAATCTTATCCTAATATAGTCCTCAATCTTGAATCAGTAAAGGCCACTGATGTCCCAAGTTAAAATGTTACCTTCGTTAGAACGCTCGGCGCTTCTGGTCCTCCTTCCTATGCACACAGAACGTAGGTACGACACGCGTGTGTTAGCTTTATATACACTGCGCAAGCGTGAAACTCCGCCTGCGTCGACTGCCCCTGACATTCTTTCTAGAATATTCCCCACCCCTTCTCTTTCGGTGCAGTGTGAGATGACATGGCGGAGACACAGCAGGTGCGTGATAATAGCAGTAACGAGGAGGAAAGCCCGGATCCAGAACTGTCACGATCCCGGAGGAGAAGATTTAAGGCCCCAAATATGGCCTTTTAGAAATGGTGGAGATGGTGGACATCTTCAAGAGGGCCGACTATGATGGGAAGTATGGACTGTACCTAAACCCAAATGTAAGAAAGACCAAGATCATGTCTAAAGTTGTGAAGAGTCTGCACAGGAATTTTGGGCTACGACGATCCAAGGAGCAATTGAGAAAACGCTGGTCAGACCTGAAATTGAGGGAGCAGGATCAGTACAGAAGAATCAAGAGAGTGCTTCTAAAAAGTAAGTAGTTGTCGTGTGTCCCTATTATTATTACTTGCATGCTGCTCCATGTGCTTTTCTCTACTGTTGTACAGTTTAAAATGGCAACTTTCAGGCTGGTGGGCACAGTAATTGCTCGCAGTAAACATTGTTCATTCGCCAACTAAATACGATGTTTTTGGCAGATACAGGGTTAACTACATTTATTCACGCTAATTTGTATTAAAAGAAGTTTAGGACATTGTTGTCTAGATGTGTTTGTAACTAGAATGAATAGCAAACTTGATTCAGTGTAATGTAAGGAGAGGACCCTCAGCAGCTGTTTACACATCTGGACTCAGGAGAACTAGTGTGGGACACCAGAACAAACTTTTTAGGGTGTCCCACACAGGTACTCCAGTGGATACTAGAGGAGTCTCCATGTGTGAAACTTGTCCAAAAAAGGTAAGTTTTGCAGCTTTGTTAAGGGAATAAATCATATTTTCAGCTTGCCCAAACAGACAATTGGGTCTTGAGCCTGTTCACGGTGTATGGGGGTCTTTTCCTTATCGCGGGAGCTGCGATGCGCCTCGTGGGTCCTCCCTTTTCCCGTTGCACAGTGGTGTTCGGGAGATCGGGAGGACGCCCCTTCGCGCATCGGCGCCACGGTCCTCACGTCCAGCGTTTGACGTCGATCATGACGTCATCATGCTGCCATTGAGAGCACCTTCTGCGTGACCTGTGTGGGAGCGGTTTGGCGCCAATCGCCTGGCGGTTTGACCCAGGTGTGGACGCCTTCTCCCGCCCCCCCCTGCGTTCACGCACGTGGCGTTGGTGGCGTACCTGTACATATACCCTCAGTCAGAGCCGGCTGTTCACATGGCCGGCCTCTGCCTGGGGCTCCTGCACACCAGCTATTCCACCGCCTGGTGTTGCATGGCATGCAGCTTGGGTAAGTGTCCTTTAGTTCAGACCCACACACAACACGATTGGTTTTTGCACTTTTTTGTTTATACACAATTGTTTTTTACACTTACTTCACTTTTAGGTTCGTTTTTTCTCAGACCATTCTCACGTATAGGTCAGCCCATCTCATACACATTACACCAATCACACTTCACATCCCATCCTTTTTCTCTATTATTTACACATGCTGACACATTGGGCTTACAATTTTACACCACCATTATATTTTTTCATTTTTTTTTTTTTTTTTTTTATTATTCCCCTTACACATACCTTGCTTGTTTTTACACATCCTCATCATCTCACCTCACACACATCTTCATTCTTACTTTCAGATGTTTTGATTTGCTCATACTTTCAAGCCAGCACCTACATTCATGGGGACCACCTTAGGCACCATACCATCACCCCAAGCTGCCCATGTACAGTTACGCCGCCTCAGCTCCCGTGGTGTGGTCTGTGCTTCCGGTGCACCTGTCTCGCTCGCCCCTTATCGCTCCCACTGCCGGGACTGGTGAGTGTATTTGGTTAATTTTCTATAAATAATATTCTTTACTCTTATACATAATGTGGTTTCACCATAAACATTTAATCTACAGGAACCTGTTGCATCTGCTCCTGACGAGTGGAGACAATTCCACGAAACGCATAGAGCTATTGGATGCTGCAGAGACACATACTACGCTTTGACGATGTTATAACATGAACCCAACATTTGTAGATTCCTTTATGTGATTATTAACACAGATGCCGGGCATGCTGTGTCTAGCATTTTAAGGCCAGATTGCTGTCATATACTATTCATTAACCTCATGAATTTATCTTTATTTATGTTTATATTTATATACTTTGTATCACTGTGTCTATACCTTGTGCTTTTATGTATATATGAAAATTACCATATTTACTTTGTTATAAATAAAATTGTATATTTATATCATCACCTCCGCAGTCCAGCCGCTTCATTTAAAGTCCCATTTCCCTCTCGATTAGTATGGACTGTACCTAAACCCAAATGTAAGAAAGACCAAGATCATGTCTAAAGTTGTGAAGAGTCTGCACAGGAATTTTGGGCTACGACGATCCAAGGAGCAATTGAGAAAACGCTGGTCAGACCTGAAATTGAGGGAGCAGGATCAGTACAGAAGAATCAAGAGAGTGCTTCTAAAAAGTAAGTAGTTGTCGTGTGTCCCTATTATTATTACTTGCATGCTGCTCCATGTGCTTTTCTCTACTGTTGTACAGTTTAAAATGGCAACTTTCAGGCTGGTGGGCACAGTAATTGCTCGCAGTAAACATTGTTCATTTGCCAACTAAATACGATGTTTTTGGCAGATACAGGGTTAACTACATTTATTCATGCTAATTTGTATTAAAAGAAGTTTAGGACATTGTTGTCTAGATGTGTTTGTAACTAGAATGAATAGCAAACTTGATTCAGTGTAATGTAAGGAGAGGACCCTCAGCAGCTGTTTACACATCTGGACTCAGGAGCACTAGTGTGGGACACCAGAACAAACTTTTTAGGGTGTCCCACACAGGTACTCCAGTGGATACTAGAGGAGTCTCCATGTGTGAAACTTGTCCAAAAAAGGTAAGTATTGCAGCTTTGTTAAGGGAATAAATCATATTTTCAGCTTGCCCAAACAGACAATTGTACCCCACTTCGAAGCAATGTTACACATTCATATTTCTGGTCACAAATATCTGTGTGCTAAGTATACCTTTTGTTTCATTCTCATAGGGGAGAAAAGACTCGGGACATGTGAGGACACCAGGGACCCCCCCCTCCTAAAGAAGAGGAACAGAGGACACCACAACCTCAGGATGTGGAGGAAGGAGAGGTGGTTGAAATTGTCACCACAACAGGTGAGTGTCTGACACCACAGATTCAAGTAATAGACGTATGCCTGCATATTTATAATACATGGTGTGTATTTTTTCTTTTAGGTGATGTGCATGTTGTGGAAGAACATCTACTCATTTCACGACTGACAGTACACAAAGGCTAATCCAGGACATAAAGTTTTGTAGTCGGGACTTAGACATCATAAAGGAAAAAAACCAAGAAGATTGAGTGATCGAGTCTGTGTGACCCGCGACCCAACTCGAGGAGCTCCCCGCCGGCGTGAACGCAATGGCATGGCGGGAAATTCAAAGGGACGTACCTGTACGCCCATTTGCCCAGCCATGCCATTCTGCCGACGTACATCGGCGTGCATCGGTCGTGAAGTGGTTAAAAGCCGAATTTGGAAGATGCACACAGTGTGTCAACATGTGCTATCTGCCATCAGGGGATATCAATGTACGCATTTTGTGTGTGCAACCCCTTCCTCACAACTCTAGCAGGTGAGAGGAAGGGGTCGCACCCCCAAAACATGTCCATTTATCCCCCATGATGGGAGATAGCACATGTTGACATTAGGCATGGGATCAGGAGGGAAATTCCCAGTTTGACTCCCAATTTGTGTGCATCTTATAAATTTGGCTTTTACAGGGGTGACATCACCCCATCTGCTGAAGGCAATGTTAACACATTTTTTACACTATAATGTCTGATATTGCCTTCAGTTTTTCATTGTTGAACTTTGTAAGTTCCTGAGTTGTGTATGTTATGTTTTGAAATATGCGGTACATAAACATACCTGTTTATGTACCAAAAAACATTTTTCAAGGTAAAACTTTATAAAACCAAGATGTTTTACAACGCACATGTGAATGTGCACGGAGTAAAAGGTTTTATACTCAACAATGTGTGGCTTCTTCTAACAATGCCAGTTTTTGTATTAAGTTGGTGTTTACAGTGACAATGGGTGTTATTTAAAAAATGGAAAAACCACTTAGCACTGTAAGTGCACTAGGAGAACCTAGGAGACAGATAAAAGAAACACAAGCAGTAAATCAGATTCAAGATTTTATCATATCTTTTTTTTCTTTTTTTAAAAATATTTAAAAATTTGCTGGCATAGCAATGGCCCCCCTACCCGTAAAATAATCAACATATTTTTGTCACACTTCACGGGAGCTTTGGGAGGGCAAGCCAGGACGGCCAGCTTCCAGGGCCATCATTGTTGGTTCATGAAGTCCAGTCTCAGGCCCAACTGAGGCCACATAATTAGTAGCATTTCACTTTAAAAAGTTGTACAAGATGCAGCATGCTAACAGGATGTGGTTAAGTTTGTACTCTGCCATATTTATTGCCGTTAGAAATAGGCAGAAACGGCTGGCCATTATCCCAAAGGTATTCTCCACTACTCTACTCGGAAATTAAAAACCCTCTTCTCCGGGTGAGGGTCCTCTGGGGGAATGGCCTCATCATGCGATCACCCAGACCAAAAGCTTCATCAGCAATAAAAACAAAACAGGAGTCCTTCCATGTTCTCTTCCGCAGGTGGCAATCCCAAGCCACCACTCTGGAGACGTGTGTAGAACTCCGTCTAGGCAAAGACTCCACCATCCGAGAAACTCATATGTCGCCGACACCACCGCCATTAACACGATACTATGAAACCCCTTATGGTTAAAATAGTATGACCCCGAATGGGGTGGTGGGATGATGGAGACGTGCTTCCCATCAATTGCCCCTCCACAGTGGGAAAGTCCCAACGGTCGGCAAAGTGGGATGCCACAGTCTGCCATTCCTGTGGCGTTGAAGGAAACTGTGGAGTCAAAACATAAAAAAAAAATTAGTACTTTTGCAAGCAGATTAGACACAAACATACTTGGCCAACATCAGAATAACATTTATGTTAAAGGAGTATTTAAGGACAAAAATATAAGGTAGACTTATCAGATTCCTCACCCCCTCTGATGGCCCATTGGAAACATTTTAGGGGGTGTTCTAAATGAGTTTGGGAGCCAAAAAAAGCCTCTGGCACGCTGCCTGAATTTAAGGACACAAATAACATTTGGATACATTTTAGGGGGAGTTTAGGGTAAAGCACTACAATGGAGCTGACAAAATACATTGTTAAGTGACTAGGTTGTGTATGGGCCCAGGATAGCATGCTGGGGAGGTTAGTGAGGGCAAATATGCATGTAGGCCAAAAAAGGAGCATTAAAAGCTTACAGCATGCATGGGCACAAAGGGGACATTCACAGCATATTACAATCATGGTAATTAGGGAATGGTGAAAGAAATTCAAAACATTAGCATACATTAAATACATAGAATTTGATGTTAAAGGAGAAAATTTACCCTAATATAGTCCTTCTGTAGGACCTGAATGATGGTAGAACAGGTCGCTGGAATAATGATCCCCAGAGCCTGGGGGGAGATGCCTGTCGAGAACTTGAGGTCCTGCAGACTTCTCCCGTCGTCAATTACCGCAACGTGGCGACTAGCCTCTGCTCCAGAGTGATGGCTTGCCGCATGCAGGTGTCCTGCTTCATAATATAAGGGGACAGCAAAGCCAACAGACGGTGAAAAACGGGGTCCATCATCCAGAGAAAATTCCTGAAATCATCAGGATTATTCTCCTGGATCTCACGCAGCAAAGGCATATGAGAGAATTGGTCACACTGGAGTAACCAATTCTTGGTCCATGAACTCCTCCCCACCCTGTTCATGGACTGGGCTTGGGTAAAAGCAAGAACCCAACACCAAGCCCCCACATAGCACGAACTCTACAACGAGCACGTACCCGCAACATGGCTTCAAAATGGTCGGCTGGTCAGAACGAACTAACAGAACGCACTGAAAAACAGCAAAGCCAGTGAAGAGCGAGCTGAAAATCAGAAACAAGCGGACAAGAATGCACTGAAAAACAGATACGAACTGACTACATGCACTGAAAAACAGATACAAACCTACAAGCACAAACTGAAGAGCAATAACGGACTGAAAAGCACAAGGCTGAAAAGCGCAAATCGTCTCTCACCAAACTTCTACTAACATGAGATAAACACGAGATTAACAGATGGAGCCCAAAGGGTGGCGCACTGGCTATTGAACTTCCTTTATATAGTGCTATCGTACGTGTTGTACGTCACCGCGTTCTTGACGGTTGAAATTTGGTGTGACCGTGTGTATGCAAGACAAGCTTGAGTGGAATCCCATTGGAAAAGCCATCATACTTTTTTTCGACCAAAATCCCGATCGTGTGTACGCGGCATAAGTGGTGAGCCCACGGTATCATGAATAAAGTCGACAATCTGTTTCCAAAATCCCTGAATCACTGGACATGACCATAGTAGGTGAAAGAATGTGCCTACATCTTGCAGACACAACGGGCAAGAGTTAGGGTGATCATTTTTAAATTTGGATACCCGTATGGGTGTGAAGTTCGTCCGATGTAGGATATATATTTGTGTCAATCTATCGGAGAGCTTGGGGGATGCTGCCTTACAGGTGTCTAGGGCCTCGCTCCACTCCTCATCTTCCATTACTCCTATCTCCCTCTCCCAGCGTGGTTTTACGTCATAGGCTAGTATTGTCGAGGAGGGAGTGATGAGCATGTTGTAGAAAGAGGATATATGTTTTTGAGGGTCTGTACTCTTAACTATAGCTATGATAGAATTGGGGGAGGGTTGTGGGGTTGCATCAGGATATTGTGCATTCATGGCGTGACGTACCTGGAGGAATCTGAAAAACATATTGTTCGGGAGTGAAAATTCTTCTTGGAGGGTATTGAAGTTTTGAGCCCCCCATCTTTTAAAAGATTGTGTAGGTAGTATATCCCAGATGTGCTCCAAGTCTCTGGGTTGGGGATCTGAGACATTTCTGATAGGAGTTTATTGTGCCACAGCAGGGTGTAGTCATTGAATTGTGTTATCCCTAATTTATCAATGGCGATATCCCAAATCCGCCGATAGTGATATAAGAGGGTTTTCCTCTCAGCTAATTCGGTTCCCCTTGAGCCCACTGCTATTGCACTAATAGGATCTGCCATGTGTTGTGCCCAAGTTGGGCAGATTAGAGTGCTAAATCTCTCTTTATCAGTTTTATCAATGTGGAAGAGTTGAGATAATTGAGACGCTATGTAGTATAGGTTTGGACCGGGCATGGCTGTTCCACCTAGATCTGTGGTGTTTTTGAGAGAGCACCAGGCCAGTTTATGTCTATTACTGCCCCAAACAAATGGTTTAAGTAAGGTCTCAACCTAACACTAATATTAACCCCTAACACATAACCTTAACTTCTAACATATCAAAATAAATAATGAGCAAATAAATAATAAATGAGCCCCTAATTTAGCCACTAACTACTAACCCCAACAATGGGACACTATTCTTCCCACTGACACCAATGATGGGGCACTATTCCTCCCATTGGCACATACTGCAGGGCCCTATTTTTTCTACTGACACCAATGATGGGGTACTATTATTTGCCCTGATATCAGCAACGGGGCACTATGTTTCCCACTGACACCAATTATGGGACACTATTCCTCCCACTGACACCGACTGCAGGGCCCTACTCTTCCCACTGACACCAATGATGGGGTACTATTCTTTGCTCTCATATCAGCAACTGGGGCACTATTCTTCCCACCAATAATGGGACACTATTCCTCCCACTGGCACCAACTGTGGGGCCCTACTCTTCCACTAACACCAATGATGGGACATTTTTCCTCCCACTGGCACCTACTGCAGGGCCCTAATCTTCCCACTAACACCAACGATGGGACACTATTCTTCCCACTGACACCAATGATGGGGCACTGTTCCTCCCCCTAACACCAATGATGGGACACTATTCCTTCCCCTGATACAAACAATGGGGCACTATTCTTCCCAATGACACCAGTGATTGGGCACTATTCTTCCCAATGACACCAATGATGGGATACTATTTCTTCCCCTAATACCAACAATGGGGCAATATTCCTCCCACTAATACCAATGATTGGGCATTCTTTACTCCCATTGATGCCGGGGCATTTTCTACTTACACAGTCTGGCTCTGGCACAGTCTGGCTCTCTCAAAGTCTGAAGGACAGTAAACTGGCCCTTTGTTCAGAAAGTCTGGAGACCCCTGATATATACTACAAGTCATTGTTACCTGAAGGACTAACATAAAAATGCATGGATAGCATCCTTCCATTTTTTAATTAAAAGTTAATTAGGGCTAAGTTGCAATATTTTTACAACATAAGAATCTTTTTGTATGTATAAAGGTTGGGGGGTCTAATTATATGTATATCATCACTTTTAGGTGGAATAATTCAGACTATACACACATTAGAAGAGGCTTAGGATAAAGGTCTGCAGTGCATTATGGACAATTTACAACCTTAAACACATCAAGTGGGGGGGTTCCTAATCACTTTTCGCTGATCTGCCAGATATTAAAAAAGTTTGATAGGTAATTGAGATTGTGACCAGATATATGATCCATTTCTTCACGTGTTAAAGACAAAATACACAGTTCATATGTGGTACATCCCTCTTCCACTCAAGTGATAGCTTTTCTTCTTTTAGGTGTACACTTTGTGCCAATCTATCTTAGTCCTTCACCCTTGTGGGTCCTCTATAACATGAGTATTCTGTACTGTGACTCCCACCACCTTTCACCACTGCGCTCAACTCCAATATTGACCTGTTCTCAGGTCTAGAATCACCTTCCCCTGCTGGGGTATATCCAGGCTTTTCTGTTAGACACAAGAAGTGGCCCGAAAAAAAGAAAAATTGTGAGGTTGGCGGAGTAGAGAGGGGAAATTGCTGGAAGTGGAATTGGAACAGATTAACGGTGGAAGAACGAGGATTGCAGACTAAAAGGGCCATACAAGGTTTACCCAGAAAAGTGCATATCCAAAGAAGGAGACTATCTAGCAGAGAACCCTTGATATATATACCCCAGCAGGGGAAGGTGCTTCTAGACCTGGGAACGGGTCTATATTGGAGATGAGCGGAGTGGTGAAAGGTGGTGGGAGTCACAGTACAGTATACTCATGTTATAGAGGACCCACAAGGGTGAAGGACTAAGGAAGACTGGCACAAGGTGTACACCCAGGGCCGCTGTTAGAAATCATGGGGCCCCGTACAATCTACCTGACGCTCCCCCCAACTGAAAATATCAAAATGATATTTTCACAAAAAAATGCATGAAAATCATTATTAGTAGACACAAACATTCCGTCATACATAAAAAAAAAAATTTGCCTGCAATCCAAAATTCTCTCCAAACAAAAATGCACATATTCTACCAACTCCCAGTTCCAATCCCCCCTCCCAGCACAAATCTTTGCCCCCAATCCCACCCTCCAGCTCAAATCTTTGCCCCAAATCCCATCTGAATCCCCCCTCCTAGCACAAATCTCCCTCACCCCAAAAAATCACCCTATCTAGAACAAATTTTGTATCCTAGCAAAAATCTTTTTCCCCCAGCCCCCCCCAATCCCTCCTATTAGCCCAAACTCCCCCACCCCATCCTGGCACAAAATCCCCCCCTCCCCATCCAGCACAAATCTTTATTCTTCAATTCCCCTCCTGGGACAAATTTCCACAAATCCCTCCTCCTAGCCCAACCCCCTCTAAATTACACTCCTTACCTAAATCCCCCACCCCCGCCTCCAAGCACAATTGCCCATCTCCTGGCTCAACCCCCCTCCCCCCAAACCCTTGTCTCCTACCACATATTCCCCCTCCCCCAACTTACAGCAGAAGCCACTACAAAGCCAGGAGGAGGTGCGTTGTGTTTTGTTCTTGCCTTCTGTCAGAAGAGTGTTCATCTATACAGCACAGGATCACTCTTACTGTAGATTGCACTGTATACAGTAAGAGTGATCCTGCACTGTGTAGATGGACACTCTTCTGACAGGAGGTAAGAACACAACACACTCCTCCCACTGCTCAAGCCTACAGGCTGCCATCTCCTTGTCCTGACTGTGAGTGCGGGTGGGGGAAGGAGCTCAGAGTCCGCCGGACAGGCACGGCACATCAATTAAAGAAGAACCAGCTTGGGGGGCAGAACTGAAATCTGGCTGGGCACAACCCCCCCAGCAACCCCCTAAAACCAGCCATGTATGTCTCTCACCTAGCAGCTGAAATCTAGTGGGAGGGAGAGGGGGAGAAAGAAACCGGCTTTCAGCTGCTGGAGGGGGAGACACACATGGCATCATTCTCTCATCCTTCATTCTCTGCTCCACTGATCAACCTGCTCTCATGGCCCCTCTATGTGCCGGGCCCCCTACAGGAGGACCGATGGCCGCCCCCTATCAGTAGCCCTGTGTACACATAAAAGAAAAGCTTTCATTTGAATTTATTCAATGACATGATCCATTTTTTTCACATGTTAAGGACAAAATACATAGTTCATATGTGGTACATCCCTCTTCCACTCAAGTGATGGCTTTTCTTTACATTCCAGGCCATTAATAAACAAATCTGGTTCTGGTCAGCTCAGTAGATTGTTTAAAAAGGGCCTGGGTTGTTTCCTAAATGCACATAATATAACTGGATACTAATATGTATAGGTAAAGTTGATCCAGGGAATATCCAATTGCCTCTTGGGGAATCGAGAGAGATTTTTTTCTCCTGCTGGAACTGATTGGATAATGCTTTAGGGCTGGTTCACACTGGTCTGACATCCAGAGCACAAGTCATGTCAAATTCAATGGTTCCCTATAAGAGCCGTCTTATAGTCTAACTTTGAAAAAAGTTCCTGCACTACTTTGGTCCTATTTGGGCACAATTTCAGCCCATTGATTTGAATGTAAGTCGCATCCAAGTCGGATCATCATCTTCACTGATCCAACTTGTGGCATGTGACTTGTTCTCTGAGGATCTTGAAGGGGAACCCTTCAGTCTGGTATGGATTTTGAGGGGAAACCCCACGCCAAAAAAATTTACAAAATGGCGTGTCCCCCTTTAAGATCCATACCAGACCCTTATGCAAGCATTCAGCCCAGTAGGTCAGGAAATGGGGGGGTGAGTGAGCACCCCCCTCCCTCCTGGACCATACCAGGCCACATGTCCTAAACATGGGGGGTGGGTCCTTTAGGGCAGGGGGGCTCTGTGTAGCCCACCCCAAAGCACCTTGTCCCCATGTTGATGGGGATGCCACAACACCATTCTTCTAAAACAATATTGAATGCCTGGACATCACCAGATGATTAGTCCATAGACCAATTTTTTTTTTTTTGTTTAAAGTTATGTTTTTTAAAGCTATTCAAACCTTAAGGCTATGGTATCCCTTATTCTCATCATCTGCTGCCTCCATTTCTATAATGGGACTCCTAGTAGGTCCTTAAAATCCCATGCCTATATACCAGTTCTGCTGTCCTGTACCCTGAATGCCAGAACCCCTCTGTTCTAGCTGCCTATTCCATCTGATACCTTCAACATCCTGAGGACCAAGGGGGCTTTAAACCCTTTACTCTCTGAAAGAGGCTTCACATCCTTGAATCAGACATGGGACATAGTGTACTCAAAGGTGAGGCATGATTCCTGATCTCAATTGTGCTAGGATAGAGGGCTCTACCCTGATTTTCCTGTGTGATCTTCCACAGTGGTGGTGGTCTTCCAACTCTAGTATGTATCTGATGAGAACTGTGAGTGTGTGACCCATGATTCCCTAATAATCCTATTAATTTGAAACCATAAGCAGCATGCACTGTCATTATACAGTACCTTAAATTTGCAACTTTTATTCCAGTCCCTTGTCTGCTCGCAATATCAGGCTCACCCACTCCCAAAAGCTTTAAGCAATGCTACAAATGTTAACCCACTGTCATGGACAGGAGTCCATATCTTTGGAGAGAGAGACAGTCCATGAGATACAGGAGCATACCTGATGCTGTGTGGAGACACCGGTGCCATAAAGCTACAGGATGATACAGGATTCTTGGGGGTACACAGGATGCTCTGGGTTGCACTAGGAACCATGAGAGATACAAAAGTTCACAGGGGCCTAAGAGATCACCTTAACATAGAATTCACAGGGACCACAGGAGGCACAAGAGTCACTAGAGGCACTGCAGTCACAGGGGTTGCTAGGGACAGAGAAGTCACATATGTCACACAGGTGTTGCAAAGATACTGGGGTCACTAGAGCACACAGGGATAACAGAGTCACTGAATGCACAGTAGCAATGAATTCACCATAGACCGTGGGGTTTATTGGAGTTGTGACAGAAGCATTGGGGCCACATGAGAAACTGGGGTGGCTGTGGTGCAGAGGGAACAAAGGATCACTGGAGTCACGGGTGTGCACAGGAGTGCTGGGGTAGAATACACTGGGCTGGCTGGCAAAAATGGAATGCACAAAAGCCCTGGGGTCACTGTGCTCAGGAGTGCTTGAGTCACAGAAGACACTGGGGCTGCTGGAGTGCGAAGGAGACACTGGGGTCACTGGAGTGAATGAGAGAGCTTGAGTAACGGGAGACACTGGGGTCATTAGAATTCATAGGAGCTCTGGGGTCACTGGGGGAACAAGGGTCAGTAAAATATACAGCAACTCTAGAGAGTGCAGGGGACCCAGGGTCAATTGAGGTACATAGCTGCTCAGTTTAGGCATAACAACTGAATGGGAGGATGTGAGAAAAAGAACTGCGCTACTGTTGATGTGAAAAGGGGGGAAAGCAGCTAACACTCAAACATACAAGGTTCAGGTAAATATAAAAGTGACAGTGTAGCGCTAAATGAAAATTTGCCAATGTGTACCCTAAACACAGTACAACTATGGCTAATTGATAAGTGTACCAATGTACCACAACCAAAACAAACCAAAACAAAAAAGAACAAAGCAATAAGGTAGACAAAAATTAAAATCAGTGAAGTGTGTGAAGTCCACAATAGTGTGACCAAATAAGTTTGTGACTAAACTCCTCTCGTAATAGATTGCTTGTCTGTAGTTATTATTCAATGAACAAGTGAAGTGGATACTCTTACCGGATATGGTGGACCCCAGGTGTCACATGACAGAAGGGTCATACAGGCTGAAAGGATCTCCTGGGGTGTGGAAATCAGGCGAATCCTGATATGGTGTCACCAACTCCCGGTCCGTGCATTTCCAAGATGTCCTGCGGTCCGGATGATGGTCTATGGGCCCACCTCTTCGTAGGCACCAAGGAACAAACACATGGAGAGAAGGGAAAGGGAAAAAGGACTCCAAATGGTGCAGGTCAAAACCGGATGGTTTATTGATATTGAATCGAGTATCAACTCGCAGTGCAATTAAAAGTCATCACAAAACAGATAAAAATTAAAATTAAAAGCAATGTGGGGTACAGGAAATGTTGGCCCAAATGTTGCCATTTGAAGCCAGTGCCAATCAGGAGAGCTGTCTCCTTACTGGCTGCGGCACTCGGATGGAAACCCAAAAGTGCTGGTGATAGAGTATTGGAGGGGAGACAATGCAGTGGATCTGGGAACAGGTAAGTGTTACACCCACAAAGGGAGGAAACACAGGAAGAATAGCTTATCATTGGAGGGGGTGGACTTTCACTTAGTGGTTTCAAAAGGTGATGTGGGGGGTCTTACAGGGAGTACAAAGAAACATAGGAATTTTTTATTTTTTGAAACAAAATTTTGCATAAGCTGCACCAAAGCTGAAAATATAAATTTTACAGCAAAATGTTTACTGTGTTTAATGTTTTGGATGTATGGGAACATATTAAATCTAATATGTCACTGTTCCAAGCTGAGCAGAAAGGGGGTAGAACTTCAGTCAGGTCTTAGTTCTGTCTGAGTCCCTGTTGAGGACAATTCCCTTAATTTTCTTGTCTTGGTAATAAGGCTGACTGAACTATGAAAAAGGTAATCACTCCTACAGGGACCCAGACAGCAATGACAGCTCATTCTATAAAAGGGTCCAGAATGGTGGCATGTTTTAGTGTTTTTTCTCTGTCTGAAATTTTCACACCACATCCTACTCAAATAAGCATTGATAATGAATTAAGTTTCAGAGTATAACAAAAAAGACTGTAGAAGAAATCCACCAATCCTGTACATTGGGGTGTTTTGGGATTCACTAATTCTGTACAAATACAAATGTTTAAATAGATTGCCATACTCAACCCCATGAACGCCATACTAACCCATTTTACTGATTTACCATTTTTTGTTATGGATTTCCCCAGCAAAGTGAGTTTGGGGTCCAAAAAAACAACAAATCAGAGTAAATTTTGAATGACTCATTCACCTCTATTGGACATTCACCTTCACTCCTGTGATGTAAAATGTTATTTTATCAAAAAAAGGTGTTTTTTTTGGAAAAATTAAGACAACTGAAAGTTACTGAATATGAAATCGAAGAATAAACCAACTTTATTAGATCAGTTACACTGCACAATATAGATGTAATATTTTCAGACTGAAGTTACTATTTTTCTATTCTTTGTTTTGTAGTGTAAATTGGTCTCAGTCGATGTTACTATTCTTCTGTTCTTTGTTCTGTAGTGTAAATCGGTCTCAGTCGATGTTGCTATTCTTCTATTCTTTGTTCTGTAGTGTAAATCGGTGTCAGTCGATGTGTATAAAGCTCTGGTGATTGTGTCTCCTCCTGGGCAGAGCTGCCGGTGACTGAGAGGACCTGCTGTGTGTCATGAAATGTTCTCCTCTCCTCTGTGTCTGTTACCTGCTGATATTCGTCCTTCCCATCACATACTATGGGGTAGAAATGACCCGGAGCTCAGAACCTAGCTGTAGACTTAATATGATAAAGCCAGTATGTGAGTATGAATATTATAAGGAGGGAGATGTCATTATTGGAGGTTTAGTTTCTGCTCACAGTAAGATTATACATCGGCGATGTTTACAAGATAGAAGTATTGATTTTTCTGTTGAACCAATCACTGACATTTGTGTGCAGTAAGTCTCTTTTTTTATCATTTTTGATCTCTCTGTGTAACACAACAAAAAGAAAATACAATTTTTCAATTTCACTGTAATATTTTATGAATGTTTTCAAATGTACTCTATATTCTGTTAATTTATATATCCTTCTTTGTTTCACCAATATACATTTAATACATAGGGCTTCCATCAAATGTTGTCTTTAGACTGCAATGCTGAGATTTCTAATAATTTATCAGGTGGTGTTCTTATAGACAGTACCTGCAAACTGAAAAAACTGATGGTTAACTTTTTTATCTTTTTACCAAGATTTTATTGAAGTTTTCAAACATGTAAAAACATGGTGTCATATGTATATGGAACACAGATGGGGCATATAACTGAAACTGTACTGTAGAGTTAACAACTGATACAGAAGGATCCATCATTTGTTTGTTAAACATAACCAAGATTATACATATTGATTCTCTTCACTTATCATGTGTTCCTTTGTGACAACTGAACTGATCAAACCAGTTTTAATGAGTCAAGAACATTGTCTTAATCTTGAACAAAACCTTGGTTTCTATTCAAATAAAACAATTGAAGGGTATGCCTAATTGGGTGAAGGGTAGGATAGAGAAAAAAAATTAAGAACTTTTTAGTTCCGGGTAAGGCTAGGAATAAAAGCATGTATGTATGATAATGTATGGGACTTTAGGAATCTGAGGTCAGAGTTACGAATCCTCAGTTTCTCTGGTATTTCAGTACAGGGAATGACCAGTCTGGTTGTAATTGAACAACCCTATACGGTAGGTCGGGTGAGGGGGGGGATCAAGATTAAGAGGAGTCTAGGTAATGGAAACAGCAGTCCCAAGTACGGGTATATTTGGAAGAGTTGTCCCTGGCTATACTGATCAGCTCTTCCATTTCTGCTGTCAGCGTTACATAATGGATCCAATCTGAGAGAGTATGTGTGTGTGTGTGTGTGTGTGTGTGGGGGGGGGGGGTTGGCGTGCCCCACTTCAATGGGATACAGCATTTGGCTGCGTTTACCAGATGCAGGGCCAGAGACTTGTGGTAGGTGGAGTGAGGAAGAGAGGTGTGATGGAGTAAGTATTGTGCAGGTGTGTAATCAAGAGTTAATGCTATGTTATGGTTTCATGGAGTTCTTTCCAGAAAGATCATATTCTTGAGCAAGACTACCAGATATGTATCAAGGAGCCTTGTTCAGATCCACATCTCCAGCAAAGGGGTGAAATAGTAGGGGAGAATTTGTGTATTTGGATGGGAGTTCAGTACCTACCCGCAAGGAGTTTGTAGCCCATTCCTTGCATTGTCATGTTAATTGATCCTTCATGATTATTGATTAGGATTTTTCCCCATTTCTCGTCAGTAAAGGTGAGTCTAAGATTTTTTTCCCATCTTAGACAAGGTTCACTGGCTTTTTCATTGTGATTTTAAAATAAAAGGGAGTACATAAAGGTCACTATATGTCTTTGTGGAGAATTTCTAACATATAGGGCTTCGAATGGTGTGTGTTCGTGTGTCCATCCCAGAGAGGTGCCTGGATATTTGAAAAAGTGCCGTAATTGCACATAGGTCCAGGAAGGGAAATATGAATCTCGTCTGTAAAGTTTCATATGTGAGGAAGGTGTTTCTCTGAGAGAAATGTTCTGTCCTAACTTGTTCATATGACCATACTGTATATCTTGTAGGACCTTAAAGGAAAGGCTTTGTGGAAAATCTGGGTTGTGTCTAAGGGTGGTAAGTGGGCCTGGGTATGAAGTCAATGCTGCATTTCTGTTGGTTATGTGAAAGCATTGGAGAGAGGGCCCTATAGTAGGATGATCTTATTATATTTAGCCATTTTCTATCTCAACCCAGGCCTTTGTTTTCTTATGTAGGTTCTAGGGATAAACCCGATGTTTGAGTTGAATGTAAGTTTGGGTGTTCGCCGAACAGCGAACATTATGCCGTGTTCGCAGCAAATTTGAAAGCCGCGGAACACCGTTAAAGTCTATGGGACATTAACATGAAAATCCAAAAATGCTCATTTTAAAGGCTTATATGCAAGTTATTGCCATAAAAAGTGTTTGGGGACCCGGGTCCTGCCCCAGGTGACATGGATCAATGCAAAAAAAAGTTTTAAAAACAGCCGTTTTTTCAGGAGCAGTGATTTTAATAATGCTTAAAGTGAAACAATAAAAATGAAATATTCTTTTAAATATCATGCCTGGGGGGTGTCTATGGTATGCCTGTAAAGTGGTGCATTTTTCCTGTGTTTAGAACAATACCACAGCAAAATTACATTTCAAAAGGAAAAAAGGTAATTTAAAACTGATCGCGGCTGTAATGAATTGTCGGGTCTCGGCAATATAGATAAAACTAATTGAAAAAAACAGCATGGGTTCCCCCCCAGTCTATTACCAGGCCCTTTGGTTCTGGTATGAATATTGAGGGGAACTCCAAACCAAAATTGAAAAAAAAAATTGTGTGGGGGTCCCCTCAAAATCCATACCAGGGTTTTCAGGTCTGGTACGGATATTAAGGGAAACCCTGTGCCAATTTTTTTTTTTTTAATGGCACAGGGGTCCCCCTAAAATCCATACCAGACTCTTTAGGTCTGGTATGGATTTTAAAGGGGAACCCTGTGGCAAATTTTTTTAAAAAATGGTGTAGGGGTGTAACAAGGGGTTAAATACTGTGTTACATTTATTCATAGGTTCATTCATATATTTACCTTTTCAGATATGTTGTCAGTAAATGCAAGTATTAAAACACACAACACACAAAGAATGTAATAAAGGAGATTTACTTAGCTTTGCTTAAAGATTTATTACAGATGATACGATACAGGATAAATACAACATATTTAATCCAGGGGAGTCACAATCTCATTAGCAATGAGATACCTGGAGAGGACAGTCAACTTGATTCAGACTCTCTTCAGTTCCGAATCAAACCTCAAACTCGACACTGGCCTCCCAGTCATATTTATATGGTAGGGAAAAAATAGCTACAACTGATGAAAAGAAAAGGTCAAAGGTTCCCAACTTCCCATAGCATAATGAAGCAGATGTCTCATGCATTAAACATGTTGTATATAGATAGAAGTTATTACCTTTTAAAACTACTACTAAGTTTCTTGTAATTTAATAAATAATGTTATATACTGTATGACTATAGACCCATATTACAAGGGGTCCCCCCAAAATCCATACCAGACCTTTATGCGAGCACGCAACCTGGCAGGCCACAGGAAAAGAGGAGGGGACGAGAGAGCGCCCCCCCTGAACTGTACCAGGCCACATGCCCTCATCATGGCGGGGATGCTCTGGAGTCACCCCCAAAGCACCTTGTCCCCATGTTGATGGGGACAAGGGCCTCATCCCCACAACCCTTACCCAGTGGTTGTGAGGGTCTGCGGGCGGGGGGGTTATCAGAATCCGGAAGCCCCCTTTAACAAGGGGACCCCCAGATCCTGCCCCCCCTATCTGAACTGGTAACAGGTACATTGTACCCCTACCATTTCACAAAAAAAGTGTCAAAAATAGTAAAAATGACAGGAGACACTTTGGGACAAGTCCTTTATTGATCCTTTGATCTAACTCACACCGCAGATGAGCTGAAAAAAGAAAAAAAAGCTGCAACAGCTCCGCCTCAATGGGGACGCTTCTTCTCAGTGACAGCTGTTATATAGCTGAGGGAGGGGCCACTCGGTGACATAAACGCCACGTGACGTCAGAGGAAGGCAGGGTCACCCATTTAATATTCATACCAGACCCAAAGGGCCTGGTAATGGACTGAGGGGGGACACAAATGCCATTTTTTTTTCAATGAGTTTTATCTATATTGCCGAAACCCGACAATTCATTACAGCCGCGAGCAGTTTTAAATTACTTCTTTTCCCTTTAGAAATGTCATTTTGCTGTTGTACTGTTCTAAACACGGGAAAAATGTGCCACTTTACAGGCATACTTTAGACACCCCCCAGGCACGATATTTAAAGGAATATTTAATTTTTATTGTTTCACTTTAAGCATTATTAAAAAAAAATGAAGTTTTTAAAACTTTTTTTTTGCATTGATGCATGTCCCACAAATCGTGTCCCATAGACTTTATTAGTGTTCGTGTGTTTGTCAAAATGTTTTACCTGTTCGCAAGTTCTGGTATGAACCGAACAAGGGGGTGTTCGGCTCATCCTTAGTAGGTTCCAGTCTACTTTAGATAGTTAACTATCTGCTAGGAGCGAGGGAGGGAGGTGTGCTGTCATGTAATGGCTTGTTTGCATAATATTGTACTATTCAGGGCTACTCACAATAAAGGTCATTCATGGTGAAAGTTTGGCAAAATTCACAACCACTGCATTATAAATCCTTTGTTGTTATTTCCACTCACTCATCATGCTTGCCAAAGGTATATATTATGTAAATGGTCATATGCAAATACATTTCATATTACCTTTTAAAGCTTTTTTTAACCATTTGGCTGCCAGTGACATAAGTCATATGACAGCACAGGACAGCTTCCAGCTGGCCAGGTTATTGTGCCTTATGTTGGCTGCATTTCCCACTCTGATATAAGCTCATGGCCACTTCAGCAACAATGAAATTATATCAGAGTGCTTCTTCTGACTTTATTGAATACATAAATAGCTGTGATAAGCATCTGACAAGCCACAGATCACAACAATTAATTCACAAAGTGACCCCTCCATTCTCTGCCTCTACCACCACCACCACCACCACCCGCCCAGACCCGCCGCTCTACTGACAGGGATCCTCCTTGCTGGACACAGTGCACTTGTCCAAATCATTTGGTGGAGGGGGGATTATCGTGTGGGGTTGTATTTCAGGGGTTGGGCTTGGCCCCTTTATTCCAGTGAAGGGAACTGTTAAGGCGTCAGCATACCAAGACATTTTGGGCAATTTCATGCTCCTAACTTTGTGGGAACAGTTTGGGGATGGCCCCTAACTGTTCCAATATGACTGTGCACCAGTGCACAAAGCAAGGTCCATAAAGACATATATGAGCAAGTATGGGTTGGAGGAACTTGACTGGCCTGCACAGAGTCCTGACCTCAACCTGATAAAACAACTTTGGGATGAATTAGAGAAAAGACTGTGAGCCAGGCCTTCTCGCCCACATCAGTGGCTGACCTCAAAAATGCCCTTCTGGAAGAATGGTCAAACATTCCCATAGACACTCCTAAACCTTGTGGACAGCCTTCCCAGATGAGTTGAAGCTGTTATAGCTGCAAAGGGTGGCCAACTCAATACTGAACCCTACGGACTAAGACTGGGGTACCATTAAAGTTCATGTATGTGTAAAGGCAGGTGTTACAATACTTTTGGTAATATAGTGTTGTGACATTAGGTGATGTCTAGCTCAGTGGTAGATTTTCAGTAAGTTCACAGCGAACAGGAACTTTAGCTTAAGGGCATAGTAGACCACTTTTATTAAAAGGAACAAAATAAAGGAAAGTTCATACATGCACTTTAATGCCCACACAGTGGTTCTTCTCTCAAAAACAATAACAAATGAAAAAATGCCAAGCCACCTGACTCTCTTCAGTAGTACTTCTACTTAGGCTTTACACTTCAGCCCTCTTGGCCATATAACAGGGTTCCTGTACTACTGTACCTCTTTTCAGCTTCCTTGCTGCTCAGGCCTTCCACTTCAGGCTCTCATCTGTCTCCTTAGATGCCCACAGTTTTGCACACAGCGTCTATCTAGAAAGCAGCCCCTCACTGCTCTGATCCTCAGACTTGGTTCTCTGGCTTTCACTAGTGCACACCTGGACTCTCTGGACTCTCTGGACTCTCTGGACTCTCTGGACTCTCTGGACTCTCTGGACTCTCTGGACTCTCTGGACTCTCTGGAGACCTCCTGTCTCTCTGGGTGGAGCCCAGAACCCTAGTCCTGACTCTGCTATAAGCCCAGGACCCACCTGCTCAATCAACCAGCCAGACTCCTGGCTGTTCCCAAAACCCGGTCCCAGGATTGGAGATTCTGTCCCACCCATAACGCTATGGAATCTCCGGGCTCCAGGTCCCCAACTGGATTTTACAAACTTTGGAGGAAACTGATAAAACAGATTCCTCCACATTAAATACCCCTAGAGCCCCTCAACCTGCCTATTTGAGAACCCTGGATGACAATTACTAGGACAGGGAACTGTACTGTCATAGTGTATAATTAAAACATTTTAAAAATAATACGAAAATGAACCATTTTCATCTTAATTTGAAGCAGGAAAGCATGAACTATTGCAAATGATGCTAAAACACACAAAAACAGGTGTTTTTGTTAGTGCACTGATGGTGTCATTTATTGTTAATGGTACCCCAACGCACCTCAACAACACACAATTGTGTTGCAGTTAGTGTTGGAAGAACAGTTCAGCCTGAGTATGAGTATGGACCTAACATTGGCTGTTCGCACCATTTGGTGAACACCCAAATTTGCAGGGCATTCGGTGGAAATTTGCCCCTCCGAACACCCTGCAATCCACTGAGCACTGCACAGTGCATTCTAAGCTCTGATTGAGCAAAAGTAAAAGCTGGTTGTTAAGGAGCAGGGCCAGGAATCCGGCAGTGGCTTCCTTAACAACCGATAAGTCATAAGCTGTCAATGGGGTTCCCCGCTGACAGCTGAATAAAAAAAAATACAAATTGCCAATAAAAAAATAGTAAAAAAAAACAAAACAGCGTGGGGGTCCATCTCAACCCATACCAGACCCTTATCCAAGCATGCAGCCTGGCAGGTCAGGAAATGGGTCCCCCCCCGAACCATACCAGGCCACATGCCCTCAACATGGGGGGTGCTTTAGGGCAGGGGTGCTCTGCCCCCCCACTCCAAAGGACCTTGTTCCCATTCATATAGGGAGGGGGCCAGGATCTGGGGGCGCCCTTGTTAAAGGGGTCTTGCAGGTTCCTATAAGCCCCCTGCCCGCAGACCCCCACAACCACAGCCCAAAACATTTGTGGGAGTTCAATTAGATTTGGGATTTCCAAATTCGTACAGTGAGCTGCACCTGCATGGCTCACTGTACAGGGATGGAAAGGCAGGTAAGGCGGAAAGGCAGGTAGTCATAGTACCTGTGTAGTGTAAGTACCTGAGTAGTGTGTGTGTGGATCGTTAGTACTTGTGTATTATGTACTGTGTACTTGTGTATTGTGTACTGTGTACTTGTGTATAGGTCTATGAGTGTATAGGTCTATGAGTGCCCATAGGTCTGCGAGTGCATGTAGGTCTGCGATTGCACATAGGTCTGCGATTGCACATAGGTCTGCGAGTGCACGTTGGTCTGCGAGTGCACGTTGGACTGCGAGTACACGTAGGTCTGCGAGTGCACGTAGGTCTGCGAGTGCATGTAGGTCTGCGAGTACACGTAGGTCTGCGAGTGCACGTTGGTCTGCGAGTGCACGTTGGTCTGCGAGTGCACGTAGGTCCGCGAGTGCACGTAGGTCCGTGAGTGCACGTTGGTCTGCAGGTGCACGTAGGTCTGTGGGTGCACGTAGGTCTGCGAGTGCACGTAGGTCTGCGAGTGCACGTTGGTCTGCGAGTGCACGTAGGTCCACGAGTGCGCGTTGGTCTGCGGGTGCACGTAGGTCTGCAAGTGCACGTAGGTCTGCGAGTGCACGTTGGTCTGCGAGTGCACGTAGGTCCACGAGTGCGCGTTGGTCTGCGAGTGCGCGTAGGTCTGCGGGTGCACATAGGTCTGCAAGTGCATGTAGATCTGCGAGTGCACATAGGTCTGCGAGTGCACGTTGATCTGCGAGTGCGCGTAGGTCTGCAGGTGCACGTAGGTCTGCGATTACACGTAGGCCTGCGAGTGCACGTTGGTCTGCGAGTGCATGTTGGACTGCGAGTACACGTAGGTCTGCGAGTACACGTAGGTCTGCGAGTACACGTAGGTCTGCGAGTGCACGTTGGTCTGCGAGTGCATGTAGGTCCGTGAGTGCACATAGGTCTGCAAGTGCGCTTTGGTCTGCGAGTGCGCGTTGATCTGCGAGTGGGCGTAGGTCTGTGAGTGCACGTAGGTTCGCTAGTGCACGTTGGTCTGTGAGTGCATGTAGGTCCGCGAGTGCACGTTGGTCTGTGAGTGCGTGTTGGTCTACGAGTGCACGTAGGTCTGCGGGTGCACGTAGGTCTGCGAGTGCGCGTAGGTCTGCGATTACACGTAGGCCTGCGATTGCACGTTGGTCTGCGAGTGCATGTAGGTCTGCGAGTGCACGTTGGTCTGCGAGTGCACGTTGGTCTGCGAGTGCACGTAGGTCCGCGAGTGCACGTAGGTCCATGAGTGCACGTAGGTCCGCGAGTACACGTAGGTCCGCGAGTGCGCGTAGGTCTGCGGGTGCACGTAGGTCTGCAAGTGCACATTGGTCTGCTAGTGCGCGTAGGTCTGCGGGTGCACTTAGGTCTGCGGGTGCACATTGGTCTGCGAGTGCGCGTAGGTCTGCGGGTGCACTTAGGTCTGCGAGTGCATGTAGGTCTGCGAATGAACGTAGGTCTATGAGTACCTGTTGAGTACCTGAGTACCTGTGTATTGTCTTGTTGAGTACCTGTGTATTGTCTTGTTGAGTATTAGTGTCAGGAAGCTAGTTGTTAGGTCATTTGGACAGGGTATAATCCCCAATCCTCATTAAATTAATAGGTATGATGCCTGGCGGGTGTGGAGAGGTGATTCGGTGTACATCTTGCGGCATGTATGCGTTCCTTGATCATCTGATCGAGGGTGAATACTGCTGTGCAAAATGTAAGCACATTGTTTCCCTGGAAGCGCAGGTTCTGAATCTGGGGAAGCAACTGTCAGCACTGAGAAGTCCCTCCATACTAAAGGAAAGCCAGGAACGTACACGGCAGGTGCCGGAAGGGGCCAGCAGGGGCCAGCAGGGGCCAGCACAGAGGCGGGTGGGGACAAAGAGGTACAGGCACTAGGAAAGAGTAGATGGGTGACAGTCAGGAAGGGTAGAGGCGGAAGTGCCAGGGAGGCCGATCCAGGGCTGGAGCATCCCAATAAGTACGCTCCATTGAGTGACATTGGTGAAACCAGTCAGGGACCAGCACTGCTGGAGCTGAGGGACTCTTCTAGCTGCCTGGGGAAGAACTCCTCCAGTGAGAGTGGGGGGGGGAGCAAAGGGAAAGGAAAGACAGATTCTGGTGGTAGGGGACTCAATTCTTAGAAGGACAGAGAGGGCAATCTGTAACAAAGAACTGAAGCACCGAACTGTATGTTGTCTACCAGGCGCTCGGGTTCGGCACATCTCGGATCTGGTGGACAGATTACTGAGAGGGCTGGAGAAGACCCAGCTGTCATGATGCACGTTGGCACCAATGACAAAGTCAGAGACAGATGGAGTGTCCTAAAGAACGATTTTAGGGACTTGGGAGCTAAATTGAGGAAAAGGACCTCCAAGGTAGTGTTCTCAGGAATACTACCGGTACATCGAGCAACACCAGAAAGGCAGAGGGAGATTAGGGAAGTAAACAAGTGGCTGAGGAGCTGGTGTAGTAAGGATGGGTTTGGGTTCCTGGAGGACTGGGCTGACTTCTCAGTCGATAACCAGTACTATAGAAGGCATGGACTGAACCTAAATGAGGGGGGTGCAATGCAGAATGCAATAAATTCCTTTCTTTTTTGTGCAACGGACATTCAAATGTGCCAAACAAAAGGTGCTGAGGAATATATATCTCCTCTTCGTGCAGAGACACACACTGGTGAAAGTGGCCTCTTACCTTTTACCAGTAATGAGGTAACCGCATATATGTACAAATCAGTGGTGGCTGCTTCTCCTTTATGTTCCTGGACCAGTATGGATCTGTAACTGTCTTTGTCTCTCGGTGAATTCACAGAGAGTAATGAAAGAAGAAAAAGGGGGTTCCGGATAGTGTAGTATTTTTAAACCAAGTCGCTTTATTAGTAAACAAAATCAGGGTACTCACATAACATACAGATTAAAAAGACCTTGCTCCACGAGTGGCAAGCTCGTTTGCCAGCGTCACCCTGAGTGCCTTTCCGTCCCTACATGTGGCGTCACAGTCACATGACTTCACCAGGGGATGATGGGAAGGCACAAAAGTTGTCTTTAAATAGTCTATTCCATTGACTATAATGGGCGGCCATTTTCCTGTAGCTCAATGTATAAATAGCATGACGGTCATTTTCCAAGCGATCATCTGTACTATAGAAGCACGGCCATTTTGTTGGTTATCTAGTGCTATAATGCGCGGCCATTTAAAAGGTGGTAATCGACTGTCAACACAGCAGTGTATGCACAGCTTACATAATTAGAGAGCGGTACATACAATCACTAGTTTAAAAGGGAAATAGATAAAAGATAAAAAGGCAGATGTTGTTGAACAAGGGTGAGAGATATAAAATTAGTTTTGGACCACAAACTAATACTAATAAAACAGAGTATGGGTAAGATAGACATCAGTGCTGACGTATGCACTGCTGAGCAATAAAAACGGTATAATCATTAAATAAAACAATAGTATCAGTAATAATATTAAATAATCATATGGTGCCTTAAAGGTGTATTAAACAAATCACAGACATTATACTAATAATGATATCGGGTAGAAGTATATATTAATGCATATATATATATATATATATATATATATATATATATATATATATATATATATAAAATACATGTAAAAACATGCATATAAAATATACATACATAAAAGAGAGAGAGAGGGATATATTTATGCGGGCATATAAAATAAGATGGAATAGCACACTGAGAAACACGATCATAAAAAAGGAAAAATTAATTTAGATAAGAATAATAAAATATTACAAATATAATATTAAATCCTTAAGAATCACTGAGAAAGCAGTTTAGGTCAAATGCAATATTCAGGCCTCAAGGTGAGAACGTGTCTAGTGTAAAGATCCATTTTGATTCTAGCTGGCTGAGGGTTCTAACCTTATGACCTCCCCGCCAATGTTTGATATACGGTTCTTTTTTAATCTGTATGTTATGTGAGTACCCTGATTTTGTTTACTAATAAAACTACTTGGTTTAAAAATACTACACTATCCGGAACCCCTTTTTCTTCTCTCATTACTCTCCGTGCATCCACCGAGAGACAAAGACAGTTACTGATCCATACTGGTCCAGGAACATAAGGGAGAAGCAGCCACTACTGATTTGTACATATATGCGGTTACCTCATTACAGGTCTAAGGTAAGAGGCCACTTTCACCAGTGTGTGTCTCTGCACGAAGAGGAGATATATTTTCCTCAGCACCTTTTGTTTGGCACATTTGAATGTCCGTTGTACAAGGAAGAAAGGAATTTATTGCATTCTGCACAGTTCAGTTGCATTTTTTGCACATCTTTGGACTCTATTGTATTTCACACAGTAGTATTGCATTTTTTGCACAGCATTGGACTTTATTCTCATCCTGCACACGTTATTGCATTTTGCACAAGATATTTGCATTTTGCGCAAAAAGATATCTGCTTATTTTGCTCAGTTGATTTTGCAATTTTGCACAGTTAATTTATTTATTTTCCTTTTGCACACATTGGATATATAGAAGTATTATTACAGTATTAGCATTTTATTATGCACTTTGCACCTTGATATCAGTCACATTTACCGATTATTGTCTGTATGAATTGTACCGATTTGTATGTGTACTGCTACCTTTAGCAGCACAATTTTTTTTCTCTATTGATTTCTGTGAACAGTGCAGCACCAACCCCCACTTTTTTTACTATGTGTATGTGTATGGATTGACCCCTATTCGGGGCTTGCAGCAGTTCCATCCTGATCCTCCCGTACATGGTAGTGCAGGAATAAATACTTACCTTATAGTTATGAGGAAAGGTTGCGAGCACTGAAATTATTCTCTCTGGAGAAGAGACGCTTGAGAGGGGATATGACTTCAATTTACAAATACTGTACTGGTGACCCCACAATAGGGATAAAACTTTTTCGCAGAAGGGAGTTTAACAAGACTTGTGGCCACTCATTAAAATTAGAAGAAAAGAGGTTTAACCTTAAACTGCGTAGAGGATTCTTTACTGTGAGAGTGGCAAGGATGTGGAATTCCCTTCCACAGGCGGTGGTCTCAGCGGGGGGCATCAATAGTTTCAAGCAACTATTAGATAATCACCTGAACGACCGCAACATACAGGGATATACAATGTAATACTGACATATAATCACACACATAGGTTGGACTTTATATGGATTTTTTTCAACCTCACTCACTATGTAACTGTGTAACATTAATGCAGAAGAGACATTCCGCATTGAAATTCCTGTCTGCCCCTTTTTAACCTAAAGTTTCACTTTAAGTAAGTTGCTTATGTACAGTTTTACTTACTTTCAAATTTCCATTTTTGATTTGGCAAAAAGGCAGAATTCAAAATTGACTAATTATTTGTTAATTACTAATTCAATACAGTTTTGTTTTTGATATCTAGTAGGAATTGTAATTAACTATGTGTAGCCCGGAGCTGGCTATTGTGCCTACAATTCATGGACAGTATGCAGTGCTATTAATATGGAGCTGTCTCCCTCTAGTGTTGGCTTGGACTCCATGTATCATTTCCTAAAAACAGAACATACAGCAGAGCAAAGCATTGTGGGATGTGTAATTCAGAATGCTGGTGTTTCAATTTCATCAAGACTGGCCTGAACTACAACTACCAGATTGCTAAGGAGAGAAGAACAGACTGCTGGGAGGATATATAAAAAGGCTGGTTCTGGCCTAGATCGCTCTCTTGGGACGTTGGCCTGGATCTGCCAGCAGGAGCTCTGTGCCAGTGTGAGCTGCGGCCGAGTCCTAGCCTGCATAGGAGGGACATCTGCAGACAGCGTCGTTTCCTACCTGCAGTGGTCCGGAGGCTGTTCCTGAACCTTTCAGCGATACCTGCAGTTCAGATGCAGGTAGGCCGCGGCACGGTGTGACGGAGGTCAGACGCCATTCCCTGAGCCAGGACCCAGAGGGAGTTCCTGAAAAAGCCATCATCATCATCTGTGTCGCTACTAGCAACTGCTGAGACGCTGTCGGTGAGTGGGCACTTGCCCATTTAACCCTATAGACACTGCATATAGACATCTTTGTCTCTGCCTGCGTTTCTGATACTTGTAGTGTTAGAGGATGCAAGTTCAGTCAAGCCCATAAACACTGTATGAAAACTTCTGTGCTCACATCCCTGTCATCTGTAATCCCTATTGGATACAATATCATTGAAATACCATACATGGTGACCACGTGTGCTTAGGCCATACAGGAAAAGCTTGCAATTACCAAGAGTCAATCACATATCAGCTAAATTTGCTCTGCTCTATCAAGGGTAGAGCAGAGCAAATCTATCAATCTAGCAACAAGGATTATTCTTTCATCTTTCTTTGAGTGCTAGCTGAAGATTCATTGGATTCCATGGAGTTACTATTAACCCCTTTTTATTCTCTCCTCATCCTCACATGTGACTAGTGTTATTTAACACATGGGGTCTGCTCTCATTTCTCTGGAACTCTGTTTAAAAGAGCCAGCCATCTCAAATATAACAGTTTGCTGAATGTTGTCAGTTGTTTGATGTTAAGTGCCTGTGGGCTGAGGAGATAGACGAGCGTGGTCTGACATACTGTAGTTCCAGTCCCCTGCCTCTCTCCTGCTTCTTCACATAGGCCTCAGTGACCTGAAACAATTTCATTGCACTGTATTTTTTTACATCCTGTATTGTTAGTAGTATAGTAGGAATCTTTAAAGTGGTTGTATACCCGCTGTTTTTTTTTTTTCTACACCTGCGAGGGAAAAGGTATAATGAGCTAGTATGCACCACATACTAGCTCATTATGAGATACTTACCTTAGAACGAGGCGCCGGTATCTCACACGGTCCACGCCGAGGGAGCTGACATTTCCCCTCGGCGTGTCTTCCGCGTATCGCGGCTCCGACGCTGTGAGCGGTCGGAGCCGCGATGTCATCACTCTCGTGCATGCACGTGGGAGACTTCTGTCCGGCAAGCTCCGGAGTTTGCCGGGCTGTCTGCCGAGAATCCCCTGTGCGCATGCGCCGCTGAAGTCAGCGGCTCATTGCAAGGGGAATATCTCCTAAACCGTACAGGTTTAGGAGATATTTTTTTGCCTACAGGTAAGCCTTATTATAGGCTTACCTGTAGGTAAAAGTTAAAAAAAAAGTATACAAGCACTTTAAACTACACAGTCACATTTCATAATAGTGCTATATTATTTCTAGACCAGTTATTACATACAGTCTTATGCTATGCATTTTTATGCGTCACTTTTACCACAGAGTCGGGTTAACCAGCGGGGTACAGATTCTACCAGTGGCCCTCACATTTGGGGGCTTGTCCGGGATACCCCATCTGGGTTGCTCAAGCAAGTCAGGTGACGTGTCCAGGGCAGAAGAGGGAATGGACTGGGTCGCTGCAACTGACTGGGGACGAGAATATGGGAGCCCATTGGAGCTGACCATAGTATTGAGAGTCCCCGGAGTTGGGTGGACTGAAAAGAGGGTACAACAGTTGATGAGGAAGGCCATCCAAGAACAAGTGTCTTACCTTTTAGACATGAAATCTGATTATGAAACTGATTATACCTATGTTCTCTTTAGGGATGAGCTTCGTGTTCGAATCAGACATGGCCAGTTCGGTCGTTCGCTGAATTCCGAACGATATGGGCTGTTCGCAGGAAATTCGAGTGGATCCTCTGCACAGTGTGCACCTAAAGCTACCTGAAGAAAATAAGTGGTGCTCTTCTGATCCTATTAGTACAGTACCGCAGGCAGCTGCAGTATTTATGAGTTAGAGTAGTGCGTCCTCTTCACAGTATGCACCTAAAGCTACCTGAAGAAAATTAGTGGTGTTCTGATCATATTAGTACAGTACCGCAGGCAGCTGCAGTATTTACAATTTAGTGTAGTGTGTCCCCTGCACAGTGTGAACCAAAAGCTACCTGAAGGAAATTAGTGGTGTTCTTCTGATCATATTAGTACAGTACCGCAGGCAGCTGCAGTATTTACAATATAGTGTAGTGCGTCCCCTGCACAGTGTGCACCAAAAGCTACCTGAAGAAAATTAGTGCTGTTGTTCTGCTCCTATTAATACCACAGGCAGGCAGCTACAGTATTTACAGTTAGTGTACTGTGTCCTCTGGCACAGTGTGCACCTAAAGCTACCTGAAGAAAATTGGTGGTGTTCTTCTATTCCTATATTAATACGCGGTGAAACTTAGGTAACATCCCTGTCCATGCCTGCTGGACCATGAGTCAGCAGTAATATGCACCTTACCGCTGACTACCCTGTCCAGCGAGGTCAAGACATTGCCTTCCACATGCCGGTAGAGAGCCGGAATCAACTTCCGTGAGAAAAAGTGGTGTTTGGGTACCTGCCACTGAGGAACCGCACATTCCACAAACTCACGGAAGGGGACAGAGTCTACCAACTGAAAAGGCAGCAGTTGAAGTGCTAGCAATTTTGCCAAGCTAGCATTCAACCACTGGGCATGTGGATGGCTGGGAGCGAACTTCTTACGGCGGTGCAGCAGCTGGGGCAGGGAAATTTGCCTGGTACAATTTGACGTCGGTGTACCGAAAGCAGATTGCCCACAAGTACTTGGCTGTGACACACCTAATTCTACACCTTCATTCCTCTCAGTGCAGGTCTCAGAGAGGACTGAAGGTATAGTGGGGTTGGAGATCTCAGCTGATGAGGAGCAAGGAGAGGTCCTCTTTGTTCTTTGGTGTGGGTCTTTTAAATATGCATGCCAACGAACTGCATGGCAGGTCAACATATGTCTGGTCAAGCATGTGGTGCCCAAGCGGGAGATGTTTTGGCCACGCGAGATATGCTTGAGACATATGTTGCAAATAGCAGTGGTGCGATCTGATGCACTCATCTCAAAAAAGGCCCACACCAAAAAACTTTTTGAATAACGCGCAGAGACTGCAGCGCCCTGCACATGCGGAGCTTTGGGGTGTGATGCAGTCAGTGTGCTGCCCTTAGGCTGGCCCCTGGAGGGCATCCTGCCTCGTTGGTAATGTGCCGCCTCCTCCTCCTCTCTCCTATCAGGCACCCACGTTGAGTCAGTGACCTCATCATCCCCTCCCTCCTGGAGCAAACCTGGCAGTATGCTGCAGCAGGGGGAGCATGACTGCCAGATTGCTGTCCTTCTTGGGCATCCCCTCTGTCCGTGCTCACGTTACTGCCTTCATCTAGCTCAGTATCATCATCAGAGCCTTCCAAACACTGGGCATCCTCCTGGAGCATGTACCCAACACTGTGGTCAAACAGGGACTCCTCAGGAGGACATGGTGGGGCTAGGGAAGGAGTCACTGATGACATTGAGACGAGGGAAGAGGCTGTTGCTTTGCCAGACAAAGTACCCTGAGCATGGGTGAGAGAGGATGAGGAGGATGAGGACGGCTTGGTCATCCACTCGATCAAGTCTTCCGCATGTTGCGGCTCAACACGGCCAGCTGCCAAAAAAAAGGCCAAGCTTGTCCCACGGCCACGTGCTGATGAGGATGCACCGTTTCCACGACCAGCACTGTCGCCTCTAGACACAGAGCCTGCTTGCCCTCTTTTATTGGCTTGTGACTGTCTGCCTCTCCTTGTTGGCCTTCCAGGCATACTAATGGCCTGTAGCTGCTCATACTGGGATATATATATATATATATATATATATATATATATATATACTGATACTACAACTACCAAAATCAACTGCCTGCCTGTAGTATGAGAACACCACCAACCTTCTACAGGTAGCTTTAGCTGAACACTGTGCAGAGCTCACAAAAAACTAACTTGTAGCTTATTTAGCTGCCTGCGGTAGTGATAGGATCAGGAAAACACCACCAACCTTCTACAGGTAGCTTTAGGTGAACACTGTGCAGAGCTCGCACTACACTAACTTGTAGCTTATTTAGCTGCCTGCGGTAGTGATAGGATCAGGAAAACACCACCAACCTTCTACAGGTAGCTTTAGCTGAACACTGTGCAGAGCTTGCAAAAAAAAACTTGTAGCTTATTTAGCTGCCCATGGTAGTGATAGGATCAGGAAAACACCACCAACCTTCTACAGGGAGCTTTAGCTGAACACTGTGCAGAGCTCGCAAAAAAACTTGTAGGTTTAGCTGAACACTGTGAGGAGGATGCACTACACTAACTTGTAGCTTTAGCTGAACACTGTGCAGAGGTCGCGCTACACTAACTTGTAGTTTTAGCTGAACACTGTGAGCAGGATGCACTACACTAATTTGTAGCTTTAGCTGAACACTGTGCAGAGGTCTCACTACACTAACTTGTAGTTTTAGCTGAACACTGTGAGCAGGATGCACTACACTAACTTGTAGCTTTAGCTGAACACTGTGCAATGGTCGCGCTACACTAACTTGTAGTTTTAGCTGAACACTGTGAGCAGGATGCACTACACTAATTTGTAGCTTTAGCTGAACACTGTGCAGAGGTCTCACTACACTAACTTGTAGTTTTAGCTGAACACTGTGAGCAGGACGCACTACACTAACTTGTAGCTTTAGCTGAACACTGTGCAATGGTCTCACTACACTAACTTGTAGTTTTAGCTGAACACTGTAATGAGGAAGCACTACTCTAACTTGTAGCTTTAGCTGCACACTGTGCAGAGGTCACACTAAACTAATTTGTAGCTTTAGCTAAATACTGTGAGGAGGATGCACTACCCTAACTTGTAGCTTTAGCTGAACACTGTACACTACATTAACTTGTAGTTTTAGCTGAACACTGTGCAGAGGTCACACTAAACTAACTTGTAGCTTTAACTGAACACTGTGAGGAGGACGCACTACACTAACTGTAAATAGTCTAGCTGCCTGACTGTGGTACTAATAGGATCAAAAGAACACCAGCAATTTTCTTCAGGTAGCTGTAAATACTGTAACAAGACAAGCCTGTCTGTCAGTAGGAAGATAACAGGAACGGATCTAGCTAAACTGAATACAGTGTATATATATATATATATATATATATATATATATATATATATATGCGCAACACCTGGGATGCATATATATACACAATACACTATAAGTGCAGCTAACTCACTGACTGTCCTGCCTAATCTAGCTAACTCAAATGAAATGACACTGTAAAAAACAAGGAAGATGAGAGGGCGGAGCAGCAGCCGCAGTTACTGCTACTGTCAGCTAGTGTCTCCACTCCCACTATAGGAAGAAAGGGGGGACTATTACCGTACTCGATAATGATATACAATGATAAGTGTGTTACAAAAAAGTATAAAATATTTTGTAAAAATTCACTTTTAATAGAAAAAATATATTTATAAAAGTATACAATTTCACATGTAATTGCGATTATACACAACAGCACTACAGGAAACCATAAAAAAGAAGGTACCACATAGTCAGAGCCAGTGGATTCCGCTCAATTTTAAATGGCGAGTGTGTATCGACTTTTATTCTCGACCGGTTTCGCGGTTAACACCGCTTCTTCAGGAGAACCATATCTACAGCATGACATAAAATAGTAGTTTTAATTTTAACATAGATCCCGCCCACCCCTCCCCTCCCTCTTTCTCTCCTTACCATCCCTACCCCTGTCCTCTCGCCCCCCATATGTTCCCTCCACTTCTTCCCTTCTCCCCCTGCTTCCTTCCGGTTATTCCCCCTCCTCTCTCTCTTCCCCCTTCCTGTCTCCCCACCCAACCCTCCTTCCACTTCACTCCACACACCACTATCTTGGGGTATCTTATCTGTATGTTTTAGGCACACTCCCCCCTGATGTCACAAGATGGTGATACTTATAATCATCTAATCCAATATTTATCTATCAGAAGCTGTCTACCATCCCCTGTGTCCGCCACGGGGGGAATTTTATGGGGTCCTGTATGCCCACAGGAATCTCCTGAACGGGTGAGCTTGTCCTTATTTCTATATGTTTTGTATGTAATGTTTTTGATACTCTGTTAAATATGTTGCTGCAATAATCTGGCACACGCATAGATCTATGTTAAAATTAAAACTACTATTTTATGTCACGCTGTAGATATGGTTCTCCTGAAGAAGCGGTGTTAACCGCGAAACCGGTCGAGAATAAAAGTCGATACACACTCGCCATTTAAAATTGAGCGGAATCCACTGGCTCAGACTATGTGGTACCTCCTTTTTTATGGTTTCCTGTAGTGCTGTTGTGTATAATCGCAATTACATGTGAAATTGTAAACTTTTATAAATATATTTTTTCATTAAAAGTGAATTTTTACAAAATATTTTATACTTTTTTGTTTCACACTTATCATTGTATATCATTATCGAGTATCGTAATAGTCCCCCCTTTCTTCCTATAGTGGGAGTGGAGACACTAGCTGACAGTAGCAGCAACTGCGGCTGCTGCTCCACCCTCTCATCTTCCTTGTTTTTGATACTTTGGGATGATGGTACTGATACCTATTTAAACCTTTATGATATTATAGGCCTCTCTTGTCGAAATGACACTGTGTCTCTCTCTATCTCTAAGCACGCCGGAATACACTACACAGGGCCGCCGTGCAGGTGGCCTTATATAGTGTGAGGCGTGTTCTAAACCCCCTGAGCCATAATTGGCCAAAGCCACCCTGGCTTTGGCCAATTACAGCTCTCTCTACCGACAGCGCTGTGATTGGCCAAGCATGCAGGTCATAGTGCATGCTTGGCCAATCATCAGCCAGCAATGCACGGCGATGCCACAGTGAATTATGGGCTGTGACGCGCCACACGAATTTGGCGCGAACAGCCCATAACGTTCGCAATTCGGTGAACGATCGAACAGCCGATGTTCGAGTCGAACATGGGTTCGACTCGAACACGAAGCTCATCCCTACCTAGGGGCAAGATCTGACTTGGACACCCTTCCCACAGAAAATCTTCTGGGTTACTGGTTCTTGAGGATGGATCACTGGCCAGAGCTTGCACAGTATGCAATTGAGCTACTGGCCTGTCCTGCATCCAGCGTTCTTTCGCAACGCACATTCAGTGCTGCTGGATGCTTTGTAACCGATCACAGGGTGCGTCTGTCCACCGACTCGGTCGATCGACTGACCTTCATGAAAATTAATCAGTCTTGGATCACCATCAGCTACCAAGCACCTGATGTTGATGTAACCAAATATTTTTTTTTTAAATGTCAGATCCCTTCAAGACTGCCTATGCTGATGCTGAGTGACTATCCTGTTATGCTGAGTGACTATCCTCTTCCTCCTCAATGACCATGCTGATAGCTTGTAAGAATATTTTTGGTTCTGGGCGCTGCCACCAGTGGCTAAGGCCCAATTTTTCAGCCCGTTTAACAGGGACGTGTAATTACAATTTTTGATGCAATATTTTGCAGGAGGGCTCATTCCTGCGCTCCAACTAGAATATCTGTGAGGGGTTGCAGTGTTGTGGCACCAGTGCCTAAGGCCCAATTTTTTCTGCCCGTTTAACAGGGGCGCGTAATTACAATTTTTGGTGCAATATTTTGCAAGGAGGGTTCGTTGTTGCACTCAACTAGTGTATTTGTGAGGGGTTGCAGTGTTGTGGCACCAGCACCAGTGCCTAAGGCCAAATTTTTCAGCCCCTGTTTAACAGGGGCGTGTAATTACAATTTTTGATGCAAAATTTCACAGCAGGGCCCGTTTCTGCATCCACCAAGAGTAACTGTGAGGGGTTGCAGTGTTGTGGCACCACCACCACCAAAGGCCCAATTTTTCTGCCCCTGTTCAACAGGTGCATGTAATTACAATTCTTGATCTAATATTTCACAGCAGGGCCCATTCCAGCACCCACCAAGAGTAACTGTGAGGGCTTACAGTGCTGTGGCAACAACAACATCTAAGGTCCCAATTTATGCAGAGTATATAGGGCAGACCCCTACTTTCAAACGTCCAACTTACAAACGACTCCTACTTGCAAACGGAAGGAGACAACAGGAAGTGAGATGAAATCTACCCCTAGGAAGGGAAATTCTCTCCTGTAAGAGTTAATATGGGAAAAACGTGTCTCCTTTCCACTGATGCTTTATCACCAATCCTTGTTTCACAGACAGCAAAAGAAATGTCACAAGGGTGATAACCCTTACCTATGTTTTCCAAAAAGCTTAAAAATAGATTTTTTGGCTGGAGCTACACTTTAAAAATGTACCAGCTCAAAATTACAAACAGATTCTACTTAATAACAAACCTACAGTCCCTGTCTTGTTTGCACCGCCTGTATACTGCTGTTCAGAGGGCCTGGGGCCCCACGCCTTTCCTTTTTTTAATTTGGGTGCGGGGTTCCCCTAATATCCATACAAGACCCAAAGGGCCTGGTAATGGTCTGGGGGGTACCCATGCCATTTGTCTCACTGATTTTCATCCATATTGCCGGGACCGGACATTACATTAAAGCCATAAGCAGTTTTAAATGACTTTTATTACTTTAACAATGTCATTTTTTGCAGGGACTGTTCTAAGCACGGGAAACACGCGCCACTTTACAGGCATACTATAGACACCCTATAGGTACGATATTTAAAGGAATATTTCACTTTTTTTTTCACTTTAAGCATCATTAAAATCACTGCTCCCGAAAAAACGTCAGTTTTTTAAACTTTCTTTTGCATTGATACATGTCCCCTGGGGCAGGACCCGGGTCCCCAAACCCTTTTTAAGACAATACCATGCAAATTAGCATTTAAAATGTGCACTTTTGATTATGAACGTTCGAGTCCCATAGACTTCAATGGGGTTCTAACGTTTGTGCAAATTTTCGGTCCGTTCGCAGGTTCTGGTGCAAACCGAACCGGGGGGGTGTTCGGCTCATCCCTAGTTCTCTTAGAATGGCAGGAGAATATCCCAGCCGGGTTCCAGAAGAGTGCTGAAAGCTTGGCGGAAGGATTAGAGGCACTAGTGATTCCGTTACTGCCAGCAGGTGATCCTGATGAAAATCTCTCCCAACTAGAATAGGTGAGTCCAGCCTTGGAGGTGGCAGATGGACCAACTGCAGGGATGCCCCCCAAGTTTCTTCTATACTGATATGAGCCGATTGGTCGAGAGCCTGATTAAAAATTAACACCATCTCTGCTCATCAAGGGTATCGGAAACTGCCATTTTTCCCACACCACGGGGAGAGGAACAGTTTGAAAGTTGGATGGATTATGGAAGAGCCCTGGGGCCATCATCAAATATTTTTTTTACAGAATTCTGAGTTTGAAAAAAAAGTAAATATTTTTTTTTTTGAGAATTCTAAGTTAAAAAAATATTTTTTTTTACTAAAGTTTGAGCTTGAAAGTCAGAATTCTGAGTTTGAAAGTCGGAATTCTGAGATTAAAAGTCAGAATTATGAGTTTGAAAGTCAGAATTCTGAGATTAAAAGTCAGAATTACATAGTTACATAGTAGGTGAGGTTGAAAAAAGACACAAGTCCATCAAGTCCAACCTATGTGTGTGATTATGTGTCAATATTACATTACATATCCCTGTATATTGTGGTCATTCAGGTGATTATATAATAGTTTCTTGAAGCTATCAATGCTCCCCGCTGAGACCACCGCCTGTGGAAGGGAATTCCACATCCTTGCCGCTCTTACAGTAAAGAACCCTCTACGTAGTTTAAGGTTAAACCTCTTTTCTTCTAATTGTAATGAGTGGCCACGAGTCTTATTAAACTCTCTTCTGCGAAAAAGTTTTATCCCTATTGTGGGGTCACCAGTACAGTATTTGTAAATTGAAATCATATCCCCTCTCAAGCGTCTCTTCTCCAGAGAGAATAAGTTCAGTGCTCGCAACCTTTCCTCATAACTAAGATCCTCCAGACCCTTTATTAGCTTTGTTGCCCTTCTTTGTACTCGCTCCATTTCCAGTACGTCCCTCCTGAGGACTGGTGCCCAGAACTGGACAGCATACTCCAGGTGCGGGCGGACCAGAGTCTTGTAGAGCGGGAGAATTATCGTTTTATCTCTGCAGTTGATCCCCCTTTTAATGCATGCCAATATTCTGTTTGCTTTATTAGCAGCAGCTTGGCATTGCATGCCAATGCTGAGCCTATCATCCACTAGGACCCCCAGGTCCTTTTCCATCCTAGATTCCCCCAGAGGTTCTCCCCCCAGTGTATAGATTGCATTCATATTTTTGCCACCCAAATGCATTATTTTACATTTTTCTACATTGAACCTCATTTGCCATGTAGTCGCCCACCCCATTAATTTGTTCAGGTCTTTTTGCAAGATTTCCAAATCCTGCGGAGAAGTTATTGCCCTGCTTAGCTTAGTATCGTCTGCAAATACAGAGATTGAACTGTTTATCCCATCCTCCAGGTCGTTTATGAACAAATTAAATAGGATTGGTCCCAGCACAGAACCCTGGGGAACCCCACTACCCACCCCTGACCATTCTGAGTACTCCCCATTTATCACCACCCTCTGAACACGCCCTTGTAGCCAGTTTTCAATCCATGTACTCACCCTATGATCCATGCCAACGCACCTTATTTTGTACAGTAAACGTTTATGGGGAACTGTGTCAAATGCTTTTGCAAAATCCAGATACACCACGTCTACGGGCCTTCCTTTATCTAGATGGCAACTCACCTCCTCATAGAAGGTTAATAGATTGGTTTGGCAAGAACGATTCTTCATGAATCCATGCTGATTACTGCTAATGATATCATTCTTATTACTAAAATCTTGTATATAGTCCCTTATCATCCCCTCCAAGAGTTTACATACTATTGATGTTAGGCTAACTGGTCTGTAATTCCCAGGGATGTTTTTTGGGCCCTTTTTAAATATTGGTGCTACATTGGCTTTTCTCCAATCAGCTGGTACCATTCCAGTCAATAGACTGTCTGTAAAAATTAGGAACGGTCTGGCAATCACCTGACTGAGTTCCCTAAGTACCCTCGGATGCAAGCCATCTGGTCCTGGTGATTTATTAATGTTAAGTTTCTCAAGTCTAATTTTAATTCCGTCCTCTGTTAACCATGTAGGTGCTTCCTGTGTTGTGTCATGAGGATAAACACTGCAGTTTTGGTTACTGAAGCCCCCTGATTCACTCGTGAAGACTGAGGAGAAGAATAAATTCAATACCTTTGCCATCTCCCCATCCTTTGTAACCAGATGTCCTTCCTCATTCTTTATGGGGCCAATATGGTCTGTCCTCCCTTTTTTACTGTTTATATACTTAAAGAATTTCTTGGGATTTTTTTTGCTCTCCTCCGCTATGTGTCTTTCATGTTCTATCTTAGCCATCCTAATTGCACCCTTACATTTCTTATTGCATTCTTTATAAATTCTGAATGCTGTGGATGATCCCTCAACCTTGTATTTTTGGAAGGCCTTCTCCTTTGCTTTTATATGCATTTTTACATTGGAGTTAAGCCATCCAGGATGTTTGTTCGCTCTTTTAAATTTATTACCCAATGGGATACATTGGCTAATGCCCTTATTTAATATGCTCTTAAAGCAAACCCATCTCTCCTCCGTATTCTTTGTTCCTAATATTTTATCCCAATTTATGCCTTTTAGCAAGGTTTGTAGTTTAGGGAAGTTGGCTCTTTTGAAATTCAGTGTCTTTGTGTTCCCTTCATGTCTCCTATTTGTGTGATTTATACTGAAACTAATTGACCTGTGATCGCTGTTACCTAAATTGCCCCGTATTTCCACATCTGTTATCAGGTCTGTATTGTTGGTAATCAGTAGATCTAGTAATGTTTTATTTCTAGTTAGTGCGTCTACCATCTGACCCATAAAATTGTCCTGCAAGACACTAAGGAACTGGCGAGCCTTAAATGAATGCGTGGTTCCCTCCGCCCAGTCTATGTCTGGATAATTAAAATCCCCCATTATGATAACACTTCCCATCCTTGCTGCTAATCCAATTTGTGATAGGAGATCCGTCTCCACTTCCTCCCTCAGGTTAGGGGGCCTATAGCATACTCCCAGTATTATTTTCCCCTTAGCTTCATCCCTTTGGAGCTCTACCCATAAAGATTCCACCTCCTCCCTAGCCCCCTCAGTGATGTCATCTCTCACATTCACTTGTACATTATTCTTGATATATAGGCATACCCCTCCCCCTTTTTTACCCTCTCTGTCCTTGCGGTATAGGGTATACCCTTGAATGTTTGCCAGCCAATCATGAGAGCTGTTGAACCAGGTCTCTGAAATTCCCACAAAATCCAAATCCTCCCTGTACAACAGTATCTCTAGTTCACCCATCTTGTCCGCCAGGCTCCTGGCATTGGTGAACATGCCACATAGTTTAGACCGGTCGCATATTGTCCTCGTATTGGGTGTTTCAAGATTGCAACTTGGACTTGCTACTATACTCACCTTGTGTTTTTGTGCTTTGGTTAACCTACCACTAATGCCCCCAATACTACCCTCTGGAATATCTTCCGCGCTGGCTATCACTGTCTCTGGACCCTCCCCCCCATCGCCTAGTTTAAAAACCCCTCTAACTTTTTGGCCATCTTCATTCCCAGCAGATCTGCACCCTCCTCATTTAGGTGCAGTCCGTCCCTTCTATAGTACCGGTTACCGACTGAGAAGTTGGCCCAGTCCTCCAGGAACCCAAACCCCTCCTTACTACACCAGCTCTTCAGCCACTTGTTTACTTCCCTAATCTCCCTCTGCCTCTCTGGTGTGGCTCGATGTACCAGTAGTATTCCTGAAAACACTACCTTGGAGGTCCTTTTCCTCAATTTAGCTCCTAAGTCCCTAAAATCGTTCTTTAGGACACTCCATCTGCCTCTGACTTTGTCATTGTTGCCAACGTGCACCATGACAGCCGGGTCTTCCCCAGCCCCTCCCAGTAATCTGTCCACAAGATCCGTGATGTGCCGAACCCGAGCGCCCGGTAGACAACATACTGTTCGGCGCTTCAGGTCTTGGTTACAGATTGCCCTCTCTGTCCTTCTAAGAATTGAGTCCCCTACCACCAGAATCTGTCTTTCCTTTCCCTTTGCTGCCCCCCCCTACTCTCACTGGAGGAGTTCTTCCCCTGGCAGCTAGGAGAGTCCCTCATCTCCAGCAGTGCTGGTCCCTGACTGGTTACACCAATGTCACTCAATGGAGCGTACTTATTGGGATGCCTCCCTGGCACTTCCCCCTCTACCCCTCCTGACTGTCACCCATCTACTCTTTGCTAGTGCCTGCACCTCTTTGTCTCTACCCGCCTCTGTGCTGGCCAATGCCGGCACCTGCCGTGTACGTTCCTGGCTCACCTTTAGTATGGAGGGACTTCTCAGTGCTGACAGTTGCTTCCCCAGATTCAGAACCTGGGCTTCCAGGGAAACAATGTGCTTACATTTTGCACAGCAGTATTCGCCCTCGATCGGATGATCAAGGAACGCATACATGCGGCAAGATGTACAAAGAGTCGCCTCTCCACACCCGCCGGGCATCGTACCTATTAAATTTGGTGAGGATTTGGGGATTTTACCCTGTCCAAATTACCTAACAACTAGCTTCCTGGCACTAATACTCAAGACAATACAGAGGTACACGACAAGACAATACACAGGTACACAATACACAAGTACTAACGATCCACACACACTACTCAGACAACACTCAGATACTCACACTACACAGGTACTATGACCCCTGTTATAACCTCCTGTTTTAAACTCTTGTTTTTAACTCCCACTTAATCCAGCTCCACTTACACCAAGCTCCACAGCTTCAAACTGAGCACGCTCAGACTGAGTCCTACAACAAGTTAAATAGGCACCTGTGAGCAATTAACCACACCCCTTAATTGATAGACTGATGAAACAAGAAAAAAAAAAAATTGTGAGTTTAATTTTTTTTTTTTTTTTTTTACTGAATTCTGAGATTAAGAGCACTTTCACACTGAGGCGCTTTACAGGCGTTACATCGCTAAAAATAGCGCCTGCATAGCTCCTGTAAAGAGCCTCTCCTGTGTCTCCAGTGTGAAAGCCCGAGGGTCGGTAAAAAAAGTCCTGCAAGCCACATCTTTGCAGCGCTGTAGGAGCGGTACATTCACCGCTCCTAAAGTGCCCCTTCCTATTGCAAACAATGGGCCAGCGGCGCTATGCGGGCAGTTTTAACCCTTTTTCGACCGCTAACGAGGGTTAAAACCGCCCCGCTATCGGCTGAATAGAGCTGCTAAAAGGGCGTTAAGCGGCGCTAAAAATAGCGCTGCTTTACCGCCGACGCCCACAACACCCCAGTCTAAAAGTAGCCTAAAAGTCAGAATTCTGAGATTTAAAGTCAGAATTCTGAGTTTATAAATAGAGTAGTCTCTATTAGGAGGATTTTAGGACCAATGAGCAATAATGTAACACCCACAGACCATCATTCTGCAGACATACAGTATCTCACAAAGGTGACTACACCCCTCACATTTTTGTGAATATTTTATCATATCTTTTCATGTGACAACACTGAAGAAATGACACTTTGCAACAATGTAAAGTAGTGAGTGTACAGCTTGTATAACAGTGTAAATTTGATGACCCCCTCAAAATAACTCAACACACAGACATTAATGTCTAAACCGCTGGCAACAAAAGTGAGTACACCCCCTAAGTGAAAATGTCCATATTGGCCCCAATTAGCTATTTTCCCTTCCCAGTTTCATGTGACTCATTAGTGTTACAAGGTGTGAATGGGGAGCAGGTGTGTTAAATTTGGTGTTATCGCTCTCATTCTCTCATATTGATCACTGGAAGTTCAACATGGCATCTCATGGCAAAGAGCTCTCTGAGGATCTGAAAAAAAGAATTGTTGCCCTACATAAAGATGGCCTAGGCTATAAGAAGATTGCCAAGATCCTGAAACTGAGCTGCAGCACGGTGGACAAGACCCTACAGCGGTTTAACAGGACAGATTCCACTCAGAACAAGCCTCGCCATGGTCGACCAAAGAAGTTGAGTGCATGTGCTCAGCGTCATATCCAGAAGTTGTCTTTTGGAAATAGACATATGAGTGCTGCCAGCAATGCTGCAGAGGTTGAAGGGGTGGGGGGTCAGCCTGTCAGTGCTCAGACCATACACCACACACTGCATCAAATTGGTCTGCATGGCTGTCGTCCCACTAGGAAGCCTCTTCTAAAGATGATGTACAAGAAAGCCTGCAAACAATTTGTTGAAGACAAGCAGACTAAGGACATGGGTTATGGAACCATGTCCTGTGGTCTAATGAGACCAAGATAAACTTATTTGGTTCAGATGGTGTCAAGCATGTGTGACCACAACCAGATGAGGAGTACAAAGATAAGTGTGTCTTGCCTAAAGTCAAGCATGGTGGAGGGAGTGTCGTGGTCTTGGGCTGTATGAGTGCTGCCAGCACTGAGGAGCTACAATTCATTGAGAGAACCATGAATACCAACACGTACTGTGACATACTGAAGTAGAGCATGATCCCCTCCCTTCGGAGACTGTGCTGCAGGGCAGTATTCCAACATGATAAGGACCCCAAACACACCTACAAGACGACCACTGCCTTGCTAAAGAAGCTGAGGGTAAAGCTGATGGACTTGCCAAGCATGTATCCAGACCTAAACCCTATTGAGCATCTGTGGGGCATCCTCAAATGGAAGGTGGAGGAGCGCAAGGTCTCTAACATCCACCAGCTCTGTGATGTCGTCATGGAGGAGAGGAAGAGGACTCCAGTGGCAACCTGTGAAGCTCTGGTGAACTCCATGCCCAAGAGGGTTAAGGCAGTGCTGAGAAATAATGGTGGTCACACAAAATATTGACACTGGTCCCAATTTGGACATTTTTACTTAGGGGTGTACTCACTTTTGTTGCCTGCAGTTTAGACATTAATGGCTGTGTGTTGAGTTATTTTGAGGGGACAGCAAATTTACACTGTTATACAAGCTGTACACTCACTACTTTACATTGTAGCAAAGTGTCATTTCTTCAGTGTTGTCACATGAAAAGATAGAAGAAAATATTTACAAAAATGTGAGCGGTGTACTCACTTTTGAGAGATACTGTACATGTCTTCTGTTCTATATATGGATATGTAAATCTATCCTAGTTAAAACACACATTATAGGGAAGCAGGCAGTGCTGGGATCTCTTGTTCCTCCGTATTCTCCTTCTCTGTCATCTGCTCCAACATAAAAAGCCATGCTGAAAAGCTGAAAAGTAAAAACGTGTGTGTGTGTGTAGGAAACATTATACTGTTGCCTACATGAGGGAATTTTGAATGGCAGCAGGACAATGTGTGTCTATGGTCACATCAAATTGATCACAAGAATTACCTTGCTGAACTTATACAGTTATGTCGCAGACAGTGAACCTCCTATTAAACATAAAAACAACACATGTATTGTGTGTTAGCTTACTGGTTAGAGCAACAGGCTCATATTGGTGAACTTGTGGGTTCTAATCTAGGTTAGAGCATTTTTTTTAGTTATATATATTTTTCATATATTGATATTATATTAAAGCATATTTATTTTATATTAAATATAAATAAATTTAAATATATTAAGCATATTTTAAAATCTGAATTAGTGAGGGCTTAAATTGTATTTTATCCATATATCTAAACTCATTTCAAGGTCTATTAACAATGACATCGATATGTTCAACACACAAAGTTGTTGTATATGCTGACTACTATAAATTAGAGAGTAGAGATTATTTAAAAAAAAATCTGTGCATATATTAGGGTGATTAGTATGACATCTTCAGTTCTCCGAAGACAGTTGCCAATTTCAGGAGACTGTCCCTGGGTAAGGATGTCCCTGGGAGCTGCATGACAACCATCATGCCCCACAATTTGGCCCTAGTCTCTGCACTATAAGTGGTTTACCCACAACCCGGGTGCACATTATGAAAGTGTACGAAGACTCCTGAATTTAGAAAGTGCACCAAACCCAAAGGATATAGGTATAGAATAAGTCTATGGCTAAGCGCAGCAAAGCCAGAGGAAAGCTGCAGGTACACTGTACTGCACCCGCAGTGTGGGTAAACCGCAGCACATTAGTGTGAAAAGCAGCCCTATACTTTTATACCCACTGTATTGTTTCACACTGACTTGAAGATCTCCTCTTTCCTGCTGCTGGTACCACTCTGGAGAACGCTAGTCGGCATAAGAGGCGGAGTGCATGATAATAGAAGAAATGGGCGCACACCACTGTAGATCAAAATCCTTTTTATTTGGACATCCCAAAACTACAGGAATCAGAATACTGGGTAGACGCGTTTCACCCACTTCACTTGCGCTTAGTCATTACACAAAATCATTCTTATATAGCCCCGCCTATGACAGGTGTCACCAGGTACTAATTGCATACTTCCTGTTACATAGACTTCACATGTGAAAGAGAAACCCATGAATATCGAATTATATATATATATATATATATATATATATATATATATATATATATATATATATATATATATATATATATATATATATATATATCACATATAAACAAAAGAAAAACAAACAAACCAAAAATGTGTATGTGCTCTAACAAGACAAAGTATTGCTCTATGTAGCACCCTCTACCAATAGGTAGGTGCTAGTGATGGGGTTTTACTATCTGCACAGGCAAATTTAGGCAGGCCTATGCAGGGCAGCCATCAGAAATTTTGGGGCCCCTTACATAGCTTTAGGTCTGGCCCCCCCCCCCAGGCCTGACCACAAACATTCCTCAAGGCCCACCCACTGTCTGTCCCACCAAATCCACCCACTGGCCATCCCACCAACTCCTTAAATGCACCCACTTTTATTTTAATACTCTTACAACCCAATATATCCTCCATCCCATGTCCTCTTCCTCCTCCACTCCCATATCCTTCATCCCATGTTCTCCTCCATCCCATGTGCTCCTCTTCCTCTTTCAGTCCCTTCTCCCCCATCCCATGTCCTCCTCCTCCATCCCATGTCCTCTTCCTTTTCCACTACCATCTCCTCCATCCCATGTCCTCTTCCTCCTCCACTCCCAAATCTTCCATCACATGTCCTCCTTTTCCATCCCATGTGTTCCTCTTCCAGTTCCTTGTGCCCCATCCCATGTCCTCTTCCTCCTCCAGTTGCATCTTCTCCACCCCACATCATCCTCCTTTTGCAGTCCCATCTTCGCCATCCCATGTCCTCCTCTTCCTTCATTCTAGGTCCTCCTACCCCATCCCATGTCATCCTTCTCCAGTCTCATCTCCCCTCTAGGTCAGTCCTCTCTCACAGTGTCCTCCCTCTGTAGTCCTTCTATCCCTTCTGTGCCATCAGTACAGCCCAGATCCAGTTGGTGTAATCCCTCAGTATGTAGAGGAGAGGAGTGTGAAGGGTATGACAGTGGCAGAATGGGGAAGGATTTATTTTAATGGCAGCCTGTGGGGTGACCAGGGAGTGATGTTGGGTAGATAAGGGTCTGAGTGATGTTAATCAGCTGGATGTATGAAGTGGTCTGGAGGGTGATGCAAGCTGGGGGAGTAGGGGGCTGAGATGTGGTCAGATAGTCATGTTTATAATAAAAAAAAAAAACAATTGTGCTCAACTATCTACTAATATATAAAAGTTACATAATACAAAATTGGTACTCAAAGAAAACATCTTCCTGTTATAAGATGTAAATATATATTTATATAATCCAACCCCTAGCTCTCTGTGTACAGTATGTCCAGATTATGTGAAACTAATTTATGACAATTCATTTAGCCCTATGTTATCCAAGCTCTGAGTTTACAACATCAGAAGTGTAAACTCACACACACATTAGAACCTATGGAAACGATGGACTTGGTAGGGGGAGGCAATGGGAGGTGAGGACGTGAGAACGTAGCGTCCGTCACGGAGGGAGGGGTCCCAGTGTGGCAGCAGGAAGCCGCCTCGAGGAACGCTCTGTGAAGCCGCGGTGTATACATCACAAAGAGAGGAGAACCTCTGCTTGTCAGCAGGGAAGATGACAGCTACATGAGAAGAAAAGATACCGCTGGAGAAACATCCCAGGACACTCAGGAACGGCCGAAGCATAAGATAAGTGTAAACCGAAAGTGATCTGTGAAACAGCTTGTAAGCCCCGGCATCCCCCCCCTCCTCCTCCCCCTCTTCTCCCTTGTCTTGCGAACGGCTGGATGTCTGTGAAATAGCTGTGGGACTCGGTGTCCCGCTCCCCCCCTCCTCCCCCTCGTCGTCCCTGTCTCCCAAACGGCAGGCTAGAAGATTTATTGTCTGCAGTAGCCCTCAGCCATTAGCACTGGAGGATTCAAAGGAAGTTTTTCTCTGAGACACAGAACCTGTAAGAGTGGAGAGTGGAGAGGGTGAGAGGTGGATGGATGAGAGAGAACTGATTAACAGCATGAAAAGTGAAAGTCTTAAAGGACAGAAGTCAAGTGTATTCTGGAGATACTGAAGTTTAAACTCTGAGTGAAAATAACTTAACTGAACATCATTGAGAAAGTTGGTAATTGTGATAAAACATCAAGGGACTGCATTTAAAAACGCCAGGGAAGTATAAAAGAATATATGTGATCATCAGCTCATTAATGTTGTCAGCATAAAGTAGCTGAGTTGTGGAGGATAAAGGAATACATACCGGCATAAGAGATAAATGGTTAAAATCTGTATTAGAGCTGTGGTGGGGGAGGGGTAGAGGAGAGAGGGAGAACTAAATTTAGGAAAAACCAACAAACCACCAGAAGTATAACATTTAAAAATAAATAAATAAATAAACATAATCAGCTGGGAAAACATCTAAATCACTATAAAACACAACAGGATTGACATATGGGGCATCTCTAGATAGAGGTAAACCCTGGAACAGCTCTCTTACCTTTTACCTCTACTACCCATCCCCATAAACCTCTTTCGGTACCCCCTGCTCCAGTAAGACATTCTGCTCCCCCCTAACTAAGGGAGAGCAGGGAATTAAGGCTGGGTAAACGGATAAGAGAGATAAGAAGGGCAAAGATGAGTAAAAGCACAAATAAAACAACAAGAGGGGGCGCCCCTAAATCTCCAAAAGATAAACCAGGGGTCAGTACATTGAAGCAGTACATGACACAAGGAGCCAGCCCAAGAAATATGGAAGCGGAGAAGCAGGGAAAAGCAAAGGTGGAAAATAAAAAAGGGACAGATAAGAAGGCGGGTGAGACCCCAGAACACTCCAGGGAAGATTTTATATCAGAAGGGGAGTCCGAAAGTAGTAGGATAGAGGGGAGACCATCCGAGTCTCTCCCCCCCACAAAAGGAGAGATGAATGAGATGTTACTGAGACTGGAAAAGTCGATTAAAGCAGACATCAATATGATGAGAGGAGATCTGGGAAGCCTCCTGGATAGGGTAGAAGAAACAGAAAAAATAGTAGAAAATCAAAAGAAAGAACTAGAAACCCTTAAACAGCAAATGAAAATAGCACAACAAACCCAGAAGGAAATTCTCTATAAGCTGGAAGACCAGGAAAATAGAAATAGAAGACAGAATATAAGGTTACGATCAGTCCCAGAAAAAGAGGGAGAAGATTTGAGGAAAATGTGCATAATGTTGCTAGGCTCCCTTATAGATAAAAAGGATGAAGAACCCCTAAGAATAGAAAGAATACATCGGGTTGGATACCGGCGAAACCCAGAAGAGAGACCACGGGACATTATTATTAGATTTAGATTTTATGAGGATAAAATGGAGATCTGGAGAAAATTAAGAGGAAAACCACCCTTGACATATGAAGGAGCGGAGTTACAGGTGTATGCCGATTTATCCCAAGAAACCTTGACAAGAAGAAGATGCCTCAAACCCCTCTTAGAAAAAATGAGACAACAAAACATCAGATACAGCTGGGGGTTCCCAGCCTGCCTGATAGGATACAAAGAGGGGAGATCAGTAAAATTGCGCTTCCCCGAAGATCTAGAAGAGTTCTGTAGAAAACTGGACTTACAGATACCAGATATACCGGGTTGGATGGGGGGGGACTAGGGGGGATGGGGGGGAGGGGGGGAGAAAGGGGAAAAAAAAAAAAAAAATATATGAGGGGAGAAGCTTTACTTGTTCAGGGGGGAGGGGAGGAGGATTATTAAAAATAGAATGCACAGATCATTAAAAATAGAGGATGGCTGATTAACACCCCTTCAAACTTTCAATCTAAAGAAGGGGTGAGAGGCTACACTGGGTCCCACACCTTGGGACAAGTGGGTTTGTCAGACACCTTGATTTTCAGGGCGCCGGACAAACTGGGGGCTCATATAGGGCCAGGTGGGGAGAGGAGGGGGAAGGTGGATGGGTGGGGATGGAGGGAGGAGGGGGAGGGGGGGGGAGGGGGGGAGAGGGGATACTGAGCCCCATATTGTGGTACAAACAGGTCTGTTGATTGCCCTGATGTTCGGGGCATGGAGAAAACTAGGGACCCACTTGGGGCCAGGAGGGGAGGGGGGGGGGAGGGGGGAGGATGGATGGAGGGAGGGGGGGGGAGGAGGGGGAATGGGGAGTGGGGGGGGTAATTTGTGCATATGCATTGATAGAAAAAGGGGTAATTCAAGGTAGGCCAGAGGTACAAAAGATAGCAAACCCAGAAAAATGACAGCATTTAAATTCCTATCCTATAATGTAAAAGGGTTAAACTCAAACTTAAAAAGGCATAAAATTTTGAGGGAACTTAAAACCTATGGAGCAGGGGTGGTGTCCCTGCAGGAGACCCATTTAACACACGAATCAAATATTAGATTAAGATCAAAAGAATTCCCGAATTGGTTCTATGGAGATGCAATATCGAAAAGAGCAAGGGGAGTAGCGATAGGATTGGCTAAAGGAGTACAATTTAAATTAGGAGGTATGATGCAGGACCCAGGAGGGAGATTTTTATTCATCAGAGGAATACTTGGAGAAATAGAATGCACCCTCGCCAACATATACGCCCCTAATAAAAACCCAGTAAGGTTCCTGAAGGACACACTGGAGAAATTAATGGATTTTAGGAAGGGGGAACTTATAGTAATGGGTGACCTCAATATGTGCTTGGAACCAGAGATCGATAGTACGTCCGGGGCACAGGGGACGAATAACAGACAGATGAAGAAGATAAAACAGGAACTACATAAAAATCAACTGGTAGACATTTGGAGGATTATGAATGGTAAAACACGAGACTATACGTTTTACTCCCCTGTGCACCGGACGTACTCTAGGATTGATTACATCTTAGTAGACCATAGACTTTTAGACAGGATAGTAGGCTCAAAAATAGGAATAATCACAACATCAGACCATGCCCCTATTGAGATGGAGATGCAGATATACAGGGCTCAAGGGAAACAATCACTGTGGAGAATAAATGAAGACCTACTGCAAAATGAAGATATCTCCAAAAAAATAGAGAGAGAGCTAAAATTTTATTTTGCAACAAATGAAACAGGAGATACATCGGGATCGGTGACATGGGAAGCACATAAAGCCTACATAAGGGGAATAATAATAAAAGAGGGAGCAAGGAGAAAGAAGGAAAGGAAAAATAGGATGGGAAATGTTATAAAAGAAATTTTTTACTTAGAACAAGAACATAAAAAGCACAGAGGACACCACCAAACAACATACCTTGCACTGATCAATAAACGGGATGAATTAAAAAAGTTGATGGAACAAGAAACAAAGGAAAAATTCAACCAAATAGCTAAAGAAAGATATGTGTGGGGAAATAAGGCGGGAAAACACTTAGCCAGAATGCTCAGGAAAAAAAAAGCCCTAAACTTTATAGAAAAGATACAGGATAAACATGGGAAGATGGTTTATGAAACCAAAGAGATTGGTGAAGTATTTAAAAACTACTACAGTGAACTATATACGGAGGAGATTAATGGTGACCAGATAAGTGAGGAAAATAAAAACAGGAAGATAGAGGAATTCATAAAATGTGCCAAATTAACCAAGATTACAAAAAATACTAGAGAGGCCTTGGAGAAACCAATAACAGAGGAGGAGATATACAGAGCAATAGCAGATAGTACACAGGGGAAAAGCCCGGGTCCGGATGGGTTCACCACATATTACTACAAGAAATTTAAAGACATACTAGTCCCGAAAATGTGTAAGTACATGAACGGGGTGGGAAGTGAGTTTGAACTAAGTAGTGAGGCGCTTTTTGCTACAATCACCGTAATCCCCAAAGAGGCCAAAGACGCGACTCTATGCGCTAGTTATAGACCGATATCATTGATTAACGTAGACACAAAAATATATTCAAAGATACTGGCCACGAGGATAAAAGAATTGATGAATGGGGTGATTCATCCGGACCAAGTAGGCTTTATAGCAGGAAGGGAGGGAAGAGACAATGGGGTGAGAACCCTATTGTTGCTTCAGAAGAGAAGGGAGGAGGGACTCCCAGGCCTGCTCTTGTCAAGTGATGCCGAAAAGGCATTTGACAGGGTGGGCTGGGAGTTCCTGTTTAGAACCCTAGAAATAATAGGAATAGGCCCAAAGATGATAGGACGGATCAAAGCACTTTATAGAAAACCCAAGGCGGCCATTAAGATCAATGGAACCCTGTCGCCACCTTTCGAGATGAGGAGAGGGACAAGACAGGGATGCCCCCTGTCCCCCCTTCTCTTCGTGCTGGCTCTAGAACCCCTCCTGGCAACAATTAGAAATAACCCGGACATTGAAGGATTTAAGGTGGGAGAAGAGGAGCACAAATTGTCCGCTTATGCGGACGATGTGCTCTTCTATATAAGTAATCCCGGAAATACATTACCAAGATTGGTTAAAATATTAAAACAATATGGCGAAATAACAAATTTTAAGATCAATATGGGGAAATCGGAAATTCTAAAGATAAACGTGAGTAAAATAGAGGAGGAAAAACTGAAGAGAGATTTCCAATTCTGCTGGAAAAAAGAGATCAAATATCTGGGAATAATGCTCTCGAACTCCCCGGAAAAGATATATAGAAAAAACTATATCCATCTCTTGGATGAAATAAAGAGGGAAGGGAAAAAACTCCAGACAAAACCTCTCTCATGGATGGGGCGTATTAACGCCATAAAAATGGTCCTCTTACCTAAGATCACGTATAAATTTCAAATGTTACCTATTAAACTCCCACAAGAATATATTAGAAAACTGAAGTCAATAATCTCTAATATAATATGGAAAAACAAAAGATCAAGAATATCTCTCAAGACCCTAAAACAAGATAAAGACAAAGGGGGCCTTGCGGTCCCGGATATCCTAAAATATTATAAAGCAATAATTTTATCAAGAGCAATAGAATGGGCTAGGGATAACCAAGAAAAAAAATGGGTGAATATAGAGAATTACTATAGTAAAACACGTTTAGGATCTATTATTTGGAACCCTCCGAATCACAGAACAGTAGATGAGGGAACGCACGGTTTGACAAAAATAGTTTTAAAGACATGGGAGGTAGTATATAAACAGTTAGATAAGATTTATAATTCTCCCCTGATAGAATTAAAGGAGAATGAGTTTTTTGCACCAGGGAAAAGAGATATAGGTGGGAACTGGATAAAAAAAGACAAAGTACAGCTTAGAGAAATACTTAAAAAAGGGAAAATTGTCACAATCACTGAATTGAAACAAAACACTGACACATGGGTGATAGATGAATGGCGGTACATGCAATTAGACCGCTTCGTGAAAAATCTACCTCAACCGATAAGATCCGGAGAAAACTTGACAGCGTTAGAAAAATTATGTTGTTCGGAAAAAACAAAAAACACAGTATCTAAGCTATATAAATTAATATTGAAGGAAGAAGAAGCAGAGGTACCCACATTTATCAAAAAATGGGAAAAGGAATTGGGAACACAAAAAGACACGAGCACGATTAATAAAATGTTATTTTTGGCCCATAGCTCAGCGGCGGATATAAAAACGGCTGAGATGAATTATAAATGTATGGCAAGGTGGTATGCAACGCCAGATAGGATAAGTAAGTTCCAACATGGGAAATCGGCAGAGTGTTGGCGGGGCTGTGGAGGGATGGGTACTATGGCTCACATATGGTGGAGTTGCCCTGTAATTAAAAAATATTGGAAAAAAATCTTGAGATCGATAAAGGAGATTACAAAAATCGAGGTGAAGGAGGATCCATGGGTGTTCTCCTCCACGGCATAGAAGGGAATGTGAAACAATATAAAGCATCTCTGGTCCCACATTTATTGAACGCAGCAAAAAGATTAATCCCCAAAAATTGGGGGGGGGAAGAAAGTCCGGAGATGTGGGACTGGATAAATGCCGTGGAGGAGACCTACACCATGGAACAGTTTTCTTTGTATAAAGAGGAAAAGAGAGAAGTAGATAAATGGAAATGTTGGAAGGAGTTTAAAAAAACATGGAGTTATGCAGAAAAAATCAGGATTTAACTACCTACCAAATAGAACATAGGCATTGCACAGGGGTTAGGGGGGGAGAGGGGAGGGAGATGGGAGGGAGATGGGAGGGAGATGGGAGGGAGATGGGAGGGAGGGGGGGCTATATATATATATGTATACGGTTTCTTGTCTTTTTTTCTTCTTTTGTCTCTTTTTGATATCTGAAATAGTGAGATTTATAAATAAAGATAAAACCTTAGAAAAGGGGAACTAGGGGTTGAGCCTCATCAGGTGAGGGTAGGTTTTATATAACTATTTTTTTTGTAAACCACTGTTGTGTCCTTCCATTAAAAATAAAATTTATACGCCACAGTGATGAAGAGATGAGAAGAGACATATATGAGCGAGAAAGCTGAATTAGTCTCTCTAGGAATTTTCTGAGGTGGCAAAAGAAAAAAAAAAAAAAAAAAAAAAAAAGAAGTGTAAACTCACAACAAACACAGGGTTGCATTAATGGTTATACCGTACTTATCGGCGTATAACACGCGCCGGCGTATAACACGCACCCCAAGTTCAGGAGGGAATTTTAAGGAAAAAAACTTTTTAAGGAAAAAAACTTACATTTAAATGCCCATCAATGCATCCTTGTCAGTGTCCATCTCCAGCTTTGTCAGTGTCCATCTGCAGCCTTGTCAGATCATTTGCAGCCTTATCAGTGTCATTTGCATCCTTGTCAGTGTCATTTGCAGCCTTGGCAGATCATTTGCAGCCTTATTCGTGTAATTTGCATCCTTATTATTGTTATTTGGAGCCTGCCGAGATACACAGAGCCGGTCTCGGCTCTTCTCAGCTCCGCTCCTAGTCCCGCCCAGTCCCTCCATTGGACCTGTGTTATGTCCATCACAGGGCGAGACTGGGCGGGACTACGAGTGGAGCCGAGAAGAGACGAGACCGGCTCTGTGTATCTTGACAGCGGCGCCATATGAGTGACTGAGTGACTGAGCCGAGAAGAGCCGAGAAGAGCCAATATACATAGCTGAGTGTACTCGGCTAGGTTCGGCTAGCTCCGCTCACAGTCACGTCCAGTCCCTGTGTTATGTCCATCATAGGGCGGGACTGGGCGGGACTGGGCGTGACTGTGAGCGGAGCTAGCCGAACCTAGCCAAGTACACTCGGTTATCTATGTATATTGGCGGCCGGCTCGCTCCGCTCACAAAAAGCAGGAGTGATTGGCGGGGATCGGCGTATAACATGCACCCGCGATTTTCCCTTGATTTTAAGGTGAAAAAAGTGCGTGTTATACGCCGATAAATACGGTAATTATAAATTACATTCACATTATCTGGACAGAGTGGTGGGAGGATGTTTGTGTGCTAGCTTGGGAGATATCTGTGACACACGCTGTCTCTACATTCTCAGTGTCTCCTTATCACTGCAATACATACAAGACCTACAGAAACTTTTTGCAGCTTTTCTTCCAAGGAGACTTTGCTAAAGAAAAAACTAATCTCACCTCCTCCAACTGTGAGAAGCCGTCCCGGCCAGCACAGCTACAGTGAGCTCAGCCCCCCCTCTCAGCACACAGCACTGGTGATCGGAGTGAGATCTCACAGTGCAGGGAGGGCAGAAAGGAGCTGTGGAGATTCTAAATACAGACACACCAGCGCAGTGTATGTATTTAGAAGCAATGACACTGCTGCTGTCCCCACAGTAGTAAGTATCCCCCCCACACTTACCCTGGGTCCCCAGTTCACCCCTGGTCAGAATGGAGGAGCCTATACTCCATCGGCTAGGTAGGTGTGTTGTTATGATAAGCATCCTACACCTGTCAGAGTGCTTCATTGCATCGCCGGTCCTCAGAGAATATGAGAGTGGCCAAAGAATCGGCCCCCGCTCTGGCCCCTAGGGACACCAGGGCCCCTTACAGGTGTATGGGCTGTACCCCCCTGATGGCAGCCCTGGGCCTATGCTGCAAGCTAGGCCTGTCTGTTTTGATCTGAGGGCTGGGAGTGGTCAGAGTAGCAGTGGGTGTGACCACCTGTACTTTAGTTCTGAGGTGCCTCCCCTGCTTCTAGGGAGAATGTTCTAGAAGAGGGGCTGGGCCTGGAACTGGAGTGGCAGGCAGCTCATGTGGGAGCCCTGACCAATCCCCAACTGCTATTGGCAGGGTGAGGGCCTCCTATATAACCTGAGGTGATGTGCCAAAAGTCAGCTGAGTGAAGTGGAGGAGGGCACCCCCATCTGGGGGGGTGTGCCGATTGCAGGAGGAGGCCCAGGGAGAGCTGTGAAGTAACTTTGCCACTACACAGTCACTGGCAATATCTTTACCATCACACGGCCGTTAGTAAAGAACTCCTGGAGCAGAGGGGCAGGTGAAGCTGTCGGAACGCATGGTCCGTTCAAGTTCTCCATCAAGGACTCAGGGCAGTGAAATGTCGGTGAGTGTTACCACAGTGGAGGGCTGGATGTGCCAGGAAGTTTGTGAGGGAACTTTGCTTCTACACGATCATTGGCAAGGTCTTCATTTATTTACACGGTGAATTATGAGGAGTCCTGGATCAGAGGTGAGACTGTAGGGATCTGTGTCAAATTGATGTGGCCTGAGGGCGCATGGATTGCAAGTCGGGCTGGCTGGGAACAGTAGTCCACCATCCATAGAACTGCTTTAAACTGCTAGGCCTCTGGGGAGAGGTACTGCAGGCCTCAGGCCTAGTAGCAGCGAGCAAACATAGCCTGCTGGGAGACTTATTCAGAGTGGGTCTACCTTGCTCAAGAGGAGAAGATTTGACCTCAATTCAGAAATAAGTTTGTGTAAGAACTTCTGAGAACATTATACTTTACACGGTAAAGAGTAATGTCTTCATTTATTTACACAGTAATGAATGGAGAACTCTTGAAAGCAATGCTCTGCAGGAGTTGAGCAGAGGAGGAACAACGGTCTGCAAGGTAGTGCAGGAGGAAGAATCATAGCAGTTACATATGCTCATGATATCTTCTGGCTCTAACAATGTGCTTATTTTTGACAATCTTTTAAAATATGATGCCAATCAAATTGTACCATGGGCATCCCATATACCCTTTCCCATCCAAGTTGAAATCCCTCAATAAAACAAAAAACAAAACTAGCAAAAGGACTGTTCATTGTCCTTGGAAGTGATATATGGAAGTCTGGCAGCGGGGTGAATTGATGGATTGTCTGTTACTAGTGGCAACTACACCGCTACATCTATAAAGACTAAATAAATAAACATTGTCATAAAACACCATGCAGCCTTGTGTCAACCCATTTCCTTATACTATAAAAACAAATAGCCAATAGACAACAGTTTCCCCTCCCACCCTAATATAAACAACAATTGATACATATAAGCACATACGTATCAATAGATCGAGGAATCTTCTTTAATAGGAACAGGAAAAGACAAACAGCACAAGACACAAAGAGACAAAAAAGACAATTGCATGAAGCAAAGATAGGAAAACTCTTGTTGGTAGAAGGGTACAGGACAATGGCAGTCCTCACCAAAATAAAATGATCCTATTGACTCCGTTCAGCATTGAATTTGGATAGATTCAGGATATTATCAATAGACATCTCCGTGTTTTGTTTGCAGACGATGTCTGTGCAAGTATATTGCAGAGAGGTGTCAATATAGTATCCCGGAGGGCTCCCACATTAGGTCGCTCTTTATCCCCCAGTTTCTTTGCTAGTAAGACTATGAAATCAGTTACATGGCTACACTTCAAGGGAAACTTTAAGTGTGGAGCTACAGGCTGTCCATGCCGTGGTCACATCAAGGGTGGCAACACATTCTGCTCCTCAGTTACACAGAAGGAATATGACATTGATTCTTTCCATAATTGCAACCCCAATTATGTTGTGTACCTGCTTACTTGTGACATATGTCACATCCAATAGGTAGGTGGGACGACGAGACATCTCCAGGATCGCTTCAATGAGCATATACAGTAGGGACAGAAAGTATTCAGACCACCTTAAATTTTTACTCTTTGTTATATTGCAGCCATTTGCTAAAATCATTTAAGTTAATTTTTTTCCTTATTAATGTACACACAGCACCCCATATTGACAGAAAAACACAGAATTGTTGACATTTTTGCAGATTTATGAAAAAAGAAAAACTGAAATATCACATGGTCCTAAGTATTCAGACCCTTTGCTCAGTATTTAGTAGAAGCACCCTTTTGATCTAATACAGCCATGAGTCTTTTTGGGAAAGATGCAACAAGTTTTCCACACGTGGATTTGGGGATCCTCTGCCATTCCTCCTTGCAGATCCTCTCCAGTTCTGTCAGGTTGGATGGTAAACGTTGGTGGACAGCCATTTTTCGGTCTCTCCAGAGATGCTCAATTGGGTTTAAGTCAGGGCTCTGGCTGGGCCATTCAAGAACAGTCACGGAGTTGTTGTGAAGCCACCCTTTTGTTATTTTAGCTGTGTGCTTAGGGTCATTGTCTTGTTGGAAGGTAAACCTTCAGCCCAGTCTGAGGTCCTGAGCACTCTGGAGAAGGTTTTCGTCCAGGATACCCCTGTACTTGACCACATTCATCGTTCCCTTGATTGCAACCAGTCGTCCTGTCCCTGCAGCTGAAAAACACCCCCACAGCATGATGCTGCCACCACCATGCTTCACTGTTGAGACTGTATTGGACAGGTGATGAGCAGTGCCTGGTTTTCTCCACACATACCGCTTAGAATTAAGGCCAAAAAGTTCTATCTTGGTCTCATCAGACCAGAGTATCTTATTTCTCACCATCTTTGAGTCCTTCAGGTGTTTTTTAGCAAACTCCATGTGGGCTTTCATGTGTCTTGCACTGTGGAGAGGCCACTCTGCCATAAAGCCCCGACTGGTGGAGGGCTGCAGTGATGGTTGACTTTCTACAACTTTCTCCCATCTCCCAACTGCATCTCTGGTGCTCAGCCATAGTGATCTTTGGGTTCTTCTTTACCTCTCTCACCAAGGCTCTTCTCCCCCGATAGCTCAGTTTGGCCAGACGGCCAGCTCTAGGAAGGGTTCTGGTCGTCCCAAATGTTTTCCATTTAAGGATTATGGAGGCTACTGTGCTCTTAGGAACCTTAAGTGCAGCAGAAATTTTTTTGTAACCTTGGCCAGATCTGTGCCTTGCCACAATTCTGTCTCTGAGCTCTTCAGGCAGTTCCTTTGACCTTGTGTTTCTCATTTGCTCTGACATGAGCTGTAAGGTCTTATATAGACAGGTGTGTGGCTTTCCTAATCAAGTCCAATCAGTATAATCAAACACAGCTGGACTCAAATGAAGGTGTAGAACCATCTCAAAGATGATCAGAAGAAATGGACAGCACCTGAGTTAAATATATGAGTGTCACAGCAAAGGGTTTGAATACTTAGGAACATGTGATATTTCAGTTTTTCTTTTTTAATAAATCTGCAAAAATGTCAACAATTCTGTGTTTTTCTGTCAATATAGGGTGATGTGTGTACATTAATGAGGAAAAAAATGAACTTAAATGATTTTAGTAAATGGCTGCAATATAACAAAGAGTGAAAAATTTAAGGGGGTCTGAATACTTTCCGTCTCCACTGTATATATATATATATATATATATATATATACGTATATATATATATATATATATATATATATATATATATATATATATAAATGTATATATAAATGTATATATAAATGTATATATATATATAGATATATATATATAGATATATATATATCTATATATATATATATAGATATATATATATATATCTATATATATATGTATGTATATATATATAGATATATATATATATATAGATATATATATATATATATATATATCTATATATATATATATACATATATACATAGATATATATACCGTATTTATCGGCGTATAACACGCACCTTTTTCCCCTTAAAACCAGGGGAAAATTGCAGGTGCGTGTTATACGCCGATCCGCGAGCTATCCGAACCTACTCGGCTAGGTTCGGATAGCTCCGCTCGGGACTACGAGTGGAGCCGAAAGTGAACGAGAGCCGCCGGAAAGAGCCGAGGACCGGCTCTGTGTATTTCGGCGCCGGCGGCGCCATTTTCAAATCGCGATCGGCGATTTTGAAGCCCAGAGTGGCTGGGATCACTGGGGCAAGGCTGCACTGGGGAAGGCTGCACTGGGGAAGGCTGCACTGGGGAAGTCTGCACTGAAAAGGCTGCACTGGGGAAGTCTGCACTGACAAGGCTGCACTGGGGAAGTCTGCACTGACAAGGCTGCACAGACATGGCTGCACTGACAAGGCTGCACTGACAAGGCTGCAATGATGGGCATTTAAATGTAAGTTTTTTTTCCCTTCAACTTCCCGCCTAAAAGTTTTTTTTTCCTTAAAATTCCCTCCTAAATTGGGGTGCGTGTTATACGCCGGTGCGTGTTATACGCCGATAAATACGGTATATATATATATATATATATATATATATATATATATATACAGTGGAGACGGAAAGTATTCAGACCCCCTTAAATTTTTCACTCTTTGTTATATTGCAGCCATTTGCTAAAATCATTTAAGTTCATTTTTTTTCCTCATTAATGTACACACATCACCCCATATTGACAGAAAAACACAGAATTGTTGACATTTTTGTAGATATATATATATATATATATATATATATATATATATATACCGTGGGGCTAAAAACCGATCGACAAATGTGACTAAACATTTTAATTTGTGCCACAATGGGAATATTTCAGCCATGCATGTACGGGTCATTGAAAAATTGAAGGCCCCCAGTAGAGGTGGTGATGTGTTACGATTGCTCTGCCGGAGGGGGGTATTCTGGATTTTCCATCTTCAGACTCGCATCCCACAGGGGTTAAGCTGTGAGTGGGATGTGAGTCACTTTTATGAGTGGATTTCCTCCCTCTGGCAACAATCGATACACATTGATATGGTGGGTTCCATACCTGTGCAGAGGATGGTTGAAGATACATTACACTCACATATTCATTTTTATTAAAATATTTTTTGATTTCACTATTTGTGCTATATTGTGATGTGAGGTGTAACCATCCGATGTCTCTGTGCATGGAGATAATGTTCAGGTATGCATCTGGATACATATTCCTCTTCCATTCATCTTTGACAAATTCAGATATTCACTAGCTATTAGGTTGTAGATAAAGGTACAGATGAACGTGAAGTGTGTGAAACGCGTCTACCCAGCATTCTGATTCTTGTAGTTTTGGGATGTCCAAATAAAAAGGATTTTGATCTACAGTGGTGAGCGGCCATTTCTTCTATTATCATTGTGTGCGGAGGCGAGCCGAGGTGAGCACCTACTGGATCATTAGGCTTCCTGTTCTCACCTGGAGTGGCGGGTTTTCTTGTTTCATTGCAGTATCTCGCAGCACGCCAGCTCGGTGAGTGAAGTCCTTCCCTCAAGAGACCACCTTGTATCTTTTGTGTGACTGACATGTCAAATATTGACACAGATGCATCACAGGACATCAGTCGCACTTTTAGGCTGTTGGGAGACAATCCACTGAGAGCTAATGCCAGCAAAATTTTGAACAGCAACGCTAACAATGATGTGGTCTCCGTCCGTGTTCTCTCCCGTAAGCTTGAAAAAATCATGTCCAAGGAGATACAGGCATATTGGGACTCTAGCTCTCTCTCTGAATATCGGTCCAATGAATGGATACCGTGGGGATTGAGGGTTAAAAAGTTTCCCCACATTTAAATTGTTCGATGAATCCCTTAAACAACTATGGACTGATACCCTATATATCTGTTCCTTCACCTTAATTGATATCATAATAACATCAAAGAGGAAGGAAATGGAAGTGTTGCAACAGGAGATATCGGAACTACAACAAGCTCTCAAGCCGCTACAAGGTGTCACACAGTTTGCTACATTTGATTTACATTTGAATGAGAAATTTAATCGTTTGGAAAAATAAATTATATCAGGTAAAAAAGAGAAAATGCTACAAGATAAAATTGACTATGACACAAACAATGTATATGTTTGGAAGAGGATACACCACTGGAGTGGAACATCTCAATCAGCTGGTGGAGCACCTAAGCACGTCAGCTTCTCAGACACGGAGGGTGAACCCTGGAATAGCACCCTAGCTGGATCAGACTCCGATCAATCACCACCACATCCAGCCATCAGAGGTACACAAGCTGGCTTTACCTCTTCCACACAAAACAGAACAAAAAAGCGCAAGTCCCACAAGAGGGGACGGAATCAAAGTACAAAAAAAATGTCAAGGCTGCAGAGGAAGGAAAGATGGAGGAGCAGAAGAGGTATCCATCTCACAGGCAGCCACGCAAGTTGTAAATGATTATTCCAATGTTTTGAATGTATCTGAGAGTTTGTGTGGATAGTAAAAAATCATTTCATTGGACATTTGAATCTATTTGACACTATTCTTGATGTTAATAGATTTATTAGAAATTTTACTATTAAAAACATTATTTTGCAGCAGAAGGTGTTGATAATTCTATGTCATCTTTGTTTGGGCCTACTAACGGTGAATTGGAGGGTGCAGACTTTTGTTTCAGGGAATTATGTGTAGTTATATGGAAGATCTATTATCCCTTAATAATCCACCCACTGCACCAGTTGTTGACACTGGTGCCGTCAGACAGGTTATTTTCAATACCAGATCAGATTTCTATCCTTTCAATTCCCGCATCCCTGATATGACTAAATTTCAAAAATAAGTGGCGCGGGATCTGACGGCACTAGTCCAGCAGGCAATGGGAGGCACTACAGAATGGCGTGATAACCTGACTAGAGAGGAAAGGAAATCTTTAAAAGACCTAGAGGAAGATGACTCCATGTCATGATTTTTTCAAGTGCAGAATTCTCTTCAAGTTATAGTTCAAACACGCCGAGTGATTAGGACCTTACAGGAAGATCCTCCTTCCATAATACAATAGAAATTATCACTAATGCAGAGATAAACAAATAACACACAGAGTTTATAAAATACTTTCATTGTCTTTTAAGGGAACCTGTTAGTGTAGTAGCTTTTATATCTATTTATTTTTTGCCAATCAGCAGAGGAGAGATATTTGTTTGTGCATGTACATTGTAGTTACATAGTTACATAGTTACATAGTAGGTGAGGTTGAAAAAAGACACAAGTCCATCAAGTCCAACCTATGTGTGTGATTATGTGTCAGTATTACATTACATATCCCTGTATATTGCGGTCATTCAGGTGATTATCTAATAGTTTCTTGAAGCTATCAATGCTCCCCGCTGAGACCACTGCCTGTGGAAGGGAATTCCACATCCTTGCCGCTCTTACAGTAAAGAACCCTCTACGTAGTTTAAGGTTAAACCTCTTTTCTTCTAATTGTAATGAGTGGCCACGAGTCTTATTAAACTCTCTTCTGCGAAAAAGTTTTATCCCTATTGTGGGGTCACCAGTATAGTATTTGTAAATTGAAATCATATTCCCTCTCAAGCGTCTCTTCTCCAGAGAGAATAAGTTCAGTGCTCGCAACCTTTCCTCATAACTAAGATCCTCCAGACCCTTTATTAGCTTTGTTGCCCTTCTTTGTACTCGCTCCATTTCCAGTACGTCCCTCCTGAGGACTGGTGCCCAGAACTGGACAGCATACTCCAGGTGCGGGCGGACCAGAGTCTTGTAGAGCGGGAGAATTATCGTTTTATCTCTGCAGTTGATCCCCCTTTTAACGCATGCCAATATTCTGTTTGCTTTATTAGCAGCAGCTTGGCATTGCATGCCATTGCTGAGCCTATCATCCACTAGGACCCCCAGGTCCTTTTCCATCCTAGATTCCCCCAGAGGTTCTCCCCCCAGTGTATAGATTGCATTCATATTTTTGCCACCCAAATGCATTATTTTACATTTTTCTACATTGAACCTCATTTGCCATGTAGTCGCCCACCCCATTAATTTGTTCAGGTCTTTTTGCAAGATTTCCACATCCTGCGGAGAAGTTATTGCCCTGCTTAGCTTAGTATCGTCTGCAAATACAGAGATTGAACTGTTTATCCCATCCTCCAGGTCGTTTATGAACAAATTAAATAGGATTGGTCCCAGCACAGAACCCTGGGGAACCCCACTACCCACCCCTGACCATTCTGAGTACTCCCCATTTATCACCACCCTCTGAACACGCCCTTGTAGCCAGTTTTCAATCCATGTACTCACCCTATGGTCCATGCCAACACACCTTATTTTGTACAGTAAACGTTTATGGGGAACTGTGTCAAATGCTTTTGCAAAATCCAGATACACCACGTCTACGGGCCTTCCTTTATCTAGATGGCAACTCACCTCCTCATAGAAGGTTAATAGATTGGTTTGGCAAGAACGATTCTTCATGAATCCATGCTGATTACTGCTAATGATATCATTCTTATTACTAAAATCTTGTATATAGTCCCTTATCATCCCCTCCAAGAGTTTACATACTATTGATGTTAGGCTAACTGGTCTGTAATTCTCAGGGATGTTTTTTGGGCCCTTTTTAAATATTGGTGCTACATTGGCTTTTCTCCAATCAGCTGGTACCATTCCAGTCAATAGACTGTCTGTAAAAATTAGGAACAACGGTCTGGCAATCACCTGACTGAGTTCCCTAAGTACCCTCGGATGCAAGCCATCTGGTCCCGGTGATTTATTAATGTTAAGTTTCTCAAGTTTAATTTTAATTCCGTCCTCTGTTAACCATGTAGGTGCTTCCTGTGTTGTGTCATGAGGATAAACACTGCAGTTTTGGTTACTGAAGCCCCCCGATTCACTCGTGAAGGCTGAGGAGAAGAATAAATTCAATACCTTTGCCATCTCCCCATCCTTTGTAACCAGATGTCCTTCCTCATTCTTTATGGGGCCAATATGGTCTGTCCTCCCTTTTTTACTGTTTACATACTTAAAGAATTTCTTGGGATTTTTTTTGCTCTCCTCCGCTATGTGTCTTTCATGTTCTATCTTAGCCAACCTAATTGCACCCTTACATTTCTTATTGCATTCTTTATAAATTCTGAATGCTGTGAATGATCCCTCAACCTTGTATTTTTGGAAGGCCTTCTCCTTTGCTTTTATATGCATTTTTACATTGGAGTTAAGCCATCCAGGATGTTTGTTCACTCTTTTAAATTTATTACCCAATGGGATACATTGGCTAATGCCCTTATTTAATATGCTCTTAAAGCAAACCCATCTCTCCTCCGTATTCTTTGTTCCTAATATTTTATCCCAATTTATGCCTTTTAGCAAGGTTTGTAGTTTAGGGAAGTTGGCTCTTTTGAAATTCAGTGTCTTTGTGTTCCCTTCATGTCTCCTATTTGTGTGATTTATACTGAAACTAATTGACCTGTGATCGCTGTTACCTAAATTGCCCCGTATTTCCACATCTGTTATCAGGTCTGTATTGTTGGTAATCAGTAGATCTAGTAATGTTTTATTTCTAGTTGGTGCGTCTACCATCTGACCCATAAAATTGTCCTGCAAGACACTAAGGAACTGGAGAGCCTTAAATGAATGCGTGGTTCCCTCCGCCCAGTCTATGTCTGGATAATTAAAATCCCCCATTATTCCCATCCTTGCTGCTAATCCAATTTGTGATAGGAGATCCGTCTCCACTTCCTCCCTCAGGTTAGGGGGCCTATAGCATACTCCCAGTATTATTTTCCCCTTAGCTTCATCCCTTTGGAGCTCTACCCATAAAGATTCCACCTCCTCCCTAGCCCCCTCAGTGATGTCATCTCTCACATTCACTTGTACATTATTCTTGATATATAGGCATACCCCTCCCCCTTTTTTACCCTCTCTGTCCTTGCGGTATAGGGTATACCCTTGAATGTTTGCCAGCCAATCATGAGAGCTGTTGAACCAGGTCTCTGAAATTCCCACAAAATCCAAATCCTCCTTGTACAACAGTATCTCTAGTTTACCCATCTTGTCCGCCAGGCTCCTGGCATTGGTGAACATGCCACATAGTTTAGACCGGTCGCATATTGTCCTCGTATTGGGTGTTTCAAGATTGCAACTTGGACTTGCTACTATACTCACCTTGTGTTTTTGTGCTTTGGTTAACCTACCACTAATGCCCCCAATACTACCCTCTGGAATATCTTCCGCGCTGGCTATCACTGTCTCTGGACCCTCCCCCCCATCGCCTAGTTTAAAAACCCCTCTAACTTTTTGGCCATCTTCATTCCCAGCAGATCTGCACCCTCCTCATTTAGGTGCAGTCCGTCCCTTCTATAGTACCGGTTACCGACTGAGAAGTCGGCCCAGTCCTCCAGGAACCCAAACCCCTCCTTACTACACCAGCTCTTCAGCCACTTGTTTACTTCCCTAATCTCCCTCTGCCTCTCTGGTGTGGCTCGATGTACCGGTAGTATTCCTGAGAACACTACCTTGGAGGTCCTTTTCCTCAATTTAGCTCCTAAGTCCCTAAAATCGTTCTTTAGGACACTCCATCTGCCTCTGACTTTGTCATTGGTGCCAACGTGCACCATGACAGCAGGGTCTTCCCCAGCCCCTCCCAGTAATCTGTCCACAAGATCCGTGATGTGCCGAACCCGAGCGCCCCGTAGACAACATACTGTTCGGCGCTTCAGGTCTTGGTTACAGATTGCCCTCTCTGTCCTTCTAAGAATTGAGTCCCCTACCACCAGAATCTGTCTTTCCTTTCCCTTTGCTGCCCCCCCACTCTCACTGGAGGAGTTCTTCCCCTGGCAGCTAGGAGAGTCCCTCATCTCCAGCAGTGCTGGTCCCTGACTGGTTACACCAATGTCACTCAATGGAGCATACTTATTGGGATGCTCCAGTCCTGGATCGGTCTCCCTGGCACTTCCCCCTCTACCCCTCCTGACTGTCACCCATCTACTCTTTGCTAGTGCCTGCACCTCTTTGTCTCCACCCGCCTCTGTGCTGGCCCCTGCCGGCACCTGCCGTGTACGTTCCTGGCTCAGTTCACACACATAGTTTAGCTCAGGGGTCAGCAGCCTGTAGATCCTGACCAGGTGACTGATAGATCATTGGTTTGGGCTTGCTGACCCACCATTCCACCATTCCAGAGCATCCGAGTGCAATTCAGAGGGACCCACCTTCCATATATCAATAGAAATGACCACTAATGCAGAGATAAACAAATAACACAGAATATATTAACCACTACGCGCCCGTGCTATAGCCAAAAGACGGCTACAGTGTGGCGCTTAATTGCCGGGAGGGCATCCCTGGGTGTCTTCCTGTTTACTTGTTCCCCACGTGCCGCCGCGGTCGCGCATCAAGGAAAATCTGTGTTGGCCATGTCCCATTGGACACAGCCAATCACAGATCATGCTAAATGGCCAATCACAGTGGCCATTTAGCACTCAATCAGTGTGTCCAATGAGAGATGATCTCAAATGTAAACATACAACTGTACGCTGAAATATAGCAGTCCCGCTATAAGTCGTTGATCACCGCCATTACTAGTAAAAAATAAAAAAAAATATCCCAGAGTTTGTAGACGCTATGACTTTTGCGCAAACCAATCAACATACGTTTATTGGGATTTTTTACCAAAAAAATGTAGCAGAATACATATTGGCCTAAACTGATGAAAAAATTTGATTTTTAAAATGTATTTATTGGATGTGTTTCGTAGTAGAAAGTAAAAAATATAAATCTTTATTGTGGAAAAAAAATTGTTGGTCTTTTTTTGTTTATGGCACAAAAAAAATGCAGATGTGATGAAATACGACCAAAAGAAAGCGCTATATGTGGGAAAAAAAAGGACATACATTTTGTTTGGGATCAGCATGGTCGCACGCCCACGCAATTGTCAGTTAAAGTGACACAGTGCCATTTTGCAAAAAAATGGCCTGGTCATGAAGGGGGGTAAATCTTAAGGAGGTCAAGTGGTTAAAGCTAAATTTGCATGCTCTGTTTCTTCCGGATATGGGACTCTCCAAAAAGTGCATAAAAGCTGTGCTGCCAATGACTTCAATTTTTCCTATCTGCTGTGTGGACACAAATGATATTATTTTATTATTGCAATCTGCTTGTTCTCTTGCTCTCACAAATAGTAGAAATCTTGAACAGTTTTTAAATGACGTGCATAAAATCTGTAAACTTGTCCTTTCTCTTGCTAGGAAAATTCAAGCCCATTTCCGGGGGAAAATTAGGATCTGGTTACTCTCTCCTTCATAAATTGTGACCTTGACAATGATGACTTCAAAGACATGTGGCACATATGTATGCTGTTTTCATCTTCAGTGTCCAAAGCAAAGGCACTGATAAACAAATTCCTGGTGTAAAATGCCTGTAAAATGCACCTCCTAAATTAAAAACTGTTCACACTGCATTGTTAGTTATGTTACTAAGCTATATGTTTACTGCACTGAATTGTTTATTTCCTGATGCTAAATGCATGCTCAGCCTCTCAGAAATTGCAACCATTTTAAACAGGCTATCTAGCTGTGGTGCAAACCTATATTTCCATTGGCCGTGTCCAAAAAAGACACATTTTTTTCCAATGCTAAATGCCTGCTCAAGCTCTTAGAAATTGCTGCCTGTACACACTTGTTCAGATTTTTAAGTTGTGATGCAAACCTGTATGCTATTTCCATTGTCTATGTTCCACAAAAAAAAAAAAAAAAAACCTTCCCTTTGGGGTTAAATGTTCACTCATAAATTGCAACCTTTCTAAACAGATTTTGTAAGCGGTGGTGCAAACCTGTATGCTCTATTTTATCATCATTGTCCAAAAAAGAAATGTTTTGTTTAGATCTTAATCCCACCCAGATAATACTATAAAGAGCTGTCTAAATTAAGCAAAGTTGGAATGTTTAATGAATACTATTCATATAGCATTTTTATGTTTGTATTACATGTTAAATCCCCTTAAATCTCAACCATTATTGTTCTCTGTAAAAAAAAATTGTGTTAGTTCTGAGAGGACCGTGGGCTGTGCCCAAACTGTAATCTCAGAAGTAACCATTTTGTGTAGTTTGAAAACCTCTCAATTTCCTGCAGCGTTGACACTGAAGAGTACCAAAGCATCTTTGTGATGATGTTTGCTGTCAATGAGATTAACAAGGACTCCAATCTTCTGCCCAATGTTACCCTGGGCTATCAAATATTTAGTACGTGTTCTGATCCAATGAAAACTTTGGCATATGTCATAAATATATTGTCTGGAAAAACGAAAGCTCCTAACTATTACTGTAAGGGACATGGAGAAGTGGCTGGTTTTATTGGTGACACTACTTTCCAATCAAGTCATGCAATGGCTCAGTTACTTAGTCTGTATCGATATACACAGGTAAGTGATCACTTTGATATATTATGTATGTAATATGGTGTGTTCAATAGATCACTTAGTACAGTCTAGGTAAAATTTTCAAAGCTTTACTAATCTTTAAGGGTGCAGATCAAAATGAACAGAAATGTGTTTATACATTTAGGGCACTGACAACATAGTCATTTAAGGGAAATATATAATGACCATTATCCACACAGCCCACTAGGTCCCACCATATTACTAACCATGTTCAATGCTTGAATGAGAGAGCACTCCAGATGGCTTCATCCAACCATGTCCCCTCTTAGGTTACGTCATCTGAAGGCCACGCCCCCTTGTGATGTCACCACCCAGGGCATGATGGGTCCATGACGTCACAGGGTGTGTGGCCTCCATATGACATAATCTGATTGCCACGCCCCCATCGTTATTTAAGAAATGCAGGACATCGGCGCCAACAGATCAGCGGGATGCAGAATCAGAGTGGAAGAAGAAGCGGGGGGAGAAGGAGAAGACTGGAGGATGAAGATGCGGGAGAAGATGGAGGAAGAACAGAGGCAGAAGCGGAGAAGAAGAAGATTTTTAATAAAAGACTTGTCAAAAACTGTCTACTGTATTTTTTAACACTACACTACTTTTTTTAGTGAATGGGTAGGGGTACAATGTACCCCATACTCATTCATATGGGGGGGCTGGGATCTGGGGCCCCCCTTGTTAAAGGGGGCTTCCAGATTCTGATAAGCCCCCACCCGCAGACCCCGACAACCACCGGGCAAGGGTTGCTGGGAAAAGGCCCTTGTCCCCATTAACATGGGGGCAAGGTGCTTTGGGGTGGGGGGTGCAGAGCCCCCTCTGCCTAAAAGCACCCATCCCCCCATGTTGAGGGCATGCGGCCTGGTATGGTTCAAGGGGGGGCGTTCACTTGCCCCCTCCCTTTCCTGACCTGCTGGGCTGCATGCTCAGATAAGGGTCTGGTATGGATTTTGGAGGGACCTCCACACCATTTTTTTTTAGATTTTGGTGTGTGGGGGGTCCCCTCTGAATCCATACTAGACCCAAGGACCTGGTATGGACTTGGGGGGAACCCCACACTGTTTTTTTTCCCAATTTTTTTTTTTTAGTCGGCAATTCTTTTTTTTTTACATTCAGTGGGAAGCCCGCTGACAACTGATGACTCATCGGTTGTTAAGGACACGGCGGCCGGCTTCCCGGCCCCCTCCTTAGCAACCAGTTATATACAGTGTAAAAAAGCCCCGCAGAGCGCAAATCTTGGCAAAATCGCGGTAAAATCGTGGTAAAAACGTGTGTCCAAAAATGCGCCAAAGCACTGCAGAAACAAACGCTCAAAAGCAACATGCATGGATATGCATCGAGCCTAAGATCCAATTTTATCTTATTGTATCTCTCGCAATCTGAACGGATACAGAGTAATTGAGAGAGATAAAAGGATGAAATCTAATGGATGGAATTAATTGGTTTAAAAGACTTCAGGACTTTACTAGCACCCCATTGACCGCAACAACGTTACTCTATGTGACAGACCTAGCCGGGAGAGAGACTTTTGGAGGGGACTGTATGCTAGCCTCTTGCCGATCGATCGGGGGCCCTTGCATTTGGGGGAACGGTGCTCTTTGTGAGCTGTATGCCTGGGGACCCTTGAGGTGGTATTACTGTGGATTTGGGTCCTGGTCCCCAGGACACACAGACTCTGGGGACCCTGGATTTGCCATATTGGAATAGTGGCTGATTCATAATGCTGGGACAGATACTGTTAGGAGATGCTGATGTAAATTCCAACACCTGTCTGTCTATTGTCTGCTAAAATGTGTATTGTAAATAAGTCTACTATGGGATCTAAGAGTCATTAGATCCCCATTGTTATTTGTGCTAATTAACTCTCCTATTGTGTGAAGAAGAGTCTATGTTGATTGTGATAATGTTGATTGGATTTTCTGAACTACAAGACGGCCAGTCTGGCCTAACGGTCATGTCTGAGTCATCTAGGCTGTCTAAAGGGATGAGTTAATTAGCTCATGTTAATTAGGTTAATTAGGTTGCAGCTGTATTGTTAGAGTAATATGAGCAGGAGGTCTGCACTTCCACTTTTAGTGTATAAAAGCCTGTATTTTGCAATAAAAGAGAGTCCTGTTTGAACTTACATACAGCCTGCCTGGTGTTTGTTCTGAGCTATCACAACTGGACTAGAACGGCACAGAGCTGTAGTTCTAGTCCCGGAGCATCGGATGACCGAACCATCAGACGTTGTAATCTGATTCAATAGCTGCAGAGGAGTGTCGGGAGAGTGGAACTGAGCGAGCAAGGGGCTTGTTACACTCTATAAACCCACAACCCCAAACAGGACTTCATGTCTCTGTTTCTGTTCTATGATCACCTCCTCTAAAAATAACTTTCATAATATGACCAACTTTTTACATTCCTTGAAATGTGGAAGAGGAGGTGACCTTTAACTACTTGCTAACTGGGCACTTATACCCCTTTCCTGCCTAGGCCAATTGTCAGCTTTTAACGCTTTGAATGACAATTGCGCGGTCATGCAACACTGTACCCATAAGAAATTGTTATCATTTTTTTCACACAAATATAGCTTTCTTTTAGTGGTATTTAATCACCACTGGGTTTTGTATTTTTTGATAAAGAAAAAAAATGAAAATTAAAAAAAAAATGTTTTTCATATTTTTTTGTTATAAAATTTAGCGAACAGGTAATTTTTCTTCACTGATGAGGGGGCATGGATGGACACTGATAGGCTGCACTGATGGGCGCATGATAGGTGGCACTGATGGGCACTGATAGGGGGCACAGATGGGCTCTGATAGACGGCACTGATGTGACAGCACTGATAGAGAGGTGGCACTGATAGGTGGCACTGATGGGCACTGATATGTGGCACTGATAGGCAGCACTGTTAGATGACACTGAGGATGTGGCACTGATTGGCTGCACTGATAGACACTGATAGGTGGCACATGTGGGAACTGATTAGCAGTACTGATGGGCACTGATGGGCACTGATTAGCAGCACTGCAGGACGCTGAACATCCAAACAAAAGAACTCACTGCTCCAGGTGAGACAGGAAGCCTAATGATATCATGGGTGCCCCCCTCGGCTCGCCTCCACATACGATCAACACTGAAGAAATGGCTGCACTCCAAGATCCATCAAAATTCTTATTTAATAAATGAACATCCCAAGTGTTACAGACAGTTCATTCAGTTTATTCATAAGTGCACCTGGTAGTGTGTGAAACGTGTCTACCATTTGAACTGTCTGTAACACTTGGGATGTTCGTTCATTAAATAAGAATTTTGTTGGATCTTAGAGTGCAGCCATTTCTTCAGTGTTGACTGCAGGGCACTGATTAGTGGCACTGGAGGGCATTGATTAGCAGTGCTAATGGGCACGTATAGAAGGCACTGGTAGTCACTGATTAGTGGCACTGGAGGGCACTGATTAGTGGTACTGATGTGCACTCTGTGGGACCGATGTCCCCCCAACAGAAGCCAGTTAACAGCCTTCTTCTTTTCTGCACACTAACAGCGTTTTAAGCCCATGCTGTAGTCGTATTTTGGCTATAGCGCAGGCACCAAGTAGTTAAAGAGGAACAATCTCAGGTCTGCATGACTGTGCTGGAGACAATTCACACAGGTACATTCTAACTTTTGTAGCACCCTCTACCATAGGTAGGTGCTAGAATAGGATTTTTCTAGGTAAAACTGTCAGCGCAGGTAAATTTAGGCAGGCCTATGCTTCAGGCTAGGCCTGCTTGTTTTGATCTGGGGGCAGGGAGTGCTTAGTGTAGCGATGGGTGTGACCACCTGTGCTCTGGTTGTGAGGTGCCTCCCCTGCTTCCAGGGAGATTGTTCTGGAAGAGAGGCAGGACCTGGAACTGGAGTGGCAGGCAGCTCATGTGAGGAGCCCTGACCAATCCCCACTTGGTATTGGCAGGGGGCAGGCCTCCCATATAAGCTGAGGTCACATGCTGCTGGGGGTTGTCAACCAAGAGAAGTGGAGGATAGAATACTAGGTAGCTGCTGTAGGGTTTCCCCATCTGGGGGGGAGGGGCTCTCCACGCGGAGAGGCTGGGGAGAGCTGTGAGGAATCCTCATCCTTACACGGTCGTGGATGAGGTCTGAGTCTGTACACGGTCACAGATGAGGAATTCCTGGAACAGAAGGGCAGGAGGTGCTGCTGGAACGTATGTCCGGATAAAGTTCTCCATCATGGACTTGGGGCAGGAGAAGGTCAGTTTGTATACCACAGTGGAGTGCTGGGTGCGGAGGCATGCCAGGGAGTCTGGGAGGGAACTTCATCCTTACACAGTCACGGATGAAGTCCTCATCTTTACACAGTCATTGGTGAGGAGTCCTGGAACAGAGGAGAGACTGTGGAGTGTAGTGTCAAGTCGCTGTGGCCTGAGGGCGCAGGATTTGCCGGTGTTCTGCCGAGAAAGTTCTGCTCGGTGGATAAGGACCCCCCCCTACTGCGCAGGCGCTGCGCCTGTGCAGTAGGAGCCGGTGGAAATAGCCGAAGGTGAATAGTTGAAAATCAGCTGTACACAGCGCCTGTAAGAGGGCCCCTCGCGGGCTCGCTTCGCTCGCCACGCTTCAGGCACGGCCTCGCTTAGCTGTTCACGCTTCGGGCACGGGCTCACTTCGCTCGGCTCTTTTTTATTCCCCCTCTAGGTCCACTTGGATGTTGGGGCTTGAACCTGGACCTAGGGCACAGGCGCCGTGTACAGCTGATTGACGATTTTGAGCTTTAGCTATCTTCGGCGGCTCATAGTAGTTTGTACTGTGCAGGCGCTGCACCTGCGCAGTACAGGGGGGGTCCTTATCCGCCGAGGGAACTTTCTCGGCAAGACACCGGCCAGACTAGCTGGGAGCAGTAATCCATCTGTTACCATGTGCTACTAACTTGCTAGGCCGCTGGGGAGAGCTGCTGCAGACCTCTGGCCTAGTAATAGCACTCAAGTAACATTGTTTAAGCAACATTACAATAGTAATTAAGTACAGCCAGCCAGCTGAGGTTATTCAGAGTGATCCCTTTTGGACATACTGAAGATGTGAGACAGGAATCTAACGGTTTTACAGTGGAAGATTTGTGCAGGAGGAGAAAAGTCCTGGGAGTGATATTCTGCAAGAGCTAGTGCAGAAGAGGAGGAGCAATGGTCTGCATGGAGATATGCAGGGGAGGATTATGTGAATGTCAGGAGTACAACAGTTCTTCAGGCCTAAATCTACTAATAAATGTTCTCTAAATGTGATGGCATTTTAATAAGTTCTATGGGCATCCCATATTCCCCTTTACACCAACCAAGTTATGTCCCTCAATAAACAAAAACAAAACAACGCAAATGACTGTTCATTGTCTCTGAGGTGAAAGATGGAAGTCTGGCACCAAGGTGAAATGGTGGATGTTAGTTACTAGTAGCAACCAAGCGCTACACTTTATTACTAATAGAGTCTTTTATTGCACTTCATCTTTTTCACTTTTGTTTTGATGTATGCTTGCATTCCTTTTGCCAGATCCGAGCAAGCTGCAGAATTGTTATATGCAATTGCAGGGGACTATATGGACTTTGAATTGGATTAGAAGAAGGGTGGACTGGATAAGTTGTTTGTTCAATGTAATCAAATTAAGTACTGTATATCTCAGGCTGACGTTATTGATTTTACAGCAGCCCAAAAGTGAGCACCTGTTGTAGGTGAATTAATGTGAGGATGTAGATGATAAGTAGACCTTGCGTGCCATCATAAACTTGTATCTCTATGATATAAATTCCAACAAGTATTTATTTTTATAGAACAGACAAATAAATATGATAAAGAAATCTTTGTTTATAGTGGGATATATGAGGTGGGGAAGGTATGGCATCAGCCCTGGGCATCACTTGAGGGGGACCTTACTTAGCAGTAGGGCCCACTCCCCCACCTGTTGTTGACTGCTGGGCCTGCCAGTGTCATAGAAACCAAAGATGTGTGGGTCTCAGCATTTACAGGGGGACAGAATGCCCATTTAGACCTGTCCCTACTCCTTGGCTCCAGGCCCTGGCCATGTTCCTATGCTGTTAGTAAGGTTTGCATAAGGGAACTCTTCTGATGTATAAGGGGGGCTCTAGTAATTAAGAGTAGGGCTCTGATGTGCAAGGGGAAAGGCCTGATGACTAATGGAAGGACTCTGAGGTGCCAGGGGAAATTCTGCTGTATAAAGAATGATCTGATGGGTAAGGGGGGTTCTGATGTATAAGGGAGGGCTCTGAAGTGTAAGAGAGGACTGAGGGATGCTCTAATGCACAAGGGGCGTTCTGATGTATAAGGGGGGGCTCTGATATGTAAGGGTCTTCTCATGTGTAAAAGGGCACTTCTATTGTGAAGTGGGCATCTGATGTGTATACAGGCACTCTTGATGTGTAAGGGAATTATGATGTATAAGGGGTCACCCCCGGTGTTAAGGAGGGTATTCAAGGAGGGTTTTGATGTTAAGGAAGGAACTGTGAGGTGTAAAGCGGGCCTGTTATAGGAAGGGAGATCTTATGTGTAGGGATCTTATGTGTAGGGGGATACTCAGATGTATGAGGGGGATCTGACCTGTAAGAAAAAACTGTGATGCATAAGGGTCACTCGATGTCTAGGGAGGCTTTGATGCATAACACACTCTAATATGTAAAGGGGTACTCTAATGTGTGCAGTATGTGCCACCTCTGGTGTTAAAGGGGGCTTTAAAGTGTATGGGGGACTGTGATGTTTAAGAGGAGACTCTGATGTGTAAAGTAAGTGTAATATGTAAGAGAGGACTCTGATATGTAAGAGGGGGCTCTAATGTGTAAGGAAGGACTCTGGTGTGTAAGGGACAACCCCTGATGTGAAGGGGTGGCTCTGATGAGTAAGGGGGCACACCCATAATGTGAAGGGAGGATCTGATGTGCAAGGGGAGACTGATTTGTAGGCTTTGATTTGCAAGGGGGCTCTAATTTGTGAAGAAGCACTTCTGATGTGTAAGGGGGATCTGATATGTGAGGGGGCACTCCTGATCTGTAAGTGGGAACTCTGATCTGAAAGAGGGGGGTTCTTGATGTGTAAAAGGGGGGTTCTGATCATTCATGTAGGTCCGCATGCCTGTCCCTGAGCTCACACTGTCTGCGTTCAGGGTCATGTACCCACACCCACACGAACAGCAGCTATGCCTGTGCAGTTGTTGCATCCAAATTGACAAAAATGGGACTGCCTGCACGGGAATGCACTGAACACCTGTGCATTGCTGTGCGGGTAAACATGGGCCTTCAATGGGCATGCACTTTAGTATGCTACTTGTGAACAATGCTATAATAGCAATTTAGCAAAAATTTTGAAAGTTATGTTGTGTTTATGTGCAATATTAATGATTTTAGTGTATTTTTTGCGAAAATATTGTTTTGATTAAACATTTGCGCAAACATTGCGCTGCCTTAAAAATCATTAGCACCTTCTTTTTATTATAATAGACATGTTCTTTCAGAAAATATATGGTTTGGGGGTCTTTTACAAATTCTGAAATCTGTAAGTGAAAGATGAAAACCTTCAGATTTTTTGAGAAATTTTTGGGTACGTTTGATCTTCACCATTTTGCAAAAAGGCGCAATGTAAAAATTTTATTTTTTTGTTATTTAATAACTCTATACAGGTTAAGCTTTTATATTTAGTAGGGATTTAGCAGAAAATTTTTAAAATTATCTGTGTTTTTATCTGCTAATAATGGTTTTAGTGTATTTTTTGCCAATATATTGGTTCGACAAACATTTACGCAAATACCGCGTACCTTTTTTTTATTCTAAATTTCATATGCTTTCAGAAAATATATGGTTTTGTGGGTCTTTTACAAATTCTGAAAGCTGTAAGGGAAAAATTAAAACCTTCAGATTTTTTGAGAAATTTGGATATTTACACTTTTATGTCTGTTCAATTTTCACTATTTCACAAAAAGGCACAATTTATAAGTTACAAAGATTTGTTATTTATTTACTCAATACAGGTTAAGCTTTTATATTTAGTAGGAATTTTGTAAAATTTGCCTTGTTTTTATCTGTTAATAATGGTTTTAATGTATTTTTTGCAAATATATTGGTTTGATAAACATTTGTGCAAATATCATGAGACCTTAGAAATCAGTAGCACCTTCTTTTTATTCTACTGTTCATGTTCTTTTCTGAAAATATATGGTTTGGGGGGTCTTTTACAAACTTGAAAGCTATACGTGAAAAATAAAAAACAAAGGAAAAATTGCAAAAATGATCTGACCGCCTGAGTGTAAAAATGGAGCACAGGACCTGGCAGCGAAAGAGTTAATCCTTATTTTCACTTACTACCTAGACACCTAGGGTGTCACTTTTTCTCTTTCTTTATTTTTTTATTTTTTATTTTTTTCCTTCTGTAGCACTCTGATGTTTAGGCAGGGTTGCTCTTAAATGTATTTGCCAAGTGATAGTTGCCTTGGCCAATTGCTAGGAAGTCAACTGACTTCCCCCAATTCTGGAATTGCTGCACTTCTCTCTTCTGTCGCTAGGTGGCTGGGTACCTGGCGACATTGGATAAGACAAGGGCATTGCAAGGACAGATTAGGAATAGATGGGGTGTCTCAGCCAATGGGCAAGGATTTTCTTAGGTCCCTTGGCCTGCTGGGAGAGCCTATTTATTTGGGTGAGGTCCGGTGATTGGGGTTCTGTGCCACTTGGACGGCTTTCTGGGTGGATGTGTGTTGTGCTGCTCCGGGCTGCTAGGCCAGAGCCTGAGGCCTATCCCGGGGACATCTGGCTGCTAGGCTGTTTGAAGGCCTATCCAGAAGCAAGAGAGCAGTACAGGGTTGGGACTGCGGCTTGCAGTCCAAACAGAAGTACTGGTTCTGCCGGCCAGAGAACCTGTCGTGGTCAGAGGTATAGGGGAAGCAGTCGCCACTAAGGGACCATCCATCTTGTTACCGGGGACTACAGTGAGTAGCTGAAGCAAGTACTGGAGCAGTATTCTCACCAACCAGGGACAGTGAAGTTTTAGGAAACTTCAGCGGGGTCTCAAGCCAGGGACCCAGCCAGCGGAGGTGAAGCTTGCATAGCAGTCTTGTGTGCCAAGTCAGGGACCGAGCAGGCCAGTGGGGTGACACTTGAGTTGTATCTGTGAATGTCAAGCTAGGGACCCAGCAGAGATGTGGCGGTGATACTTGAGAAAGATACTGAGTGAAAAGGTTGGAAGAGCTCAGGGGATCCAGTGGCAGTGGATCAGCAAGGCTAGTGAAAGACTGGGAGCTCAGTTGAGTGAATATTAGACATGTGCGCCATCAATAAATTCATTTTGTTTTGTTCCCTTCCATTTCGTATTAGAATTAATTCGTATTTAGTAATTCGTGTCCAAAATTCAATTTGGATTCCTACGAAATACACATTTTTGTTAGGTTCGTTAACGTTTCGTAACAATTACAAACGTTCATTATGATGAATTTAAAAAGCAAAAAATACCAAATTTAAAAGCCGCGGAACACCATTTAAAAGTCTATGGGAGAAATCAAAAGTTCTAATTTTAAAAGTTAATATGCAAGCTATTGTCATAAAAACTGTTTGGGTACCTGGGTCACAGGGGACATGTATCAATGCAAAAAAAAGTTTTAAAAACGTCAGTTTTTTCAGGAGCAGTGATTCTAATAATGCTTAAAGTGAAACAATAGTGAAATATTCCTTTAAATTTCGTACCTGGGGGGTGTCTATAGTATGCCTGTAAAGTAGCATGTTTCCTGTGTTTATAACAGTCCGAGAGCAAAATGACATTTCTAAAGGAAAAAAAGTCATTTAAAAGTGCTAGTGCTAGTGCCGGCTATTAATGAATTGTTGGTACTAACAATACACATAAAAGTCCTTGGTCTTCCACCACACTACAAGTTATGTCACAGGATATACTTGTTATAGAGGCTACTGCCCACAGTTTACGGTACCTTATATTGCTGTACTGGAACCCTGATTGTTATTTTGTTGACATCCATTGATTCTCGGATAAGGTTATATTGTTGTCTTCTGATGGATCTCATTGACTATAGCATGTCAAGTCATACTGTTATGTTTAACTGCATACCTTAAATAAAGAATAAAAACAAAAACAAAAAAAAAAAGAATGAGTCTGACTTGCATTTTTTGAGTTGATATTATGGTCTAATCATCTATGGGTGTCAGATGTTTGGACAAGAGTAAGATTTCAGTGCTTGCCATAGGTTCTTCTTTCCATAGATATTCCCCTTCTTGTGTGCCATTTATCTATTCCATTCTACACAACCTTAATGTATTCAATAATAACATCCCACTTATGTATTTCCCAACACATTATCCAGATCAGTTATCGACCCACTGACCGTCGCCTGAGTGATGGAAAAATGTATCCAACCTTCTTCCGTATGACACCAGACGATCGGATCCGTTTTGCGGCTATTATAAAATTTTTGCAGCATTTTGGGTGGAACTGGGTTGTAATAATAACAACAGGGGATGGCAGCGGTGATGAGGAGGCCAAAGAACTGAGTAAGATGATGAGCCAACATGGGATCTGCACAGAGTATATCATTTCACTCTCTGATAAAATAGCAGAAATGAGGCAAACAGAGAGAATGATTCATAAATTATCAGCTAAAGTAATCCTAGTGTGTGGAACGTTTACAATATTCTTAAATCCTATTTTATATTGTTTATCCTCTGTTACAGAAACAAACACATTTATTTTTCCACCTACATGGAATAAACAATTTAGATTAAATTTACAATTTAATTTAGATATCTTCAACTGCAGCTTCATTTTTAGTTGGCCACGACAAAAACAAGTAAACATCAGTAATTATAATAATGATGTCAACTTCTCCAGCTGCTTAAATGACCCCATAATGCAAGATCTCGGGTTTGTCTTCTATCATTGCCTTTCCCCAAGCAAAATCAAAAATGACTTTTTACAAATAGCCTATAATATTTCTGCAGAACTTTGTACAGATGTAAAGGATGTTTCATACTTTTTTAATGGTTCTAGAGATATGATCGTCTATGCATACAAAGCTGTGTATGTTCTGGCCAATGCTCTACATGGAATGTACACGAAGAAAGATACATTTGAACAAAAAGAATTACAGCACAAAGTAAGTTGGACAATAAGTGTTTATATTACTATGATTCTATTCTGCAGTATATTATATAATAATTATGTGAAAGGAAAATTCAGGAAGTGAAATGGACAGCTATCTCCACACTCCCTCTCATTTTCTGGACAATCAGGAAAACTGCAATCCCCAATATGTTTAATTTCTCTACACACATTTCAAATATAAATAAACAAATATTTAACAAATATTAAATGTACCACTCAAACCTAAGGATCAAAGACACCAACATCCCAGGAAAGAACTTTTTTGAAACAGCAAGGAAAGGTACTTTAACCCCTACCTGACCAGCCGCCGCAATTGTACTGCGGCGGGTTGGCTCCCCTGTCGAAACAACGTTACCTTACGTCAGTTCACCTTTTAACCACTAGGGGACATGATGACCGCCGGGCACCCACGATCGCTCCACACAGAGACAGAACGGAGATCTGTCAATGCAAACAGACAGATCTCCGTGCTTTCAGGGGTGGGGAGAGCAATCTGTTGTTCATACTAAGTATGAACAACAGATCGCTCTCCTCACTCAGGCAGTCCCATTCCCCCACAGTTAGAATCACTCCCCAGGAAACACATTTAACCCCTTGATCGCCTCTAGTGTTAACCCCTTCCCTGCCAGTCTCATTTATACAGTAATCAGTAAATTTTTATAGCCCTGATCGCTGTATAGATGCCAATGGTCTAAAAAATGTGCTAAAAGTGTACAATCTGTCTGCCATAATGTCGCAGTCCTGACATTCCCGATCACCACCATTACTAGTAGGGATGAACCAAACACCCCATGGTTCGGTTCGCACCAGAACCTGCGAACGGACCGAAAATTTGCGCTAACTTTAGAACTCCATTGAAGTCTATGGGATTTCAAAATCAAAAGTGATAATTTTAAAGGCTAATTTGCATGGTATTGTCCTAAAAAGGGTTTGGGGACCCGGGTCCTGCCCCAGGGGACATGTATCAATGCAAAAAAAAGTTTTAAAAATGGCCATTTTTTCGGGAGCAGTGATTTTAATGATGCTTAAAGTGAAAAAAAAAAGAAATATTCCTTTAAATATCGTACCTGGGGGGTGTCTATAGTATGCCTGTAAAGTGGCACGTGTTTCCCGTGCTTAGAACAGTCCCTGCACAAAATTACATTTTTAAAGGAAAAAAAATCATTTAAAATTGCTTGTGGCTTTAATGTAATGTTGGGTCCCGGCAATATGGATGAAAATCAGTGAGACAAACCCCCCAGTCCATTACCAGGCCCTTTGGGTCTTGTATGGATATTAAGGGGAACCCCGCACCCAAATTAAAAAAAGGAAAGGCGTGGGGCCACCAGGCCCTATATACTCTGAACAGCAGTATACAGGCGGTGCAAACAAGACAGGGACTGTAGGTTTGTTTTTAAGTAGAATCTTTTTGTAATTTTGAACTGGTACATTTTTAACCAGTTCATTTTTAACCAGGTCAAAAAATCTATTTTTAAGCTTTTTGGAAAACATAGGGAAGGGTTATCACCTCTGTGACATTTGTTTTGCTGTCTGTACTCCTCTTCAGAAGATTTCACCTCACTTTCTGTCCCAATGACAAATGTTTTTTGACAATTTGGGGTTTTTAGTGAAACAAGGATTGGTGATAAAGCATCAGTGGAGAGGAGACATGTTTTTCCCATATTAACACTGACAGGAGAGAATTTCCCTTCCTAGGGGTAGATATCATCTCACTTCCTGTTGTCTCCTTCCGTTTGCAAGTAGGAGTCATTTGTGAGTTGGATGTTTGAAAGTAGGGGCCAGCCCTTTATACTCTGCAGAAATTGGGGCCTTAGGTATTGGTATTGCCACAACAGTGTAAGCCCTCACAGTTACTCTTGGTGAGCGCAGGAACGGTCTCTGCTGTGAAATATTAGATCAAGAATTGAAATTACGTGCCCTTGTTGAACAGGGTCAGAAAAAATGGGCCTTTTGTGGTGGTGGTGGTGCCACAACACTGTAAGTCCTCACAGTTACTCTTGGTGGGCGCAGAAACGGGCCTTGCTGTGAAATATTAGATCAAGAATTGTCATTACATGCACCTGTTGAACAGGGGCAGAAAAACTGGGCCTTTGGTGGTGGTGGTGGTGTTGCCACAACACTGTAAGTCCTCACAGTTACTCTTGGTGGGCGCAGGAACGGTCTCTGCTGTGAAATATTAGATCAAGAATTGTAATTACATGCACCTGTTAAACAGGGGCAGAAAAATTGGGCCTTTGGTGGTGGTGTTGCTGGTGCCGGTGCCACAACACTGTAAGTCCTCACAGTTACTCTTGTTGGGCGCAGAAATGGGCCCTACTGTGACATATTAGATCAAGTAACATGTCCCTGTTGAACAGGAGCAGAAAAATTGGGCCTTAGGCACTGGTGCCACAACACTGCAACCCCTCACAGATACTCAAGTTGGAGCGCACGAATGAGCCCTCCTGCAAAATATTGCATCAAAAATTGTAATTACATGCCCTTGTTAAACAGGTACTGAAAAATTGGGCCTTAGGCACTGGTGCTGGTGCCACAACACTGCAACCTCTCACAAATAATCTAGTTGAGCGCAGCAACGAACCCTCCTTGCAAAATAATGCATCAAAAATTCTAATTACACGTCCCTGTTAAACAGGGGCTGAAAAATTGGGCCTTAGCCACTGGTGGCGGCACACAGAACCAAAAATATTCTTACAAGCTATCAGCATGATCATTGAGGAGGAAGAGGATAGTCACTCAGCATAACAGGATAGTCACTCAGCATCAGCATAGGCAGTCTTCAAGGGATCTGACATTTCAAAAAAAATTATTCGGTTACATCAGCAGCTTGGTAGCTGGTGGTGATCCAAGACTGATTCATTTTTATGAAGGTCAGTCGATCGATCGAGTCGGTGGACAAGCGCACCCTGTGATCAGTTACAAAGCCTCCAGTAGCACTGAATGTGCGTTCCGAAAGAACGCTGGATGCAGAACAGGCCATTAGCTCAATTCCATACTTTGCAAGCTCTGACCAGTGATCTATCCTCAAGGCCCAGTAACTCAGTGGATTTTCGGTGGGAAAGGTGTCCAAGTCAGATCTTGCCCCTAGGTATTATTGTACCATGTAAAACAGACACTGGCGATGGTTGCTGGAACTGATCATACCTTGGGGCTGTGGACTAAAAAATTGTCTGAATGCATCGGTCAGACGGCCACTTTCTCCACCGCTCCTTCTTTGACTGACCGAAGCCTCAGCAACACGTTGTCCAGGAACAGGAGTTTGTAATCTCCCAGTCTCTGGGAACGCATTGCACAGACCTTTCTGCAAGGCCTCTCGAAGATGATCCTCTGCTCTCTCTGCGACGGCAAGATAAGGTCCGCAACCTTACCCTTGTAACATGGATCAAGGAGGGTTGCCAGCCAGTATTGATCCCTATCCTTGATACCACGAATACGAGGATCCTTCTGCAGGTTTGCAGGATCAGGGAGGCCATGTAGCGTAGTTTTGCTGAGGCATTCGGTCTGGAGTCTGCTGGGTCACTAAGGACGACATGATCCACAGCCACCTCCTCCCAGCCACGTACAAGTCCATGGGTTTCTTGGGACTGTAAATGATCCCTTAAAGACTGCTGCTGATGCTGAGTGCCAGTCTCCACCTCCATGCTGAAACAATCCTCCTTCTTCTCGTCCTCTTCCTGTGTGATCGGCAGGCACACAAAAACACTGTCTAGATAAAGGGGGCCTTGAGAGCTAAGGAAGTCCTCCTCTTCCTTCCTCTGTTCTGCCTCAAGTTCCCTGTCCATTATGCCATGCAGCGTGTGCTCCAACAGGTGGACAAGGGGGACAGTGTCACTGATGCATGCACTGTCACTGCTCACCATCCTCGTGGCCTCCTCAAATGGTGACAGGACAGTTCATGCATCCCTGATCATGGCCCACTGGCGTGGGGAAAAAAACAAGCTCCCCGACACTGTCCTGGTGCCATAGTCGCACAGGTACTCATTGATGGCCCTCTGCTGCGTGTGCAGCTGCTGCAACATGGCCAACATTGAGTTCCACCTGGTGGACATGTCACAGATTAGGCGGTTCTTGGGCAGGTTAAATTCCTTTTGGAGGTCAGCCAGCCGAACACTGGCATTATATGACCTGCGGAAATGCACACAGACTTTCCTGGCCTGCCTCAGGACATCCTGTAAGCCCGGGTGCCTGCCCAAGAACCTCTGCACCACCAAGTTAAGGCCCTGAGCCAAACAGGGCACATGGGTCAGTTGTCCCTGTCGGAGGGCGGAGAGGAGGTTGGTGCCATTGTCGAAAACCACTATACCTGCCTTAAGCTGGCATGGCATCAATCACCTCTGTTCCTGCCCCTGCAGAGCTGACAGAATCTCTGCCCCAGTCTGGCTCCTGTCCCCCAAGCACACCAGCTCAAGCACCGCATTGCATCTTTTGCCTGCGTGCTTGCGTAGCCCCTTGAACGCCTACGGAGCAACGCTGGTTCCGAGGACAAATCAGCACAGGAAGAGGCCATGGAGGAAGAAGAAGAGGAGGGGGTGGAGGAGAGAGGTGTGGCAGAGTCACCACTAGTAGAATTTTGGAAGTGTGGTGGTGGAACAACCTCCAACACTACTGCACCCTGTCCTGCATCCTCCCCGCTGCCAGAAGAGTCACCCAGTGTGCAGTGAAAGATAGGTAATGTCCCTATCCATGCCTGCTGGACCATGAGTCAGCGGTAATATGCACCTTACCGCTGACCGCCCTGTCCAGCGAGGCCAAGACATTGCCTTGCACCTGCCGGTAGAGAGCTGGAATCGCATTCTGTGAGAAAAAGTGGCGCTTGGGAACCTGCCACTGAGGAACCGCACATTCCACAAACTCACAGAAGGGGGCAGAGTCTACCAACTGAAAAGGCAGCAGTTGAAGTGCTAGCAATTTAGCCAAGCTAGCATTCAACCGCTGGGCATGTGGATGGCTGGGAGCGAACTTCTTTCGGCGATGCAGTAGCTGGGGCAGGGAAATTTGCCTGGTACAATCTGATGTCAGTGTACCGATAGCAGATTGCTCAAGTACTTGGCTGTGACACACCTAATTCTACACCTTCATTCCTCTCAGTGCAGGTCTCAGAGAGGACTGAAGATATAGTGGGGTTGGAGATCCCAGCTGATGAGGAGCAAGGAGAAGTCCTCTTTGTTCTTTGTTGTGGGTCTTTTAAATACACTTGTCAACGAACTGCATGGCAGGTCAACATATGTCTGGTCAAGCATGTGGTGCCCAAGGGGGTGATGTGTTGGCCACGGGAGATACGCTTGAGACATATGTTGCAAATAGCAGCGGTGGGATCTGATGCACTCATCTCAAAAAAGGCCCACACCAAAGAACTTTTGGAATAACGCGCAGAGACAGCAGCTCCCTGCACAAGTGGAGCTCTGCGGTGTGATGCAGTCAGTGTGTTGCCCTTAAGCTGGCCCCTGGAGGGCATCCTGCCTCATTGGTGATGTGCCTCCTTCCTCTCTCCTATCAGGCACCTACGTGGAGTCAGTGACCTCATCATCCCGTCCCTCCTCATCACTGGAGCAAAGCTGGCAGTATGCTGAAGCTGGGGGAACATGACTGCCAGATTGCTGTCCTTCTTGAGCACCCCCTTTCTCTGGGCTCACATTACTGCCTTCCTCTAGCTGGGTACCATCATCGAAGCCTTCAAAACCCTGGGCATCCTCCTGGAGCATGTACCCAACACTGTGGTCAAACAGTTCGGGGTACTCCTCAGGAGGACATGGTGGGGCTATGGAAGGAGTGACTGATGCCATTGAGCTGAAGGAAGAGGCCACGTTGGCAGCTGCTTTGCCAGACAAAGTACCCTGAGCCTCAGTTAGAGAGGATGAGGAGGATGAGGACGGCTTGGTCATCCACTCTACCAAGTCTTCCACATGTTGTGACTCAACAAGGCCAGCTGCCGCAACGTGTCCCACGATCACGTGCTGATGAGGATGCACCGTCTCCACGACCAGCACTGTTGCCTTTAGACACAGAGCCTGCTCGCCCTCTTTTATTAGCTTGTGACTGTCTGTCTCTCCTTGTTGGCCTTCCAAACATACTAATGGCCTGCAGTGAGATGTAGCTGCACAAAACTGGCATGCATATATATACTGATACTGCAGCTAGCAGAATCAACTGCCTGCCTGTAGTATTATTATTATGAGAACACCAGCAATTGTCTTCAGGTAGATTTAGGTGCATGCTGTGCAGATGACACAGTACACTAACTGTAAATACTGTAGCTGGCTGCCTGTGGTATTAATAGGAGCAGAACAAAAGCAATTGTCTTCAGATAGCTTTAGGTGCACACTGTGCAGAGGACGCAGTACACTAACTGTAAATACTGTAGCTGCCTGCCTGTGGTATTAATAGGATCAGAAGAACACCACCAATTTTATTCAGGTAGCTTTAGGTGCACACTGTGCAGGGGACACAGTACACTAACTGTAAATACTGTAGCTGCATGTCTGTGGTATTAATAGGAGCAGAACAACAGCAATTGTCTTCAGGTAGCTTTAACCACTTGACCACTGGGCACTTAAACCCCCTTCCTAACCAGACCAATTTTCAGCTTTCGGTGCTTTCACATTTTGAATGACAATTACTCAGTCATGCAACACTGTACCCATATGAAATTTTCGTCCTTTTTTTCACACAAATAGAGCTTTCTTTTGGTGGTATTTGATCACCTCTGGGTTTTTTATTTTTTGTGCTATAAATGAAAAAATACAGAAAATTTTGTAAAAAAATGAAATTTTCTTCATTTTTATTATAACATTTTGCAAATAAGTAATTTTTCTTCATAAATTTGGGCCAAAATTTATACTGCTACATATCTTTGGTAAATTAGTGGATATTATTTAGTCTGTGTGAAAGTTATAGAGTCTACAAGCTATGGTGCCAATCACTGAAAATTGATCACATCTGATCACACCTGATGTACTGAGGCCTATCTCATTTCTTGAGACCCTAACAAGCCAGGCAAGTACAAATACCCCCCAAATGACCCCTTTTTGGAAAGTAGACATTCTAAGGTATTTAGTAAGAGGCATGGTGAGTTTTTTGAAGTTGTTATTTTTTCCCACAATTCTTTGCAAAATTAAGATTTTTTTTTTTTTTTTTTCACACCAATTTGTCATTATAACAGGTTATTTCTCGCACATGGCATGTACATTACACAAATGACACCCCAAAATATATTCTGCTACTCCTCCTGAGTATGGCGATACCACATGTGTGAGACTTTTACACAGCCTGGCTACATACAGAGGCGCAACATTGAAGTAGCACATTCAGGCGTTCTAGAAGCATAAATTACACATCTAATCTCTCAACCACCTATTACACTTTTGAAGGCCCTGGAGCACCAGGACAATGGAAATGCCCACAAAGTGACCCCATTTTGGAAAGCAAACACCCCAACGTATAATCTATGAGGCATAATGAGTCTTTTGAATGGTTCATTTTTTTCCAGAAGTTTTTAGAAAATGTGGAAAAAAAATGAAAACCCATTTTTTTTACACAAAGTTGTCCATTTCTAAGATATTTCCAACACATAGCATGTACATAGCAAAAATGACACCCCAAAATATATTCTGCTACTCCTCCTGAGTATGGCGATACCACATGTGTGAGACTTTTACACAGCCTGGCTACATACAGAGGCGCAACATTGAAGTAGCACATTCAGGCGTTCTAGGAGCATAAATTACACATCTAATCTCTCAACCACCTATTACACTTTTGAAGGCCCTGGAGCACCAGTACAATGGAAACACCCACAAAGTGACCCCATTTTGGAAAGCAAACACCCCAACGTATAATCTATGAGGCATAATGAGTCTTTTGAATGGTTCATTTTTTTCCAGAAGTTTTTGGAAAATGTGGAAAAAAAATGAAAACCCATTTTTTTTACACAAAGTTGTCCATTTCTAAGATATTTCCAACACATAGCATGTACATAGCAAAAATGACACCCCAAAATATATTCTGCTACTCCTCCTGAGTATAGCGATACCACATGTGTGAGACTTTTACACAGCCTGGCTACATACAGAGGCGCAACATTGAAGTAGCACATTCAGGCGTTCTAGGAGCATAAATTACACATCTAATCTCTCAACCACCTATTACACTTTTGAAGGCCCTGGAGCACCAGGACAATGGAAACGCCCACAAAGTGACCCCATTTTGGAAAGCAAACACTCCAACGTATAATCTATGAGGCATAATGAGTCTTTTGAACGGTTCATTTTTTTCCAGAAGTTTTTGGAAAATGTGGAAAAAAAATGAAAACGCATTTTTTTTACACAAAGTTGTCCATTTCTAAGATATTTCCAACACATAGCATGTACATAGCAAAAATGACACCCCAAAATATATTCTGCTACTCCTCCTGAGTATGGCAATACCACATGTGTGAGACTTTTACACAGCCTGGCCACATACAGAGGCCCAACATTGAAGTAGCACATTCAGGCGTTCTAGGTGCATAAATTACACATCTAATTTCCTTACAATCTATCACATTTTTGAAGGCTCTTCATATTTCTAACACATAGCATGAACATACCAAGAATTACACCCTAAAATACATTCTGCTGAGCAAAGGGTAAACAAAAGATTACCTGTGGTTTTAGTAGTGCAGTTGTCCACAGGAGGAGAGCCCTGATCCAGGCAGCAGGCAGGGACATGGTCAGCGACAGTGAATGGAATTGTCCAGGCAGCAGGCAGGAATATTGTCCATAGTACAGGCAGGGATAATGTCCTTGTACAGTCCAGGGTCAGTGCAAGTAGAGACATTGCCAGCAGTGCCAAAATATTGGTCCTGGTAGTAAGCAGGAACATGGTCCAAGTAGCAGGCCAGGAAAGAATGGGGGCAGGGGTAGAGGCTTCTCCCACCCAAATCTCTTTGAAGCCTCCGAGTCTCCAGACCCTAAATCTGGGAATGAGAAAACTAAAAAATTAGTTTTCTTCATCCAGAAAAACATTTCTGGAGCCCCTCACATATGTGAGACCCCTGTGTTCCCACTAGCATAGCAGGGTAAATGATCAGTCCAAGAGGCAGGCAAAAAACGTGGTCAAACAGTCCAGGGTCAGTTCCAGAGCAGGCAGAGGTAGGTACAGTTTAGCGTTAGGCATAAGCTTGGTCGTATAACAGGCCAGGGTCAGTTCCGGAGAAGGCAGAGGTAAGTTTATCGTTAGGCAGAAGCTTGGTCGTATAACAGGCCAGGGTCAGTTCCAGAGAAGGCAGAGGTATGTTTATCGTTAGGCAGAAGCTTGGTCGTATAACAGGCCAGGGTCGATTCCAGAGAAGGCAGAGGTAAGTCAGGTTCAGTGCAGTGGCATAAGGGGTGTGGAGGAAAATTACAGGAAATGAGAATTACGTTTACCATACTTCCCTAATAATGTAGAGAAGTATGGTAACGATCACAAGTATTTGATCACCTCTGGGTTTTTTATTTTTTGTGCTATAAATGAAAAAATACAGAAAATTTTGTAAAAAAATGAAATTTTCTTCATTTTTATTATAACATTTTGCAAATAAGTAATTTTTCTTCATAAATTTGGGCCAAAATTTATACTGCTACATATCTTTGGTAAATTAGTGGATATTATTTAGTCTGTGTGAAAGTTATAGAGTCTACAAGCTATGGTGCCAATCACTGAAAATTGATCACATCTGATCACACCTGATGTACTGAGGCCTATCTCATTTCTTGAGACCCTAACAAGCCAGGCAAGTACAAATACCCCCCAAATGACCCCTTTTTGGAAAGTAGACATTCTAAGGTATTTAGTAAGAGGCATGGTGAGTTTTTTGAAGTTGTTATTTTTTCCCACAATTCTTTGCAAAATTAAGATTTTTTTTTTTTTTTTTTCACACCAATTTGTCATTATAACAGGTTATTTCTCGCACATGGCATGTACATTACACAAATGACACCCCAAAATATATTCTGCTACTCCTCCTGAGTATGGCGATACCACATGTGTGAGACTTTTACACAGCCTGGCTACATACAGAGGCGCAACATTGAAGTAGCACATTCAGGCGTTCTAGAAGCATAAATTACACATCTAATCTCTCAACCACCTATTACACTTTTGAAGGCCCTGGAGCACCAGGACAATGGAAATGCCCACAAAGTGACCCCATTTTGGAAAGCAAACACCCCAACGTATAATCTATGAGGCATAATGAGTCTTTTGAATGGTTCATTTTTTTCCAGAAGTTTTTAGAAAATGTGGAAAAAAAATGAAAACCCATTTTTTTTACACAAAGTTGTCCATTTCTAAGATATTTCCAACACATAGCATGTACATAGCAAAAATGACACCCCAAAATATATTCTGCTACTCCTCCTGAGTATGGCGATACCACATGTGTGAGACTTTTACACAGCCTGGCTACATACAGAGGCGCAACATTGAAGTAGCACATTCAGGCGTTCTAGGAGCATAAATTACACATCTAATCTCTCAACCACCTATTACACTTTTGAAGGCCCTGGAGCACCAGTACAATGGAAACACCCACAAAGTGACCCCATTTTGGAAAGCAAACACCCCAACGTATAATCTATGAGGCATAATGAGTCTTTTGAATGGTTCATTTTTTTCCAGAAGTTTTTGGAAAATGTGGAAAAAAAATGAAAACCCATTTTTTTTACACAAAGTTGTCCATTTCTAAGATATTTCCAACACATAGCATGTACATAGCAAAAATGACACCCCAAAATATATTCTGCTACTCCTCCTGAGTATAGCGATACCACATGTGTGAGACTTTTACACAGCCTGGCTACATACAGAGGCGCAACATTGAAGTAGCACATTCAGGCGTTCTAGGAGCATAAATTACACATCTAATCTCTCAACCACCTATTACACTTTTGAAGGCCCTGGAGCACCAGGACAATGGAAACGCCCACAAAGTGACCCCATTTTGGAAAGCAAACACTCCAACGTATAATCTATGAGGCATAATGAGTCTTTTGAACGGTTCATTTTTTTCCAGAAGTTTTTGGAAAATGTGGAAAAAAAATGAAAACGCATTTTTTTTACACAAAGTTGTCCATTTCTAAGATATTTCCAACACATAGCATGTACATAGCAAAAATGACACCCCAAAATATATTCTGCTACTCCTCCTGAGTATGGCAATACCACATGTGTGAGACTTTTACACAGCCTGGCCACATACAGAGGCCCAACATTGAAGTAGCACATTCAGGCGTTCTAGGTGCATAAATTACACATCTAATTTCCTTACAATCTATCACATTTTTGAAGGCTCTTCATATTTCTAACACATAGCATGAACATACCAAGAATTACACCCTAAAATACATTCTGCTGAGCAAAGGGTAAACAAAAGATTACCTGTGGTTTTAGTAGTGCAGTTGTCCACAGGAGGAGAGCCCTGATCCAGGCAGCAGGCAGGGACATGGTCAGCGACAGTGAATGGAATTGTCCAGGCAGCAGGCAGGAATATTGTCCATAGTACAGGCAGGGATAATGTCCTTGTACAGTCCAGGGTCAGTGCAAGTAGAGACATTGCCAGCAGTGCCAAAATATTGGTCCTGGTAGTAAGCAGGAACATGGTCCAAGTAGCAGGCCAGGAAAGAATGGGGGCAGGGGTAGAGGCTTCTCCCACCCAAATCTCTTTGAAGCCTCCGAGTCTCCAGACCCTAAATCTGGGAATGAGAAAACTAAAAAATTAGTTTTCTTCATCCAGAAAAACATTTCTGGAGCCCCTCACATATGTGAGACCCCTGTGTTCCCACTAGCATAGCAGGGTAAATGATCAGTCCAAGAGGCAGGCAAAAAACGTGGTCAAACAGTCCAGGGTCAGTTCCAGAGCAGGCAGAGGTAGGTACAGTTTAGCGTTAGGCATAAGCTTGGTCGTATAACAGGCCAGGGTCAGTTCCGGAGAAGGCAGAGGTAAGTTTATCGTTAGGCAGAAGCTTGGTCGTATAACAGGCCAGGGTCAGTTCCAGAGAAGGCAGAGGTATGTTTATCGTTAGGCAGAAGCTTGGTCGTATAACAGGCCAGGGTCGATTCCAGAGAAGGCAGAGGTAAGTCAGGTTCAGTGCAGTGGCATAAGGGGTGTGGAGGAAAATTACAGGAAATGAGAATTACGTTTACCATACTTCCCTAATAATGTAGAGAAGTATGGTAACGGCGGAAACATTCACTTATACAGAGGCCTGGTTGGGAAGGACAATCGGGACAATAAAATGAGGTGTCTCTTCTAATTCCTCCTCTGGAGCACACCCGGCATCTCTTCTGACGTCTCTGGCCTGTTTCACTGGGGGGGATTTTGTCAGGAAAGTGGCGTTCGTGGAGCCTGCTCACATAATCAGAGCAAATAATTTCTGGTGGGCTTTCAGGGTACAAAAGGGCGGAGATTACTTGTTCCTGGTAGTGCAGATAGGATACGGGGTTCTCTGTCAATTTTTGGTAAATAACATAAGTGTTATACATGGCCAAACTGAAAAAATAAATGGACACTTTTTTATACCAGTGACGGGATTTTCTTGTGGGAAGGTAGGGTTCAATCATCTGATCGTTGAAGTCCACTCCCCCATCAATAAATTGTAATCATAAATACAAGCAGGTTTCTGTACTGGGCCGTTTCTTCTTGGGACTTCCACGTAGGTGTCATTATGGATTGTCGTCAGCATGTGGACATTTCGTCTGTCCCTCCACTTGACAGCTAATAGCTCCTGGTTCCGCAAAGACGCCGTCTCCCCTCGGCGTAGCCTTTCATTGACCAGTTTTTGCGGGAAGCCTTTTCTATTCGTTCTTATGCCGCGTACACACGGTCGGACTTTTCGTCTACAAAAGTCCAACGGACGCCGACGGACTAAAGCTGGCTGGTAATCCGATCGTGTGTGGGCTTCTCCGGACTTTCAGCAGACTTTTTCAGCCTCAAATCCGACGGACTTTAGATTTGAAACATGCTTCAAATCTTTACGTCGTAACTACGACGGACCCAGAAATCCGCTCGTCTGTGTGCTAGTCCGACGGACAAAAACCCATGCTAGGGCAGCTATTGGCTACTGGCTATGAACTTCCTTATTTTAGTCCGGTGTACGTCATCACGTACAAATCCGTCGGACTTTTGTGTGGTCGTGTGTAGGCAAGTCCGTTCGTTAGAAAGTCTGCTGCAAGTCCGCCGAAAGTCCGCCGGAAGTCTGTCGGACAGGCTGTCGGACTTTTGTAGACGAAAAGTCCGACCGTGTGTACGCGGCATTACAGTACCACATGCTGGGGTGTCTCTCCGGTGAAGATTACGGAAGAGGGGCAAACTTGTATAAAAGTTATCCACATAAAGGTGGTACCCCTTTCCAAGCAGTGGATAAACAAGCTCCCAGACAACTTTGCCGCTGGCTCCAATATATTCTGGACATTCAGGGGGATTCAGTTGGGTGTCCTTCCCTTTGTACACCCGGAAGGAGTAAATGTACCCCGTGGCTCGGTCGCAAAGTTTGTACATTTTTACCCCATATCGGGCCCTTTTGCTGGGGATAAATTGTTTGATGCCGAGCCTGCCGGAGAATTTCACAAGGGACTCATCCACGGAAATATTCTGTTCGGGGGTATATAATTGGGGAAATTTTTCAGCGAAATAATTTAGGAGTGGCCAAAGTTTGAATAATTTGTCAAATGATGGGTCATTTCGTGGAGGGCACTGGGTGTTGTCGTTGTAGTGGAGGAAGTGCAAAATCATAAGGTATCTTGATCTTGGCATTATCGAAGAGAAGAGTGGCATGTGGTGGACGGGGTTAGTTGACCAATATGAGTACATTTCGTTTTTTTTGGGAGTCCCATTGTAAAAGTTAGGCCTAAGAAAATTTTAAATTCCGCTATGGTAAGCTCTCTCCACTCAAAGGGACGGGCATAACTAGAGCCAGGGTTGCTTTCTATGTACTGCTGTGCATAGAGGTTGCACTGGGCCACAATGGACGATATAAATAAAAAAAATCAAGCATCACAAAATCATCGGTGTTCACCTGGACACCTGGCTGGGTGGTAAAAGGGGGGATATTTGCTGCTCCGGAGGGAGGGGGAAGCCACAGGGGGTTTTGAAGGGCATAGGGAAGGGTGGCATGGCCTCTATCCATTTGTGGCTGAGAGGACACCCTTCTGGTACCTGGCCTTTGTTGCGGTGGCACTGCGCTTGAGGTGGACGGCACTGCGCTTGAGGTGGATGGCACTGCGCTGGAGATGGACGGCACTGCGCTGGAGATGGACAGCACTGCGCTGGAGGTGGACGGCACAGCTCTTGAGGTGGACAGCACAGCTCTTGAGGTGGACGGCACTGCGCTTGAGGTGGTAGTAGGCTGCTGCTCCACGCCAGAATGCCTTCTTTTCACGGGCACACGTTCCTCTTCCAAATCTGTATCAGACTCGCTGCTTGTCACGGGTTCATAGGCTGAATCCGAACGGACAGAGACTCAGAGAGCTCCCCGCTGCTCTCATCGGTCATGCTGAGACGCTGGTAGGCCTCCTTGGCCGTAAATAGTTTTTTTGCCATACTGGTGGCTGGTGAGGTTGATGTGGCGCAGATGAGCACTGATGGGCACAGGTGGCACTGATGTGGCACTGTAGTGGGACTGGTGTGGCTCTGGTTGCACTGTAGTGGGACTGGTGTGGCTCTGGTTGCACTGGTGTGGCTCTGGTGGCACAGAGGTGGCACTGGTGGGCACAGGCGGCACTGGTGGGCACAGGCGGCACTGGTGGGCACAGGCGGCACTGATGTGGCACTGCAGTGGCGCAGATGAGCACAAGTGGCACTGATGGGCACAGTTGGCACTGATGGGCACAGGTGGCACTGATGGGCACAGGTGGCACTGATGTGGCACTGGTGTGGCACTGGTGTGCACTGTGGTTGCACTGGTGTGGCTCTGGTTGCACTGGTGTGGCACAGAGGTGGCACTGGTGGGCTCAGGCGGCACTGGTGGGCTCAGGCGGCACTGATATGGCACTGCAGCGGCGCTGATGAGCACAAGTGGCACTGATGGGCACAGGTGGCACTGATGGGCACAGGTGGCACTGATGGCACTGATGGGCACAGGTGGCACTGATGGGCACAGGTGGCACTGATGTGGCACTGGTGTGGCACTGGTGTGCACTGTGGTTGCACTGGTGTGGCTCTGGTTGCACTGGTGTGGCACAGAGGTGGCACTGGTGGGCTCAGGCGGCACTGGTGGGCTCAGGCGGCACTGATATGGCACTGCAGTGGCGCTGATGAGCACAAGTGGCACTGATGGGCACAGGTGGCACTGATGGGCACAGGTGGCACAGGTGGCACTGGTGTGGTACAGGTGTGGCACTGGTGTGCACTGTAAAATCACTGGTGTGGCACAGAGGTGGCACAGAGGTGGCACAGGTGGTACAGGTGGCACAGGTGGCACAGATGTGGCACAGATGACACTGTTGGGCACAGATGGCACTGTTGGGCACTGCTGTGGCACTGTTGGGCACTGATAAAGGTAGAAAACTCACTGTTTGTCACTGTAAAAGCTCTCCTCTCCTCTCACGCTGCATCGGTGTGAGGAGAGGAGAGCTGTAACCTCCTGATGACCCTGCTTTGCCTTTTTGTTTATATTTGTGATTGCTCTGTCATTGGACGGAGCGATCACATGGTAAAGGGCCGCTGTCATTGGCCCTTTACCGCGATCCGTGTTGCGCCGGGTCCCCTGGACCCGGCGAACACAGATGTTCCTGTGTGCGCGCCCGGGGGGGCGCGCGGGAGCGGTTCTCCGGGATCATGTCATATGACGTGATCCCAGAGTTATCCAGCCGCCCTGCAGCCATCATTCGGCTGTGGGCAGTTGGCAAGTGGTTAAGTGCACACTGTGCAGAGGACACAGTACACTAACTGTAAATACTGTAGCTGCCTGCCTGTGGTATTAATATAGGATCAGAAGAACACCACCAATTTTATTCAGGTAGCTTTAGGTGCACACTGTGCAGGGGACACAGTACACTAACTGTAAATACTGTAGCTGCCTGTATGTGGTATTAATAGGAGCAGAACAACAGCAATTGTCTTCAGGTAGCTTTAGGTGCACACTGCGCAGAGGATGCACTACACTAACTTGTAAATACTGCAGCTGCCTGCAGTACTAATAGGATCAGAAGAACACCACCAATTTTCTTCAGGTAGCTTTAGGTGCACACTGTGCAGAGGACGTACTACACTAACTTGTAAATACTACAGCTGCCTGCGGTACTAATAGGATCAGAAGAACACAACCAATTTTCTTTAGGTAGCTTTAGGTGCACACTGTGCAGAGGATTCACTACACTAACTGTAAATACTGTAGCTAATAGGACTAATAGGATCAGAAGAACACCAGCAATTTACTTCAGGTAGCTGTAAACACTGTAAAAACACCTGCCTACCTGTCAGTAGGAAGAGAACAACAGGAACGGATCTAGCTAAACTGAATACATTGTGTATATCTCTCTATATATATATCTATAAATATAGATATATATATATAGATATACAACATCTAGGATGTATATATATTTATACACACAATACACTGTAAGTGCAGCTCGCCTGCCTACTCTATCTAACTTAAATCAAATTAAACTGTCTCTCTGTCTATCTATCTCTCTCTCAACGCCGGAACACACTACAAAGGGCCGACGTGCAGGCGGCCTTATATAGTGTGGGGCGTGTACTAAACCCCCTTAGCCATAATTGGCCAAAGCCACCCTTGCTTTGGCCAATTACGGCTCTCTGTACAGACGGCATTGTGATTGCCCAAGCATGCAGGTCATAGTGCATGATTGGCCAATCATCAGCCAGCAATGCACTGCGATGCCGCAGTGAATTATGGGCCGTGACGCGCCACTCAAATTTGGCTTTCGTTCCCATATCGTTCATAATTCGTCGATCGGTCGAACATGCGATGTTCGAGTCGAACATGGGTTCAACTCGAACATGAAGCTCATCCCTAACTAGTAAAAAAAAAATAATAAAAATGCCATAAATCTTTCCTCTAATTTGTAGATGCTAAAACTTTTGTGCAAACCGATCATTATACACTTATTGCGATTTTTATTACCAAAAATATGTAGAAGAATTCATATCGCTCTAAACTTAGGAAAAAATTACTTTTTAAAAAAAAAAATTGGGGATATTTATTATAGCAAAAAGTACAAAATATTATGTTTGTGTTTTTTTCAAAATTGTCGCTCTTTTTTTGTTTATAGCGCAAAAAATAAAAACTGCACAGGTGATTAAATACCACCAAAAAAAGCTCTCTTTGTAGGAAAAAAAGGGCGTCAATTTTGTTTGGGTACAATGTCGCACAACTGCGCAATTGTCAGTTAAAGTGACGCAGTGCTGTATCGCAAAAAATGGCCTGGTCATTGAGCAGCCAAATCTTCCAGGGCTGAAGTGGTTAAAAAAGTACCATAACACGTTTGTCATAAAAATCTAAATTAGTTTTATACTCCAACATTACATATAGTATCATAGTTACATAGTAGGTGAGATTGAAAAAAGACACCACTCCATCAAGTCCAACCTATGTGTGTGATTTTATGTCAGTATTACATTGTATATCAGTGGCCGAACTCCCCCTCCAGGCAGTCAAAAAAAAAAAAAAATGCTGGCCCTTTAAAAAAAAAAGATTCCAAAAACGATCCTTAAGTGCACTGTGTGCGGACGCCGGACACAGTGCGATGCCGGACACAGTGCACTTATGGGAAGTGCCACGTCTATGCAATCACGAGATTGCTGATGTGGCACTGCATTTGCGGGCATTTGTAAAGCGCCGAGTAGCTTCCGCCCAGCCCTAGTATCTATTATTATAGCCGGGCAGTTTGAATGACATCTGAGTATGATGAAGGCCTCTTGAGCCCCTCGGGAAAGAGAGCCCTGACTAATGGGGGCATGGCCAGGGAGGAGTTAAGGTGAATTTGGCTCACTTGGGATTGGTACAAGAAGGGACAAGGGTTGGGCCTGAGCTCAGGAGTTTGGCACCCCAGGGGATTATAGTCCTTTTCGGATGAAAGAATGGAAGAGCTCGGACCTGACCCTGCAGCTCCAGCCATGGACCCGGATCACCTCCTGGCTAAGGTCCGTGAGCTGGCTCTCAGAGGTCAGGCTGACTGGCTCTTTGCCCTATTATCCCCTGGAGCGCCCTCTCCTGCCCCTTCCACTTCCCCTTCCCCTGTTCCCCCTCCTGAGATGGCTGGACACAGGGCCAGCAGACGTGCCCGCCCGCCTTCCCGCCTCAGCCCCAGCCTCTCCGCGGCCTCTTACTGCCCCCCTCCTCCTCTCCCCCTCCATTCATCCCCTGCTCAGGTTCCCAGGGCTCCCCAGGCATTTACGGCAACGTTGTTGGGCGAACGCAATGTCCCCCTGCGTGCTCATGGGTGAGGTCTCAACCGGCTCCTGGGCCATCAGTAGCGGGCTTCTCCCAGATTAGGACCCCCTCTGCGCCCGGAAGGGCGGGGGACAGTCTCCATTCCCAGGCTGGGTCACGCCACATCACTTCCCGGGTAGGGTATGCCCCCTCTGCACCCAGCAGGGCGGGTGCGGGCTTGTCGGCCTTCACGGATACCATTCCCCCTCCATCCCGTGCCCACTGCCACCCTCCTGCACCCAGACGGGCGGAGGACGTGCGGGTGACTCCCCTCACGTTGCTGGGGCTTACCCCTCATGCGCTCAACCAGGCGGGTCGCGCCAGTCTCCCCGCGCTCGGCTGGGCAGGAGACTCGGGCTCCAGATCCGGGCTGGTGGCAGCTTCCATCCCGGGTCAGCCGGCCAGAGTCCATAGATGCTCCTGTACCTGCGCAGTCGCTGCCCTCGGCCAGGGGGACTCTTCCGAGTCGGTGGCAGGACCTCCGCCCTTGGATCTCTCCGAACACGGCCCGTTGATCCTCACGGTGCTGGCCGCTTCAGTCTTCAGTCTTCCAGAGTCATGTCGGACATCGATTCGCCGGTTGATCGCTCGATGATGCCCCCAAGGATCAGTGAGTATGATTGTGAACTGATTTGGGGTAGGTCAGTTGATGATTCCGTATCGGGCCCTGAAGACTGCATAGCGTCGGTTGTCAAATCGGTTCTCTCTAGCATGGGTGTTTCGGGCGCGGCGCCAGATCCTCCCCCCCTCACGGAGGGGCCTTGTGGGCAGTAGCGCCCACTGGTACCCACATACCGGAGGAGACGAAGGAAAAGATTTGGTGACGCAAATTTATTGATTTTCTTGCTCTAGTGCCACCGGATAGGGAAACGGTAGACAAATCTTGGCGGGTAGACATTGCGGCGCAGGGCGATAAAGTCAAACAGCTTCCTAGGACTTTCGGGAACTGGCTGCAGGGTTTCTGTGCCTACGCGGGAGTGCTCTGTGAGCGTTTCCCGGAGTTGGCGACTTCATTGTTCTGCTATCTGGACCTCATTTGGGGGGGGGCGTACAAAGTTTACGGGAGTCAGTGTTGCTTCCAGTACGACACCCAATTTCGGCAAAAGATGGCGGCGCGAAAAGAGCTTCGCTTTGACTGTCAGGATGGTAGCCTGTGGTTGCTGCTCATGTGCCCCCACAGGCCTTCGTCCTTTCAGTCCGCGGTCGGCGCTCCTCAATCCGGAGCGTCGGCCGCTTCCAAAAAAGGTATCTGCTGGCTTTTCAATGAAAGCCACTGTAAATGGTACTCCGCCTGTCGCTTCAGGCACGAGTGCTCCAGCTGCGGGGGGTGCACACTCCGCCAGCCGGTGTTTTAGGAAGGGTAGACAGCCGCTTCCCAGAGCGGGAGCCAAGACTGACCTTCCTAAGCCGGAGGACGCCGGTGAATGTCTTAGAGATGCTTCCCTGGCTAGACCGGTACCTTCTTCATAGGGAGGCCCTGATCCTGAAGGATGGCCTAGATAGAGGTTTCTGGATCCCCTTTTCCCCGTCGGACGCCCTTACTATGTCTTCAAATTTGAAATTGGCTGTGGAATTCGAGTCCGTAGTGGCCGAGAAGCTCCAGAAGGAGCTGGAACTGGGGCGCATGGCGGGCCCCTTTGATCTTCCCCCATTCCACAACCTGCGGGTGTCCCCACTCGGCGTGGTCCCTAAGAAGGCGAGTGGTAAATTTCATTTAATTCATCACTTATCCTACCCTTCTGGCTCCTCGGTTAACAACGGAATCGATCGCGAGGAATCCCGGGTACACTATGCGTCCTTTGATAAGGCTCTTCACCTCGTTAGGACAGCAGGGCGGTCCGCTCTGTTGGCAAAAGCGGACGTTGAGTCCGCTTTTCGCCTTCTTCCGGTCCACCATCCATCTCCTGGGTTGCTACTTTCAAGGAAGCTATTTCTTTGATATGTGCCTGCCTATGGGTTGCGCCATTTCGTGTTATTTCTTTGAGTTATTCAGTAGCTTCCTTGAGTGGGTAGTCACCCAGGAGGCTGGGTTTCAGTTCCTTCTGCACTACTTGGACGATTTCCTTTTCGTGGGCCCTGCGGGCAGTGGGCAGTGTCAATGCCTGCTCTCTATTTTTCAGGATTTGTGTCGGCGTTTCGCCGTCCCACTGTCCGCGGACAAAACCGAGGGTCCGGTAACGGTACTGTCTTTTCTGGGGATCGAGATTGACACAGAGGCTATGGTCTTTCGTCTGCCGAGGGAGAAGCTGACCAAGCTTCTATCCTTGGTTCGTTTGGCTAAAGGGGCAAAGAAACTGCAGTTAAAACAGCTACAGGCTTTGCTGGGACACCTAGTATTCACCTGTAGGGTCATACGCATGGGGAGAGCCTTTTGCAGGCGCCTGTCTTGGGCCACAAAGGGTGTTATGGCCCCTCACCACTACATTCGGATCACCAAGCCCATGAGGGCCAATTTGGGGATTTGGCTAACTTTTTTGCAGTCTTACAATGGACAGTCCTGTTGGCTGCGGGAGGAGGTACCGAACTCACAGCTGGAGCTGTACACTGATGCTGCAGGCTCCTGTGGTTTCGGTGCTTTCTTTCGTGGGGATTGGTCTGCAGAATGTTGGCCGGCCTCATGGGCCCGCATGGACTTATTGCGCAATCTCACCCTTTTGGAGCTTTTTCCGATCATCATAGCTGTGGAACTGTGGGGCGAACAGTTGCGCAATCACCAGGTAATCTTCTGGTCGGACAATATGAGTGTAGTGCAGGTAGTGAACAAGCAATCGGCCAGTTCCCCTCCGGTGGTTTTGTTGTTGCGTTTCTTAGTTCTAAGATGTTTGCATTTTAACATTTATATTAAGGCGAAACACGTTCCGGGAGTTTCTAACAATATTGCCGATGCTCTTTCCCGCCAACAGTTTCTTCGTTTTCGCTCCTTGGCTCCGTCGGCTTCGCTGGAGGGCCTCCCCTGTCTGGCCCACTTATGGAACCTCGTTTCCAGGGATTGTTAGAGCTTCTTCGGTCATCTCTTTCTCCGCGGACGTGGGCGTCGTATTGTCGGGTCTGGCACGAGTGGTTCCAAGCGTCGGGCGGTGAGTTCTCTATTTCTTCTCCGGATGATAGACATTTGGTTTTATTCGCTTACCTTGTCCTGTTACAAGAAAAGGGTGTGTCGGGTTCCACTGTTTCTTCTGCCATGCCTGCCTTATCCTTTTGGTTCCAACTCCTGGGGTGGGAGGATGTCACAAAAGCTTTCCCAGTACGTCGGGTATTGTGAGGCTGGAAACGCATCACTCACCTTCCCGATTCCAGGCGCCCCATTTCCCTTCAAATCTTCAAATCGTTGCCGGAGGTATGCTCATCAGAGTTCGAGACCTTGCTTTTTCGGGTGGCTTTTTCGTGGGCGTTTTTTGGGGCTTTTCGCATCGGTGAATTAGTTGCAAAATCCAGGTCGTCCCCCGGGGGTATTCGGTCAGAGGATGTTGCTCTGTCGGAGCGCAGCGTCACAGTTTTGTTGCGCTCATCCAAGACCGACAGTTGCGGTAGGGGCCGCCGAGTGGTGCTGCACCACTGTGGTGGCCCATTTTGCCCAGTGTCACTAGCCTTTCCTTTTGTTTCGGCGCGCCCCCCATCCTTCACGTTTTTAGTATATGCTGACTCATCCTCGCTGAGTCGTTTTCAATTTTTGAGGGTTTTTCGCCTTTGTCTTGAGGCCTTAGGTTTACCTGCGGGTGACTTTTCGACCCATTCTTTTCGTATAGGTGCTGCTACCGCCGCTTCTGGCTTGGGGTTTTCCGATACGGAACTTCAGCTACTGGGGAGATGGGAGTCATCTCGTTTCTCACTGTATGTTCGCCCTCATCTTTTGTGTTAAATTTTCAGGTTTTCCCCCGGCTCAAATATGGATACTGGGTGATTCATTTATCTTCTGGGCCGCTCGTCATGCAGAGATCCACAATTATGGCAAAAATCTGGGATTTTCATCTGACGTGGCAAGAATTCACTGGCTTGGCCTGCGCGGGTTGCGTTGGTATCAGGTCTTGACGGTGTCAGGTCATATTATCCATGTTGTTCACGCTGGCGGGAATGATGTTGGCTACACCCGGTCCGTGGATCTCATTGCTGCAATTAAAAGCGATATTGCTCAGTGTTTTGCAATTTTCACCAGTATGACTTTTGTCTGGTCCGAAATTGTTCCTCGCTCAATATGGGCGAAAGAAGTCCCTGGCCCCTGCTTGGAGAATTTTCGTAGAAAGGTCAATGCTCAGGTGTCCAAGTTTGTCCAGAGGATCGGGGGGTTGTGGTCCGTCACAGAGATTTGGAAGGGAATAACACTGACTTGCTGAGGAGGGATGGTGTTCATCTCAACGAGATTGGTATGGACATCTTTAACCTGGGACTTCAGAGGGGGGTGGAACAGGCGCTGGCTGCGGTGGGGCGCCTGTCAGTAGCTTACTGACTGGCGGATGGCGGTTTTGGTGACCTTGCCAGCAAATATGGAAGCTTTTTTATGCCCTGATGGTAATTGGGAGATAGACGGCCGGTCCGGCACTTATGGTAAGAACAGGCCCCTCCTTCATCTCCCTTTTACATTTGGAGTTGAGTGCTCACAGTGCAACTGTGACTGGCACGGTTTAAATATTTAATGTCATGTTTGAGTTAAATAAAGCTGTGGCCTTGCCTTTTCCAACGTTAATGGTTGTATGTGGTTTTTATTGGATGGGAAGAAGGGGTAAGGTATGATAAGTGGTCATGGTAAGTTTGGATGGGACCTGGGCTTATTGCACCTCAGCAGTCATGAAGGCCTTTTTAGCCCCTCGGGAAAGAGAGCCCTGACTGATGGGGGCATGACCAGGGAGGAGTTAAGGTGAATTTGGCTCACTTTGGATTGGTGCAAGAAGGGACAGGGGTTGGGCCTGAGCTCAGGAGTTTGGCACCCCAGGGGATTATAGTCCTTTTCGGACGAAAGCATGGAAGAGCTGCCCACCCTCCCGTCCTATTTTTGATGGTATGTCACAGCGTGCTGCGGTTTTGGTGACCTTGCCAGCAAATACGGAAGCTTTTTTATGCCCTGATGGTAATTAGGAGATAGACGGCCGCTCCGGCACTTATGGTAAGGACAGACCCCTCCTTCATCTCCCTTTTACATTTGGAGTTGAGTGCTCACAGTGCAACTGTGACTGGCACGGTTTAAATATTTAATGTTATGTTTGAGTTAAATAAAGCTGTGGCCTTGCCCTTTCCAACGTTAATGGTTGTATGTGGTTCTTATTGGATGGGAAAAAGGGGTAAGGTATGATAATTGGTCATGGTAAGTTTGGGTGGGACCTGGGCTTATTGCACCTCAGCAGTCATGTCACTTCCTGCTTCTCTCTCGAGAGGAAACAGGAAGTATGAGAGGAACGGAGCTCTTCACAGGACACACCGCTGGACAGGACAACATATAGCAAGGTAAGTAAGGGGAAGGGGGGTTTGGTGGGGACACACACTGCTGCAATTTGGGGACACACACTACTGCAATTTGGGGACACACACTGCTGCAATTTGGGGACACACACTGCTGCAATTTGGGGACACACACTGCTGCAATTTGGGGACACACACACTGCTGCAATTTGAGGACACACACTGCTGCAATTTGGGGACAAACGCTGCTGCAATTTGGGGACACACGCTGCTGCAATTTGGGGACACACGCTGCTGCAATTTGGGAACACATACTGCTGCAATTTGGTAACACTGCTGCAATTTGGGGACACAGACTGCTGCAATTTGGGGACACAGACTGCTGCAATTTGGGGACACAGACTGCTGCAATTTGGGGACACACACACTGCTGCAATTTGGGGACACACACACTGCTGCAATTTGGGGACACACACTGCTGCAATTTGGTGACACACGCTGCTGCAATTTGGGAACACATACTGCTGCAATTTGGGGACACATACTGCTGCAATTTGGGGACACATACTGCTGCAATTTGGTGACACTGCTGCAATTTGGGGACACATACTGCTGCAATTTGGTGACACTGCTGCAATTTGGAGATGCTTACTGCTGAAATTTGGTGACACTGCTGCAATTTGGAGATGCATACTGCTGCAATTTGGTGACACATACTGTAGCAATTTGGTGACACTGCTGCAATTTGGGGACACATGCTGCTGAAATTTGGTGACACATGCTGCTGCAATTTGGTGACACATGCTGCTGCAATTTGGTGGTGACACATGCTGCTGCAATTTGGTGGTGACACAGGCTTCTGCAATTTAGTGACACAGGCTGCTGCAATTTGGTGGTGACACATGCTGCTGCAATTTGGTGGTGACACAGGCTGCATGTAAGGAGGGACTCTGCTGGGGGCACCTGATGTAAGGAGGGACTCCGCTTGGGACACCTGATGGCATCTGGTGGCTAGTGACACGCTCGGGGCTCCCACTGATTCTGCATTATGGTGAGTTGAATGATTGAATTTTATATTACAATGTAATAATAGAAATAATGCGCTTCAATCATCCTGACACCATAACAACCATGGTGCCGGGATGATTGAAGCACTAACACCAGGTGTTTGGAGTATCTTTATCTGCTGATTGTTAAACTTTCTAGAATACACATATTTCTATTGTTGTGTAGGATCTGGGCCTGCTGTCCCTCCATCCCTCTCTCCCTCTCGCTCGTTCAACTCAGACACTAACCACACCACCTTAGAGCCACACCCACTATTTAGCTAAAACCACGCCCATTTTCACCAAGTGGGAGGGGTCAAAAAGGAAGGGCGGGGCCTGGCGCCCCCATCCTAAAACGTCACCAGCCGCCACTGTTGTATATCCCTGTATGTTGTGGTCGTTCAGATGCTTATCTAATTGTTTTTTTAAATTATCGATGCCCCCAGTGAGACCACCGCATGTGGAAAGGAATGTCACATCCCAACCGCTCTTACAGTACAGAACCCTGTTTAAGATTAAACCGCTTTTATTCTAATTATGACCACTTGTCTTATTAAATTTGCTTACGCAGAAAAGTTGTATCACTATTGTGGGGGCACCAGTAGGGATGAGCTTCGTGTTCGAGTCGAATGCATGTTTCACTCGAACACACCCCACACTATATAAGGCCGCCTGCAGGTCGCCCTGTGTAGTGTGTTCCGGTGTTGAAAGAGAGATAGATAGACAGAGAGACAGTGTCTTTTGAGTTAAGTTAGTTAGAGTAGGCAGGTCGAGTCAGTTAGCTGCGCTTGCAGTGTATTGTATATTATATGCATCCCAGGTGTTATATATATATATATATATATATATATATATATATACACAGCTTAGCTAGATCTGTTCCTGTTATTCTCCTCCTAATATACTGACAGGCAGGCAGGTGTTTTTACAGTATTTCCAGTTAGTGTACTGTGTACCCTGCACAGTTGCACCTACAGTATAGCTACCTGAAGCCAGGTGTTTGTGTGCTTCTTCTGATACTATTAACAGCACAGGCAGGCTCTTGAAGTATTTCCACTTAGTGTACTGTGTAACCCTGCTGTTAGGTACCTGGTAGTAGAGCCTGACTTGTAGGAGAAGACCTCTCATACAACGCTGGTTCAGGAGCCACTGGAGTGGGGACAGTGGTCTCCTGAGCACAGTGGGGTAGGAGTGCCTGTTGAGCAGAGTCTCTGATGCTGAAGTGATGAGAGATCCCACAGGGATGGCTGGACTGCAGATCAGGTGGAGACTGGAGGCAGCAAGCTGGAACACTGGAGGTGCAGAGATCACTGGAGCTGAAGCTGAAGGTGCAACAGCAAGAACAACAGCAGGCACAAGCAGGGTCAGACGGTCCGGGTCAGCAGGGACATGAGACAGTCAATAACAGCAGGCAGAGGCAGAGTCGGTAGGCAGGCAGAGGTCGGCAACGGTATCAGGCAGCAGCAGTAGAGTAGTCAGGCAGGCCGGGTCGGATGGGAGCGGGACGGATGGTCAGACAAGCCGGGTCAGATAGGTAACGATCAATCAGGTGCAGATTTACAGGAATCACAGAGCTGAGACGAAGCAGCAATGTGCCAGAGGCACAGGGGAACTTTTATGTGCACTTTGGCGCCAAACCGGCGCGAACGCATGTACGCCCGTACGCGTGCACGTGCGCACAAGCGCCACGTACCCGCGCGTGCCCGAGTGCCGCGCTGACGCCTGGAAACAACAGGAACTTGCTGCAAGGTTCGTACTGTAGCGCGCCAGCGCATAGGCGTATGCAAACGCCCAGGTCTGGCGCCAGTGGTACCCTGACATTTCCCCCCCCAAGGGGCAACCTCCGGGTGCCCAAAAGCCTTTTTTTCTCAGGGTGGGTAGAAAAATAGGCACGAACTAAACGCCTAGCATGCACATTACTATCTGGTTCCCATGAATTACTTTCTGGGCCGTAGCCCTTCCATTTGATTAGGAACTGGATCTGCCCTTGTCTTTTCCTGCAATCAAGGATAGCCTCAACCTCAAATTCCTCACTGCCAATAATCACAACAGGTTCAGGAGGTCTAGTTCCTCTACCAGGGAAGGGATCAGGTACAGCAGGTTTAAGCAATGACACATGGAACACAGGGTGTATCTTAAGAGAGTCAGGTAAAGTCAGTTCGTAAGAAACTTCATTGATTTTCCTTTTAACCGGAAAAGGTCCCATAAATCTAGGTGCCAACTTCTTAGAAGGACATGCTAGTTTGATATTACTGGTAGAAAGCCATACCTGGTCACCAAGCTGTAACTTCAATTCCCCTCTTCTCTTCCGATCGAAGATTCTCTTGCTGTCCGCCTGAGCCTTGGATACCACTTCCTGCAACATCTGGTTGTTGTGACTGATGAAATCTACCGTACTCTGTAGTGCCAGGACTGAAGACTCTGGAAGGAAATCGGGTAAAAAGGTTAGATGAAAGCCATAATTAGCGAAAAAGTGGGATTGACTGGTGGCTGAATGTTTGGCATTGTTGTAGGCAAATTCTGCCAAGGGCAGCAGGGATACCCAATCATCCTGTGAGAAGGAAGTAAAACATCTGATGTACTGCTCGAGGGTCTGATTGGTCCTCTCCGTCTGACCATTGGTCTGGGGGTGATAGGCCGAAGATAAGGCCAGTTTGATTTTTAAAGTCTCACACAGGGCTCTCCAGAAATATGAGGTAAATTGTACCCCTCTATCAGAGGTTATGTTTACAGGGATTCCGTGAAGTCTGATGATTTCTTTGATGAAGATATGAGCCGTTTCAATAGCCAACGGAGTTCCTCTTAATGGAAGAAAATGGGCCATCTTGGTAAAACGGTCTACTACCACAAAGATAGCAGAACACCCCTCTGAACATGGAAGTTCTACAATAAAGTCCATGGAGATCATCTTCCAGGGTCTATTGGGTACCAGTAAGGGTTTTAACAGGCCCCAAGCTCGATTCCTGGATGTCTTATTCTGGGTACAGATAGGGCAGGAGCTGACATACTTCTCGCAAAAGTCCTTTAAATTGGGCCACCAGAAAGTACGCTGCACCAATTCCAGGGTCTTACGAACCCCAAAGTGACCTGCCAGTGGGTGATCGTGAAGGAGCGCCAAGACCTTGACCCGAACCTCCTCAGGAACAAAAATTTGGCTCCCTCTCCAGAACAATCCGTCTTTGTTACCAAGGGTAATCCCTGTGGGTCTGGCTGATTCAGAGGATGCTTCCTTAATCTGAGAGAGAAGATCTGTTTGTATGAGCAGGAAATTGTTTGCAGGTAAGATGGTGTCAGGAGCAGATAAGTCCTTTGGGTTATCATGCATTCGTGATAATGCGTCTGGTTTGACATTTCTTGAGCCTGGCCGATAAGTAATGTGGAAGGAAAAGCATGAGAAGAACAGGGCCCAGCGGGCTTGTCGAGGTTTCAGTCTTTTAGCAGGTCGCAAATACTCCAGATTTTTATGGTCAGTGTAAATTAGTACTGGATGCACAGCCCCCTCCAACAGGTACCTCCACTCCTCTAATGCAGTCTTGATGGCGAGAAGCTCCCGATTACCAACATCATAGTTCCTCTCCGCAGGGGAGAGTTTTCGGGAGAAGAACCCCACAGGATGCATAGCGTCTTTACTGCCTTTTCGTTGCGAAAGTATCGCACCGACCGCTATCTCTGAAGCGTCCACTTCTAAAATGAATGGCAAGGATGGTTCAGGATGACTGAGGATAGGTGCTGAGGTGAATAGCCTCTTGAGGTTCTCAAAGGCATCTTGGGCTAGGTGATTCCAGGAAAAACGGGTATTCTGTTTGGTCAACTGCGTGATAGGTGCGATTATTGCAGAAAAACCCCTGATAAATTTCCTGTAAAAGTTTGCGAACCCGATAAATCGTTGAACCCCCTTTTTGTCCAGGGGTACCGGCCAGTCCAGAACAGCGGAAACCTTCTGCGGGTCCATCCTGATGCCAGTTGAGGAGATTATGAAGCCCAAGAATTGAATGCTCTGTTGTTCAAACTCACATTTCTCTGCTTTTGCATAAAGTCTGTGTAAGCGGAGACGACCCAACACCTGGCAAACATGTTCTCGATGAAGATCCAGGGATTCTGAAAAGATCAAGATATCGTCTAGATATGCGATCACAAACAGGTCTAGAAAGTCTCTAAGCACATCATTAATTAGGTGTTGAAAAGTCGCAGGGGCATTGCAGAGTCCAAAAGGCATGACTAAATATTCATAATGCCCAAATCGGGTCCGAAAAGCTGTTTTCCACTCATGCCCAGCCCGAATGCGGATCAGATTATAGGCCCCTCTTAGATCAAGCTTAGTAAAAATGACGGCAGTCCTTAATTTCTGGAATAGTTCGGGTATCAAGGGTTATTTAGTTCTCGGTAGTCTATACATGGGCGGAGAGACTTGTCTTTTTTAGCAACAAAGAATATTCCCGCACCTGCTGGGGAGGTAGAGTGGCGAATGAATCCTTTGGCCAGGTTTTCATCTATATATGTTTTTAAAACTTCTTGTTCCTTCTCAGATAGGGGAAAGATGCGTCCGAAGGGAATTTCGGATCCTGGCAGCAACTCGATGGGGCAATCGTAGGGACGATGAGGTGGAAGAGAATCTGCCCCCTTTTTACTAAACACATCAATGTAATCATGATATTGTTTAGGAATGACCTGACAATTTTTCTGGTCAGAGTCCAGACAAAGCAGAGTTGCTAAGGAATCCGAATCTTTCGTCAAACAGTGTTCTTGGCAGTAAGATGACAGGAATTTTACTTTTCCGGAAGCCCAATGGATGTGCGGATTGTGGACCTGCAGCCAGGGAATGCCCAGGATAATGGGAAACATAGGAGAGGTGATGGCATCAAGGATCAGCAGTTCCTTGTGTTGAGAGTAAATCGTAGTGGATAATGGCAGGGTCTCCTGTGTCACTTGTCCGGATCTGATACGGGAGCCATCGGCTAGGAAGACAGAAAGTCCATGGGTTTTAGTCCGTAAAGGGATGTTGTGTTGGTTGGCAAAAGTTAACTCAATAAAGCAGCTGCATGCCCCGGAGTCAATAAAGGCATTGACTGGGAGTATCTTTTCTTGGAGCTGTAACGAGAGAGGAATGGCAAGGTGGGTAGAATTCGTAGATAAAGCAGAGAGACTGATATGTACAGGAGATGGACACTTACTTATTTTAACTGGGCAGTTATGGACATAGTGCCAGGTTCCTCCACAGTAAAGACACAGGTTAAGTTGCCGACGTCGGGCATGTTCTTCGGAAGACAGGGCAGGTCACATCAGACCTAACTGCATTGGTTCAGAGGTGTCAGGTGTGACATTGGCAGGATTCGGACTGGGTGAGGGTAGGTGGCGTGCTGCAGGAACCGGAGCTCGTGCTGTCATCCAGGTCGGGCGGTTCTGTTGAACTGATCGTTCAGATCAACGTTCTCGGAGGCGACGATCGATCTGAATGGTTAAGGAGATCAAGGCCTCAAGGGTACTTGGAATACCCACTCGAGCAAGTTCATCTTTTAAACCTTTGGACAGGCCGATGCGGAACTGGTGACGCAGAGCCGCGTCATTCCACTGTGTGTCCGCGCTCCAACGCCTGAAGTCAGTAACATAGTGCTCAGCGGGTCTGCGGCCTTGTTGGAGCGCGAACAGAGCTGATTCAGCTGTGGCAGTCTGTTGAGGATCCTCATATAATTGTGCCATGTCTTCAAAGAAAGCAGATAAGGATTGGGTTAGAGCAGAGTCCCCTTCAAGTAAACGGTGGGCCCAGGTCTGTGGTTCCCCTTGTAGGAGGGAAATTACAAATCCCACCTTGGTGACTTCCAGTGAAAAGGTTTGGGGCTGTAGGGCAAAGAAGAGCTGGCAAGCTTTGCAGAAAGCCCGAAACTTAGCCCGGTCTCCAGAGAATCTTTCGGGAATAGGGACCCGTGGTTCAGGCGGAAGCATCACAACTGAAGGAGCTGCAACAGTCTGTGTTGGAGCTGCAGCTGAAGAGGAGGCTGAAGAGTTAGACCCTGCAAGATTCTGAACTTGTCCTTCCAGTCTGTTATAGTTATCCTGAAGGGATTGCACTGCTTGAGTGAGGGCCGCCAGGTGCGTGCATATCTCCTTCATTGGAGAGGTATCTCCTGCAGGCTCAGTCATGGCTGCTTCGTACTGTTAGGTACCTGGTAGTAGAGCCTGACTTGTAGGAGAGGACCTCTCATACAACGCTGGTTCAGGAGCCACTGGAGTGGGGACAGTGGTCTCCTGAGCACAGTGGGGTAGGAGTGCCTGTTGAGCAGAGTCTCTGATGCTGAAGTGATGAGAGATCCCACAGGGATGGCTGGACTACAGATTAGGTAGAGACTGGAGGCAGCAAGCTGGAACACTTCAGGTGTAGAGATCACTGGAGCTGAAGCTGAAGGTGCAACAGCAAGAACAACAGCAGGCACAAGCAGGGTCAGACAGTCCGGGTCAGCAGGGGTATGAGACAGGCAATAACAGCAGGCAGAGGCAGAGTCGGTAGGCAGGCAGAGGTCGGCAACGGTATCAGGCAGCAGCAGTAGAGTAGTCAGGCAGGCCGGGTCGGATGGGAGCGGGACGGATGGTCAGACAAGCCGGGTCAGATAGGTAACGATCAATCAGGTGCAGATTTACAGGAATCAAAGAGCTGAGACGAAGCAGCAATGTGCCAGAGGCACAGGGGAACTTTTATGTGCACTTTGGCGCCAAACCGGCGCTAACGCAAACGCACGCCCGCAAGTGCAGGCGCATGCCCGAGTGCCACGCTGACGCCTGGAAACAACAGGAACTTGCTGCAAGGTTCGTACCGGAGCACGCCGGCGCATAGGCGCATGCAAACGCCCAGGTCTGGCGCCAGTGGTACCCTGACACCTGCACAGTTGCACCTACAGTATAGTTACCTGAAGCCAGGTGCTTGTGTGCTTCTTCTGATACTATTAACAGCACAGGCAGGCTCTTGAAGTATTTCCAGCTAGTGTACTGTGTAACCCTGCACAGTTGCACCTACAGTATAGTTACCTGAAGCCAGGTGCTTGTGTGCTTCTTCTGATACTATTAATAGCACAGGCAGACTCTTGAAGTATTTCCAGTTAGTGTACTGTGTAACCCTGCACAGTTGCACCTACAGTATAGCTACCTGAAGACAAGTGCAGGTGTTCTCATACTAATAATACTACAGGCAGGCAGTTGATTCTGCTAGCTGCAGTATAATTGGTATATATATATATACATTACAGTTTGTGCAGCTACATCTCACTACAGGCCAATAGTATGTCTGGAAGGCCAACAAGGAGAGGCAGACAGTCACAAGCCAATAAAAGAGGGCAAGCAGGCTCTGTGTCTAGAGGCAACAGTGCTGGTCGTGGAGACAGTTCATCCTCATCAGCACGTGGCCGTGGGACACGCTTGTCCTTTTTTTCGGCAGCTGGCCGCGTTGAGCAGCAACATGCGGAAGTCAGAAGAAACTCAAGTGGATGTGGCGCTGTTCTAATGGGTTAATTGAAGCCACTGATGTTGCCAATCAGTAGGATGGCTTAATGATAGGGAGAAAGGGATAGATTACAATTGATGCTTCTGTGCTAAAAATAAAAAATAAAATATAAAACCCCACATAGGAGTGAGTGAAGTAGCTGTGTACAAACAATTTAATCCCCCATTATGTGATGTGAAAATAAAAACTAAAAATAACTTAAGCGGGTGTGGTGATGCTACTCCAAAAATTATGATAACTATGCGTTTATATGTTTTGGGTCATATGAACACAATGTCCTAATTTTATCAACATAAATATAATAAAGTTGATCATAAAAGTGAAAAATACAATAAAACTAAAAACCATCTGTAACAAATAATCAAATCCACCTATATGTGAACATTCAAATAAATAACGGTGGCTAACATAACATTAGTGGCAATTTATATAAATTCAATAAAGTGCTAAGTGCCGCTGAAAAAACACAACTGTGCTGATATTATTATATGAGACCAATAGTCCAAAGTCACTTAAAATCAATAAAGTGCCGGTGAAAATCCACATATAATTTGATTCACTTCCCCATAGGTGATCACACCATGCATGCCTTATCCGTGCACCTATTATGGCTACACTCACCAGATCCTTCACCCCCTCCTGGGGTCTTATGAGGCGTACACATGGTCAGACTTTTCGGCTACAAAAGTCCGACAGACGCCGACGGACCAAATCTGGCAGACAATTCGATCGTGTGTGGGCTTCCCCGGACTTTCAGCGGACTTTTCCAGTCACAAATCTGACGAACTTTAGATTTGGAACATGCTTCAAATCTTTATGTCGTAACTCCGCCGGACCCAGAAATCCGCTCGTCTGTATGCTAATCCGACGGACAAAAACCCACGCTAGGGCAGCTATTGACTACTGGCTATCAACTTCCTTATTTTAGTCCGGTGTACGTCATCACGTACGAATCCGTCGGACTTTTCTGTGATCATATGTAGGCAAGTCCGTTCATTAGAAAGTCCGCCGCAAGTCAGCCAAAAGTCCGTCGAAAGTTTGTTGGACGGGCTGTCGGACTTTTGTAGCTGAAAAGTCTGACCGCGTGTACGCCCCATAAGGCATCCACAGTATGTGCCACTGTGTAGCAATTTAGGGTATATCTTCTAGTTGGTTACGAAGCGATCCCATCATATACCAATACTCATAGAAAGAGAGAGGGAGCCCAATAGTGTAATACTGTAGAATACCATTTATTGCACAAATAGTAGAAAGGTACTCACATTCAGTTGGAATAAAACAAGCATAGATTGCTGACACCAGCGATTGTGACCGGAAATGATGCAAGGATGTATGCTAACTCAGCCCTACGCGTTTCGTCACTCTGACGTCATCTGGAGCGTACATAGTGCCTGCCTCATTTCCTATTTATAATGCTGGTAATTTGCATATCCCTGTGATAATTACAGTGGCCATTTTGGGAGTGACATTGCAGACAGAAGTTCGTGGTTACGGTGGCCATTTTGGTTGTGATATTGAAGACCGTAGCTCGCTGAGGCTATGTATAGATCGCGGCCATTATTGGTGTAATTGTTACAGCGGCCATATTGAAGACCGTAATCCACTGAAGATATATTTATATATGGATCGCGGCCATTTTTGGTGTGATTTGGTAGACCGGAACACACATCTGAATAAGTTTATATCACCAAAATTACTAAATATTGCAATATCCGTAATGGGCATGCTGGGAAGTTAAATGACCAATTAATGGGGCCGTCCGCAATATCACACTGTATTACCTATGGCTTTACTACTACAAGATACCAATAGTTAAAATTACATATAAGATACATATTCAATACATATATAAAAAATACATTATTTAATGGTATTAATATGAAATAGAAAATAAAATAAAAATTGAAAAAATTGAAAAAATTGGATATAGTCCGAACGCCCAGGCTAGCTAAATATCCATATTAAAAAATGATAAAATCATTATGAAAACTAAGTTAATTTATGAAAAATAAGTAAAAATTAAAAATAAAATATAAAAATGAAAATAAAAATAAAACTTAAAAATAAAAATGAATTATTAAGTTAAAAAGGGTGGTATTATATATAAGATCTAAAGAGAATATTAATAAGAGGTAGATGTATGAAACCTTACATTTCAAATATATGTGTATAGTAAAATGAATTCCTGAACACGTCTATACTAAAAATTTGTTAAAAAACTGTTCAGATCTATATCTATATTCATTCCAGTGGGTTGGGGGGTATCTAACTGGAAGATCCATTTTGTTTCATTTTGCAAGATTTTAATTTTCTTATTCTCCCCCCTCCAGTGTCCCTTAATTTTATCTATGCCATAGAAAACCATGCATGTTGGGTCTTTGTTGTGGTAATCTCTAAAGTGTCTAGAGACACTATGTTTATTGAATCCATTTTTAATATTATTAATGTGTTCTCGGATTCTTACATGTAGTTCTCTTGTAGTTCTACCCACATATTGTTTACGGCATGGGCACTCTAAAACATAAGTTACATGAGTGCTGTTACATGTAATGAGCTCCTTTATGGTGTGTTTGGTTCCATTTGCAGTAGAAATGAAATCCATTTTTTTCTTATTGTTTTTTTTTACTTTTCCTACATGGTAGACATTTTCCACATTTAAAAAAACCTTGAAGGTGGTTTGAGATTCTGATTTGTTTTGGGGGGTCTAAAATATTATGAACCAATCTATTCCTAAGATTTGGTGCTTTCCTATAAATAAAAGCCACGAGTTGCATGGGGATTGGAGGGAAGATCGATGGTAAATATATCTTTAACATCAGCACCAGACTCTAGTGGAGATACGAAACAACCAGATCCTGTGATGAAAAGGCAAGATTTGATTGGAACACCGATATCTAAAGAAGCAGACATACAGAGTATTACCTCCACCCCTACTCTAATATTGGAACCCACATTGAGAGATGTTCTCATGGCTGTACAGGCTTGTAATAATTCGTTACTATCATTAACAAACCAGATGGTTGAATTAAAAGGGGACATTGAAGTCATGAGACAGGAGAATCAGAAAATATCGGAAAGAACTACTGAAGTGGAAACGAGAGTAGGAGAGCTGGAGGACTCAATACCTTTAATAAAAAAGGATCTGCATCTGACAAAAACACAGATAAAAGATCAAACCCAGAGAATGGAAGGAATAGAGAATAGACAAAGACACAATAATATCCATATACTAGGTCTAACGGAACATGAAGAAGGCCACTCACCTGTCACTTTTGTAGAAAATTGTCTGATGGACATTTGGGGGGGGGGGGATTCTCCAGATCTTTTGCAATAGAAAGAGCATATCGTATATCAAGTCACTCTCCTCCTCCAGGAGGTAGACCGAGGATAATGATTATTAGGTTGCTAAATTGTCAAGACAGGGATAACATATTAGCTAAGGCAAGACAAAGAGGAAGTATCGAGTATAAGGGCAACAAGGTATCTTTTTATCCAGATTTTTCAGTAGAAGTGCAGAAGCAAAGGGTGAAATTTAAGGAAGTTAAACAGCGATTACAGGAATTGAAGAATAAATATTAAATGTTGTTCCCTGCAAAATTATGTGTTACAAATGGAGACGGTGCCCAGTTTTTTGATACAACCGATGCAGCTAATGTGTGGTTGGCTAAGAGGCAGAAGTAATGTGGGTAGTAGGATGGGAGAACCATTAGGAGGGTACTTGACGAGTTATGTTGGGTACCCCTAGCTTTAGAATCTACCTGTATATGATTTCTTTTTTTTTTCTTTCCCGGTGGGGGATATAGGGGGGGTCTATTGCCCCCCCCTTTCCTCCTTTTTTTTATCCCCCAGCCAGGACGATATATGGTATAGAAGTAATGTCAGAGGTGGTCCCCCAGTATGCGTCCCGTGTGGACAAGAGGTTTGTAGCTGATCCCGTCTCTCTGGAGAGGGACATTCAGCTTGAAATGTTAGGTTCCAGATGCAGGTGGGAGGGGGGTAGGAGGTGGGCAGGATGGAGGGTGGATATGGGATTTATGTCGTAACATTGGTTGGGGGGGATGGTGACTGGGAGGGGGGTGGGGTGTTTGTGGGGTGTCTTTGTTGTTGGGGGGATTTGTTTTTCTTTGTTTTTTTTTTTTTCTCTCTCTTCTCCTCTCCTGTCTTCCCCTCTCCTTGCTCCCTTCCCTTTCTCTCTTCCTGCTCTGGTTTTCCCTGCTTTTTTATGTTTTTTTTTTTTTTTTTTTTTCTTTTTTCTCTTATAAGCGTTCTTTAAATGTAGTAAATGACTGGCCTATTTATTATAAGATAAGCAAGGATGACAAGTAAAATCAAGATGATGTCATGGAATGTTAGAGGATTGGGGGAGAGTAGAAAGAGACAAGCGGTAAAGGAACTAATTGAATTTTATAATCTCAGGAGACACATATGGGGAAGAAGGATGACAAAATGTTTAGAGCCTTTAAATATAAACATGGATTCCACTCTACATACTCCACATATTCCCTTGGAGTGAGTATCCTGATCTCTGGCTCCATTAGGTTTACCTGTAATCAATGTATTAAAGACTCGGCTGGTCGATATTTGATGATCCTGTGTACTCTAAACGAAAAAAAAAAAATGTTCTTTCTGGTAAATGTCTATATCCCCCCTCCATATAAGGACGAAGTACTAAAAAAGGTTTTTGAAAAAATGGCACATTGGCCGGATGTACCAACAGTAATAATTGGAGATTGTAATAATATATTAAATGAAGAGATGGATAGGCAAAGTAAAAAAAAAAAGAGTAATGGGAAGGGTAAGGTAACAAGATTAGCCAGTCAGATACAAGAGATGGGTCTACTGGATATATGGAGATTAATATTCCCGGATAGCAAAGAATATTCATGCTGTTCAAGTACATACTGTATGGGTCATTATCGAGAATCAATATGGCCTTAGGAAATGGAAACTTTCTCCCCTGGGTAAAATCAGTTCAGTATGAAGCAAGGGGACTCTCTGATCATTCCCTGCTGACTTTGTCTTTGGAGTGGAAGGAACAATTGACTCGACCACTGTGGAAAGTAAATCCACAATGACTCTCTTTGATTCTAGAGAAGACCCAGTTAGAACCAGTACTGATGGGCTTTTTTGAAGATAATAAAGGATCAAACTCAGTGTTGATGATTTGGGGTGCAATGAAAGCTTATCTTAGAGGTGTAATTATTAAAGAAATATTTAAAATTATATTAGCTACAAGACAAAGGGAGGAATTGGCAATAAAAAGAGTCAAGCAAACAGAACAAGAATTTATATCAGATCCCATTGAAGAGAAAAGGGTAGTATGGCAGGAAGCACAGAAGATGTATAGAAACTTGGTTATAATTAAGGCAGAGAATAGTAGATTTTTGCAGAGTCAAATATAATATGAAATGGGAGAACAAGGGGAGATATGTTGGCGATGATAGCGCGTAACCAGGAGGGCACATCAAATATAGTGGCCATTGAAGATAAAAAAAGGTGTAGTAATGTATGATACAGAGAGTATCCAAAGGATATTTGTAGACTTTTAGTTGTGGTTGTATAGATCTGAAATATCAAATATAAGGGAAAAAACAGCTAATTTTTTAGATAATCTAACTATACCAAAATTGACTCCAATAGAAAGCGAATCTTTGGATACGCCAATAACTCTGGTAGAGTTGGAGGAAGCTGTGAGGCAAATTCATAATAATAAAGCACCAGGGATGGATGGACTCCCTGTGGAGATATACAAAATAAAATAAATGGCCAAATTTTGCTTCCAGAACTTCTGGTAGTACTAAATGAAGCATATGTCACACAGGAACTCCCTACATCTATGATGGAAACAATAATAATTATAATTTTAAAACCTGGCAAGGATCCATTAAAACCAGATTCATACCGCCCGATTTTGCTTCTTACATCAGACATTAAGATATTAGCCAGAGTATTGGCCAATAGGCTATCCAGACACATTGACAGTTTAATACATGTAGATCAAACAGGTTTTATCCCCTCGAGATCAGCAGCAACAAACATCCGTAGGCTCTTTCTTAATTTGCAGATACCAGTGGACAATGGGGGAGCTGGTGCCATCTTGTCATTGGACGCTCGAAAGGCATTTGATATGGTAGAATGGGAGTATCTATGGATAGTATTGATTGCCTTTGGTATAGGACCAGGCTTCTTAACCTGGCTAAAAATATTATACAAAGAGCCGAAAGCGAGGTTGAAAATCAATGGCACCATGTCACCAGCTCTCTCATTGTCCCAGGGGACTAGACTGGGTTGCCCTCTGTCACCTCTTCTGTTTGCGCTAGCAGTTGAACCATTGGCCGCTGCAATCAGACAGTCCGAGGTTATTGAGGGATTTTGATGCACAGGGAGAGAGGACAAAATAGCGTTATACGCAGATGACGCTCTATTTTTTTTTTTAATGATCCTACAAAATCATTAGAGGAACTTATGACCCTTGTAAGCACATTTGGACAGATCTCAGGGTTCTACATCAATTGGGAGAAATCGGTTTTGATGCCCATACAAAATGAGAATATGTCCTTACCAGATTGCGCTAAACAAATTAAAATAAATCATAAAATCAAGTATCTGGGAATTGAGGTAACACAAAATGTGGGGGACTATGTAGATTTGAACCTCAGACCATTACTACTTAAGTTTAAAGACAAATGCCGGACCTGGTGTAAACTCCCATTAACTGTGATTGGAAGAGCTAATCGTATAAAAATGATTTGGGTTCCACAACTATTATATATTTTTCATAATTGCCCAATGTGGATAGCATTGTTTCGGTTCAGTAGGATAGAGTCTCTCTTTTGAGAACTCATTTGGAGGAAAAAACATTCTCGGATAAAATTAACAACCCTAATGCCAGCTAAAGATGAGGGTACTTGCCATCCCTTGCAAATACAACAGTTTTTTGGTTGGTCAGCTATTATGAAAGAGGACCCTATACAGAGACTACTCCTTCCGTTGGGTAATGGACACACATTGCTGTCCACATTGGAGACAAAAATTATGCAAATGAATAAAAAATTCCTGTCAGGTAAACCATTTGCTAGGGTATGGCAGGAAATGAAAGATATTACAAACATTACAGGATACACCTCTCTCACTCCAAATTGGAATAATGGAAATTATGTAGAAGTACAGAAATTAAAGGGGTTTGAGTTTTGGCAAACTCAAGGACTTAGATATGTGGAGCAACTGTTCTGGAATAATAATGAAACATGGTTTCTCAGAACCCAGGCTTCCAATGAGAGCACAAAGTGACCTTGAGGAACGACACAGGACTCTGTCTGTGTAGAGAGCAGACGTGCGCGTGGAAGCTCCGGCTTCTAGTGCCTCCTAGTGCCTCCAGAAGGCTCCGGCCACCCGGCCTTCCATCCATCAGGATTATCCCGGTCTCCCAGCGCATTGTACCAGGCCCCCCCTACCCCCACCAGCTCCGTGGACCACGAACGGGACCCCCGGTACCTTAGAGTCAGATCCGCCAAGCTCCACCCTCACCGCTCTATGCCGCCTCGGCCGCTGGAACGCTGTTCACAGCAGCCTCCCAGAGCAGTCTCACAGGACACACCGTGGCTCCGGCCAGCGGCTCCGGCCAGCGGCTCCGGCCAGCCCCCCAGTGCCGGCCGCCGCTCACCCCCAGCCTCCATCGGCTAGCCTGGGTGCTCCATCCTACCAGGGCCAATCCCACCATCCACAGACGAGACCTCAGCACCTAGGAACTTAGCATCAGGCAAGCCCGCGGCTCGGGCCTAGCCAGTCTGCCATCTTGGTCCACCCTGTGCGACAGCTACCACCACCTCCACCCGGAGCTCATCCCTGGACCCCCCCAGCAGGTAGCACTGGGACCCTACCCCACCATCCACGAACAGGACCTAGTCACCTTGGGAGTTTGAGAATCAGGACAGCCTTTTGGCTGGAGCCTAGCCCGTAGGCCATCTTGGTCCACCCAGTGCGGCTGCAATCCACTACCTCCACCCGGAGCTCATCCCCGGACCCTCCCAGCAGGTTAGTACCAGGACCTGGTCCCTCCTGGCCCCCTCAGGCCTGCACCGGCCCACCTCCAGGCAGGACCACCATCCAACTGACCCCCCACCACGGTCCCACCCCCCCGGGGGCACCACCACAGCCGCCGTCCAATCACCCCGTTCTCTAGCTGTTAGACTCAGGGGACAGACCACGGCTGTGGCCTAGATCCAGCCAGCCAGCCACCTCAACCCCTCCAACACCTATCCAGCGGGTCCAGGTGCCCCTACACCTGGATCACCCCCTCCTCGACACTGGACCTCACTGCGTGGGCACAGGTTACCACCGGAGACTCTGGACCTGACCAGCGTCCATCTTAGATCCTCCTAGACCCAGCCGCAGCACCATTCCAACCAGTAAGTAGCGGCCAGATCCCCATACCCCTCACCCCCCCACCCATCATCCTCCAGACCATCCTGTACAGCCCACGGAGTACCCTAGCAGTTTGATCCAGGGTCCTTGAGTCCGATCGCCCCTCGGAGGTCAGGAAGGAATTTTTCCTCTGCTGTAGCAATTGGCCAGCTCAGCTAGGGTTTTTTTTTGCCTTCCTCTGGATCAACAGGAGGGCGATAGGTAGCCTCCATCCCCCCCCCTCAGCAACTTGTGCTTCTCACCATGTGCAATTTCAAGTACACAGCGGACACCTTCCACAGACTAAGAAACATCGCTTCAACTTTACCAACCGCCACTCAAAAAAGATTAAAAAAAGAAAAACTACTAAGGACCAACCTACAGGCAACTATCAAATACAGGGAGACACCAATCCAACCACAACAACTAGCATGCGCCCTGATCAACACCAGATCTGCAGTCAAGCACAGACTGGAAATCCATGACTTCATCATCGAAAACAACATAGATTGCCTCTTCATTACGGAAAGCTGGCTAACATCCGACTGCAACACTATCCTAACTGAATTAGTGCCTAAGAACTACAGCATCCTAACCAAGCATAGAATAGGAAAAAAGTAGGAGGCCTAGCAGTGATCTTCAAATCGCACCTTGCCTTCATCAAACCAACTTCACAGAACTCAGTGCCTTTCATAGAGATACTCCCCCTGCATCTTCAAACAACACCCCAAGACACCATTCACATACTACTATGCTACAGGCCACCAGGACCAAAGACCAATCTCCTTACACCACTCACTGAATTCATTTCAATGCACACCTTGAAAACCAAAAACCTTCTGGTACTTGGGGATTTCAACCTTTGGGCAAACTCTACCCAAGACCCTATTGCTACCGCCTGCATCAACCAACTGGAAGAACTAGGTCTTCAACAGCTGATAAATACTCCCATGCATGGCTCAGGACACACTCTAGACCTCGTCTTCAATCAGAATATGGACATCAACATATTCGACAACACACCACTACCATGGATGGACCACCACGACATCAAATTTAAAATCACCACTAACTAATATTAACTTAGGTAAAAGAGAGGAATGTAAGCTGAAAAAAGAATTCCAATTTACATGGAAAAAAGAAATAAACTATCTGGGCATAAAACTAGCAAACTCATTAGGGAAGATCTATAAATCAAATTTTATACCACTGCTTGAAGAAATAAAAGCCGAGAGTAAAAGGATAACGGGTAAACCATTATCATGGTTAGGCCGCATTAATGCTATAAAGATGATCCTGCTACCAAAAATCATCTACAAGCTACAGATCCTCCCACTGGCAATACCACAGTTTTATTTAAGGATGCTCAATTCAATCATAATGAAAACAGTTTGGAAAAACAGAAGGGCTAGAGTTTCTTTTGATATTCTAAAACAGGAAAATAAAAAAAGGGGGTCTGGCGGTCCCAGACATTCAGGGCTATTATAAGGCAATATTGGTGTCAAGAGCGATCGAGTGGGTCAGAGAGGATAAACACAAGAGATGGGTGAACATAGAAAATAATTTAAGTAAGGCACATTTAGGACACATAATTTGAAATCCCCCACATTATAGATCATTTAATGGAAACACACACACATTGACGAAGGTGGTTATTAGTGCGTGGGACACAATACATAAACAAATAAACAAGACATTTAACTCCTCCTTAATTTCACTTAGGGAAAATGATTATTTTGCACCGGGGAAAATTAAAATAGGAGGTAACTGGATTAAGAATGAAAAGGCACAACTAAGAGACATAATAAAAGAGGGAGATTGTTTCGTTTCACAAGTTAAAGCACAATAGGGAAGCTTGGGTGATAGATGGAGATACCTCCAGTTAAGCCATTTTGTTGATCGCCTGCCACAGACAATAAGGTCGGGAAAGGAGCTTTCAGAGTTGGAAAGGCTGTGTCTGGCGAATAATACTAAGGGCATAATATCTAAAATTTATAAAATGGGGCTGACGGTGGGTAGGAGGGAGGTACCTCCATACATCATAAAATGGGAAATAGAATTAGGATTGCAGATAGATAGCAACACTTTAAGAAAAATATTGGAACTGACTCATGGCTCGTCGATTGACACCAATGTGGCTGAAATTAATTATAAGATCTTGACAGGCTGGTACGTTACCCCAGATAAAGCATGTAAATACCAAAGGGATAAGACAACGGAATGCTGGAGGGGATGTAAAGGAGTGGGAAATATGGCCCACTTGTGGTGGGACTGTCCTGAAATTAAAAGATACTGGGTAAAAATATTGGGGTTTATTAAGGAAATAACAAAGATAAAAGTAAAAGCAGACCCCTGTATAGTATTACATCATGGAATAAGAGGAGAGGTCAAAAAGTATAAAGATTCCCTGGTGCCACACTTGCTTAATGCGGCTAAAAAAATCATCCCAAAAAAGTGGCAGAAGGTAGAATGCCCATCAATATGGGAGTGGGTCAATGAAGTGGAAGGTATTCGCTTTATGGAGGAAGGGAGTCATGGGAGAGATGGCGACATAATAGGAGAAAACAACAACTGGCAGTGTTGGAAGGAATTTAAAAAACGGTGGAGTATTACTGAGGGATTGAAAACCAGATTTGATTGAAGAGAACAAGGTTAACCAAGGGTGCACAGTAGTGGGGGGGGGAGAAGGGGTAAAGGTGAGGGGGTAAGGGTGGGGGGGATTATTTGGGGTAGTGTTGGGGTAAAAGATAAAGTAAAGACCTCTAGTATGAATTTTTTTTTACACTGTTTTTGATAATAAATGATTTGTATATCCGCAAACAAAGCTACAATGATGTGAAAAAGTTGAAGGGACATGGATGACACTGATAAGGTGGATTAAGTCTCTTATAAGATTCACTGAGGTGGCAAGAAAAAAAAAAAAAATAAATAAAATCACCACTAACATCACCCTCCAAAAACAGAAACATGCAACAACAACACACTGGAGCAGATCTCAGAAGAAACTGCACTCTGAACTCTTCAAAACCACATTATCAAACAAAATACAATCGCTAGACTTAAACCTCTCAATGGAACAAACACTGAACTCCATAAATAAGGCATTACTACAAACAGCAGACTCAGTAGCGCCAAAACGCAGAACACTCATCTGCAAAAAAAACCTAGAGATGGTTTAATGGCACTCTCACCCTACTCAAGCAAGAACGTAGAAGAGCTGAAAGAGCGTGGAGAAGAAATCCTACCAAGGAAAACCATACAAACTACAAAGTACTCACTGTGAGATACCATAAAGCAATCTTCAAAGCCAAAAAAGAACATTTCTCGAACACCATCTCAACTGCCTTAAACCGGCCACGGGAACTTTTCAAAATAGTCGCCCAGCCAATGAACCCAACCTGCTTAGAGCCCCCAGCAAACGATACTCAAGAATTCTGCAATGAGTTATTAAATTTCTTCATTGACAAAATCGACAACATTCGGAAATCAATTCAACAGAAAAAATCAACCAACCTTACCCAACAAAAGCAAAAAGAGGACATCAACACGAACATCACGCAACCGCCGGACTTCTTCCTGACCCCAATCAACACTGACACGACTAAAGACATTATGAGAAGCCTTCGAGACAGCACATCACCAAACGACATCATTCCCACGAAACTCCTTAAAGAATGCTCCGACATCCTGGCTCCCACTATAACACACCTCATAAATCAGTCGTTCAAAGACCACCCTCAAGCAAGGCATCGTCAAACCCCTGCTAAAGAAACCCAATCTCGACCCTAAGGACCCTAACTACTGCAGACCAATAACAAGCCTTAACACTGTCTCCAAGATTATGGAGAAAGTGGTAGCTACAATGCCACCTGGAAACGCATCAACTTCTGGACACTCTACAATCAGGCTTCCGCCCAGGCCATGGCACAGAAACTGCACTTCTAAAAATATGGGATGATGCCCTCGAAGCAGCAGATGATGGAGAATCATGCTTCCTGGTACTGTTAGACCTCAGTGCAGCCTTTGATATAGTGGACCACAATACTCTACTTGTCCACCTCACAGAAGTAGCAGGAGCCACAGATTCTAGTCTAAAATGGTTTGCATCCTTCTTAGAGAATCGCTCTCAGACAGTGAAACTAGGAGCATTCACCTCTGAAACCCGAACAATCTCCTGTGGAGTCCCTCAGGGTTCACCCTTGTCGCCAGTGCTATTCAACATCTACATCCGCCCACTCCTCAAAATCATCAAAAAATCAGACCTCTGCTTCCGCTCATACGCTGACGATACCCAAATCTACTTTCTCATCACCGGACAAAAAGACCACCATCAGCAATTAGAGAAATGCCTCACTTTGATAGATGACTGGATGACCATTAGTTCCCTCAAACTCAACGGGTCAAAAACAGAACTTCTTCTCCTACACGCTAACCAAAATCCCAAAACCAAGACTCCATGGACACCGCCCACCATCTTTGGACAGACCATCTCTCCGAGCACCAAAACCAAGAGTCTCAGAGTTATCTTTAACTCAGAAATGACAATGGATGCACAAATAGGATCAGTAGTTAGCGGATCTCACCATCTCCTCCGCCTGCTACGCAGACTCATCCCCTTCATCCCAGAAGAGGACAAAGCAGCAGTAGTTGGAACAATCATCAATTCCCGACTCGACTACGCAAGCTCGCTCTACATAGGATTACCCCAATATCAGCTTGCGCGCCTACAGGCCATCCAAAACGCGGCGGCAAGACTGCTAACAGGAAAAAAACCCTGGGAGTCCACCTCCCCATCCCTGAGGAGCCTACATTGGCTAACCGTAAAGAAGCGGATCACATTTAAGACCCTCTGCCTCACCCACAAATTCATACAAGGTAACGCCCCTCAATACCTCCGAGAGAAAATAAAACACTACACACCCAATCGCAATCTGCGATCATCTAACCAAAACCTCCTCCTCATTCCCAAATACCACTACAAAGCAAGAGGAGAACGAAGATTCGCAGTCCAGGGACCTCGGCAATGGAACACTCTTCTGACTCACATCCGCATGGAAGGAAACCATCTGGCCTTCAGGAAAAAACTCAAGACCTTCCTCTTCTAAGAAGATGACAGCACAAAACGCATTAGCGCCTTGAGGCGATTCAGTTCGCATTGCAGTGCTTTACAAATCATTCATTCATAATATGAAATCATTTGCCCAACTATCTGAGGAATTTGAGATACCTAGACAGAAGTTCTTCCAGTACTTGCAACTTAGACATGCCATACAGGTTCAGGCACGTTTCGGAATTGAAGCTCAATAAGTCAAAAATAATACCATTGCTCAAAAAGGATGGGAAAAAGAAGGGTCTCATATCTAAAATTTATGAGACATTAAGCAGAAAAATTAAAGAAAAGATAGTGATTCCGGCCAGGACACAGTGGGAACAAGATCTTGGCCCTCTGTCAGATTCACAATGGGCGGAGGCTCTCTCTGCGATACTACACGTGTCACTGTCCACGACTCAAAAATTAACACAAATGTTCATTCTGCATAGGTCATATTATACCTTGTAAAAATTGTTCAAGTGGAAATGCAGGGAATCCCCTCTAGGCCCACAATGTAGAGGCGCACACATGCTATGGAGGTGCCCCAAGCTCCAACGTTACTGGCAGGATATAATTAAAAATATAAATAATGTAATGGGTATAAATTTAGTACCAGATTTGAGAGTACAGTCAGGTCCATAAATATTGGGACATTGACACAATTCTAATCTTTTTGACTCTATACACCACCACAATGGATTTGAAATGTAATGAACAAGATGTGCTTTAACTGCAGACTTTCAGCTTTAATTTGAGGGTATTTACATCCAAATCGGGTGAACGGTGTAGGTATTACAACAGTTTGTATATGTGCCTCACACTTTTTAGGAGACCAAAAGTAATGGGACAATTGGCTGCTCAGCTGTTCCGTGGCCAGGTGTGTGTTATTCACTCATTATCCCATTTACAAGGAGCAGATAAAAGGTCCAGAGTTAATTTCAAGTGTGCTATTTGCATTTGGAATCTGTTGCTGTCAACTCTCAATATGAGATCCAAAGAGCTGTCACTATATCAGTGAAGCAAGCCATCGTTAGGCTGAAAACACAAAACAAAACCATCAGAGAGATAGCAAAAACTTTAGGTGTGGCCAAATCAACTTTTTGGAACATCCTTAAAAAGAAAGAACGCACCGGTGAGCTCAGCAACACCAAACGATAAGGAAGACCACGGAGAACAACTGTGGTGGATGACCGAAGAATTCTTTCACTGGTGAAGACAACACCCTTCACAACAGTTGGCCAGATCAAGAACACTCTTCAGGAGGTAGGTGTATGTGTGTCAAAGTCAACAATCAAGAGAAGACTTCACCAGGGTGAATACAGAGGGTTTACCACAAGATGTAAACCATTGGTGAGCCTCAAAAACAGGAAGGCCAGATTAAAGTTTGCCAAACAACATCTAAAAAAGCCTTCACAGTTCTTGAACAACATCCTGTGGACAGATGAGACCAAGACCAACTTGTACCAGAGTGATGGAAAGAGAAGAGTATGGAGAAGGAAAGGAACTGCTCATGATCCAAAGCATACCACCTCATCAGTGAAGCATGGTGGTGGTAGTGTCATGGCGTGGGCATGCATGGCTGCCACTGGAACTTGTTCTCTTGTATTTATTGATGATGTGACTGCTGACAAAAACAGCAGGATGAATTCTGTAGTGTTTTAGGCAATATTATCTGCTCATATTCAGCAAAATGCTTCAGAACTCATTGGACAGCTCTTCACAGTGCAGATGGACAATGACCCAAAGCATACTGCGAAAGCAACCAAAGAGTTTTTTAAGGGAAAGAAGTGGAATGTTATGCAATGGCCAAGGCAATCACGTGACCTGAATCCGATTGAGCATGCATTTCACTTGCTGAAGACAAAACTGAAGGGAAAATGCCCCAAGAACAAGCAGGAACTGAAGACAGTTGCAGTAGAGGCCAGAGCATCACCAGGGATGAAACCCAGCGTCTGGTGATGTCTATGCGTTCCAGACTTCAGGCTGTAATTGACTGCAAAGGAAGTACCAAGTATTAAAAAGTGAAAGTTTGATGGATGATTGTTAATCTGTCCCATTACTTTTGGTCCCTTTTGGTCCCAACAAACTGTTGTAATTCCTACACCGTTCACCTGATTTGGATGTAAATACCCACAAATTAAAGCTGAAAGTCTGCAGTTAAAGCACATCTTGTTAGTTTCATTTCAAATCCATTGTGGTGGTGTATAGAGTCAATAAGAATAGAATTGTGTTGATGCCCCAATATTTATGGACCTGACTGTATGTCTGTTAAATATAGTGAAGAAACCCAGTATATTAGAAAATACCTATAGTGCAATAGCGAGATGCCTGTTTCAGGCTCAGAAATTGATAGCTCAGAAATGGATCTATATGTATCCTCTGAAGGTGGAGGAATGGAGAATACAAATAGGAGAAACTATAGTAAAGGAGAAATTCATCTATTTGCATAGAAATAATTTAGGGAAATTTGAAGCTATCTGGAAAGACTGGATGGAGGCTTGGGACCTTGAGTGATGCGACTTCGGAGGGGACAGGGAGATGATGGAGTGTGGGGGGGGGGGGATTGGAGAGGAGGGAGAGGAAAGTATTATATTTGTTTTATTGTATTTTGATTTGGGTTTTTCTTTTTTTTTTTTTTTTTTTGCAGGGTTACTGCGGATGTAATGTGTATGATAACTGTATCTGGGAAAATATGAATGTGAAATGTGTATTTTATATTGATGAAAGAGAAATTAATAAAAAAAAGTACTGAGTTGAAAAAAAAAATGATTTTACATAACATAGAAAGAGAACAATATATAAAAAAAAAATTTCACTTAGACATAAACTTCTGCTCATTTAGGATTGTTCAAGTACAAAGGCAGTACATAGTGGATTGGTAATCCGAGGTAGTAAGTATAATATATATAACTTGCTAATCATAGAGCGAGGAGTGTCGTTCCCCCGCCCAGACATCCCAACTGGGAACATGCTGCGCCTGGGAGGAGAACGACACCACTGGCCCCTTCGTTTGAAGGTTGCTGCACTGTTTTCAACCAGTTACCAATGCTTGTATACGTTAGACATTATCGTGGACTTGTATTGCTGTTTATTCATAACCATTGTCAGATAGTGTCTATTATTAGTCTTAGTTGTAGGGATGGGCCGAAACCCCCCCTGTTTGGTTTGCATCCAGAACATGCGAACAGGCAAAAAATTTGTTTGAACACTGTTAAAGTCTATGGGGCACTAACATGAAAAATCAAAAGTGCTCATTTTAAAGGTTAATATGCAAGTTATTGTCATAAAAAGTGTTTGGGGACTCGAGTCCTGCCCCAGGGGACATGTGTCAATGCAAAAAAAAAAGTTTTAAAAACGGCCATTTTTTCGGAAGTAGTGGTTTTAATAATGCTTAAAGTAAAACAATAAAAGTCAAATATTCCTTTAAATTTCATACCTGGGGGGTGTCTATAGTATGCCTGTAAAGTAGCACATGTTTCCCGTGTTTATAACAGTCCGAGAGCAAAATGACATTTCTAAAGGAAAAAAAAGTCATTTAAAAGTACTAGCGCTAGTGCCGGCTATTAATAAATTGTCGGTCCCGATGATACACATAAAAGTCATTGAAAAATAAAAAAAATGATTGGGGGTCCCCCAAAATTCCATTACCAGGCCCTTCAGGTCTGGTATGGATATTAAGAGGAACTCTGTGCCAAAATTTTAAAAAAATGGCATGGGGTTCCCCCCAAAAATCCATACCAGACCCTTATCCGAGCATGTAACCTGGCAAGCCACAGGAAAAGAGGGGGGGCGATAGAGCGCCCCCCCCCTCCTGAACCGTACCAAAAGTATTTCTAAGTGCCTGGGCTAACGCCCATCTCTTCAGTTATAGCCCTCTGAGAGCCTGAGTGGTCCTCTACAGTTTATATCCCACCCTGGATATCTAGTGTGCAGTGCACATCCACACTATCTTCATTACTGGTCTTGTTAGTTACCTATCAGTGTCGGGATTTAAGAGCCCTGTTTTGTATACTGGTAACATATGAAGATTGCTGAGACATGCTGTGTCATTATGATCATCTTTTTACCAATATGGCAGCAAACACAGCACGTCTCAGCAATCTTCATATGTTATCAGTATACACAACAGGGCTCTTAAATCCCGGCGCTCATCGCTAAGCTCCTATCCCTTCGAAGAGGTCACATGTCAAGTGACGCAACGCATCAGATGGAGCTGGTGACGTCATTTCCAGTGTCTCGTACATTGGAATTAGCGGTGAGGAGGCAAGGAGCTCGCAGTTTGGATATATTACTTGCATTTATACAAGATGTGGAAAGTATGAGTGCACAATTCTTATGTTCTAATAAATCATATTTTAAATGCTATTGCGCAATGAACTCTTCTTATATATTTTGAGCAACATATGAGAATTTGTTTCCCAAAGAGAGCGTGTCCCCTTAATTATCAGAGCTGATGTCCCTGACTATTGAGGATCTTCTTATACTTGTAAACACGGCTTGAATAGACCCTGGTGGGTCTTTCCTTGAGGTGAGTGGCCAATTCACTCAGAGGTGGGTGTTGGTGGTGATTGCACATTTATTATTTTAAGACACAAATTGCATTTCTACCTGCAAGTGAGAGGAATATCTGCATACTTCGGAATGATCGCAGTTCGATCGCAGTTCTTGGACTTCCTTTGCATATTTGGACTTTTATTGTGTTTTTTTCATTTTTGCACTATATTATTTTTGTTTTAATTGTGGATATATTGCATCGTTTTTAATGCTGAAAAAGAGCATTTCGTGTAACTTTTTTTTTTTTTTTTTTTGCGACAGGAACAAGGGACACCTATTAGCAAAAGTATGTAGGTATATGATAAATACCCTGCCATGCCCACTTAAAGGAGAATTATACAAAAAAAAATGTTTAGTCAGTTTAATCAGTTAAACCAGATAACATGGAGAATGGTGTTATGGATAATAAAAGTCAACAACATTTACCATGTATATTGGCCACAATTTAAAATAAGAAAAGATGACACACAACAATATTATTACAATAAAATAAATGTTATACTGCCCATCATTAGATGAATTCTTGTCACATAAAAAATACGCTATGATTCCTTTTTAAAAAAAAAAAAAAAGCTTTAATTAGACATGAGACAAAAGCTCTTTCTGGAATATAATTTCTAGTTTTCCTGGACAACTTCTCTTGGGTTGTTTCAAGTCATTTGTGGCTTCCAATCATGCGTGTGTTTTTATAATAGTTTTTTTCCGTACAAAAACTATACACAATTTGCAAAAATTTGACGTTGTGTTTATGCATGTAAAATTTTTTACTAGCTTGCAACTACAGTTTTTGTCATCCGAATAGTCAAAATTGGTTGTTGGAAGCACCATACTAACGTTCAGAAGTTCGACTGATCAGGCTTCGGACAGTAGATTTCGGACAATTTTCTTATTGTGTGTACAGGTCTTTATAGCTGGGAAAATGTTAATTGATTGATCCTCCTAAATATATTCAGTACATAGGGATCTGTCCAATCTTGATTGATGATTCTCTGGATTATTGGGTTGGGGAATTCTTTTCATATCAGAGAGATGTACATGGAGGATAATCAAAAAGGGAAGAATAAGTACCGTAATTGTCTTGATTTATTCATTCCTATTCACGTTTATAGAAAGACCGCCTAGTATCTTGAATGTAACTCTGTCACTTTTTGTATTTTTTAAATTAAACTTTAATTCCAGAACTCTTATTACTATATATGGTAATGTGTCCATTTCTGTCTTCTATGAAAAGCTGCACAAATTTGTGAGAAATCTTCATTACAAGGACCCAGCCGGAGGCAAGATCTACTTTAATGAGAGAAGAGAAGTTCCAACTGATCTCAGGTTACAAATTTGGCATTTTTTTAAAGGTTATGTCAATTTGTTCAGAATTTCCAAGATTCGAAGCCCAGACTTTGTGCTTAAAACATTTCCCAATAAGAGTAATCCCTTCTTCTGGAAAAAAGGCAAAGTAAGAAATCACTTGATTGTTTTCTTTTTTAATATGGTTTATAGAAAATTATAGAACATTTTTAGCCTTATTTTAAAAGTAGCTCTACCCACACAGGAGCTGCTGGTCACTGGCTCTCCTATTCCTGCACAGCAAGGCAACATGCATTCTCCGCTTGCAACCAAAGACAAGAAGTCAGCCACTTGGCTTTGTTTTTATGTTTTATTAGGGGTAACAACTTGGGTGGGTGAAGGGATATAAGGGATGCCCAACTTGAATCAAAGAACAAAAAACAGGGACAACTTCCTTCCTATCTACAAGGCCTTAAACTGTCCTCCTTTCTGGGCACAGACAGTCTCTTAAGATGAAAAATGCAAAAGCCCCTTAAAGACTAGTCCCTTAGTAAATAGTATTTTGTGTAGTAAGCAACATCCAGGAGTATCTCCAATCCTCTATAGACACTGATCCAAGTTCTACTGACTATGGTGACCACCAGCCCACCTGGCTGCTTCTTTACCAGCCCACCTGGCTGCACTGAAAATATCCCAGGGCAAGGGAGAGGAAACATTTAAGCACAAAGCTGTCTTCCATAAAGGCTTGCTACATGTGGCAATCTTTCCCCTTGTGAGTCCTTGAACATGCTGACATACTCACACTGTCCTCCTTGCTCCCGCTGCTTTTTAGGTAAGATTCCTTTCAAACTGCACTGCTTTCAGGATTCTCCCAAGCCAGCCCGAGCCAGTGCTCCCCAGGCAGGGGTTCCCCTCTAGGGCCACCAACAGTTTCCTTAGCACTCCATCTCCATCTTCCACTGACTCCCCTGCCAGCATGACTTATCTATACTTAAGGGTTGGCTTAGCCCCATGCCAGGCCCACTGCCTGGAGATTGGCTAAGCTCCCCTAAGTTAGCAGATCAATCCTCCTCACCTCCACCCTCCAGCTTCTAGAAACTTCTCCAAACTCCCAGAACCAGAGGGAGGCACCAGAGACCTGCCTGCATGAGTCATCCAAGTCTGACCTGAAATAAACTCTTGACCCAGATTAAAAACTCATTTTACCATTGTGAATTTGCCTGCACCATTCTAATAGCACATTAGAGGGTACTACACTAAGATATGCTAGCAAATATGCTGTTCATAAATGGGATAATTTTTTGAGTTGGTAAAGCTTGTTGATTGCGGTAATTTTGTACATGTGAAAGTTTCTTATAAGCAGAGCTCCTGGATAAATGGCAGTTACAGTATCAGGCAGTTGTCCATTGGATAAATGGTGTCTGATCTAATGTGACCAAACAGGAACACTTCTGCTAGTTGGTGACAGATTATGTATAGTGACATGAGTGAGTGTGACAGTTGTGAGATTTTATTAGGTGTTACAGTTGTGAGATATTATTAGGTGTGACAGTTGTGGGATATAATTAGATGTGACAGTTGTGGCATATTATTAGGTGTGACGGTTGTGGGATATTATAAGGTGTTAGGAGAATACCTGTAATGATTTGAGACCAATGGCCAATAACGTCAGGCAAGCTCAGTTCTCAGGTCTGCCAAAGATAAGAAGTTTAAATTGGTAGATCAATGATCAGTGTTTTTGTCACAAGCTAAGATCAATGCAGAAGGAGAGTTTCGTAGTCGGGGTCACAAGCCAAAGTCGCTTCCAAACAGCAATAGCAGTAGCTCAAGTAGTATGTAGGAAAAGACCACAATAATCTGACGACAGGAAGTGCAGAGGCAAGGCTTTTATAGGAAGTTCATGGGAGGAGCAAGATATTCAAGATTCAACAGCAATGAAGACATAAGGTTGTCCAATGGATCAAGCAGGATTGTCCAACAGATCAGGCAGGTAGCTGTACAGCATCCTGGATAGCTCAGTGAGAATAATCAATCCAGACACAGAAGAGATCCCAGGTTCAAGCCCAGGTCCTGACATAAGGTGTGACAATTGTTTGGTATTATTAGGTATGACAGATGTGGAATATGATTGGGTGTGACAGTTATTAGGTGTGAGGGCTGTGAGATAATAGGAGTGACAGTTGGTAGCACATCATATCCAGTGACATCATTCAATTTGACAGTTGGTGGGAGATTGTGAGCAGTGACTAATGTCATTATGGTATGTATTTGGAAACAGTCATACAGCCAAAATAAAATAAAATGTTGTGGTTGGTAATTGATTAAGAGTAAAGCTGTGTATTGTGTTAGCTTGCTATATTCACCCACAGTGGGGATTTAATGTAGTTCAGTCTCCATGAAGCATTGCACTTAATACTAATCCTCTGTTGGGAATAAGAAGGCAATGCACAGTTCCAAGGTGTGGAAGTTAAACACTGTACCATGTATCATTCACTCCTATTGTAAGGAAAACTGTCTTGTTATAAAGTGTCCTCAAGCAGAGAAATGGCTGTCAAGCTCTGGCTGTCATCCAGACACCCAACCATCCACAGTGAAGTTCAGGGTGGTTATACAGGAGCACTGTGGGAAAGAGCACAGACTCTCCTGGGATAATGATGCAATTGTATCCAGCATGATTCATTAATCAATGTCAATTTCGACATACAAGTTAGAGTGCTCACTTCAACTTATGAGCGTACACAGAACTTTTTTAAGGGGGGGAGGCATAATTTTAAGGTGACCCATGCTCCTCCCCTTTTTTTGACAATGTCATGAAGGGAAGGGACTTAGTTTAGCCTCTAACCCATACAGATCCCCCTTTAGAGAAGGCCAGGGCAGGTCCCCCATAGAATAGATTCCCCTTTATTTTGTCTTCTTACTCTTACCTTTTTTTCACCTGTACATAGAATAGGATCCCCAGTTTTTCCTGCAGAACCACACTCCAGGCTCTTCAGCCTCTCCCCCTGCAAAGAATATACAGTCAGGTCCATAAATATTGAGACATCAACACAATTCTAATCTTTTTGTCTCTATACACCACCACAATGAATTTGAAATGAAACAAACAAGATGTGCTTTAACTGCAAACTTTCATCTTTAATTTGTGGGTATTTACATCCAAATTAGGTGAACGGTGTAGGAATTGCAACAGTTTGTATATGTGCCTCCCACTTTTTAAGGGGCCAAAAGTAATGGGACAGATTAACAATCATCCATCAAACTTTCACTTTTTAATACTTGGTTGCAAATCCTTTGCAGTCAATTACAGCCTGAAGTCTGGAACACATAGACATCACCAGATGCTGGGTTTCATCCCTGGTGATGCTCTGCCAGGCCTCTACTGCAACTGTATTCAGTTCCTGCTTGTTCTTGGGGCATTTTCCCTTCAGTTTTGTCTTCAGGAAATGAAATGCATGCTCAATCGGATTCAGGTCAGGTGATTGACTTGACCATTGCATAACATTCCACTTCTTTCCCTTAAAAAACTCTTTGGCTGCTTTCACAGTATGCTTCGGGTCATTGTCCATCTGCACTGTGAAGCGCCGTCCAATGAGTTCTAAAGCATTTTGCTGAATATGAGCAGATAATATTGCCCGAAACACTTCAGAATTCATCGTGCTGCTTTTGTCAGCAGTCACATCATCAATAAATACAAGAGAACCAGTTCCATTGGCAGCCATACATGCCCACACCACGACACTACCACCACCATGCTTTACTGATGAGGTGCTATGCTTTGGATCATGAGCAGTTCCTTTCCTTCTCCATACTCTTCTCTTCCCATCACTCTGGTACAAGTTGGTCTTGGTCTCATATGTCCATAGGATGTTGTTCCAGAACTGTGAAGGCTTTTTTAGATGTTGTTTGGCAAACTCTAATCTGGCCTTCCTGTTTTTGAGGCTCACCAATGGTTTACATCTTGTGGTGGACCCTCTGTATTCACTCTGGTGAAGTCTTCTCTTGATTGTTGACTTTGACACACATACACCTACCTCCTGGAGAGTGTTCTTGATCTGGCCAACTGTAAAGGGTGTTTTCTTCACCAGTGAAAGAATTCTTCGGTCATCCACCACATTTCTTCCTCCAGACCATACCCCCACAGGTCGAGGCCACTGTAGGACCGCCGAAAGTTTCACTGGGTCCATCGAAAAACAAGCAGTGGAAATGACATAGCCTAGGAATTTAACCTGTTCCCGATGGAACTTACACTTCTCCAGTTTACAATAGAGATTGTTCTCTCTTAATTTCTGAAGCACACAGGAGGATATCATCGAGATAAACCACCACACATAACTGCAACAAATCTCGGAGGACATCGTTAATAAATTCCTAGAAAACTGCCGGGGCGTTACAAAGGCCAAAAGGCATTACGAGATACTCAAAATGGCCTGTTCTGGTATCAAACGCAGTTTTCCACTTGTCGCCCTCCTTAATCCTCACGAGATTGTAAGCCCCTCTCAGATCAAGCTTAGTGAAAACCGTTGCTCCCTTGAGGCGGTCAAATAACTCTGTAATCAATGGGATTGGGTAGGCATTCTTAATCGTGAAACGATTGAGACCCCTATAAATCAATACAAGGTCTCAGTTCGACGCTCCTCTTCTTCACAAAGAAGGAACCAGCACCAGCAGGAGACGAGGCTTTGCGGATGAAACCCAGAGAAAGTGTGGCTGCAACATACTCCTTCATGGCTTTATCCTCCAAGACCGACAAAAAGGTAAACCCGGCCACGAGGGGGAGTGGCACAAGGTTGAAGGTCAATTGCGCAATCATACAGCCGGTGTGGAGGCAAACTACAGGCTTGACTTTTGTCAAAGACATCGCTAAAATCGAGGTACTCCTCTGGCAGGGAGGAGAGTGAAGAGGTACACAGGACCTTGGCTACCTTCCGGAAGTATGTTATACTGCGGTGGTGACCAGGAGAGAACCTCAACATGGAGCCAATCAGAGGGGTTGTTCCTCTGTAACCAAGGATAACCAATAACCAGCAGAAACTTAGGAGAGGAAATCACTTGGAATTGGATTATCTCATGGTGAAGAGCCCCTATGGCCATGGACAATGGAACCGTCTCATGAGTCACATGGGCAGGCTGTAGAGGTCTCCCATCAAGAGCCTCAATGGTAAGTGGAGTGTCACGCAGCTGCAGTGGAATCGAATGCTTTGATACAAAGGCAGCATCAATGAACAGGCCTGCAGCCCCAGAGTCGATTAGAGCCTGTATCTCGATAGACGACTTAGCCCAAGAAAGAGTGACCGAAACCAGGGCCTTATCCTTCTGGAAAACTGGGGATGACACAACGCCACCTAAGGTCTGTCCATGACAGGACCTCAAGGTTCGGGTGTTCCCAGGACAGGTAGGACAAGACTTCAAAAAGTGACCTGCCTGGCCACAATAAAGGCACAATATCTCCCTCCTCCTAAATGCTCTCTCATCCGCAGAGACGTGTGAAGCCCAAGTTCATGGGTTCATCTTCACTGACCAACTCCATACCAGGAGGCATGGGAGGTGAGGGAGACACGGGTGGGATTGCAAAGCTCGGAAGCAAACATACAGGAGGCTTATGCAAGTGCTCCTTAAAAGAAAGTCTTTCTGTGAGTCTGGAGTCAATGAGAATGGCAAACGAGATCAAGCTCTCCAGCACAGTGGGTATATCTCGGGCAGCTATCTCATTCTTGATGGAATCCGAGAGACCATGAGAAAAAGCAGCCATGAGGGCCTCATTGTTCCAAGCAACCTCTGCTGCCATAGTATGGAACTCAATTGCGTAGTCGGCAACAGTTCTCATACTCTGTTTGATGGACATGAGGCACTTGGCAGCAGAAGTGGAGCATGCAGGAACGTCAAATACACTTTTAAAGGAGGCCAGAAACTCAGGGTAACTCAAGACAACAGGTTTTTGCCTCTCCCATAGAGGGTTAGCCCAGGCCAAGGCTCTTTCAGAAAGCAAAGATATCACGAACAGTACTTTGCTTCTATCCGTGGGAAACGCCTGGGGCAGCATCTCAAAAGTATATCTAAACTTGGTTGAGAGACCATCTGCATTGAACTGAATTACCCCCAAATCGTTGGGGAAGCGGGGCGGAACCAGACATACCTCTTATAGAGGTAATAGTCAAGGCAGGTGCCTGCACAGAGACTGGTGCAGCAGCAGGGATGGCCTGCAACTCAGGTTGTAACAGAGCAGCCACAGTGGGGGATTCCAGGTGAGCCATGGCAAACTGATCCTTGCGGCGATCTTGCTCATCCAATCTGGAAAAAATATTACCAACAAGTGGATTCACTGTATCTTCTGAATTCATGGCCTTCGCCTACTGTCAGGAACCATGAACCAGACCAAGACAGAAGTACAGTAAAATCACACTTGTTTATTAATAAAAAGGTAAATAGGGTAAGTGTAGTCAAAGCATAGCCAGAGTCCAGTAACCGGATCGGGTAGTCAGCCAAGCCAGAGTTCATTAACCAGATCGGATAATCAGCCAGGCCAGAAATCAGGGATACAAGTAGAGGAACAGCAAGCAGGATAAGGAGCCAGAGGGGATGTCAGCAAAGCCAGTCTTTAAACAGGAATGCAGGAGATGGTTTCTTGTGATGTGACCAAGGCAAAGGCAGGAATGAAGTGAGCTGGAGATCTTGAAGTAGGCGAGACTGATGACCAGATCCACAACAGCTGGTTAACTGTGGAGAGAGACGAGAGCTGGCAATTAGCCAACAGCTGAGCGGCCAGCTCAGAGAAGGAAGGGCTGAGCCAGCCCTGACACACTGCTCACCTGGATCCTCCCACCGTGGCTGCTCAGGTACAACCACTGTTGCAGGCCATCCCTGCTGCCGCCTTGAGTATTACCTCTATAAGAGGTATGTCTGGTTCCGCTCCACTTCCCCAGCGATTTGGGGGCGATCCAGTTCAATGCAGAGGGTTCTTCAACCAGGTTGAGATATACTTTGAGATGCTGCCCCAGGTGTTTCCCACAGACAGAAGCAAAATAGGCTTTGTGATATCTTTCCTTTCTGAGAGAGCCTTGGCCTGGGCAAACCCTCTATGGAAGATGCAAAAACCCGTCATCCTGAGTTACCCAGAGTTTGTGGCTTCCTTTAAACGAGTATTTGATCATCTCGCATGCACCACTTCTGCTGCCAAAAGCCTCATGTCCATCAAACAGAGTATGAGAACTATTGCTGATTATGCCATTGACTTATGTACTCTGGCAGCAGAGGTTGCTTGGAATAACGAGGCCCTCGTGGCTGCTTTTTCTCATGGTCTTTTGGATAACATCAAAGATGTGATAGCAGTCTGAGATATACCCACTGAGCTGGAGAAGTTGATCACATTTGCCATTCTTATTGTCTCCAGACGTTTGGCTCTGAGCTTTGTAGTCCCACCCTTGCCTCCCTCACCTCCCATACCTCCTGGTACTGAGTCTGCCAGTGTATTTGACGCTCCCGCACGCTCCATTTCTGCTGCCAAGTGCCATTGAGTTCCATACTATGGCAGCAGAGGTTGCTTGGAACAATGAGGCCCTCATGGCTGCTTTTTCTCATGGTCTCTCAGATTCCATCAAGCATGAGATAGCAGCCCGAGATATACCCACTGTGCTGGAGAGCTTGATCTCATTTGCCATTCTCATTGACTCCAGACTCACAGAAAGACTTTCTTTTAAGGAGCGCTTGCATGAGCCTCCTGTATGTTTGGCTCTGAGCTTTGTAGTTTCCTCACCTCTCATACCTCCTGGTATCGAGTCTGCCAATGAGGTAGAACCCATGCAGTTGGGCTTCACACGTCTCTCTGCGGATGAGAGGGCCTTTAGGAGGAGGGAGAGATTGTGCCTTTATTGTGGCCAGGCAGGTCACTTTTTGAAGTCTTGTCCTACCCATCCGGAAAACACTTGCACCTGAGGTCCTATAGGGGACAGACCTTAGGTGGCGTCACATCCCCAGTTATCCAGAAGGATAAGCCCCTGGTTCTGGTTACCCTTTATTGGTCTAAGTCATCCATTTTATATACAGTCTCTAATCAACTCTGGGGCTGCAGGCCTGTTCATAGATGGTGCCTTTGTGTCTAAGCACTCAATTTCTCTGCAGTTTCATGCCACTCCGCTTGCCATTAAGGCTATTGATGGGGGACCTCTACAGCCTGCCCATGTGACTTATGAGACTGCTCCGTTGACCATAGCCATAGGGGCTCTTCACCATGAGATAATCCAATTCCAAGTCATTTCCTCGCCTCATTTTCCAGTGGTTATTGGTTATCCTTGGTTACAGAGGCACAAACCCTCTTTTGATTGGCTTCACACTGAGGTTCTTTCTTGGTCACCACAATGCAGTAATAAATGTTTTCAGAAAGTGGCTAAGGTCTTGTGCACCTCTACACTGTCCTCCCTGCCGGAGGAGTACCGCAAATAAATGTATTAACTATGTCCTCTGGGATTTGTTGCAGTTATGTGTGGGGGTTTATCTCAATGATATCCTCATATTTTCATAGTCCCTGGAGAGCCACCACAGAGATGTCTGTCGTGTGCTTAAGAAACTAAGAGAAAACAATTTCTATTGTAAACTGGAGAAGTGCGAGTTCCATCGTGAACAGGTTAAATTCCTGTCATTTCCACTGCTGGTTTTTCGATAGGCCCAGAGAAACTGTTGACAGTCCTACAGTGGCCCCGACCTGTGGGTTTATGGCCACTGCAATGTTTTCTTGGCTTTGCCAATTATTATCGGAAGTTTATTTGTAACTTCTCGTCTCTGGTCAAACCCCTGACTGATATGACCAGAAAGGATGGTAACCCACAGAATTGGTCTTCCGGATTCCATTAAGGCCTTAGAGAATCTTAAGGTTGCCTTTGTTTCTGCTCCTGTTTTGGCACATCCTTATCCTACGTTACTCCTTATTAGGGATGAGCCAAACACCCCCTGCTCGGTTTGCACCAGAACATGCGAACAGGAAAAAAGTTTGCTCGAACACGCGAACACCGTTAAAGTCTATGGGACACGAACATGAATAATCAAAAGTGCTAATTTTAAAGGCTTATATGCAAGTTATTGTCATAAAAAGTGTTTGGGGACCCGGGTCCTGCCCCAGGGGACATGGATCAATGCAAAAAAAAGTTTTAAAAACGGACGTTTTTTCAGGAGCAGTGATTTTAATAATGCTTAAAGTCAAACAATAAAAGTGTAATATCCCTTTAAATTTCGTACCTGGGGGGTGTCTATAGTATGCCTGTAAAGGGGCGCATGTTTCCCGTGTTTAGAACAGTCTGACAGCAAAATGACATTTGGAAGGAAAAAACCCATTTAAAACTACCCGCGGCTATTGCATTGCCGACAATACACATAGAAGTTCATTGATAAAAACGGCATGGAAATTCCCCACAGGGAAACCCCGAACCAAAATTAAAAAAATAAATGATGTGGGAGTCCCCCTAAATTCCATACCAGGCCCTTCAGGTAAAATGGTAGGGGTACTTTTGGGGGGGGGGCCAGGATCTGGGGGTCCCCTTGTTAAAGGGGGCTTCCAGATTCCGATAAGCCCCCCGCCCGCAGACCCCCACAACCACCGGCCAGGGTTGTGGGGATGAGGCCCTTGTCCTCTTCAACATGGGGACAAGGTGTTTTGGGGGGCTACCCCAAAGCACCCTCCCAATGTTGAGGGCATGTGGCCTGGTACGGTTCAGGAGGGGGGGGCCGCACTCTCATCCCCCCTCTTTTCCTGTGGCCTGCCAGGTTGCGTGCTCGGATAAGGGTCTGGTATGGATTTTTGGGGGGACCCCACGCCGTTTTTTTTTTTTTTTGGCGCGGGGTTCCTCTTAAAATCCATACCAGACCTGAAGGTCTGCTGGAAGCGGCAATCGTTTTTATTTTTTTTTTATTTCAGGCTTCCCAGCCTAGTGGTGAGATATGGGGTCTTATTGACCCCATATCTCACTATTAAGAGTACCTGACATGTCATATTGCTATTACAAGGGATGTTTACATTCCTTGTAATAGGAATAAAAGTGATCATTTTTTTTTTTTTTCAAAAAAGTGTTAAAAAAAAAATATATAATTAACAATAAAAAAAAAAAAAAAATTAAAGCGCCGCTGTCCCCGTGTGCTCGCACACAGAGGCGAACGCATAAGTCCCGCCCACATATGAAAACGGTGTTCAAACCATACATGTGAGGTATCACCGCGAACGTTGGAGCAAGAGCAATAATTTTGGCCCTAGACCTCCTCTGTAACTCAAAACATGTAACCAGTAAAAAAATTTCAAGCGTCGCCTATGGGGATTTTTAAGTACCGAACATTGGCGCCATTCCATGAGCGTGTGCAATTTTGAAGCGTGACATGTTAGGTATCTATTTACTCGGCGTAACTTCATCTTTCACAAAATGCAAAAACATTGGGCTAACTTTACTGTTTTGTTTTTTTTTTAAACACAAAACAGTTTTTTTCCCCAAAAAAAACGCGTTCGAAAAATTCCTGCGCAAATACTGTGTGAGATAAAAAGTTGCAACAACCGCCATTGTATTCTCTAGGGTATTTGCTAAAAAACATATATAATGTTTGGGGGTTCTATGTAATTTTCTAGCAAAAAAATGATGATTTTTACATGTAGGAGCAAAGTGTCAGAATTGGCCCGGTATTGAAGTAGTTAAAAAAAGGAAAGGCGTGGGGCCCCCAGGCCCTATATACTCTAAACAGCAGTATACAGGCAGTGCAAACAAGACAGAGACTGTAGGTTTGTTGTTAAGTAAATCTGTTTGAAATTTTGAACTGGTACATTTTTAACCGGTTCAATACAGGGCATTTTCACCCCCTTCCTTCCCAGACCAATTTTTAGTTCTCAGCGCTGTCGCACTTTAAACGACAATTGCGCGGTCATGCGACATTGTGCCCAAACAAAATTGACGTCCTTTTTTTCCCCACAAAAGGAGATTTCTTTTGGTGGTATTTGATCACCTCTGCGGTTTTTATTTTTTGCGCTATAAACAAAAGAAGAGCGACAATTTTGAAAAAAACACAATATTTTTTACTTTTTGCTATAATAAATATCCCAATTTAAAAAAAAAAAAAAATTTTTTCCTCAGTTTCGGCCGATACGTATTCTTCTACATATTTTTGGTAAAAAAAAATCACAATAAGCGTATATTGATTGGTTTGCGCAAAAGTTATAGCGTCTACAAAATACGGGATAGATTTATGGCATTTAAAAAAAAAAAAATATTTATTTATTTTTTTTTACTAGTAATAGCTGCGATCGCGATTTTTTTTGATGACTGTGACATTATGGCGGACACTTTTGACACATTTTTGGGACCATTCACATTTATACAGTGATCAATGCTATAAAATTGCATTGATTACTGTGTAAACGTGACAGGCAGTAAAGGGGTTAACCACTAGGGGGAGACGAGGGGTTAAATGTGTTTCCTAGGGAATGCTTCTAACTGTAGGGGGTGGGGATGTACAAGGGGAGGAGACTGATCAGTGTTCCGCTGTACTGGGAACACAGATCGCTCTCCTCTCACCTGACAGGACGTGGATCTGTGTGTTTACACACACAGATCCACGGTCCGGCCCAGTTAACGGGCAATCGCGGGTGCCCGGAGGACATTGCGGCCGCCGGGCACACGCACCGGGACCCGAGCAACGCGGCGGGTGCTCGCGCGTGCCCGCCCCCTAGGCAGCTGGGAACTCGAGGCCGTCATATGACGTCCACCCAGGATGGGAGATCCCATCTTTGGACGTCATATGTACATACGCTGGTAGGGAAGTGGTTAAAGTGTAGCTCCAGCCAAAAAATCTATTTTTAAGCTTTTTGGAAAACATAGTGAAGGGTTATCATCCCCGTGACATTTGTTTTGCTGTCTGTGCACCTCTTCAGAAGATTTCACCTCACTTTCTGTCCCAATGACAAATGTTTTTTGAAAATTTGGGGGTTTTAGTGAAACAAGGATTGGTGATAAAGCATCAGTGAAGAGGAGACACATTTTTCCCATATTAACTCTTACAGGGGAGAATTTCCCTTAATAGGGGTAGATTTCATCTCACTTCCTGTTGTCTCCTTCCGTTTGCAAGTAGGAGTCGTTTGTAAGTTGGATGTTTGAAAGTAGGGGCCTGCCCTATATACTCTACAGAAATTGGGGCCTTAGGTGTTTGTGCCACAACACTGTAAACCCTCACAGTTAATCTTGGTGGGCGCAGGAACGGGCCCTGCTGTGAAATATTAAATCAAGAATTGTAATTACATGCCATTGTTGAACAGTGGTAGAAAAATTGGGCCTTTGGTGGTGGTGCTGGTGCCACAACACTGTAAGTCCTCACAGTTATAGGGCGTACACACGGTCGGACTTTGTTCGGACATTCCGACAACAAAATCCTAGGATTTTTTCCGACGGATGTTGGCTCAAATTTGTTTTGTCTACACACGGTCGCACAAAGTTGTCGGAATTTCTGATCGACCAACCACGCGGTGACGTCAAGCACGTACGACGAGACTAGAAAAGGCCGGTTCAGAACCAAGCGCGGCACCCTTTGGGCTCCTTTTGCTAATCTCGTGTTAGTAAAAGTTTGGTGAGAGACGATTCGCGCTTTTTCAGACTCGTGGCTTTCAGATCGTTTTCTGCCGTTCAGTTTGTGCTTGTGGGTTTGTATCTGCTCTTCAGTGCATGCAAGCAAGTTCCGCGTGACTTTAAGTAGTCATTGTATTCTTGTTCGTTCGTTACTGGTTTTCAGGTCGCTCTTCACAGGCCTTGCTGTTCTTCAGTGCGTTCTGTTACTTCGTTCTGAGCAGCCGACTATTTTCTAGCCATGTTACGTATACGTACTCCTCGTAGAGTTCCTGCTGTGCGGGGGCTTGGTGTTGGGGTCCTGACCTTGACACAAGTCCAGTCCATGAACAGGGTGGGGAGGAGTTCATGGACCAAGAATTGGTTGCTTCAGCGTGACCAGTTCTCTCATATACCTTTGCTCCGTGAGATCCGTGAGAATAATCCTGATGATTTCAGGAACTTTCTCAGGATGACGGACCCCGTGTTTCACAGTCTGTTGGCTTCGCTGACCCCCCTATATCAGCAGGCAGGATACCTGCATGAGGCAAGCCATCACTCCGGAGCAGAGGTTGGTTGCTACCCTGCGGTATTTGGCGACAGGGAAAAGCCTGCAGGACTTGAAGTTCTCAACAGACATCTCCCCCCAGGCTCTGGGGATCATTATCCCAGAGACCTGTTCTGCCATCATCCAGGTCCTGCAGAAGGAGTATATGAAGGTAAGATTTTTATCCTTTAATATCACATTTTATTGTATTGAATGATTGCTAATATCTTGTATTTCTTTCCTCATTCCCTAATTACCATGATTGTAATATGCTGTGAATGTCCCCTTTGTTCTAATGCATGCTGGATTTTTAGGTAATTATTATTTTATGTCCTTCATACATATTTGCCCTTCACTAACCTCCCCAGCATGGTGTCTCCTGGCCCTAAATTCACCTCATGTAGTCACTTAACAATGTATTTTATCAGCTCCATAGTAGTGCTTTACCCCAAACACCCCCTAAAATGTTTGGAAATGTTATTTTTCATTTAAATTCTGGCAGAGTGCCAGAGGCTTTTTTTTGTTGGTGTCCCCAAATAATTTTTAGTAACCCTCCCTCCCCCAACTGCTAAGTCAGCTGATCCCAATTCTCTATCCTCAATCATCTATCTGCTGACTTTGCCAAACCCATACACACTATACCCATCTCTTTTCTGCTCAGATTTATGGATGAATTCCCCAAAGCATGTAGTGCAAGAGCCTGCCTGTATACTTTCCAATGGTACTGTTTCACGTTTTTGGATCTTATTATTATCTTGATAGGTAATAGCAGAATGTCCAAATGTCCACAAATGTGTACAATGTGTATTTATATCTTTGTATTATGACACTTCTTACCTGTCCAGTGGTCTGCCAATAGTGTAAATAAGGAGGGGCTGTTCCAAGTAATACCCATTATTTAGGCATTCATCTCTCAATGAAGTGAAGAGGGTTACCTGTCCAAGAGTTCCCCCCCTATAATGTTAGAAATGGCCCATGAGGGGGGGGAGGGGGAATATGATAGGTGTACCTTATACTTTGGCCTTGTTAAATTCCCCTTACTAAATGCTATCTGGAGGTTGCCCCATAATGTTTGTGTCTAATCTGCTTGCCATGTTTCAGAGTAAAAATAGTAATGTTTGTTTATTGTTTTTTCTTCAACAGTTTCCTTCCACGCCACAGGAATGGCAGACTGTGGCCTCCCACTTTGCCCAGCGGTGGGACTTTCCTAACTGCGGAGGGGCAATTGATGGGAAACACGTCCACATCGTCCCACCACCCAACTCGGGGTCGTACTATTATAATTACAAGGGGTTCAATAGTATAGTGATGTTGGCGGTGGTGTCGGCTAATTACGACTTCTTGTATGTGGACGTGGGGAAGAATGGCCGGATGTCCGATGGTGGAGTCATCACCCAGACGGAGTTCTACAGGTGTCTCCAGAATGGCAGCTTGGACTTGCCAGCTCCAGAGGACAATGTGGAAGGACTCCCATCTGTGTTCGTTGCTGATGAAGCGTTTGCGCTGGGGGACCACCTGATGCGGCCATTCCCAATGAGGACCCTCACCCCGGAACAGAGGGTTTTTAATTACCGGCCTGCCAGAGCCCGAAGAGTGGTGGAGAACACATTTGGAATCCTGGCCAGCCGGTTCCGCCTATTTATGACACCCATCCATATGGCGGAGTATAAACTGAACCATATTATACTTTCGTGCTGTGTTCTCCATAACTTTTTAAGGAAACATTCGGCCAACTATGCTGGCTCAGTTGGGCCTGAGGCCGGAATGATACATCAAACCACACTGACGGCGCTTGAAAGTGGCCATCCTGGCTTGCCCTCCCTGAGTGCCCGTGATGTCCGGTTATGCTACCTGGAGTTCTTTGCGGGTAGGGGGGCTATCAATATGCCAGACAATCTGTGAAGCCTTTTTATAATAAAAAAATAAAAGAAATTCTTTGTGGACATTTACTGCTTGTGTTTGTTTTAGCTGACCCTGACAGAAATGTTTTGAGTGCAGAAAATGGCGTGATTGTGTAACCTTATACAAAGCACTGTTGGCTGTTATTTACAAAATAGAAAAACACATTTCACTACAAGTGCACTTGCAACTGCACTGAAACTGCACTTGTAGTGCAAAGTGGATTTGCCCTTAGGAAATAATCCCCATATTCGCAGAAAACAACAATTACATCACCCCAAAAGTGTTGTAGCATTGAGACAATAATCCACACATTCTTGATTAACAATCTTTTTAATACCTGCACAATCACATGTGCATTTATCAAAGGTTTTTCAAACAAACCAACATGTTTGTGGTATACCAATTTTTGTGGTGGCATTATCCAAACTCAAAATGTCCATTTTAGATAAAACAGGCATGTGTAAAACCAACAAGAAAAGACACAAATCTTGAACTTACAAACATCACATTTGGTTGAATTTGAAGGCAATATCAGACATGAGTATTTAGGAACTGTGTTTGATATTGCGTTCAGATGGGGGAAATCACCCCTGGAAAAGCCAAATTTGGAAGATGCACACCAATTTACCAATGTCAACGTGTGCTAGCTGCCATCATGGGGGATCAAGGGATGTGTTTTGGGGGAGCAAGCCCTTCCTCTCAGCTACTTTATTATTGAGGAAGGGGTTGCACCCCCAAAACGCGTCCATTGATCTCCCGTGATGGCAGATAGCACATGTTGACACACTGTGTGCATCCTCCAAATTTGGCTTTGGGAAAAATAACAAAAACATTTAGCACATTGTAGCACACAAAAGAAGAAAGTGATTTGGAAGGGGCTTTAAACTTGCCCCAAAACATCAATGATGTTTTTATTTTTTGGAATAACATCATTGATGTTTTGCTTGATGATTTCCATTTGTAAATTACACCCCATGATCTCCCCGATAAGGATCTGGGCACTTTCGGATGTGAAAGGATCTGGATCCACACCCTCACGATCACCTAAAAAGAGAGGAACCCCAAAATAAATTAGGTTTAAAAAAAATGCCACCATCCATCTCTTATCTGAGCCTGTGGTCGCAGACACTCACCTGTTGTGGTGACTAGTTCCACCACGTCTTCTTCCTCCTGCTCAGCTTGTGTTGGGGGGATTTCCCCTTCTTCCGGGGGGGGGGGGCTCTGGTCTCCTCGGATGAGGGGTGTCCTCCGAGTCTTTTATCCTCTATGTAAACCAAAAATGGTATACTTAGCACACAGATATTTGATGGCAGAACTATAAAGATGAAACATTGCTTGGAAGTGGGGTATAATTGTCAATTTTAGCAGAGTTCCAAGATGTAGCTTTTTTACTGTCCTTTGTCAACATGCAATACTTTACCTGTTTTGTACAAGCTTCACAGATGTAGCCCCCCCTATAGTATACACTGGAGCACCTGTGTGGCCCCCTAATAAAAATGGTGTTCTTTTGTCCCACACTAGTGCTCCAGTGTCCAGATGTGAAAACAGCTGCTCAGTGTCCACTCCTTACACAGAATCTATTTTGCATTTCATTCTAGTAACAAAGCCATCTACACAACCCAATTCTTTGAAGACAAGTATAGGGCGTCAAAATGGTGGCCAAATGCATATGGGCTAAACAATGGTATTTTATAGTTTGAACGAAAAATGTTTGATCCGAACAAATAATGTGCCCATGAACATGAAAGTTGCCATTTTAAACTGTACAACAGTTCCTAAAAGCACATGGAGCAGCACGAACGTAATAAACATAAAGAATAGGAACACAGCACAACTACTTACTTTTTTGCAGCACTCTCCGGATCTTTCTGTACTGCTCATGTTCTCGTAATTTGAGGTCCGACCATCGTTTCCTGAGCTGATCTTTCGATCGTCATACCCCGAATTTCCGGTGCAGACTCCTGACCACTTTCGCCATGATCTTGGCCTTTCTGACATTGGGGTTGGGGTAAGGCCCATACTTTCCATCATAGTCGGCCCTCTTCAGGATGTCCACCATCTCCAACATCTCCCCAAAGGACATATTTGAGTCCTTAAATCTCCTTCTGGATCGGGACGTGTCCGGACCTGGCCTTCCCTCCTTCTCCTCCTTGTTGCTCCAATTATCACGATCATGCTGTCTATCCGCCATGTGCTCTTCCCCCACTGCGCCGAACGAAAAGGGGTGGGGAATAGACTAGAAAAAACGTCAGGGGCGGGTGGAGTTATACGCATGCGCAGTGTGTATAAAGAGTGTAACACACGTGCGTATTACGTACGATCTGTGAGCGGCGGAAGGAGCATCGGAGACGCCGATCGTGATAACGAAGGTAAGATCTAAACTTGCGCCTATACTGCTTCGAAATGGAAGCCTATATTGTAACAAGATTAGGGGAGTTTGGCCTGACATTAGGGTTTGTCTTGTGTTGTGTCTTGCAGAGAAAATGGATGGGTTCAACGACCACAATTTCCTGCCCCTGTTCATAGACAAATACAGGGAGCTGCAATGTCTGTGGCAGGTCAGACACCCCACTATAATCACAAACAGAAGAGGCAGACAGCGCTGGAGAAACTGCTGGAGTTGGTGAAGCCGGTGACCCCCACAGCAACCATCCCATATTTAAAAGCCAAAATTGGTGGCCTGAGGAGCACTTATCTTAGGGAGCGCAAGAAGGTCACAGATTCCCAGAGGTCCGGAGCTGCAGCAGATGACGTTTATGTCCCCAGGCTGTGGTACTATGAGAGACTGCGATTTCTGTCAGACCACACTGAAGTCAGGGAATCCCTCCCCACTCTTCCTTCCACGCTTCCTTCCACCCCAGCTGAGGCTTCCGATGTCCAACCTGGGCCTTCCAGCCAGGAAGAAGTAGAGGAGCCCAGCTGGAGCCAGGTATAGCATTCTTCTACAGATATCTGGTCAATAAATAAATGATGTTTACTAGATGTTATTATTGATCACTAATTGCTGCTTGAAAGTGTTTTACATATCAATAGACAGTAGTGGGCACCCAAAATTGGGACAAGAATGAAAAAAGCTGGGCTCAGAAGGATAGTCAGTTATATTTGTTAACATTCAATTTGCAGCAGTCAGGAGGTGAAAATTGTGTTTGATGAATAAAAAACTAAAACAATGTCCCTTTTTCATACACAGGAAGACCTCAGCCAGGAGGAGGTTGTGGAATGTGGCAGTCAGGAGGAGGCGGGGATTAGTGGCAGCCAGGAGGAGGCGGGGCTAGGTGTCAGCCAGGAGAAGCCAGGGACCAGTCGCAGCCTGACTAAGTCTCAGGTCCCTCTCCTCCACCTGCCATATAAACGAGCCAGGAAGGCCACTCCGAGTCCCGTGCAGGATTTTGCGTTCAGGCTGATCCAGGAGGCTTCGGCGTCCCTACGAGCCTTACCAACTCCTGAAGAGGCCTTTGCCTGCATGGCTGCCACCAAATTGCAGGGCATGCAGGAGGGTCAACGCAAGCTCTGTGAGGACCTTATGTACAAAGTCCTATGTAAGGGGGTGAGTGGGGAACTAACACCCAAGACCGACGTGATTGAGTTGGACCATCCTCCTCCTCCTCCTCCTGCTGCCACAACTCCACCACCAGAGCCACCGCGTGGAAGGAAGGCAAGAGAGTGATGGCCCTGGGTTCAGTCTGGTCTGACAGAAGCTGCAGTCTCTCGTATGACCACAGCCTGGGGACACAGATGTCATCTGCTGCTGTTCATGATCTCTGGGACTTCTGGACCAGACTGCCCTCCCTTAGATAAGGACTCCTCAGGCCACCAATTTTGCGTAAAAATAGTTGATGTCTGCCCTGGGGGTACAAGGCTTCACCCACTTCTGCAGTTTCTCCAGCGTTGCCTCCCTCTTTGTTTAGTTGTGAGCCCTTAATAAAATTTTTTTAGGGAAATTCTACTCTCCTGTGTGTGTTTTCTTCCAAAAAGGACAATTTGTTGGTGACGATTAGGGATGAGCCGAACACCCCCCGGTTCGGTTCGCACCAGAACCCGCGAATGGACCGAAAGTTCGAACGAACGTTAGAACCCCATTGACGTCTATGGGACTCGAACGTTCGAAATCAAAAGTGCTCATTTTAAAGGCTAATTTGCATGGTATTGTCCTAAAAAGGGTTTGGGGACCCGGGTCCTACCCCAGGGGACATGTATCAATGCAAAAAAAACTTTTAAAAACGGCCGTTTTTTCGGGAGCAGTGATTTTAATGATGCTTAAAGTAAAAAAAAAAAAGTGAAATATTCCTTTAAATATCGTACCTGGGGGGTGTCTATAGTATGCCTGTAAAGTGACGCGTGTTTCCCATGTTTAGAACAGTCCCTGCACCAAATGTCATTTTTAAAGGAAAAAATCTCATTTAAAACTGCTTGCGGGTTTAATGTCATGTCGGGTCATGGCAATATGGATGAAAATCAGTGAGACAAACGGCATGGGTACCCCCCAGTCCATTACCAGGCCCTTTGGGTCTTGTATGGATATTAAGGGGAACCCCGCACCCAAATTAAAATAAGGAAAGGTGTGGGGCCACCAGGCCCTATATACTCTGAACAGCAGTATACAGGCGGTGCAAACAAGACAGGGACTGTAGGTTTGTTGTTAAGTAGAATCTGTTTGTAATTTTGAACATTTTTAACGTGTTTAGCTCCAGCCAAAAAATCTTTTCTAAGCTTTTTGGAAAACATAGGGAAGGGTTATCACCCCTGTGACATTTGTTTTGCTGTCTTTCCTCCTCTTCAGAAGATTTCACCTCACTTTTTTGTCCCAATGAAAAATGTTTTTTGAAAATTTGGGTTTTTTTGTGGAACAAGGATTGGAAAGCATCAGTGGAAAGGAGAAATTGTTTTCCCATATTAACTCTTACAGGAGAGAATTTCCCTTCCTAGGGGTAGATTTCATCTCACTTCCTGTTGTCTCCTTCCGTTTGCAAGTAGGAGTCGTTTGTAAGTTAGATGTTTGAAAGTAGGGTCCTGCCCTATATACTCAGCAGAAATTTGGGCCTTAGGTGTTGCTGTGGCCACAACACTGTAAGCCCTCACAGGGCCCTGCTGTGAAATATTAGATCAAGAATTGTAATTACATGCCCCTGTTGAACAGGAGCTGAAAAATTAGGCCTTAGGCACTGGTGCTGGTGCCACAACACTGCAACCCCTCACAGACACTCTAGTTGGAACGCAGGAACGAGCCCTGCTGCAAATTATTGCTTCAAAAATTGTAATTACACGCCCCTGTTAGACAGGGGCAGAAAAATTGGGCCTTAGGCACTGGTGCTGGTGCCACAACACTGCAACCCCTCACAGACACTCTAGTTGGAACGCAGGAACGAGCCCTGCTGCAAAGTATTGCATCAAAAATTGTAATTACACGCCCCTGTTAGACAGGGGCAGAAAAATTGGGCCCTAGGCACTGGTGCTGGTGCCACAACACTGCAACCCCTCACAGACACTCTAGTTGGAATGCAGGAACGAGCCCTGCTGCAAAGTATTACATCAAAAATTGTAATTACACGCCCCTGTTAAACAGGGGCTGAAAAATTGTGCCTTAGGCACTGGTGGTGGCGCCCAGAACCAAAAATGTTCTTACAAGCTATCAGCGTGATGATTGAGGAGGAAGAGGATAATTACTCAGGGATAGTCACTCAGCATCAGCATAGGCAGTCTTTGAAGGGATCTGAGATTTCAAAAAAAATTATTCGGTTACATCAGCATCAGGTGCTTGGTAGCTGGTGGTGATCCAAGACTCATTCATTTTTATGAAGGTCAGCCGATCGACCGAGTCGGTGGACAGACGCACCCTGTGATCGGTTACCACGCCTCCAGCAGCACTGAATGTGCGTTCCGAAAGAACGCTGGATGCAGGACAGGCCAGTAGCTCAATTGCATACTGTGCAAGCTCTGGCCAGTGATCCATCCTCAAGACCCAGTAACCCAGAGGATTTTCGGTGGGAAAGGTGTCCAAGTCTGATCTTGCCCCTAGGTATTCCTGCACCATGTAAAACAGACGCTGGCGATGGTTGCTGGAACCGATCATACCTTGGGGCTGCGGACCAAAAAATTGTCTGAACGCATCGGTCAGACGGCCACCTTCTCCACCGCTCCTTCTTTGACTGACCGAAGCCTCAGCAACACGTTGTCCAGAAACAGGAGTTTGTAACCTCCCAGTCTCTGGGAACGCGTTGCACAGACCTTTCTGCAAGGCCTCCCGAAGATGTTTCATCCTCTGCTCCCTCTGCGATGGCAAGATAAGGTCCGCAACCTTACCCTTGTAACGTGGATCAAGGAGGGTTGCCAGCCAGTATTGGTCCTTCTCCTTGATACCACGAATACGAGGATCCTTACGCAGGCTTTGCAGGATCAGGGAGGCCATGCAGCGTAGGTTTGCTGAGGCATTCGGTCCGGAGTCCTCTGGGTCACTAAGAACGACATGGTCCGCAGCCACCTCCTCCCAGCCACGTACAAGTCCATGTGTTTCTTGGGACTGATCCCTTAAAGACTGCTGCTGATGCTGAGTGCCAGGCTCCACCTCCATACTGACACAATCTTCCTCCTCCTCCTCTTCCTCCTCGTCCTCTTCCTGTGTGATCGGCGGGCACGCAGGAACACTGTCTGGATAAAGGGGGCCTTGAGAGCTAAGGAAGTCCTCCTCTTCCTGCCTCTGTTCTGCCTCAAGTGCCCTGTCCATTATTCCACGCAGCGTGTGCTCCAACAGGTGGACAAGGGGGACAGTGTCACTGATGCATGCACTGTCACTGCTCACCATCCTCGTGGCCTCCTCGAATGGTGACAGGACAGTGCATGCATCCCTGATCATGGCCCACTGGCGTGGGGAAAAAAAACCAAGCTCCCCTGACCCTGTCCTGGTGCCATAGTCGCACAGGTACTCATTGATGGCCCTCTGCTGCGTGTGCAGCCGCTGCAGCATGGCCAACGTTGAGTTCCACCTGGTGGGCATGTCACAGATTAGGCGGTTCTTGGGCAGGTTAAACTCCTTTTGGAGGTCCGTCAGCCGAGCACTGGCATTATATGACCGGCGGAAATGCACACAGACTTTCCTGGCCTGCCTCAGGACATCCTGTAAGCCCGGGTACCTGCCCAAGAACCGCTGCACCACCAAGTTAAGGACGTGAGCCAAACAGGGCACATGGGTCATTTGTCCCTGTCGGAGGGCAGAGAGGAGGTTGGTGCCATTGTCGCAAACCACCATTCCTGCCTTAAGTTGGCGTGGCGTCAACCACCTCTGAACCTGCCCCTGCAGAGCTGACAGAACCTCTGCCCCAGTGTGGCTCCTGTCCCCCAAGCACACCAGCTCAAGCACCGCATGGCATCTTTTGGCCTGCGTACTTGCGTAGCCCCTTGAACGCCTACGGAGCACCGCTGGTTCCGAGGAAGAGGCCATGGAGGAAGAAGAAGAGGAGGGGGTGGAGGAGAGAGGTGTGTCACAATCAGCATTTTGGAGGCGTGGTGGCGGAACAACCTCCAACACTACTGCACCTTGTCCTGCATCCTTCCCAGCTGCCAGCAGAGTCACCCAATGCGCCGTGAAACTTAGGTAACGTCCCTGTCCATGCCTGCTGGACCATGAGTCAGCGGTAATATGCACCTTACCGCTGACCGCCCTGTCCAGCGAGGCATGGACATTGCCTTCCACATGCCGGTAGAGAGCCGGAATCGCCTTCCGTGAGAAAAAGTGGCGTTTGGGTACCTGCCACTGAGGAACCGCACATTCCACAAACTCACGGAAGGGGGCAGAGTCTACCAACTGAAAAGGCAGCAGTTGAAGTGCTAGCAATTTTGCCAAGCTAGCATTCAACCGCTGGGCATGTGGATGGCTGGGAGCAAACTTCTTTCGGCGGTGCAGCAGCTGGGGCAGGGAAATTTGCCTGGTACAATCTGACGTCGGTGTACCAAAAGCAGATTGCCCACAAGTACTTGGCTGTGACACACCTAATTCTACACCTTCATTCCTCTCACTGCAGGTCTCAGAGAGGACTGAAGGTCTAGTGGGGTTGGAAATCTCAGCTGATGAGGAGCAAGGAGAGATCCTCTTTGTTCTTTGGTGTGGGTCTTTTAGATACGCTTGCCAACGAACTGCATGGCAGGTCAACATATGTCTGGTCAAGCATGTGGTACCCAAGCGGGAGATATTTTGGCCACGCGAGATACGCTTGAGACATATGTTGCAAATAGCAGCGGTGCGATCTGATGCACTCGTCTCAAAAAAGGCCCACACCAAAGAACTTTTTGAATAACGCGCAGAGACTGCAGCGCCCTGCACATGTGGAGCTTTGGGGTGTGATGCAGTCAATGTGCTGCCCTTAGGCTGGCCCCTGGAGGGCATCCTGCCTCGTTGGTGATGTGCTGCCGCCTCCTCCTCCTCCTCCTCCTCTCTCCTATCAGGCACCCACGTTGAGTCAGTGACCTCATCATCCCCTCCCTCCTCATCACTGGAGCAAACCTGGCAGTATGCTGCAGCAGGGGGAGCATGACTGCCAGATTGCTGTCCTTCTTGGGCACCCCCTCTGTCCGCGCTCATGTTACTGCCTTCATCGAGCTCAGTATCGTCATCAGAGCCTTCCAAACGCTGGGCATCCTCCTGGAGCATGTACCCAACACTGTGGTCAAACAGTTCGAGGGAATCCTCATGAGGACATGGTGGAGCTAGGGAAGGAGTCACTGATGACATTGAGCTGAGGGAAGAGGCCGCTGCTTTGCCAGACAAAGCACCCTGGGCATGGGTGAGAGAGGATGAGGAGGATGAGGACGGCTTGGTCATCCACTCGACCAAGTCTTCCGCATGTTGCGGCTCAACATGGCCAGCTGCCGAAAAAAAGGCCAAGCGTGTCCCATGGCCACGTGCTGATGAGGATGCACCGTCTCCACGACCAGCACTAGACACAGAGCCTGCTTGCCCTCTCTTATTGGCTTGTGACTGTCTGCCTCTCCTTCTTGGCCTTCCAGACATACTAATGGCCTGTAGCTGCACTAAGCTGGGATAGAACACCTGTAATTTTCTTCAAGTAGCTTTATATACTGTAACCAGACAAGCCTGCCTGTCAGTAGGAAGATAACAGGAACGGATCTAGCTGAACACTGTGAGCAGGACGCACTGTACTAAATGTAAATAGTCTAGCTGCCTGACCGTGGTACTAATAGGATCAAATAGAACACCTGTAATTTTCTTCAGGTAGCTTTATATACTGTAACCAGACAAGCCTGCCTGTCAGTAGGAAGATAACAGGAACGGATCTAGCTGTACACTGTGAGCAGGACGCACTGTACTAAATGTAAATAGTCTAGCTGCCTGACCGTGGTACTAATAGGATCAAATAGAACACCTGTAATTTTCTTCAGGTAGCTTTATATACTGTAACCAGACAAGCCTGCCTGTCAGTAGGAAGATAACAGGAACGGATCTAGCTGAACACTGTGAGCAGGACGCACTGTACTAAATGTAAATAGTCTAGCTGCCTGACCGTGGTACTAATAGGATCAAATAGAACACCTGTAATTTTCTTCAGGTAGCTTTATATACTGTAACCAGACAAGCCTGCCGGTCAGTAGGAATTTAACAGGAACGGATCTAGCTGAACACTGTGAGCAGGACGCACTGCACTAAATGTAAATAGCAGGAACGGATCTAGCTGAACACTGTGAGCAGGACGCACTGCACTAAATGTAAATAGCAGGAACGGATCTAGCTGAACACTGTGAGCAGGACGCACTGCACTAAATGTAAATAGCAGGAACGGATCTAGCTGAACACTGTGAGCAGGACGCACTGCACTAAATGTAAATAGCAGGAACGGATCTAGCTGAACACTGTGAGCAGGACGCACTGCACTAAATGTAAATAGCAGGAACGGATCTAGCTGAACACTGTGAGCAGGACGCACTGCACTAAATGTAAATTGCAGGAACGGATCTAGCTGAACACTGTGAGCAGGACGCACTGCACTAAATGTAAATAGTCTAGAAGATAACAGGAACGGATCTAGCTGAACACTGTGAGCAGGACGCACTGCACTAAATGTAAATAGCAGGAACGGATCTAGCTGAACACTGTGAGCAGGACGCACTGCACTAAATGTAAATAGCAGGAACGGATCTAGCTGAACACTGTGAGCAGGACGCACTGCACTAAATGTAAATTGCAGGAACGGATCTAGCTGAACACTGTGAGCAGGACGCACTGCACTAAATGTAAATAGTCTAGAAGATAACAGGAACGGATCTAGCTGAACACTGTGAGCAGGACGCACTGCACTAAATGTAAATAGCAGGAACGGATCTAGCTGAACACTGTGAGCAGGACGCACTGCATTAAATGTAAATAGTCTAGATAGAAGATAACAGGAACGGATCTAGCTAAACTGAATACAGTGTATATATATATATGCAACACCTGGGATGCATATATATACACAATACACTGTAAGTGCAGCTAACTGACTGACTGTTCTGCCTAATCTATCTAACTCAAATCAAATGACACTGTCTCTCTCTCTCTCTATCTCTCAGCACACCGGAACACACACTACACAGGGCCGCCGTGCAGGCAGCCTTATATAGTGTGGGGTGTGTACTAAATCCCCTGAGCCATAATTGGCCAAAGCCACCCTGGCTTTGGCCAATTGCAGCTCTCTCTACTGACGGCGCTGTGATTGGCCAAGCATGCGGGTCATAGTGCATGCTTGGCCAATCATCAGCCAGCAATGCACTGCGATGCCGCAGTGAATTATGGGCCGTGACGCGCCACACGAATTTAGCGCGAACGGCCCATAACGTTCGCAATTCGGCGAACGATCGAACAGCCGATGTTCGAGTCGAACATGGGTTCGACTCGAACACGAAGCTCATCCCTAGTGACGATTCAGGTACATTTCTAACATAAAATGTGAAATTAACAAGGGACACCAACACCAAACAATCTCCTACAGATTAAATAGAACAACATATCAATGGTGTTGTGAGAACTTGTCACAAAAAACACACACAAACATTTTCGGGAGTACAAATCAAAATCCCCCCATACAAAAATATGTTGTCAGATGTGAGAAATCAAAATATATTGAGGGAATCACGATAAATACTAACAAAATAAGTTTGTGAGAAGTGTGTGTGAATATGAGCAGCAAAACTACTTTATTCTTGTCACATTATAAAGAAGAAGAGAGTGTGCTGTATTAAACCATTTTTAACATTGCAGCGTGACGAAAGTGCTGTATCCATTGCGAACGCTAAGTTTACCAGAACAAGCTGTTCCGTCTTGGAATTTCTTCTGAGCATGCGTGACACTTTGTGCGTCGGAACAGGCCACACACGGTCTGAATTGACGCAATCGGATTTTGTTGTCGGAAAATTTTATCTCCTGCTCTCCAACTTTGTGTGTCGGAAAATCCGATGGAAAATATCCGATGGAGCCCACACACGGTCGGAATTTCCGACAACACGCTCTGATCGGACATTTTCCATCGGAAAATCCGACCGTGTGTACGGGGCATTACTCTTGGGGGGCGCTGGAACGGGCCCTGCTATGAAATATTAGATCAAGAATTGTAATTACATGTCCCTGTTGAACGGGGCAGAAAAATTGGGCTCTAGGCACTAATGCCACTACACTGCAACATCTCACAGACGCTATAGTTGGAGCGCAGAAATGAGCCCTGCTGCAAAGTATTGCATCAAAAATTGAATTATACGCCCCTGTTAAACAGGGGCTGAAAATTTGGGCCTTGGGCACTGGTGCTGTGCTTCAACACTGCAACCCCTCACAGATACTCTAGTTGGAGCGCAGGAATGAGCCCTGCTGCAAAGTATTGCATCAAAAATTGTAATTACACGTCCCTGTTAAACAGGGACAGAAAAATTGCCACAACACTGCAACCCCTCACAGTTGCTATAGTTGGAGCACAGGAATGAGCCCTGCTGCAAGTATTGCATCAAAAATTGTAATTATACGCCCCTGTTGAACAGGGGCTGGAAAATTGGGCCTTGGGCACTGGTGCTGGTGCCACAACACTGCAACCCCTCACAGATACTATAGTTGGAGCGCAGGAATGAGCCCTGCTGCAAAGTATTGCATCAAAAATTGTAATTACACGCCCCTGTTAAACAGGGGCAGAAAAATTGGGCCTTGGCCACTGGTGGCGGTGCCCAGAACCAAAAATGTTCTTACAAGCTATCAGCATGAAAATTGAGGAGGAAGAGGATTATCAATCAGCATAACAGGATAGTCACTCAGCATCAGCATAGGCAGTCTTGAAGGGATCTCAGATTAAAAAAAAAATCAATCAGTTACATCAGCATCACATGCTTGGTAGCTGGTGATCCAAGACTGATTCATTTTTAAGAAGGTCAGCCAATTGACCGATTCAGTGGACAGGCGCACCCTGTGATCGGTTACAAGGCCTCCAGCAGCACTGAAGGTGCATTCCAAAAGAACGCTGGATGCAGGACAAACCAGTAGCTCAATTGCATACTGTGCAAGCTCTGGCCAGTGATCCATCCGCAAGACCCAGTAACCCAGAGGATTTTCGATGGGAAAGGTGTCCAAGTCTGATCTTGCCCCTAGGTAATCCTGCACCATGTGAATCAGACGCTGGCGATGGTTGCTGGAAAAAATTGTCTGAACGCATCGGTCAGATGGCTACCTTCTCCACCACTCCTTCTGTGACTGACTGAAGCCCCAGAAACACGTTGTCCAGGATGACCAGGAAAGGGTCTGGAAACGCATTGCACAAACATTTCTGCAATGCCTCCCAAAGATGTTTCATCCTCTGCTCCCTCTGCGACGGCGAGATAAGGTCCACAACCTTACCCTTGTAATGTGGATCAAGGAGGGTTGCCAGCCAGTAATCATCCCTCCCCTTGATACCAAGAATACGAGGATCCTTCCGCAGGCTTTGCAGGATCAGGGAGGCCATGCAGCGTAGGTTTGCTGAGGCAATCGGTCCAGAGACCTCTGGGTCACTAAGGACAACATGATCTGCAGCCACCTCCTCCCAGCCATGTACAAGTCCATGGGTTTCTTCGGACTGTATATGATCCCTTGAAGACTGCTGCTGATGCTAAGTGCCAGGCTCCACCTCCATGCTGACACAATCCTCATCCTCCTCCTCCTCTCCCCGTGTGATCAGCGGGCACGCAGGAACACTGTCTGGATAAAGGGGGCCTTGAGAGGTAAGGAAGTCCTCCTCTTCCTCCCTCTGTTCTGCCTCAAGTGCCCTGTCCATTATTCCACGCAGCGTGTGCTCCAACAGGTGGACAAGAGGGACAGTGTCACTGATGCATGCACAGTCACTGCTCACCATCCACGTGGCCTCCTCAAATGGTGACAGGACAGTGCATGCATCCCTGATCATAGCCCACTGGCGTGGGGAAAAAAAACAAGGTCCCCTGACCCTGTCCTGGTGCCATAGTCGCATAGATACTCATTGATGGACCTCTGCTGTGTGTGCAGCTGCTGCAGCATGGCCAACATTTAGTTCCACCTGGTGGGCATGTCACAGATTAGGCAGTTCTTGGGCAGTCCTTTTGGAGGTCAGCCAGCTGAGCACTGGCATTATATGACCGGCGGAAATGCACACAGACTTTCCTGGCCTGCCTCAGGACATCCTGTAAGCCTGGGTACCTACCCAAGAACCGCTGCATCACCAAGTTAAGGACCTGAGCCAAACAGGGCACATGGGTCAGTTGTCCCTGTTGGAGGGCGGAGAGGAGGTTGGTGCCATTGGTGCAAACCACCATACCTGGCTTAAGCCGGCTCAACCACCTCTTAACCTGCCCCTGCAGAGCTGAGAGAATCTCTGCCCCAGTGTGGCTCCTGTCCCCCAAGCACACCAGCTCAAGCACTGCATTGCAACTTTTTGCCTGTGTGCTTGCGTAGCCCCTTGAACGCTTACAGAGCACCGCTGGTTACGAGGACAAATCAGCACAGGAAGAGGCCATGGAGGAAGAAGAAGAGGAGGGGGTGTGCACTAACTGTAAATACTTCAGCTGCCTGCCTGTGGTATTAATAGGATCAGAACAACAGCAATTGTCTTCAGGTAGCTTTAGGTGCACACTGTGCAGAGGACGCAGTACACTAACTGTAAATATTGCAGCTGCCTGCCTGTGGTAATAATAGGATCAGAAAAACACCACCAATTGTCTTCAGGTAGCTTTAGGTACACACTGTGAGGAGGACACAGTACACTAACTGTAAATACTGCAGCTGCCTGCCTGTGGTATTAAAAGGGTCAGAACAACAGCAATTGTCTTCAGGTAGATTTAGGTGCACACTGTGCAGAGGGCGCACTACACTAACTGTAAATACTGCAGCTGCTTGCCTGTTGTACTAATAGGATCAGAACAACAGCAATTGTCTTCAGGTAGCTTTACTGTGCAGAGGACGCACTACACTAACTGTAAATACTGCAGCTGCCTTCCTGTGGTATTAAAAGGATCAGAACAACAGCAATTGTCTTCAGGTAGCTTTAGGTGCACACTGTGCAGAGGACACAGTACACTAACTGTAAATACTGCAGCTGCCTGTCTGTGGTCCTAATAGGATCAGAAGAACACCACCAATTTTCTTCAGGTAGTTTTAGGTGCACCCTGTGCAGAGGACGCACTACACTAACTGTAAATACTGCAGCTGCCTGCCTGTGGTAATAATAGGATCAGAACAACAGCAATTGTCTTCAGGTAGCTTTAGGTGCACACTGTGCAGAGGACGCACTACACTAACTGTAAATACTGCAGCTGCCTGTCTGTGGTAATAATAGGATCAGAACAACAGCAATTGTCTTCAGGTAGCTTTAAGTGCACACTGTGCAGAGGACGCACTACACTAACTGTAAATACTACAGCTGCTTGCCTGTGGTACTAATAGTATCAGAACAACAGCAATTGTCTTCAGGTATCTTTAGGTGCACACTGTGCAGAGGACGCACTACACTAACTGTAAATACTACAGCTGCTTGCCTGTGGTACTAATGGTATCAGAACAACAGCAATTTTCTTCAGATAGCTTTAGGTGCACGCTGTGCAGAGGACGCACTACACTAACTGTAAATACTGCAGCTGCATGCCTGTGGTATTAATAGGATCAGAACAACAGCAATTGTCCTCAGGTAGCTTTAGGTGCACACTGTGCAGAGGACGCACTACACTAACTGTAAATACTGTAGCTGCCTGCCTGTGGTACTAATAGGATCAGAAGAACACCAGCAATTTTCTTCAGGTAGCTTTAGGTGCACGCTGTGCAGAGGACGCACTACACTAACTGTAAATACTGCAGCTGCCTGCCTGTGGTATTAATAGGATCAGAACAACAGCAATTGTCTTCAGGTAGCTTTAAGTGCACACTGTGCAGAGGACGCACTACACTAACTGTAAATACTACAGCTGCTTGCCTGTGGTACTAATAGTATCAGAACAACAGCAATTGTCTTCAGGTATCTTTAGGTGCACACTGTGCAGAGGACGCACTACACTAACTGTAAATACTACAGCTGCTTGCCTGTGGTACTAATGGTATCAGAACAACAGCAATTTTCTTCAGATAGCTTTAGGTGCACGCTGTGCAGAGGACGCACTACACTAACTGTAAATACTGCAGCTGCATGCCTGTGGTATTAATAGGATCAGAACAACAGCAATTGTCCTCAGGTAGCTTTAGGTGCACACTGTGCAGAGGACGCACTACACTAACTGTAAATACTGTAGCTGCCTGCCTGTGGTACTAATAGGATCAGAAGAACACCAGCAATTTTCTTCAGGTAGCTTTAGGTGCACGCTGTGCAGAGGACGCACTACACTAACTGTAAATACTGCAGCTGCCTGCCTGTGGTATTAATAGGATCAGAACAACAGCAATTGTCCTCAGGTAGCTTTAGGTGCACACTGTGCAGAGGACGCACTACACTAACTGTAAATACTGTAGCTGCCTGCCTGTGGTACTAATAGGATCAGAAGAACACCAGCAATTTTCTTCAGTTAGCTGTAAATACTGTAAAAACACCTGCCTGCCTGTCAGTAGGAAGAGAATAACGGGAATGAATCTAGCTAAACTGAATACAGTGTGTATATATATATATATATATACACCTAGGATGCATATATATATATACACAATACACTGTAAATGCAGCTAACTTAAATCAAATGACACTGTCTCTCTGTCTATCTCTCCGCCGCCGCAACACACTACACGCGGCCGCCACGCAGGCGGCCTTATATAGTTTGGGACGTGTACTAAACCCCCTAAGCCATATTTGGCCAAAGCCACCCTGGTTTTGGCCAATTACGGCTCTCTGTACAGACGGCGCTGTGATTGGCAAAGCATGCGGGTCATAGTGCATGCTTGGCCAATCATCAGCCAGCAATGCACTGCGATGCCGCAGTCAATTATGAGCCGTGACGCGCCACTCAATATTGGTCTGAACGGCCCACAACATTTGCAATTTGAGGAACGGTCGAACATGCAATGTTCGAGTTGAACATGGGTTTGACTCGAACTCAAAGCTCATCCCTATCACCCACCAATGTTATCAAGGAATTGCCAAGCTATTAGTCCGCATAGCCATGACTCTGTAGTGTGTAAGCTGCTGTCAATGCATTTGGCCCACTTGGTGTAGACTACCTCGGGACCAGCAGCAGCCCTCCTTCACCTTAATTTATAAACGTCTCTACTTTAATGGCACCTTCTAAATCAAACCACACTAACACATTAACACAGATACAGGAATAGCCGTGTAACCAGCACAGCTAGGTCAAGCTGGCCTTAGTTAGATCTTCATAGAAAATAAATATTGTAAAGTCAACAGAATGATTCTTAATGGTCATAAAGAGCAAATCAGTGGTAGTATAAAACACACTGAAATGAAACAAACAAGATATGCTTTAACTGCAGACTTTCAGCTTTAATTTGAGGGTATTTACATCCAAATCAGGTGAACGGTGTAGGAATTACAACGGTAATACGTGCCTTCCACTAATACAATGGTTGTATATGTCACTCCCACTTTTTAAGGGATCAAAAGTAATGGGACAGATTAACAATCATCCATCAAACTTTCACTTTTTAATACTTGGTTGCAAATCCTTAGAAGTCAATTACAGCCTGAAGTCTGGAAATCACAGACATCACCAGACACTGGGTTTCATCCTTGGTGATGCTCTGGCAGGCCTCTACTACAACTGTCTTCAGTTCCTGCTTGTTTTTGGGTCATTTTCCCTTCAGTTTTGTCTTCAGCAAGTGAAATGCATACTCAGTCAGATCAGGTCAGTGCTCAATCAGGCCAGGTGATTGACTTGGCCATTGCATAACATTTCACTTCTTTCCCTTAAAAAACTCTTTGGTTGTTTTTGCAGTATGCTTCGGGTCATTGTCCATCTGCACTGTGAAATGCCGTCCAATGAGTTCTGAAGCATTTTGCTAAATATAAGCAGATAATATTGCCCGAAACACTTCAGAATTCATCCTGCTGCTTATGTCAGCAGTCACATCATCAATAAATACAAGAGAACAAGTTCCAGTGGCAGCCATACATGCCCAGGACATGACACTACCACCAATATGCTTCACTGATGAGGTTGTTTGTTTTGGATCATGAGCAGTTCCTTTCCTTCTCCATTCTCTTCTCTTCCCATCACTCTGGTATAAATTGATCTTGGTCTCATCTGTCCATAGGATGTTGTTCCAGAACTGTAAAGGCTTTTTTAGATGTTGTTTGGCAAACTCTAATCTGGCCTTCCTGTTTTTGAGGCTCACCAATGGTTTACATCTTGTAGTGAACCCTCTGTATTCACTCTGGTGAATTCTTCTCTTGATTGTTGACTTTGACACACATACACCTACCTCCTGGAGAGTGTTCTTGATTTGGCCAACTGTTGTGAAGGGTGTTTTCTTCACCAGGGAAAGAATTCTTCGGTCATCCACCACAGTTGTTTTCCGTGGTCTTCTGGGTCTTTTGGTGTTGCTGAGCTCACTGGTGCGTTTTCTTTTTAAGGATGTTCCAAACAGTTGATTTGGCCACACCTAATGTTTTTGCTATCTCTCTGATGGGTTTGTTTTGTTTTTCAGCCTAATGATGGCTTGCTTCACTGATATTGACAGCTCTTTGGATCTCATATTGAGAGTTGACAGCAACAGATTACAACTGCAAATAGCACACTTGAAATGAACTCTGGACCTTTTATCTGCTCCTTGTAAATGGGATAATGAAGGTATAACACACACCTGGCCATGGAACAGCTGAGCAGCCAATTGTCCCATTACTTTTGGTCCCTTAAAAAGTGGGAGGCACATATACAAACTGTTGTAATTCCTACACTGTTCACCTGATTTGGATGTAAATACCCTCAAATTAAAGCTGAAAGTCTGCAGTTAAAGCACATCTTGTTTGTTTCATTTCAAATCAATTGTGGTGGTGTATAGAAACCAAAAAGATTAGAATTGTGTTGATGTCCCAATATTTATGGACCTGACTGTATATATAAGTAAAAAGCATTGGGCGGGACTTTGAATGAGGCAGGGACCTAGCCATGCCAGGTTACCTGATTTCAGGACCTTGGGAGTGGTGATGAAGGGTGGTGGTCTGGAAACGCCTGCAGGACAGATCCGCCACCCCAGGTGGAGCCCACAGGGATGCACACGGCACAAACTCCCAAACGTCATGCTGAGCGTGTTTAAGAGGGGGAGGAGGAGCCGACGTCAGAGCGGCCATGGCAACCAGGCGTTTGGCGACAAACCCCCCTCCCCATCACAAAGATGGAGGATGCCGTTGGCGTGACAACACTCTGAGAGAGACACGCAAGTCAAGTGCATCAAACGTGACGTTAATGTATGGTGCAAGGGCATCCCCCTGCCCCTTGGGGGGAATGGGTAGACCCCGCAGAGTGCATCACAGCTCCTGGAGAGATGTGAATAAAAACTCATGGATCCAGACAGTGCAGCTCTCACAACACAGCTTGTGAGACAACTGTAAATCTGAATGATCACAACAAGTCAAGGATTGATGTAAATATACTAGGGTCCAACTACATTTCAATGTACCGGCCATCTGATATGAAATCCGAATGTAGTTTATAAATATATAAATATATAAATAAAAAAAATATATAAATATATGGACTGCGTGGCTCCATCCCTAGTTGGGTGAGATAAAAGCATTGGGCAGGACTTTGAATGAGGCAGGGACCTAGTCATGCCTCCATCCCTAAAGAATTTTAAACTTGATGCGTTGCATGGTCAGAAAGAAAGAAACCCCCCAGGGGAGTGTTGTATATATTATATGTGTATCACTAAGATAATTAATGCATAAATTATGACCCTTCGTCCCCTCCATTTATTCACTCACATCATGCTCTTGTGTTCCTTGTGTCCTCTTATAATATCATAATTTATGCACTAATTATCTTAGTGATACACATATAATATATACAACACTCCCCTGGGGGGTTTCTTTCTTTCTGACTGTGCAACGCATCAAGTTTAAAATTCTTTAAATCTATACAAGCACTATATATATTATATATTTTATGAATTTATGCTCTGGAGCTCTGCCACAGGTTTCGACCCCACCCGGCCTGGCGTGCTCTTGGGGGTACACAAACGTGTGACTTTTTGTAAGCTGCACTCAGTGAATTGTTATCTCCTCCTGAGGTTTTAGCTGACCTTGAATCACACAGGATCATCTGATAGCTCTTAAGGAAATCTTGGTTGGGAGGTCCCCACCGCATATATTGGTAACTATGTGAAATGGCCACTTTGTGCACATGTAGCCTTTCATGCATCTTTCAACCTGATGTGCTAAATGTAGTCTCTTTGCAGCAAACCTATCCTCTGAAGAAGACCCCAACGAAATGGGCCAAAACGCGTCAGTATTTGTCTTATATTAGACATGTTGTCATATAATATTATGTACAAATTTGTGTTTGCATTCTCTGCACTTTGTAGTATGCCTCCTTTAGAGCTCATTTTTTAACTTCTGTGGAAACACTGTATGCCATTAATTTTTAATAAAGAACATATTTTTTCAATTACATCTACTATTTATTTACTTCACTTCTAAAAAACCCATCTGCGGGAACATTCCCATAACATATTATCTGGGGTGCGCAGCACTACTACCTCTCCTTATATGTGTCTTTCCCATGCTAGATATCCCTGACACAATTCATGCTCTTATTAAGGAACTGCTCCCTGACATCCCACAGCACAGATTGGAGCTAGACCGGGCTCACAGGGATCTACAGCCTCCCGTGGGACATAGTGGTAAAGCCACATTTGTATACCTTCAAGGCGGAGGTGATGCGCAAATCACAAACCCTGTCTAAGCTCTTGTTCCAGGGACATGAGCTCCAAATTTTTGCAAACCTGTCCCCCTCCACCATTCAATAATGAAGAGCTCTTAAACCACTGCTCAAGATTTTGACAGAAAAAGGAATTATTGGTGGCTCTTTCCTTGCCAACTCAAGCTCATCTCCAAAGGCAAAGCATACACGTTCACCTCTTTCCAGGAGGATGAAAGACTTTTGCTACACTTAGGCCTTATCCGTCACGAACCAAACCTTCTTCACCCTGGACCTGTTCCTAACTCTGCGAAAGGGCAATTACCCACTAGCCACCAGATGCTAGTCTGGGAAAACCACCAGATCCAAAAAGTCCAAGGAAGCCCACCCTCCCTGAGATGAACCAGACTGCTGATCTTCATTCCACCCCTGGTTGCAGGGAAGCATCTGACTTCCTATCGGAGCTCAAAGAGCTAACTTTACTCCGTACACCCTTTCTTGCCTCAGTCAAGGGGAACCTCCGAGATTCCTGCCCTTAGGGGACCATTATTTTGGTTGTCTCGCATTTGATATGCTATGATCTATTGACACTCATGGAAGGATGGAGAGGAGGGCTAGACCTCTCTTCCACTGTCCTCTTGATCCTAGCCACCTGGTTTAAAATGGTTTATTTTGCTACCATCCCTATCCCCCATCCCCCCCCCCCCCCCCCCCTCTTCCCAAACCTCTCCACATTCACACAGGACCCAGAAGAGCCAGCTGATCCTGGTTTAAGTTAAAGTTAATTGTCTCAGGGCCCTATATGTTTGGGGTGCTTGTGATATAGGCGGGCCTTAGGCCCCAGTTTCACAGTTTCATTTTTTATAAGAGCCGCCTCATGGCTGGAGTGGTGCTCATGCACCCCCTCCTGTCTTGCAGAACAGGTATCATATCCTTCTCTTGACAGGATTGATCCTCTCCTAATAGAAAGGACTATTGTTTTGGTTCTCCTTAAAGATGGAAGACAATTTCTCCTCCACTCTCCACTCGAGGCACCCTTGTCTTCCGCCTCTCTCTCCTCTCTCTTTTCTTCCTCCCCCCGTGCCATGCTAACTACTGTTCTTTTGCAGAGATCAACTTAGGGAGAGCCCCCCGAAACACACCCGCAGAGTCAGAGGTCTTGTTCCTGCAGGCAGTTTACCTTGGAGCCCGTTGAGATGAGGCGGTAAGTGCCTTTGTTTTGCTAGTGTGGTCCACCCTTCTGCTCAATGGCTGACAACCCTCCAGTGCTACACCCTCTACGGGTAGTTTCCCACAACATTCAGGGTTTGAACTCCCCAGCCAAAAGGTGAAAAGTCCTGCAATACCTACACTCTCAAAAAAATAGACGCGACCCTCCTACAAGAAACACATTTCCCTAAACACTACTGCTCAATATTTATTCACTCTAAATTCCCTTCCTTCTATCTGGACAATGCAGATGATAAAACCAAGGGAGTGGGCATTCTCTTCTCCCACAAGTGCAAATTTTCCCTCAAATCTGAACTGAAAGAGGGCAGGTATATTTTGATTATAGGGGGGCCAGATGGCCAGCCTTACTCTTTCATTTCCTATTATGCCCCCAACAAGAGACAACTCTCCTTTTTCCAAACCATGCTAAAAACCCTGACCTTCATGTTGGAGGGCACAGTAATATTTGGGGAGACTCCAATACCGCATTTGACCAGGGCTTAGATAAATCACGCCCCCCGGGCAGACACCTTGCTAAACCCACTAAACCGAGCCTGCACATCACTAAAATCATTTTCCAACACAGTTTGGTCGATATCTGGAGGGAAATTAACCCAACCTTGCGAGACTACACTCACTACTCCAGTCCTCACAGCTCCTTTGCAAGGATAGACCACATTTTCATTGCCACCGCTACAGTACTGTTGGCCACTAGGTCTTACATTAGAGACTCCATCTGGTCGGATCACTCTATGGTTTTTCTGACCCTACAACATCCTTAGGGACATAGACCTCACAGATGCTGGAGATTTAACGAGTCCATTCTGAGTGATCAGATCAGGGTAAAGGAGATTGAAGGTGCAATTGAGAACTACTTTCAAACAAACGACACCTCTGATGTCACCCCATCATGCCTCTGGGCGGCTCATAAAGTGGAAAGAGGAAAGCTCATTCAAATAGCTTCCCAGATCCTCAGGGATAGAAGGACCAAAATAGCAAAACTGGAACAGGAGTTTTTCACTTTATCAAGAAAACACAAAGTCAATCCTAGATCTGTGCCCACAGAAATTCTTGACTCGGCTCGCACAGCCCTGAACTTGGCTTTGACTACAAAGGCTGAGAAATGGCTGCAATGGAGTAGATCTCGATTCTATTGCCATAGTGATAAAATTGGTTCTATGCTCGTGGGTAGGCTTACACCGAAAATCAGATCCTTTGCTCTCCCCAAAATTAAAATTAGTGGTGGCACCCTGTCCCAGAACCCCCAATCCATTATGGGGGAATTCCAAAACTTTTACAAATCACTATACAGTGGGGACAACCACCCATCTCAGCACGCAGTGGACCAGTTTCTTGACAAGATACAGATCCCCCGCTGGATAGACAGACACAGCTTGAAATTAGAAGCCCCTATCTCAACGGAGGAAGTAATTGCAGTTGTCAAAAACTTAAAGTAGCAAAATGCCCCTGGCCCGGACGGGTTTTCTGTTCCTTATTACAAAACCTTTTCCACATCACTTGCTCCCTATATGGCCTGTTTCTTTAATGCTCTGTGACGGGGAAACCCTCTAGATAAATTGATTAACATGGCTTATATCACAGTTCTCCCTAAACCAGGCAAGGTCTCCAGCTCGGTAAGCAATTATAGACAGATTTCTTTTTTTTTTTTTTTAAATTGTTTATTTAACATTTTTGCATGACAATTATAATATCATTAAAGTCACATTCAGAATAACGAAAATAAAAGAAAAAGAGAACAGAAGGCTTCAATACTGTCTATCAAGAGTGCATAACCTTATCAATGACTTTAAGGTAACTTTACATTACGATTTTAAGATTGAAACTGACACATGGTAAAGACCTTTGGTTATTTAATTAAGCGGTGTTACTGTGAATACTTTACTTGTCCTACAGGAAGTGGGAATTTTGTTAAGGAAGAATTCCATAATCAAAGGAGTAAAATACTTATTAGCTCGAGAGAATAGAAAACGTGTATTACTATATATATCCGCCTTTTCAGCTAATTTCTTTTGTCATACTGTTATTATCATAGACATCCCATGGTTGCCAAATGAGAGAAAACTTCTGTATGGAATCTTCAACCATGGCAGTTAGATGTTCCATTCTACGTATATCCCTTAAGATGGTTAGAGTATGCGGTAGGGTGGGAGGGGAAGTAGTTAACCAAAGTTTAGGGATAGTTTTCTTAGCTGCTAATAATACGTATGACATCAGTCTCTGCTTTGCTCTGTGAAGGCCTTGGTAGGGAAGACCTAGTAAATAATATATGGGATCCAGGGGAACGAGGATTTCCACCAGTTTCTCTAGTATTTTTTGGATCTGCTCCCAGAATTGTATAACCAGAGAGCATTCCCAAAAGATATGAAAATGGGAGCCTACTTTCTTGTTACATCTCCAGCACAGTCGGGATTTAGACGGGTCTCCCGCATGTAGTCTTTCTGGAGTTTTATACCAAAACATAAGTACTTTGTAGCCGATTTCTTTGTGAGAAATGCATCTGGAACTCTTGGAAATGGAGGTCCAGATCTTATCCCAGTCTAGGATAGATATGTCGTGTTGGAGAATCTGTGACCATTTCTTCATATAGTAGTGTGTATCTATTTTTAAGGGGGTGGCCTCATGGAGTATTCTGTAAATTGTGGATATCAATTGGGGTTCATGAGGGCCTGTAGCACAAAGCATTTCAAATTGGGTAGGTTTATCTAGAGATAGTGTGGGGTTTTTGATAGAAAAGAAGTGTCTGATTTGGAGATATGAGTAATATATTGTTTTGGGTAATTGGTGTTGTTTATTAAGGTCCCCAAAGGATAGCAAGTGTCTCGTGGCTGGATTGACTAGCTGTCGCAGCTGAAAAATCCCGGCCTTAGTCCAGGGCAACATGCGTTCATAGGACAGACTATCTGGTATGTCTGGATTAAAAAGGATATTGGTGAGGGGTGAGCATGTGGATGAAAGGGCGTATTTAGTGGAGCATTTTTTCCATATTGCCAGTGTGAAGAGCATTGGGGCCAGGCATAGGGATCTCAGCTGGGGCATATATTTGTCCGTGGACGGCCAGAGCATATAACACGGGTGTACTGGGGATGTTATGCTCATTTCAATGTCCGCCCATCTATTTGGTGCAGTTCTGTTGGTCCACGAGGTGAGAACCCTTAGATGAGAAGCATAGTAGTATTTTATGAAGTCAGGGGCACCTAGGCCCCCTTTAAGCTTGCGTGCCATGACCACCGAGCCCGCCACCCTATGTGAGGCGTTGTTCCAGATAAAACGGAGACTTCTCCTTTGAAGGATTTTCAACTGAGACAATGGTATTGCCACTGGGAGTGTCTCAAATAAGTACAGTAGTTTAGGAAGGATAGACATTTTAAGAATATTTATACGTCCCAGGAGGGAGATGGGCAAAGTGGTCCAATGATTCAGCAAGCGGTTAATTTCTTGGAATAGGGGGGGAAAATTTGCCTGATATAATGAGGAATATGATGCTGTAATTTGGACACCTAAATATTTTAAGGATGTAGAGCTCCAATGATAATTGTATTTCTGTTTAAGGATGGTCAGATTAGTTGATGTAATATTTATGGGGAGGGCTTCTGTTTTGGTGGTGTTAATTTTAAACCCAGATATTTCACTGAACGTGTTTAGGATTTTATGTAGCGAGGGTAGGGACGTGTGTGGTTGAGTAAGTGTTAAAAGAATATCGTCTGCAAAGAGGGATAGTTTATATTCTGACTGACGTAGACGTACTCCTGTAATGGAGGGACTTACGCGAATTGTTGTAGCTAGGGGTTCTAAACTGAGTATAAAAAGTAGGGGTGATAGAGGGCAGCCCTGTCTAGTACCGTTACTGAGGGGGAACGTGGAAGATAGGTAGGATGCAAGTTGTACTTGGGAAGTAGGGTATGAATATAAGGATCTAAGGGCCTGTATAAAGGGCCCTGAGAAGCCATATTTGGTCAGGATCGCAAACATGAAAGGCCAACTAAGGCGGTCAAATGCTTTCTGTGCATCTAAACTAAGTATTACTGCCGGGGTTTTAGTTCTGGTTATTAGATCGACAAGATCTATGGTGCGTCTAGTATTGTCCCCTGCATGTCTCAGGGGGACAAATCCAACCTGATCTCTATTTATCAGAGATGGTAAAATTTTTGAGAGTCTGTTCGCTAGAATTTTGGTGAAGATTTTGTAATCGGAATTTAGCAGGGCTATAGGGCGATAGTTGTCAGGGATAGAAGGGTCTTTATCTGGTTTTGGTAAAACTATGATGTGAGCATGAAGAAATTGGGGGTGGGGTGTTGTACCTTTTAGTAAGGAGGCATATAGATTTAACAAGTGTGGAGATAGTATGGGAAGGAAGGTTTTATAGTAGGAGTAGGGGAGTCCATCTGGACCTGGGGATTTATGTAGGGGGAGTAGTTTAATCACTTCGCTTAATTCTTCAGTGGTTATGGGGGCGTTTAATGAGGCGTGCTGATCAGGTGATATTTGTGGGAGTTTCAAAGATGAGATAAATGAGTCAAATTTCTTTTGTGTGAATTGGGTATGTGGGTCCAAGCTTAGACAGTTGTATAATTTGTTGTAAAAATCTCCAAAGACCTTAGACATGGTTTGGGGGCAGTAAGTGGGGGTTCCATCCGGTTGTGTTAAATGGTCAGGGATAGAGAGGCTTGGACGCGGTTTCAGCTTGTTCACTAACATTCTGTGGGGTTTGTCAGCATATTCGTAAAACTTCTGTCTTGACCATAGAATGGCCTTGGAGATTTTATGCATATCTAAGGATTTAATTTTGTTACGGATATTTATCACCTCCTTTAAACGGGAAGTTGTGGGGGCTTGAAGTAAGTGTGCCTCGGCCGAGCGCAATTGGTTCAATAATTCAGATTTTTGTTGGAGCGAGTCACGCTTCCTATGCGATCCGGCAGAGATGCACTCACCCCTAAAGAAGGCCTTGTGGGCCTCCCATAACATGGAGGTGTCTGAGACAGAGCCCTCATTTAACTCGAAATACTCAATCAGTTTTGATTGGAGTCTTTGTTTAATGCTTTCGTTTTTCAGGAGAGATTCATTAAGTCTCCAATGACATGATCTAGGGGATGCTACATGTAGGGATATATCTAAAGTTATGGGTGCATGGTCAGACCATGTAATTGGGCCAATTTCAGAGGCGACTAAGTGGGATAGCAGGGGTGCAGATAGTAGGAAATAATCTAGGCGAGAATACCCTTTGTGCGGGGGGGAGTAAAAAGTGAATTGTTTACCAGTGGGGTGTTTTACTCTCCAAGAGTCAAACAGGTTATGGGTGCGGATTAATTTGCGGAAAGAAGTAGATAATCTATAAGCTTGAGTTGGGGGGGTATTTTGGAAGAGGTTTTGTCTATCTTTGTTAGCGGACATACACATGTTGAAGTCTCCTCCTATGATCGTGAATGGGTGAGGGGAATTTTGTACCTCCTCAAGGACCTTAGTGAGGAAACCTATCTGTCCAGAGTTGGGTGCATATATGTTAACAATCTTAAGTTTTGTTTTCAGATGGACACAGTTCAGGATAACATATCGTCCCTGGGGGTCTAATTTGGAATCAATTACTTTTATAGGGCATGAATTCTTGAACAGAATTGCTACCCCTGCCTTCCCAGATGGGTCGGAGGCTACAAATGTGGTGGGAAATAATTTAGAGGCAAACTTAAAGGAGCCTCCCGGTCGGAAATGTGTCTCCTGAATCATGACCACATCGGCTCCGGAGGCTCTGAATTCCTTCAAGGCTAACCAGCGTTTGTGAATGGAGTTCAAGCCCTTCACGTTACATGAAAAGACCTTCAGAGCCATAGGGAGGACAAGTAATTTACAGCTAATGAAATCCTAGTAATAAGCAATAGTATGTTTAACTCGTGTAAATTAATCTGTAAAATCTTTGCACATCTCTCGGTTAGCATATAGACAGTGAGCAAATATATATTAACACAATAACCAGCAAAAGTTAAATATGTATTCAGGCCAAAAAAGGGCCCATGTTTGAAAAAAAAAGAAAAAAAAGAAAAAGAAAAAGAGAGGATATGGACTACAAAAAAAAGTCCAGAGAAAAATAATAATAATAATAAAAGAAAAACATTTTGTAAGCCTGAAGATGAAAAAATCTTCAGGAGGACTTGGCTAGCAGCCATAGACCTATAGAGGAGCATGTCGGTCAGCGATGGTTCCCGCTCCCTCCAAAAGGAAAAGAAAAATGTGTATGCCAACTTTAAACTTTAAATTCTGGGGGAGGAAAAAAAAAAAAAAAAAAAAAAAAACGGAGTGAGAGAGAAGGGGCCTCCACGGCAGGGTATTTGAAGTCCAAGACTGTAACAATTGCCGTTAACCTAGGCCATCAAGGACTGGAATGTGGAGGTCTCTCTCTGCGGACACCAGGGTAATGCCGTCACCAAACCCTCGGGTTATCGAGGAGGACGGCATAAGAAAAAACAGGGATGAAACGTTGAAGAGCTGTCTCTCCTTATGTGGGGTGAGTTCAGGTAGGCAGTCTAGTTGAGGCAGGGCGTTGAGGGGTCGAAAGATTTCTTTGACGTCTCCGACGAACCGGGGTCCAGATCGCTGTGAGTGGTTGAAGAGGGCCGGGGACCATGTTCAATGGTGGCGGGGGCAGATCTTCTTCAGGGATGGGCGGCAGACCCAAGTTACGGACAAAGGCCTCACATTCATGTAAGGCTCGCATTGAATATTGAGTGCCATCCCTCGAGGCTGAGAGGCGGAAGGGGAAACCCCATCTGTAGGCAACTTGGTGTTGTTGTAGGTGCATGGTCACCGGCCGTAGGTCACGTCTTTTGGCGAGAGTGATGGGAGATAGGTCACTGTATATTTGGAGTTTAGCTCCTTTATATTCAATGCGATGTTTATTTCGCGTGGCCGTCATGAGAGCTTCTTTGCTTTCATAGTAATGGAAGCGAGCGATTACATCTCTTGGGTTGGTGCCTGGGGGTGGTTTCGGAGCTAGGGACCTATGAGCCCTGTCTAGTCTCCAGTCTATATCCGGAATATGTGGAGCCATAGTGACAAACAGTCCTAGGAGATAGGGACGTATTTCTTTATCAGGGACTGTTTCTGGAATACCGCGGATTCTCACATTTTGGCGTCTCTCCCTGTTCTCCAGGTCCTCCTGCTGTGACTGGACCTGGAACATGCTTTGTTTGAGTGACACGTTATCTTCTTCAAGCACGTGCACGTATTTCACCAATTCATCAAATTTGGATTCTAAAGTGTCTGTTCGATCGCCAAGTTGATCAATTTCCCCTCGTAGCTCCTGAGCCAATTTCCCAACTGCTACTGTAAAGTTACGGGTCAGATCTTGCAGCAGGGACTGTAATTTTAAGTCAAGCACCGCAACTGTAACTGTGACTGAGCTGTCTGGGAGTGGAGGGGTAGGGGTGGAAGTACCTGTGAGTAATGCAGGATGGTCAGCAAGGAGGTCTGCAGCATGTTCTCCTGTATCTCTGTAGTTCCCATGTGAAGTCTCCCTTCTTTGTTGCTGTGCAGAGGATGGTGTCTTTTGGGATCGGGGGCTGTGTGGGGAGCGATCCGGTGCAGTGGTCCCCGCATCTGCCGCTCGTTCCACGGCGAGCGCTGTAGCCGTCTGGCTAATTGAGGCCGGGGATTGCGGCCTATACAGGAACCGCTCCATGCTCTGAGCCGGCCGGGAGGTCGGAGGCGGGACGAACCCCTGGTATCCTTGTCGCTGGGATCCTATTTTCCCCATGAGGTGCCCGGGTAGTTCCGGGGTCTTTTCCAGTGGATCCTGGATCTGGTAAGGCTAGCGTTGTGTAGCAGGGTCCAGTAATGGAAGGAGCGGGTCCGGAGCTACTTTAATGAGCGTCCATCTTCATCGCCGGCCGCGCATGCGCGCATATAGACAGATTTCACTCATAAACAATGATGTGAAGATTCTGACTAAAATCCTTGCAGACCACTTAACTTCCTTTATCAGTTTTTATATCAACAAGGATCAAGGGGGCTTCATTCCTGGGAGACAGGGCCCAGATCAAATCCGCCATACGATTGACATAATTTCCCTCCTCAACTCAAACTGGGACAATGATTCTCCTAAGCAGGGCTGTCTCCTCTCCCTAGACCTCTAAAAAGCCTTTGACTCTGTCCACTGGCCCTATATTTTCTCCACCCTGAAATGCTGGGGATTTGGAGAATCTTTCATCAATATCATGCGTGCACTGTATTCCACCCCCACGGCTGAGGTACACCTGCAGAGATTTTACTCAGAATCTTTTCACATATCTAGGGGCACCAGGCAAGAATGCCCGCTCTCGCCTCTGATCTTCGCCATAGCAATTGAGGCACTATCGGTAGCCATTAGAAATAACCCGGACATTCACGGCATTCAATGTGGATCCCGGTGCCATAAATGTGCCTTGTTTGAAGATGACATACTTCTTTTCATCTCATCCCCATTAATTTCCCTCCCTAACATTTTCTGGCTCTTGGACGTCTTTGGGAAAATCTCAGGGCTCCTGGTCAACTTTAATAAATCCCAATCACTCAACATTAACATCCCGGATTCTCTACTCACCAAGCTTAGAGAGGATTTCCGATTCACCTGGAGCGATTTGTCAAACACATACCTGGGGATTAAGCTAACCTCCAAGGCTGAACTCCTTTATCAAGCCAACTACCCCCCGCTATTTAAAAAACAAGCGGATGATTTATCCAGGTGGTCTCAGCTCTCTTTATCCTGGTTGGGTAGAATCAATACAATAAAAATGACGCTACTCCCTCGCATTTTATACTACTTCAGAGCACTCCCAATCCCCGTAGTCAAGGCCCATCTAAACAATTTCAAACCAAATTATTAAATTTGTCTGGGGGGGACACAGGCTCTCTAAATCAGTCCTTTTCCGACCAAGGGAGGAGGGGGGCCTGGGTCTTCAAAACATATTTTGGTATTTTCAAGCAGCACACCTAACTCAGATCTAGGCAGTCTACTCCTGCTGGGAACTACCTGACTGGATACATATGGAACGTCAGGCGGTCCCACTCCACACCCTAGACTATTTCTTATGGCAAAAAATTGAGACCCCCAATGTTATCCCTGACACTCTCACACTCATTTTGTGGGCATCAAGCCTCTATATAATAAACAATGGATTGATTATACATAAAATACACATAAGTTGCACAATAGGTCATGATCCATTGTCACACAGAGAGCAAAGATAACAATCAACATACATGTGTACAATTGTTACTGTGATTAGACCCAAAGAGAGCCATGAAAATTAGGACAAATAATGCAAATAATAAAAAGGATTTAATGCCATGACAGACACTTATGGAGGTGAATGGAATCATTGAAATCTTGGTATTCCATGATATGTGAAGATTGGTAATAATCAAACTCTACGCGTTTCACGGTATAGCAACCACTCATCAGGAGCATACGTCATGGAATGATTCTAAAAAATATATTTTTATAAAAAAAAAATATTTTCAGTAAATAAACAGGAAATGAAAAAAGGTTTTGAATACAAATATTTTACTTGTATAAAATGAATTAAAGGTTGTGCGTCCAAACTCACGTCTGCATCAGCGATCCAGTGAAACAGTATCCAGAATCGCAGAGAGCTGCAATGCAAAGTGGCCCGATGCCAGGGTGGTCTGCGGGAATGAGAACAACAGCCATAGGCAAAACCATTGCTGGTAGGTGCAATGAGTGTAGGATGCGGACCTCCGTGTGGGAAACCTATATGAAACAAATCATATTGATGTGTGTTGATGTGTGAATGTGAAAACAATGTAAAAAAGAGTGATGTGGGGACAAAGGTTGAAATAGGGAGAGAGAGTGGGATAGGAAGGGGTGAAGAAAAATAAAAAATAAAAAGGAGAATTAGAAAAAAAGGAAGGAATAATACCTGGTGTGCACAGAGTGGACAACTCCATGCATGTGAGTGTGATGCTGAACAGGAAATAAGGTGCAGTGTGTGAAGGCCAGCCTTGGAGATGCCTATATAGGTGTTCCATCATGGCCCAGCCCCCCACATCAAGTCAGCAGACAACACCTGGGAGTGGAGCACTTTCACCTGGGTGGCTCAGCCATCGGGCGATTAGCGCCAGTCCATCACCCCAGTGTGTCCACCGAACAGCGACACACCGCCGGAAACATAGCGCCACAAGGACGCCCTGCGACGTGACGCAGAGAGGGAAGGACCATGCATCCGCCCCCTCCCTGACACCCATGGGCTGGGAGAGGGGTAGGAGACCCACATGAAACACTGCAGCCAATGGAGGCGAGCAAATGCAGACAGATCAGCGATATCAAAAACACTGTCCAGGGATCGCAGACCCAGCAGGAAACACAACCAAACAACAGTAGGAAAGGTTGATTGTGGGACCACTGATACCAATGGCCTACATAGATATAGAAATAAATGTGTGACTGCTGCTGTGTGCTTCCATCCCGGGTTATGTATTTAAAAAAAGGAAAAAGTTTTGGGACTTTAAATGAGGCTAGCACCAAAGGGATGCTCGCCTCCATCCCGCTCATTGGTTACAAAAAAAAGGAGGAGAAGTGGGACTTTAAATGAAGCACACAGCAGCACAATGCAGGTCAAGTGACCAAAATTCATTTATTTGGTATAATCCATGGTGTGTAAACAACATTTCGGGCATCCAACCTCTAAAATGCTGTAGGCATCAAGCCTCTATATAATAAACCATGGATTGATTATACAAAAAATACACATACGTTGCACAATAAGTCATGATCCATTGTCACACAGAGAGCAAAGATAACAATCAACATACATGTGTACAATTGTTATAGGGCGTACACACGGTCGGACTTTGTTCGGACATTCCGACAACAAAATCCTAGGATTTTTTCCGACGGATGTTGGCTCAAACTTGTTTTGCCTACACGCGGTCGCACAAAGTTGTCGGAATTTCCGATCGCCAACCACGCGGTCACGTACACCACGTACGATGAGACTAGAAAAGGCCGGTTCAGAACTAAGCGCGGCACCCTTTGGGCTCCTTTTGCTAATCTCGTGTTAGTAAAAGTTTGGTGAGAGACGATTCGCGCTTTTTCAGACTCGTGGCTTTCAGATCGTTTTCTGCCATTCAGTTTGTGCTTGTGGGTTTGTATCTGCTCTTCAGTGTGTGCAGCAAGTTCCGCGTGACTTTAGGTAGTCATTGTATTCTTGTTCGTTCGTTACTGTTTTTCAGGTCGCTCTTCACAGGCCTTGCTGTTCTTCACTGCATTCTGTTACTTCGTTCTGAGCAGCCGACCGTTTTCTAGCCATGTTTCGTATGCGTACTCCTCGTAGAGTTCGTGCTGTGCGGGGGCTTGGTGTTGGGGTCCTGACCTTGACACAAGTCCAGTCCATGAACAGGGTGGGGAGGAGTTCATGGACCAAGAATTGGTTGCTTCAGCGTGACCAGTTCTCTCATATGCCTTTGCTCCGTGAGATCCGTGAGAATAATCCTGATGATTTCAGGAACTTTCTCAGGATGACGGACCCCGTGTTTCACCATCTGTTGGCTTCGCTGACCCCCTATATCAGCAGGCAGGATACCTGCATGAGGCAAGCCATCACTCCGGAGCAGAGGTTGGTCGCTACCTTGCGGTATTTGGCCACAGGGAGAAGTCTGCAGGACTTGAAGTTCTCGACAGGCATCTCCCCCCAGGCTCTGGGTATCATCATCCCAGAGACCTGATCTGCCATCATACAGGTCCTGCAGAAGGAGTATATGAAGGTAAGATTTTTATCCTTTAATATCACATTTCATTGTATTGAATGTTTGATAATATCTTGTATTTCTTTCCTCATTCCCTAATTGCCATGATTGTAATATGCTGTGAATGTCCCCTTTGTTCTCATGCATGCTGGATTTTTATGTAATTATTATTTTAGGTCCTTCATACATATTTGCCCTTCACTAACCTCCCCAGCATGGTGTCTCCTGGCCTATATTCACCTCATGTAGTCACTTAACAATGTATTTTATCAGCTCCATAGTAGTGCTTTACCCCAAACACCCCCTAAAATGTTTGGAAATGTTATTTTTTCTTTAAATTCAGGCAGAGTGCCAGAGGCTTTTTTTTTGTTGGTGTCCCCAAATAATTTTTAGTAACCCTCCCTCCCCCAACTGCTAAGTCAGCTGATCCCAATTCTCTATCTATCCTCAATCATTTATCTGCTGACTTTGCCAAACCCATACACACTATACCCACCTCTTTACTGGTCAGATTTATGGATGAATTACCCAAAGCATATAGTGCAAGGGCCTGCCTGTATACTTTTCAATGGTACTGTTTAAAGTTTTTGTATCCTATTATTATCTTGATAGGTAATAGCAGAATGTCCAAATGTCCTCAAATGTGTACAGTGTGTATTTATATCTTTGTATTCAGAGACTTCTTATGGCCCATGAGAGGGGGGAGGGGGAATATGATAGGTGTACCTTATACTTTGGTGTTGTTAAATTCCCCTTAATAAATGCTATCTGGAGGTTGCCCCATAATGTTTGTGTCTAATCTGCTTGCCATGTTTCAGAGTAAAAATAGTAATGTTTATTGTTTTTTCCTCAACAGTTTCCTTCCACGCCACAGGAATGGCAGACTGTGGCCTCCCACTTTGCCCAGCGGTGGGACTTTCCTAACTGCAGAGGGGCAATTGATGGGAAACACGTCCACATCGACCCACCACCCAACTCGGGGTCGTACTATTATAATTACAAGGGGTTCAATAGTATAGTGATGTTGGCGGTGGTGTCGGCTAATTACGACTTCTTGTATGTGGACGTGGGGAAGAATGGCCGGATGTCCGATGGTGGAGTCATCGCCCAGAAGGAGTTTTACAGGCGTCTCCAGAATGGCAGCTTGGACTTGCCAGCTCCAGAGGACAATGTGGAAGGACTCCCATTTGTGTTCGTTGCTGATGAAGCGTTTGCGCTGGGGGACCACCTGATGCGGCCATTCCCAATGAGGACCCTCACCCCGGAACAGAGGGTTTTTAATTACCGGCTGGCCAGAGCCCGAAGAGTGGTGGAGAACACATTTGGAATCCTGGCCAGCCGGTTCCGCCTATTTATGACATCCATCCATATGACGGAGTATAAACTTAACCATATAATACTTGCGTGCTGTGTTCTCCATAACTTTTTACGGAAACATTCGGCCAACTATGCTGGCTCGGTTGGGCCTGAGGCCGGAATGATACATCAAACCACACTGACGGCGATTGAAAGCGGCCGTCCTGGCTTACCCTCCCTGAGTGCCCGTGATGTCCGGTTACGATACCAGGAGTTCTTTGCGGGTAGGGGGGCCATCAATATGCCAGACAATCTGTGAAGCCTTTTTATAATAAAAAAAATAAATAAATCTTTGTGGACATTTACTGCTTGTGTTTGTTTTAGCTGACCCTGACAGAAATGTTTGGAGTGCAGAAAATGGCGTGATTGTGTAACCCTATACAAAGCACTGTTGGCTGTTATTTACTAAATGCAAAAACACATTTCACTACAAGTGCACTTGCAACTGCACTGAAACTGCACTTGTAGTGCAAAGTGGATTTGCCCTTAGGAAATAACCCCCATTTTCTCATCAAACAACAATTACATCACCCCAAAAGTGTTGTAGCGTTGAGACAATAATCCACACATTCTTGATTAACAATCTTTTTAATACCTGCACAATCACATGTGCATTTACTAAAGGTTTTTCACACAAACCAACATGTTTGTTGTATACCAATTTTTGTGGTGGCATTATCCAAAATCAAAATGTCCATTTTATAGAAAACAGGCCTGTGTAAAAACCAACAAGAAAGACACAAATCTTGATCTTACAAAGTTCACATTTGGTAGAACTTGAAGGCAATATCAGACATGAGTATTTAGGAACTATGTTTGATATTGCGTTCAGATGGGGGGAAATCACCCCTGGAAAAGCCAAATTTGGAAGATGCACACAAATTTCCCAATGTCAACATGTGCTACCTGCCATCACGGGGGATCAAGGGATGTGTTTTGGGGGAGCAAGCCCTTCCTCACCGCTACTTTATTATTGAGGAAGGGGTTGCACCCCCAAAACGCGTCCATTGATCTCCCGTGATGGCAGATAGCACATGTTGGCACATTGTGTGCATCCTCCAAATTTGGCTTTGGGAAAAATCACAAAAACATTTAGCACATTGTAGCACACAAAAGAAGAAAGTGATTTGGAGGGGTTTTAAACTCGCCCCAAAACATCAATGATGTTTTTATATTTTGGAATAACATCATTGATGTTTTGCTTGATGATTTCCAATTGTAAATTACACCCCATGATCTCCCCGATCAGGATCTGTGCACTTTCGGATGTGAAAGGATCTGGATCCACACCCTCACGATCACCCAAAAAGAGAGGAACCCCAAAATAAATTTGGTTTAAAAAAAATGCCGCCATCCATCTCTTATCTGAGCCTGTGGTTGCAGACACTCACCTGTTGTGGTGACTAGTTCCACCACGTCTTTTTCCTCCTGCTCAGCTTGTGTTGGGGGGATTTCACCTTCTTCCAGAGGGGGGGGCTCTGGTCTCCTCAGATGAGGGGTGTCCTCCGAGTCTTTTCTCCCCTATGTGAAACAAAATGGTATAATTAGCACACAGATATTTAATGTCAGAACTATAAATAGGAAACATTGCTTGGAAGTGGGGTACAATTGTCAATTTTAGCAGAGTTCCAAGTTATAATTTGTTGAATGCCCTTTGTCAACCTGCAATACTTTACTTGTTTAGTGTGAGCTTCACAGATGTAGCCCCCCCTATAGTATACACTGGAGCACCTGTGTGGCCCCCCTAATAAAAATGGCATTTTTGTGTCCCACACTAGTGCTCCAGTGTCCAGATGTGAAAACAGCTGCTGAGTGTCCTCTCCTTACACAGAATCCAGTTTGCATTTCATTCTAGTAACAAAGCCATCTACACAACCCAATTCTTTGAAGACAAGTATAGGGCGTCAAAATGGTGGCCAAATGCATATGGGCTAAACAATGGTATTTTATATTTGGAACGAAAAATGTTTGATCCGAACGAATAATGTGCCCATGAACATGAAAGTTGCCATTTTAAACTGTACAACAGTTCCTAAAAGCAAATGGAGCAGCACGAACGTAATAAACATAAAGAATAGGAACACAGCACAACTACTTACTTTTTTGCAGCACTCTCCGGATCTTTCTGTACTGCTCATGTTCTCGTGATTTCAGGTCCGACCACCGCTTCCTGAGCTGATCTTTCGATCGTCATACCCCGAATTTCCGGTGCAGACTCCTGACCACTTTCGCCATGATCTTGGCCTTTCAGACATTGGGGTTGGGGTAAGGCCCATACTTTCCATCATAGTCGGCCTTCTTCAGGATGTCCACCATTTCCAACATCTCCCCAAAGGACATATTTGAGTCCTTAAATCTCCTTCTGGATCGGGACGTTTCAGGCTCCGGCCTTTCCTCCTCCTCCTCCTCCTCGTTGCTCCAATTATCACGATCATGCTGTCTATCCGCCATGTGCTCTTCCCCCACTGCGCCGAACGAAAAGGGGTGGGGAATAGACTAGAAAGAACGTCAGGGGCGGGCGGAGTTATACGCATGCGCAGTGTGTATAAAACGTAACACACGTGCGTCTTACGTACGATCTGTGAGCGGAGGAAGGAGCATCGGAGACACCGATCGTGATAACGAAGGTAAGATCTAAACTTGGGCCTATACTGCTTCGAAATGGAATCCTATATTGTAACAAGATTAGGGGAGTTTGGCCTTACATTAGGGTTTGTCTTGTGTTGTGTCTTGCAGAGAAAATGGATGGGTTCAACGACCACAATTTCCTGCCCCTGTTCATAGACAAGTACAGGGAGCTGCCCTGTCTGTGGCAAGTGAGACACCCCCACTATAATCACAAACAGAAGAGGCAGGCAGCGCTGGAGAAACTGCTGGAGTTGGTGAAGCCGGTGGTCCCCACAGCAACCATCCCTTATTTAAAAGCTAAAATTGGTGGCCTGAGGAGCACTTATCTAAGGGAGCGCAAGAAGGTCATAGATTCCCAGAGATCCGGAGCAGCAGCAGATGACGTTTATGTCCCCAGACTGTGGTACTATGAGAGACTGCGATTTCTGTCAGACCACACTGAAGTCAGGGAATCCCTCTCCACTCTTCTTTCCATGCTTCCTTCCACCCCAGCTGAGGCTTCCGATGTCCAACCTGGAACTTCCAGCCAGGAAGAAGTGGAGGAGCCCAGCTGGAGTCAGGTATAGCATTCTTCTACAGATTTCTGGTCAATAAATAAATAATGTTTACTAGATTTTATTATTGATCACTAATTGCTGATTGAAAAAAGTGTTTTACATATCAATAGACAGTAGTGGGCACCCAAAATTGGGACAAGAATGAAAAATGCTGGGCTCAGAATGATAGTCAGTTATATTTGTTAACATTCAATTTGCAGCAGTCAGGAGGTGAAAATTGTGTGTGATTGATGAAAAAAAAATAAAACTATGTCCCTTTTTCATACACAGACCTCAGCCAGGAGGAGGTTGTGGAATGTGGCAGTCAGGAGGAGGTGGGGATTAGTGGCAGCCAGGAGGAGGCGGGGCTAAGTGTCAGCCAGGAGAAGCCTGGGACAAGTCGCAGCCTGACTGAGTCTCAGGTCCCTCCCCTCCGCCTGCCACATAAACGAGCCAGGAAGACGACTCCGAGTCCCATGCAGGGTTCAGCATTCAGGCTGATCCAGGAGGCTTCTGCGTCCCTCAGAGCCTTACCAACTCCTGAAGAGGCCTTTGCCTGCATGGCTGCCACCAAATTGTAGGGCATGCAGGAGGGCCAACGCAGGCTCTCTGAGGACCTTATTTATAAAGTCCTACGTAAGGGGGTGAGTGGGGAACTAACAACCAAGACGGATGTCATTGAGATGGACGATCCTCCTCCTCCTCCTCCTGCTGCCACAACTCCACCACCAGAGCCACCACGTGGAAGGAGGCGTGGAAAGAAGACCAGAGAGTGATGACCCTGGGTTCAGTCTGGTCTGACAGAAGATGCAGTCTCTCGTATGACCACAGCCTGGGGACACAGATGTCATCTGCTGCTTTCCGGATCTCTGGGACTTCTGGACCACACTGCCCTCCCTTAGATAAGGACTCCTCAGGCCACCAATTTGGCTTTTAAATAATTGATGTCTGCCCTGGGGGTACAAGGCTTCACCCACTTCTGCAGATTCTCCAGCGTTGCCTCCCTCTTTGTTTATAGTTGTGAGCCCTTAATAAATTTTTTGGGGAAATTCTACTCTCCTGTGTGTGTTTTCATCCAAAAAGGACAGTTTGTTGGTAAGGATTCAGGTACATTTCTAACATAAAATGTGAAATTAACAAGAGACAACAACACCAAACAATCTCCTACAGATTAAATAGAACAACATATCAATGGTGTTGTGGGAACTTGTCACAAAAAACACACTCAAACATTTTCGGGAGTACAAATCAAAATCGCAAAAATAAAAAAAATAAAATAGAAACACAAAAAAAGAATCTACATTAAAGCCCAAAAATATATAAAAAATATACAAAAATATGTTGTCAGATGTGAGAAATCAAAATATATTGAGGGAATCCCGATAAATAGTAACGAAAGAAGTTTGTGAGAAGTGTGTGTGAATATGAGCAGCAAAACTACTTAATTCTTGTCACATTATAAAGAAGAAGAGAGTGCGCTGTATTAAACCATTTTTAACATTGCAGCGTGACGAAAGTGCTGTATCCATTGCGAACGCTAAGTTTACCAGAATGAGCTGTCCCATCTCGGAATTTCTTCTGAGCATGCGTGGCACTTTGTGCGTCGGAACAGGCCACACACGGTCGGAATTGACGCGATCGGATTTTGTTGTCGGAAAATTTTATCTCCTGCTGTCCAACTTTGTGTGTCGGAAAATCCGATGGAAAATGTCCGATGGAGCCCACACACGGTCGGAATTTCCGACAACATGCTCCGATCGGACATTTTCCATCGGAAAATCCGACCGTGTGTACGGGGCATTACTGTGATTAGACCTAAAGAGAGCCATGAAAGTTAGGACAAATAATGCAAATAATAAAAAGGATTTAATGCCATGACAGATACTTATGGAGGTAAATGGAATAATTGAAATCTTGGTATTCCATGATATGTGAAGATTGGTAATAATCAAAGCTCTACGCATTTCGCGGTATAGCAACGGCTCATCAGGAGCATACATCATGGAATGATTCTAAAAAATATATTTTTATAAAAAAAAAAATATTTTCAGTAAATAAACAGGAAATGAAAAAAGGGTTTGTATACAAATATTTTGCTTGTATAAACAAAATTTACATTTTGTTACAGCAAGGGCAATTTTTTCTTTCATCAAGAGTAACGGTTACAGGGTGGAGGCACCGACAACACCCAAATACCAATTTTTAACCAACTGTTTGACAGGGGTGTAAAGGTAAAATTTTTTACAGCAAGGTCAATTCTTGCTTTTATCAAGACTACCTCTGGAAGGTTACGGGGGAAGGCACCAACAACACCCAATGATCAATTTTTTCCACAACTGTTTGGCAGGGGCGTAAAATTTAGATTTTTTTTACAGCAAAGCCAATTTTTCCTTTCATCAAGACTACCTCTAGAAAATTACAGGGTGAAGGCACCAACAACACCCAAAGACCATTTTTTCCACAACAGTTTAACTGGGGCATCAAATTTGAATTTTTTATGGCAAGGATAATTCTTGCTTTCCTCAAGACTACCTCTGGAAGGTTACAGGGTGAAGGCACAAACAACACGCAAAGAACAATTTTTGTGCAACTGTTTGACAGGGGCTTCAAATTTAATTTTTTTTTACAGCAAGGCCAATTCTTGCTTTCATCAAGAGTACCTCTAGAAGGTTAATGGGTGAAGGCACCAACAACCCCCAAAGACCAATTTTCCAAAACTGTTTGACAGGGGTGTCAAATGTAAATTTTTTACAGCAAGGACAATTCTTGCTTTCATCAGGAGTACCTCTAGAAGGTTAGGGGGTGAAGGCACCAACAACACCCAAAGAACAATTTTTCCACAACGGTTTGACAAGTGAATCAAATAATTTTTTTTTACAGCAAGGCCAATTCTTGCTTTCATCAACAGTACCTCTAAAAGTTTACAGGGTGAAAGCAGCAACAACACCCAAAGACCAATTTTTTCGCACCTATTACTTCTATCCAAAGTCTGCAAAAGAAACACCAGACTTTATCTAAAAAAAAATTTTAATCTTGGCCCTGAGTGTACTAAAATTTGGCTTCTTAACATAAGGCTTGCTCACTGTGGTGCAAAACTTTGTTATATCCATCCAATGTCAGCCAAAGAAACACCAGAATGTATCCAAAAAATCTCTAATCATGTTCCAAGTGCACTAAATTGTCGCCTCATCTTACAGATTGGCCCCAAAAGCCGTTGTTACAAAATAAAAAAAGCTTGCAGGTAAAATCAATTTAAATGTAATTTTTATTTCTTTATAAATGTCAGTTTTGCTGCAGCAGGTTCCATACATGGTACAGACACATAACTTTACAGGCAGACTTATTGTTTCACTTTAAGCATCATTAAAATCACTGCTCCTTTAACAACTTCACTACAGCGGTTTGAGACAGACAGAGCTTTCTTTTGGTGGTATTTAATCACCACTGGGTTTTTGAACTACTGGGTTTCTTTGTGCTAAAAATGTTTTTTTTTCTTAGTTTCTGTTTGTAAATAAGTAATGTTTTTCCTTCACTGATGTGCGCTGATGAGGCTGCACAGATGGGCACTAATAGGCTGGACTGAAGAGCACTGATAAGATGGCACTGAAGGGCACTGATGAGGTGGCACTAATATGCAGTACTAATGGGCATTGATAGGCAGCGCTGATATGCAGCACTGATGATCACTGATAGGCGGGACTGATGGACACTGATAGGCACCAATAGGCAGCACTTATGGGCACTGATAGGCAACAGTCCCATAACCAAAACATGAAGTGAGAGGAAATCTCTTCAAAGTGAGTGAATCCATGGCTGCCACCAGAATTACTGTCCTCCATGGAAGATTTCCTCTTCATTACTGTTCTGGATACAACCCAATTTGAGATTTTCTTTATCTTTCACTTTTGGTCACAAAAATGAAACAAACATGGTCACATGTTTGGTCAGAAACATGAAAAATAGAGAGGATAAATCTCCCCAATGGGGGCACAGATGACAAAAAAAATCACAGCTGTTTAAATCCCTCCCCACTCTATCTAAAATTTTTAAAAAAGTTTTGCCGTTAGTTTTACTTTTAGCTGTTTTAGTATAGAGTCAAGGATGAGTTTATATTTAAACTCTTGCTCTGATTAAAATGGAATGTAAATCCCTTAATATTTCATGCCTACCATTTTCCAGACAAACAGATAGTGGGTCCAGAGAGCCTCTTTCTATTGTGGGGTGAGGATTTGTGATTTAGTTTTATTTAGTTTATAGTAAGAAACTTCATGAAAAGCATGGAGCATACCTAAGACAGAAACATCTAGATTATATTGCACAAGGATCACATCATCAGCAAACAAGACTATTTTATGTACCCTATTTCATATTTGTATGCCCAATATACATCATGCGATGGGTTCTGATCACTTCTGTTAATTGTTCCATTACCATAGCAAATAGAATAGAGGAGAGGGCTGACCCCCATTTGATAAGCAAGCAAGCAAGCAATAGCAAGGCTAGGCCCACATTTACTACAGTAATTAAGATACTGTAGAGGATACCTCAGTGAAAAATTGACCAGCAGCAGGGCAGTTTTATCAGGAATAATAGGTCTAATCAGTGTAAGCCTAACTTTTATATTATATATAAGGATGGGGGATGTAGTGAATGTGAGTGATATAATACGAGGTGGTTTATTGGAACACTGTTCTTGCACTTAGATTTTTTTTTTCTTTTAAACATTGCAGCCGTGTACTGTGAACAAAAGCAGCCTTTAGAACAGATCAGGCCAAGAACAGATCAAATCAGTAACAAGTGAATGTTGTGCTTTGAGCGCCCTAAACTTAGCCATATCAACATAAAATAAAAATACAGAAATAAGAAAATAAATTATGAAATCCCCAAAACACCACCCCTGAAACCAAAGTCTTCCATTTTGAAGGGATACCTTCCACCAAAAAAAAAAAAAGAAAAAAGTTTAACCCAAAATAATAACCTATCACTTTTATTAGAAATAATAAATAAATTAATGAATGAAAATCCCCAAATAGTGCCCCCTGAATGGATCTCAAACCAGCAAAATGCACCCAGAACCCATTCTTATTTGTAGCATTTAGTTTGTATAGTCTCATGAGATATGATGGAAATTCACATAATAATAATAATAATAATAATAGCAATAATGACAATAATATTAATAATAATATGTGATTTCAGCCTCCGGTATCTCGATGCTCAGATCCCTGTTTACCTGGCAGCAGAAAAAAGTTTGGATCTTCAATTCATAAATGCTGCTATGAGTGCGCCTCATGTCCAGAAGGAGAGATATCCAACATTTCTGGTAGAGTTTGTATTTGTTAGTAGGTCATTGTTGGACTGGGCAGATGTTACCAGTGTAGTTAAAGTGTGTCATATGAAGTAAATCTCTGTGATGTGTGCACATTTCTCTGTGTTTTGTCACTTTAACCATGGTAGATGCACCAACTAGAAATAAAACGTTACTGGATCTATGATTACCAACAATACAGACCTGATCAAGATGTGGAAATACAGGGTAATTTAGGTAACAGTGATCACAGGTCAATTGGATTTAGTATAAATCACACAAATAGGAAACATAAGGGGAATACAAAGACACTGAATTTCAAAAGAGCCAACTTCCCTAAACTATAAACCTTGCTAGAAGGCATAAATTGGGATAACATCTTAGGAACAAAGAACATGGAGGAGAGATGGGTTTGCTTTAAGAGCATATTATATAAGGGCATTAGACAATGCATCCCATTGGGTAATACATTTAAAAGAGCGAACAAAAGTCCTGGGTGGCTTAACTCCAATGTAAAAATGCATATAAAAGCAAAGGAAAAGGCCTTAAAAAAATACGGGGTTGAGGGATCATCATTAGCATTCAGACTTTATAAAGAATGCAACAAGAAATGTAAGGGAGCAATAAGGACGGCTAAGATAGAACATGAAAGACAGATAGCGGAGGAGAGCAAAAAAAAATCCCAAGAAATTCTTTAAGTATGTAAACAGTAAAAAAGGGAGGACAGACCATATTGGCCCCATAAAGAATGAGGAAGGACATCTGGTTACAAAGGATGGGTAGATGGCGAAGGTATTGAATTTATTCTTCTCCTCAGTCTTCACGAGGGAATTGGGGGGCTTCAGTAACCAAAACTGCAGTTTATATCCTCATGAAACATCACAGGAAGCACCTCCATGGTTAACAGAGGACAGAATTAAAATTAGACTTGGGAAACCTAACATTAATAAATCCCTGGGACCAGATGGCTTGCACCCGAGGATACTTAGGGAACTCAGTCAAGTAATTGCCAGACCATTGTTCCTAATTTTTACCAACAGTCTACTGACTGGAATGGTACCAGCTGATTGGAGAAAAGCCAATGTAGCACCAATATTTAAAAAGGGCCCAAAATACATCCCTGGGAATTACAGACCAGTTAGCCTAACATCAATAGTATGTAAACTCTTGGAGGGGATGATAAGGAACTATATACAAGATTTTAGTATTGAGAATGGTATCATTAGCAGTAATCAGCATGGATTCATGAAGAATCGTTCTTGCCAAACCAATCTATTAATCTTCTATGAAGAGGTGAGTTGCCATCTAGATAAAGGAAGGCCCGTAGACGTCGTGTATCTGGATTTCGCAAAAGCATTCGACACAGTTCCCCATAAACGTTTACTGTACAAAATAAGGTCCGTTGGCAGTGACTTACAATGGGACTGTGATATTATGGAGGACAATCTGGCACTAACTGACACTGGGTGGGAACTGACTAACTGACACTGTCATTACCAGTGACATTAATACAATGAACAATGCTAATAATATACACTGTCACTGTACTAAAGACACTGGCTGGTAAGGGATTAACATCTGGGGCAATCAAATGGTTAAATGTGTGCCTAACAATGTGTAATGTGTTTACTGTGTGATGCTTTTACTAAGGGATGTGGCAGTTTTAATTCCCTGCTCTGCAAGGAAACAAAAACTAGACACGTGCAAAACTGAAACATTTTTTTGTTTCGGATAGATTTGTTATGTTACTAATTTGGTCTTGTTGATTCATTTCCGAATTTGTTTACTTTTGTTTTGTTTAATTTCATTAAGTTTATACATTTTTTTAGCAAATTCCAAATTTTCAGAATGATTCGAATTCGGATCAGTAGAAAAATGATTGACCAATTTGAATTCTGTGTGAAGAATAGGTGGTTGCTACAGAGCGGTCCAGAAAGCCTGCCACCGCGTCCTTAACAACCGATGATTCATCAGCTGTCAGCGGGCTTCCCCACTGACAGCTGAAATGTAAACAAAAGAATACTGGCAATGAAAACTTCAGAAATAAACAGTGTGGGATCCCTCCCAATCCATGCTAGGCCCTTTGGGTCTGGTATAGATTTTAAGGGGAACCGCACACCAAAATAAAAAAAAATGGTGTGGGGTCCCCCAAAATCCATATCAGACCCTTATCTGAGCATACAGCCCAGCAGAACAGAAAAGGGGGGGTATGAGCGAGTGCCCCCCCATAACCATACCAGACCACAAGCCCTCAAAAACCTTGTCCCCATGTTTTTAGGGACAAAGGCTTCTCCTCCACAACCCCGGACGGTGGTTGTTGGGTATGTGGGTGGGGGGCTTATTGAAATCTGGAAGCCCCCTTAAACAAGGGGGCCCTCAGATCCCGACACCCACTATGTGAATGAATATGGAGTACATAGTACCCCTACCTGTTCACCAAAAAAGTGTGAAAAGTGAGTAAAGACACGCCACAAGTTTTTGACAAGTCCATTATTAAAAAATAGTTAATAAAATGTCACCGGTGTAGATCCATCGTCAATCACGATGCTCCCCTTCCTGCTCTACTGTCTGACATTTATTTAATAAATAAGGGATGGAATCACCCAAAGGCAACCTTGTGATGTAATTGACATGCCCCAGTCTATGATGTTAAAAGGGGGTGGGGGTATTTAGGAACTGTCAGATGGCAAGATGGCAGAGCTGGCAGACAGAGGGAGCCTTCATCGAGACCAGAGGTTTTTTTTTCTTTTTTTTTTTTTTGGGTTGGCGGTGGTGGGGGGCATCATGATTGACCATGGATCTACATCGGGACAATGGTTTTCTGGTTTTGTAATAAAGGAATTGTCAAAAACCTAAGGAGGTGGCACCCCTCGGTGTCCAAACAACCATTATTCATCCTTGCTGTTAACAGGGAATTGGTATGGATGAGGGTCCCCACGTCAAAAAAATAAAATGTTGGGAGTCCCTATAAAATCCATACCAGACCCTTATCCAAGCATGCAGGAGGCAAGCATACAGTCCTCCCCTCCTGAACCATTCCAGGCCACATGCCCTCAACATTGGGGAGTACTTTGTCAGGGGGGCCTTTCCGAGAAATGTTTCCCATGTTCCCATGTTAATGAGGACAAGGGCTTCTTCCCCACAACCCTGCCCCTGTGGTTGTAAGGATGTGGGGGGTGAAATATTATTGAATTCTGGAAGCCCCTATAACAAGGGAACCTCCAGATGCCAGGCCTCTTGTGTGAATGAGTATGGTGTACATAGCACCCCACCCCTACTCAGTCACTAAAAAAAGGACAAGTGAAAATAAACACACAATAAAATAAACACACAATGTGGTTTTGTGTTTCTTTTTTCAAATATAGATTTTTATTGAAAATTTTTGAAGTTTACAGAACAAAAAAGAAACATTATAATGAATAAATTGTAATGGAAAAAAGCAAATGTCCGATATATCCCGGAATAGAGACATAATTGTTCAACATAACATTTGACTCTAGAACAGTAAATCTCAGGATTACCACACAATACGGTTTTCGAAAAAGTCTTTTATTTTATTATTTTTTTTTATTTACATTGCTATTTGTAACTGTATTTTGATTGTGTAGTAACTTTCTTTTTTTTTTTTCTTCTTTTTTTTTTGGTTTTCAACAAAGTTTATTCAAACTCATATCATTACAGTTGTACAAACATGGCAAAAGACCAATAAAGTAGACAGTACAAAATGTATAACACTGATACAACAATGAAACTAGATCATGTGAGAAATTAATGCTAAAGCGTAAAGAGAACCAATAAGCTTCAAAAAGAACCAATCAGACTCTATATAGAGGGTTTGATTGAAGGTGAAAACAAATAAAGAACTGAAGGAGTCTGTTTCCGGACCCTCCCCAGTCCTACCCGCGCACCCCAAATGGGATCGTGCTGTGCGTGAGGCGACTGGATGAGCGACCATAAATCTTAGGGAGGGGGCCAAGCCACTCTCCTGACCAAACCCCGTGGGGGTGAAATACCAAAGGTGAGTCTGTCACTAATGAGAATAAGATGGCAAGGGTAATTTGATGCTACCCAGGCAGGGGAATGATCCCCTAATATCACATGGATCAGTCTATTTGTCTGGGAAATCATTCTGGAGTGTTACATATTCCAAACCGTGTGGTAGGTTGAATAAACCTAAAGCTGAGCCTGAGAGAAGAAGAAGAAGAAAGAAAAAAACGGAGGGAAGGGGGGGAGGGAGTGTGCCTGAAGAGGTAGAGGAGTAGTAGGAGGTATGAGGAGATCAGGAACCCTCATGGAATGAAGAGGAGGGTGGATAGTTATAGGATTTGAGAGGAATTACTGTGACTTCTGCATATTTAGGGGAGTAGTGAGATTCCTATATACTTAGCCCAGGCCTCCCATGTGAGTCTGAATTTTTCTGAGGTATCCAGGATCGCATTCGAGATTTTCTCCTGCAAAATTATCCAGTAAAAATTCTGTTTGGTCTGGCAGAAGGAGACCGAGGGAGATTTCCATGAGTAGGCTAATCCTAGAAGGATGAAGTGGATTAGGATGCGGGTCAATTTAGGTACATTCGGGATTCGACTATTAAGAAGAGATATAGTGGGATCCTGTTTTACCGCAAATCCAGTGGACTTACGGATGAGGTTGAAGATTCTTTTCCAGTACCCTCTTATTTTGGGACATTCCCAAAGTGTGTGGAGGAGGGAGCCTACATGGCCGCAACCTCTAAAACAGTTAGGAGAGGACTGAGGGTAGAATTTGATGAGATGGGTGGGGACCAGGTACCAACGGGAGATAACTTTGAGGTCCTCCTCCACAAGGGAGGTATTAAGAATTCCCCTGTATGAGCGGGCGAAATTCATATGCCAAGTATCTAGGTCTCATTCAAATTGAAGGTCTCACTCCCACTTCAACATATAGTTCCCTTTCCCCTGGGGATCAGCTAACGCTGAATAGATAAGGGAGATTCCCCCCCTAATGCCCGTGGCTGAAGAGCATCAAAGCTCGTATTGAGTTACTGAGAGCGGGGCGTCAGAACTTTTCCAGACCCTGTACAGAAAGTGTAATAGCTGGTTATAGCGGAATGTTTCCAAGGATGGCATGTCCAATTTGGAAATGCAGTGTTTGATTGAAATTGGGCCATTGCTGTTAAAGAATTGCCCTATTTGAGCCACCACCCAAAAGCCTTGTTATTTAGACCTGGGGGGAATTGAGGGTTGTGGAAAATGTGTGCCAGAGGGTGCCATGTTGAGGTCAGGGAATTTCTTTTATGCAGAGTGTCACATAGGGTCATTGAATGAGACAGTGTGGGGGATAGGATTGGGGGTCTATCTTTTTGTGGTCTTCATACTAGGAAATCTAAAGTGTAATTGGGAGTTGCCTGTCTTTCACCCAGTCTCGTTTCAGGCCTTTGGAGTAAATAACTGAGAATTGGCAGAGTTGGTCCGCTTGATAATACCACCATAAGTTAGGTAGTCCCAGACCCCCTTTTTTACTTGATCTGTACAGAACCTCCTTAGAAAGATGGTGTCCCTTGCCCCCCCCCCCCCCATATGAACTGTATAATTGCTGACTGTAGTTTATCTAGGAGACACTTATTAATGGGTATAGGAAGGGACCTTAACAGGTACAGGAGCTTGGGTAGCAGGGTCATCTTGACTAAATTTACTCTCCCTAGCCAGGACTTTTTATAGAGGGACCATTGCAAGAGGTCTTCTGACAGTCTCTTAAGCATAGGGGGGTAATTGTGGTGGTGCAGGAGCTCAGTTTTAGGACTGAGGAATACACCTAAATAGGGTAGAGGGGAGGTACTCCAGGAGAAGGGAAAGTGATTTTTTAAGTTTGTCTACTTGGTCTTGGGGAGTTGATTTGTTTAGAGCCATTGATTTGAACATGTTGATGTGAAGGCCTGAGATTGAACCAAATGTTTTGAGGAGTTGGAGTTTGTTGGGAGTGGATATGAGAGGGGAGGTGATGAACAGAAGAACGTCATCAGCAAAAAGGGTGCATTTGGGGTCCGTTGACCACATTTTACTCCATGGATATCTGGGAGTTGCCTGATAGCCAGAGGTAATGTTTCTATCACGGTGGCAAAGAGGATGGGGGAGAGGGGGCAGCCTTGTCTGGTGCCCTTCAGGATTGGGATTTGGTCAGAGAGGTGACCTTGCAGTTTAATTTGGGCTTTCAGGAAGGAGTAGAGGGAAGCCAGGGTCCTGAGGAATTCCGGGCCAAAGCCCCATTTTTGTAGAAAGGCCTTTTGGATATCTATGGAAAGGACATATCCTGGTTGGGAAGGACCTCCATCCTATGAGGATTGCAGGAGGGAGATTAAATCTACCGCTCTCCTGACCTGGTCCGGCCCCTGTCTCCCGGGATAAAACTCACCTGATTCTTATGGATGTAAGCATCTAAAAAGAGGCCATTCTATTTGCTAGAATTTTGGTCATAATCTTTAAATCATTACTGATTAAAGAGATTGGCCTATAGTTACCTACTTCGCAGGGATCTTTGCCTTGTTTGGGAATAACCGATATATATGCTAGGTTGGCCGCCGGCTTCAGGGGGGTTCCCTCAGGTAGGGATTTATAGAGACAGACCAGATGAGGAGAGAGGACCTCAGAGAATGCTTTATAGTAATGAGTAGGGATAGGTTGCCTGTTCGAGTCGAACATGAGTTCAACTCGAACATCGGCTGTTCGCTTGTTCGCTGAATTTCGAACATTATGGGCCGTTCGCGCCAAATTCAAGTGGCGCGTCACAGCCCATAATGCACTGCATCATCGCAGTGCATTGCTGGCTGATGATTGGCCAAGCATGCACTATGACCCGCATGCTTTGGCCAATCACAGCACTCTCAGCGAAGAGAGCCATAATTGGCCACAGGCACGGTGCCTGTGGCCAATTATGGCTCAGGGGGTTAAGTACATGCTCCACACTATATAAGGCCGTCCGCACATCGGCTTCATGTAGTGTGTTGATGGAGTTTGTTCAGAGAGAGTATAATTTCATTTAGTTTGAGCAGGCAGGCAATTCCTGGTGTTCTGTTGCTAGTATACTTCAGGCAGGCAGGCGAGACAGTTAGCTGCAGTGTATTTAGTATATATATGTATATCGGCTTTGTATATATATATATATATATATATATATATATATATATATATATATATATACACTGTATACAGTTTAGCTAGATCTCACTGCAGACCGTTCCTGGTGTACTGTTGCTAATATACTTCAGGCAGGAAGGCGAGACAGTTAGCTGCAGTGTATTTAGTATATATATGCATCTCGGCTTTGTATATATATATATATATATATATATATATATATATATATATATATACACTGTATACAGTTTAGCTTCATCTCACTGCAGACCATTCCGGGTGTACTGTCGCTAATATACTTCAGGCAGGCGGGCGAGACAGTTAGCTGCAGTGTATTTAGTGTATATATATATATATATATATATATATATATATATATATATATATGTGTATATATATGTGTATGTGTATATATATATATATATGTACACACTGTATACAGTTTAGCTTCAGGAGAAAGGAGTTGGACTTTGTAGGCCAGGAAACAATGGAGAGATGACAAAAGATATTCTTCATCACATTTATTGAAAAATACAAAAGATAATCATAATATTCAAAAAGAGGATAAAAACATGGTATCCATGCATATGTTACAGTTTGTACAGTGAACCCGTTTGCCGTTAGGCTTCTTCAGGACACAACCAAGGTTCAAAGGCACAATAAGTAAGAGACAAAAGAACAAATCTCACTCTCTTAGATTTAAAAGTGCTTAGAAGACCTATCATGGGAGGTGCAGGGATATGTAGAGCTCAGGTAGGCAGGACAATTGTTCCCAGAAGTATAAATACTAAATGAAGTTTTGAACAGGGGCAGGAGAGACCTTAAATCCAAAAATGTAAGGAGCCAGCAAAGCAATAGTAAATATATAGGGAACAAACCCTTAATAGGACTGAGCAATGCTAGTGGTGATTAAAGCCTAAACTAGCATGCTATATATATAAAAGATAAGGCATACGGACATGCCCCTGGGAGACAGCCGAGTACTATACTTTTCAAATCTACAGTTTAGCTTCATCTCACTGCAGACCATTCCTGGTGTATTGTTTCTAATATACTTCAGCCAGGCAGGTGACTCACTGAACAGCAGTGCATTTAATATATATATACAGGCTTGTATATATATATAGTCTAGCCAAGCCTATACCTGATTAGGCCATTGCCTGAGTGCGTGTTCAAAGACACTTTCATTCAGGCAGATGACTCACTGAGCTGCAGTTCATTTAATAAATATATATACAGGCTTGTGTGTGTGTATATATATATATATATATATATATATATATATATATATATATATATATATATGTATATATATATATATATATATATATATATATATATATATATATATATGTATATATATATATATATATATATATATGTATATATATATATATATATATATATATATATATATATATATATATGTGTATATATATATATATATATATATATATATATATATATATATTGTATATATATACATATGTATGTATATATATATATATATATATATATATATATATATATATATATATAGTCTAGCCGAGCCTATACCTGACTAGGCCATTGCCTGAGTGCGTGTTCAAATACACTTTCAGCCAGGCAGGTGACCAACCGAGCTGCAGTTCATTTAATGTTAGACATGTGAATTCGTTTTCATCCAAATGCATTTTGGTCCGAATTTCAGGTATTTTCGTTATCGTTTTAACAAGCGATAACGAAAGTGCAGAATCCGAAAAACTAAAGATCAGAGATAAACAAATGCTTTATTTTCATTTTTGTTGCAACAGTTCGATATAGATAGGAGATTCGACATGATGCTGACAATAACAATCTGTGTCCATCGAACCTGTGGTTGAATGTGCCTAACCTTAGCTCTATTAGTCCAAGATTAGAGAAAAGATTTGACATAGAGAGAAAAGATTCGACATAGAGAGAAAAGATTTGAAATAGAGAGAAAAGATCGCTGCTGGAATTGGGTGAGGGGAGTAAAATAAAAATAATGATGATGATGAATGTTATTGGCTGATTGTAACCAAAGAGAAGGAGCAGTAAAATAGCTAGAACTAAGTACACACGTACGACTAACTTACTTTCACTTACGATTTGCTAGCAGAGAGAGACACACACACTGAATTATTTCAGAAGACAGTCAATCTTAGCTGATCCGTTTGTCAGAGAACCTGAATTATTTAGCAATTAAGCATAAGCACAGCAGCAGAACAATAGTAAATCAAGCTACAGTTTAACTTAACTTTTTCATAATAATCTGCTGCTATTGTGTTAGTGTTGTGAACTTGATAGTGATACTAGTGTTGCTAGTGATGTGATAGCCTCAGAGGCTGCCCGTGTTGTGGGGGGGGATTTATTATTATAGATTCTATATTATAGATTGAGATTCTATATAGATTATATATACCTGTCTGATCAGTGATCACTATCACCAGTCCATTTTCTGTTTGAACTAAATACATTCAACATGAATGACGAAGATTCGACAAAGCAGCGAAAAACATACAAACGTCGAATCTTTGGCTTATGGTGTCTGTCGAAAGTTCTAAGAAGATTCGAATGAGCAGCTAAACTGTATGGCGTCGTACAGTTTAGCTGCTCCGTCAAATCTTCTTTGAACATTCGACAATCACTTTAACCTTCAATGACAGATTCGACCTTAGTTAATTTGTATTTTCGGACAAATGCAATTTTTAACGAAAAACAAAATAAATAAAAACAAATTTTGGGAGTAATTAAATAAAACGAAATTCCAAAACAAAATATTTCAGTGTGCACATGTCTATTTTATATATATATATATATATATATATATATATATATATATACAGTATATACAGGCTTGTAATATATATAGTATAGCCAAGCCTATACCTGACTAGGCCATTGTCTGAGTGCGTGTTCAAAGACACTTTCAGCCAGGCAGGTGACTCACTGAGCTGTAGTTCATTTAATATATGTATATATACAGGCTTGTAATATATATAGTCTAGCCAAGCCTATACCTGACTAGGCCATTGCCTGAGTGCGTGTTCAAAGACACTTTCAGCCAGGCAGGTTACTCACTGAGCTGCAGTTCACAAAATATATATCCACTGCATTGTATGCCAGCCAAGCCTATACCTGACTGTAGGCAATTCCTTGAATGCATGTTCAAAGACACTTTCAGCCAGGCAGGTGACTCACTGAGCTGCAGTTCATTTAATAAATATATATATACAGGCTTGTATATATATATATAGTCTAGCCAAGCCTATACCTGACTAGGCCATTGCCTGAGTGCGTGTTCAAAGACACTTTCAGCCAGGCAGGTGACTCACTGAGCTGCAGTTCATAAAATATATATCCACTGCATTGTACTCCAGCCAAGCCTATACCTGACTGTAGGCCATTCCTGGTGTACTGTTGCTAATATACTTCAGGCAGGCATATATATACACTGTATACAGTTTAGCTTTATACTATTTCTATTCGATTGTAAGCTCTTCTGAGCAGGGTCCTCTTAAACCTCTTATATTTTATTGTATTGTAACTGTATTGTCTCCTTTTATATTGTAAAGTGCTGCGTAAACTGTTGGCGCTATATAAATCCTTTATAATAATAATAATAATAATCTCACTGCAGACCATTCCTGGTGTATTGTTTCTAATAAACTTCAGCCAGGCAGGTGACTGAGCTGCAGTGCATTTAATATAAATATACAGGCTTGTATATATATAGTCTAGCCAAGCCTATACCTGACTAGGCCATTGCCTGAGTGCATGTTCAAAGACACTTTCAGCCAGGCAAGTGACTCACTGAGCTGCAGTTCAAAAAATATATATCCCCTGCATTGTATTCCAGCCAAGCCTATACCTGACTGTAGACTATTCCTTGAGTGCATGTTCAAAGACACTTTCAGCCAGGCAGGTGACTCACTGAGCTGCAGTTCATTTAATATATATATATATATATATATATATATATATATATATATATATATATATATATACAGGCTTGTAATATATATAGTATAGCCAAGCCTATACCTGACTAGGCCATTGCCTGAGCACGTGTTCAAAGACACTTTCAGCCAGGCAGGTGACTCACTGAGCTGCAGTTCATAAAATATATATATCCTCTGCATTGTATTCCAGCCAAGCCTATACCTAACTGTAGGCCATTCCTGGTGTACTGTTTTTAGTAAACTTCAGGCATTGTTTTGTTAATCTAATTGTACAATATGTCTGGAAGGCCACCAAGGAGAGGCAGACACTCACAGGCCACTAAAAGAGGGCAAGCAGGCTCTGTGTCTACAGCAAACAGTGCTGGTCGTGGACATGGTGCATCCTCAGCACATGGCCGGGGGCACGCTTGTCCTTTTTTTTGCCAGCTGGCCGTGTTGTGCCACAACATGCAGAAGAGTTGGTAGAGTGGATGACCAAGCCGTCCTCATTCTCATCCTCTGTCACCCAGGCTCAGGTTACTTTGTCTGCTAATGCAGCTGCCAAAGCAGCCTCTTCCATCGGCTCAATTTCATCAGTCACTCCTTCCCTAGCCCCACCATCATGCCCTGAGGAGTCCCCCGAACTGTTCGACCACCGTGTAGGGTACATGCTGCAGGAGGATGCGCTGCATTATAAAGGCTCTGATGATGGTAACCAGGTTGAGGATGAAGGCAATAACGTGAGCCCAGAGAGAGGGGGTGCCCAAGAAGGACAAGAAACTGGCAGTCATATTCCCCCAGCTGCAGCATACTGCCAGGTTCGGTCCAGTGGTGTGGAGGGAGGGGACGATGAGGTCACTGACTCTAAGTGGGTGCCTGATAGAAGAGAGGAGGAGGAGGCACATCTCCAACGAGGCAGAATGCTCTCCAGGGGCTAGCTTAAGGGCAGCCAACCGACTGCATCACACCTCAGAGCTCCGCAAGTGCAGGACGCTGCTCGTTTTTCTAAAAGTTTTTTGGTGTGGGTCTTTTTTGAGACATGTGCAGCAGATTGCACTGTTGCTGTTTGCAACATATGTCTGAAGTGTATCAAGCGTGGCCAAAACAGCAGCTGCTTGGGCACCACATGCTTGACCAGACATATATCGAGCTCCCATGCAGTCCGTTGGCAACAGTATTTAAAAGACCAACACCAAAGAACAAGGAGGATCTCTCCTTGCTCCTTATCAGCTGGGATCTCCAACCCCACTACACCTTCAGTCCTCAGTACTTGCGGGCAATCTGCCATCGCTACACCAAAGTCCGATTGTAGCAGGCAAATTTCCCCAGGTGCTAAACCTGAGAAAGAAATTTGGTCCCAGCCATCCACATGCTCAGCGGCTGAATGCTAGTTTGGCTAAATTTCTAGCACTCCAACTGCTGCCTTTTCAGCTGGTAGACTCTGCCCCCTTTCAAGAATTTGTGGAATGTGCGGTACCTCAGTGGCAGGTTCCCAAATGCCACTTTTTCTCATGGAAGGCGATTCCGTCTCTCTACCGGCATGTGAAAGGCAATGTTTTGGCCTCGTTGGACAGGGCAGTCAGCGGTAAGGTGCATATTACCGCTGACTCATGGTCCAGCAGGCATGGACAGGGATGTTACCTTTCTTTCAAGACGCACTGGGTAACCCTGCTGGCATCTGGTAAGGATGCAGGACAGGGTGCAGTATTGTTGGAGCCTTTTACACCACCACGCCTCCAAAATGCTGGTAGTGGTGATTCTGCCACACCTCTCTCCTCCACCTCCTCCTCTTCTTCTTCCTCTATGGCCTCTTCCTGTACAGATTTGTCCTCAGAACCAGCGGTGCTCCGCAGGCGTTCTAGAGGCTACGCAAGCACTCAGGCAAAAAGATGCCATGCGGTACTTGAGTTGGTCTGCTTAGGGGACAGGAGCCATACTGGGGCAGAAATTCTGTCAGCTCTGCAGGGGCAGGCTCAGCGGTGGTTGACGCCATGCCAGCTTCAGCCAGGGATGGTGGTTTGCGACAATGGCACCAACCTCCTCTCCACCCTCCGACAGGGACACTTCACCCATGTACCCTGTTTGGCTCACATCCTTAATTTGCTGGTGCAGCAGTTCTTGTGCAGGTACCCAGGCTTACAGGATATCCTGAGGCAGGTCAGAAAAGTCTGTGTGCATTTCCACCGGTCATATAATGCCAGTGCTCATCAGGATGACCTTCAAAAGGAATGCAACCTGCCCAAGAACTGCCTCATCTGTGATGTGCCCACCAGGTGGAATTCAACGTTGGCAATGCTGCAGTGGCTGCACATGCAGCAGAGGGCCATCAATGGGTACCTGTGTGAGTATGGCACCAGGACAGGGTCAGGGGACCTTGTTTTTTTTTCGCCATGCCAGTGGCTCATGATCAAGGAAGCATGCACTGTCCTGTCACTATTTGAGGAGGCCACGAGGATGGTGAGCAGTGACAGTGCATGCATCAGTGATACTGTCCCTCTTGTCTACCTGTCAGAGCACAAGCTGCGTGGAATAATGGACAGGGCACTTGAGACAGAACAAAGGGAGGAAGAGGAGGACTTCCTTTCCTCTCAAGGCCCCGTTTATCCAGACAGTATTCCTGCGGGCCCGCCAATCTCACAGGAAGAGGAGGAAGAGGAGGATGAGGATTGTGTCACCATGGTGGTGGGGCTTAGCACTCAGCATCAGCAGCAGTCTTCAAGGGATCCTTTACAGTCCCCAGAAACCCATGGACTTGTACGTGGCTAGGAAGAGGTGACTGTGGATCAGGTCGTCCTTAGTGACCCAGAACACTCCAGATCGAATGCCTCAGCAAACCTATGCTGCATAGACGCCCTGATCCTGCAAAGCCCGCGAAAGTCCCTCGGATTCGTGTGATCAAGGAGAGGAATCACTACTGGCTGGCAACCCTTCTTGATCCACGTTACAAGGGTAAGGTTGCAGAATTTATCCAGCCATCACAGAGGGAGCAGAGGATGAAACATCTTCAGGAGGCCTTGCAGAAAGTTTTGTGCAATGCGTTTCCAGAGCCCGGGAGGGTACAAATTCCTGGTCCTGTACAACATGTTGCTGAGGCTTCAGGCAGTCACAGAAGGAGCGGCGGAGAAGGTGGCCATCTGACCGATGTGTTCAGACAAATTTTTAGTCCGCAGCCCCAAGGTCTGATTGGTTCCAGCAACCATCGCCAGCGTCTGTTGTACGTGGTGCAGGAATACCTAGGGGCAAGATCAGACTTGAAGACCTTTCCAACTGAAAATTCACTGGGTTACTGGGTCTTAAGGATGGATCACTGGAGAGAGCAATTGCACAGATTGCAATTGAGCTACTGGCCTGTCCTGCATCCAGCGTTCTTTCAGAATGCACATTCAGTGCCACTGGAGGCTTTGTAACTGATCACAGAGTGCGCCTGTCCACCAACTCGGTTGATCGGCTAACCTTGATCAAAATGAATCCGTCTTGGATCACCAGCAACCAAGCACCTTATGCTGATGTAACCAAATATTTTTTTTATGAATGTGAGATCCCTTGAAGGCTGACTATCCTGTTATGCCGAGTGACTATCCTATTCCTCCTCAATGTTCATGTTGATAGCTTCTAAGAGCATTTTTGGTCCTGGGCACCAGCACCAGTGCCTAAAGCCCAATTTTTCTGCCCCTGTTTAACAGGGGCGCGTAATTACAATTCTTGCTGTAATATTTTGTAGCAGGGCTTGTTACTGCACTCAACTAGAGTATCTTTGAGGGGTGTTGTGACACCAGAACCAGTGCCTAAAGCCCAATTTTTTCTGCCCCCGTTTAACAGGGGCGCATTACAATTTTTAAATCTAATATTTCACAGCAGGGCTCGTTCCTGCGCTCAACAACAGAATTTGTGAGGGGTTACAGTGTGGTGGCCCCAGCACCAGTGCCTAAAGTCCAATTTTTCTGCTCCTGTTTAACAGGGGGGTGTAATTACAATGTTTTCTGTAATATTTTGCAGCAGGGCTCATTCCTCCACTCAACTAGAGTATCTGTGAGGGGTTGCAGTGTTGTGGCACCAGCAGAAGTGCCTAAAGCTCAATTTTTCTGACCCTGTTTAACAGGGGCATGTAACTACAATTCTTGATATAATATTTCACAGCAGGGCCCATTCCAGCGCCCAAGAGTAACTGTGAGGGCTTACAATGTTGTAGCAACAATACCACACCACCACCAAAGGCCAAATTTTTCTGACCCTGTTCAACAGAGGCATGTTATTACAATTCTTGATATAATATTTCACAGCAGGGTCCATTCCAGCGCCCAGCAAGAGTAACTGTGAGGGCTTACAGTGTTCTGGTACCACCAACACCTAAGGCCCAATTTCCTGCACAGTATATAGGACAGGCCCCTACTTTCAAACATCTGACTTACAAATGACTCCTACTTACAAATGACTCCTATTTACAAACGGAAGGAGACAACAGGAAGTGAGAGGAAATCTACCCCTAGGAAGGGAAATTCTCTCCTGTAAGAGTTAATATGGCAAAAAGGTGTCTCCTCCACTGATTTATCACCAATCCTTGTTTCCCTTAAAAAACCCAAATTTTCAAAATCCAATTGTCATTGGGACAGAAAGGGAGGTGAAATCTTCTGAAGAGGTGCACAGACAGCAAAACAAATTTTACAGGGGTGATAACACTTCCCTATGTTTTCACAAAAGCTTTAAAATAGATTTTTTGGCTGGAACTACACTTACAAAATGTACCTGTTCCAAATTACAAACAGAACAAACCTACAGTCCCTGTCTTGTTTTCACTGCCTGTATACTGATGTTCAGAGTATATAGGGCCTGGAAAGCCCAACGCCTTTTCTTTTTTTAATTTGGGGGCAGGGTTCCCCTTAATATCCATACAAGACCCAAAGGGCATGGTAATGGACTGGGGGGTACCCATGCTGTTTGTCTCACTGATTTTCATCCATATTGTCGGGACCCGACATTACATTAAAGCCGCAAGCAGTTTTAAATGACTTTTATTCCTTTAAAAATGTCATTTTGTGCAGGGACTGTTCTAAGCATGAGAAACAAGCGCCACATTAAAGGCATACTATAGACACCCCCAGGTACGATATTTAAAGAAATATTTGAATATTTTTTCTCTTTAAGCATCATTAACCAGTTACCGACCGCCGCACGCCGATGTACGTCATCACAATGGCACGGGCAGGCATAAGGGCTTACCTGTACGTCCCTGCCTGCCCGCGGGTGTTGTTGGGTCCGATCGGACCCCCCCGGTGCCTGCGGCAGTCGGATTCTCATCAGGGGCGATCAGAGGTGAGGGGGAGGCCACTCATTCATGGCCAACCCCTCGCGATCGCTCCTGGCGAATGAAATGCTTCCTCGGCTTCTTAATGTAAACAGAAGCGGAGGAAGTGATGGCATCACTCCTCGAGCCTGTCTTTTCATTCAGGTGCCGAGGAGAGCAGACATCAATGTGAGTTGCACCAACACTACACTTCTACACTTCCAGTAGAACACGCAGGCACACTTTTCACCCCCCATCACCCCCCAGTCACCCCCCGATCACCCCCCTGTACTCCCTGTCACAGTGACACCAATAGCAGTTTTTTTTCTGATTATTGCATTGGTGTCAGTTTGTGACAGTTATAAGTGGTAGGACAGTTAGTGTTAGGCCCCTTTAGGTCTAGGGTACCCCCCAAACCCCCCCTAATAAAGTTTTAACCCCGTGATCACCCCCCTTTCCAGTGTCACTAAGCGATCGTTTTTCTGATCGCTGTATTAGTGTCACAGGTGACGCTAGTTAGGGAGGTAAGTATATAGGTTTGCCATCCAGTTTTATAGCGTCAGGGACCCCTATATACTACCTAATAAAAGCTTTAACCCCCTGATTTCCCCCTAGTTAACCCTTTCACCAGTGATCACCCTATAAGTGTTACGGGTGACACTGGTTAGTTTGTTTATTATAGTTTCAGGGTACCCGCCGTTTATTACCTAATAAAGGTTTAACCCCCTAATCGCCCGGCGGTGATATAAGTTACGTTTTAGGGTCAGATAGGGTCTGCGTCACCCCAGGAAGCGTCAGGTTTGTTCCAGTACCGCTAACACCCACGCACGCAGCATACACCTCCCTTACTGGTATAGTATCTGAATGGATCAATATCTGATCTGATCAGATCTATACTAGCGTCCCCAGCAGTTTAGGGTCCACAAAAACACAGTGTTAGCGGGATCAGCCCAGATACCTGCTAGCACCTGCATTTTGCCCCTCGGCCCAGCCCTGCCCAGCCCACCCAAGTGCAGTATCGATCGATCATTGTCACTTACAAAACACTAAATGCATAAATGCAGCGTTCACAGAGTCAGGCCTGATCCCTGCGATCGCTAACAGTTTTTTAGTAGCATTTTGATACAGTCGCTAACAGTCAGGAGCTTTTTTACCTGTGAGTCTCACTAGTGTACCACTAAATTTAGAGCCCAAAATGGCAAAACGAAGGTACACTAGTGAAGAGGCCTACACGTTTCTGAGCATGACAGATAGTGAAGATGAAGTCACTCATCTGTCAGATTTAGGCTCAGAATATGAACCTGTAGACAGCAGCGGCTTCATGACAGATAGCTCTGACAACGGAGTTGTGGTCCCTGCCAAGGTCAGGCGTACCAAACCCCAATCTTCTTCTTCTGCTGTTGAGGTGCAGGAACCACAGGTCACTCATATGGAGCAGAGAAGTACTAGTGCCGCTATTCCTTCTGGTGAACTGGCAAGCACCAGCGGACTAGTACACCCTGGTCGTACATCCAGCACTGCAGTAACACTTGGTGACGTGGCGAGTCCCATAAGTGCAGTTCAAGCTGGCGAGGTGGCAAGCACAAGTAGTGTCCCGCTACCACCAAGAAGAGGAACACAGGCCCGTAGTGCCTATAGTGCCCTTCCTGCTGCATTTGCCAATCCGAATTGGGAACCCACCAGTTCTGCAGCACCCGTACTACCCCCATTCACTGGGCAACCCGGCATTCATGTGGAAACAGTTGATTTTACGCCACTTGATTTTTATTCGCTGTTTTTCACCGAAGATCTCTATAGATCTATTGTGGACCAAAGCAATTTGAACGCTGGTCAACACATCGCCACTATTCCCCAGTCCTCCCTTGCCAGAGATTGGAGACCAATTACGGTCTCTGAATTTAAGATCTTTCTGGGCCTTTCCCTCCTCATGGACATAACCAAAAAGAGTGAATTGCGGTCATATTGGTCCACTGACCATGTTCTCTGCTTCCGTGGCCAGGGCACAATACGAGCAGATTTTGCGTTTCATGCACTTCAACAACAATGAACTCTGTCATCCTCGTGGAGACCCTGGATACGATCGGCTCTACAAAATTTGGCCCCTCATAAACCACTTTAACCAACGTTTTGCAGACTTGTTTACTTCCCATCAAGTTGTCTGCGTTGATGAGTCCCTGATTAAGTTTTCTAGCTGCTAGTCATTCAAACAGTACCTTCCCAGCAAGCGTGCCAGATACAGGGTCAAGATGAAAAATCCCAAGAAATTCTTTAAGTATGTAAACAGTAAAAAAGGGAGGACAGACCATATTGGCCCCATAAAGAATGAGGAAGGACATCTGGTTACAAAGGATGGGGAGATGGAGAAGGTATTGAATTTATTCTTCTCCTCAGTCTTCACGAATCAATCGGGGGGCTTCAGTAACCAAAACTGCAGTTTTTATCCTCATGACACAACACAGGAAGCACCTCCATGGTTAACAGAGGACAGAATTAAAATTAGACTTGAGAAACTTAACATTAATAAATCACCGGGGCCAGATGGCTTGCATCCAAGGGTACTTAGGGAACTCAGTCAAGTGATTGCCAGACCGTTGTTCCTAATTTTTACAGATATTCTACTGACTGGAATGGTACCAGCTGATTGGAGAAAAGCCAATGTAGCACCAATATTTAAAAAGGGCCCAAAATATATCCCTGGGAATTACAGACCAGTTAGCCTAACATCAATAGTATGTAAACTCTTTGAGGGGATGATAAGGGACTATATACAAGATTTTAGTAATAAGAACGGTATCATTAGCAGTAATCAGCATGGATTCACGAAGAATCGTTCTTGCCAAACCAATCTATTAACATTCTATGAGGAGGTGAGTTGCCATCTAGATAAAGGAAGGCCCATAGACGTGGTGTATCTGGATTTTGCAAAAGCGTTTGACACAGTTCTCCATAAACGTTTACTGTACAAAATAAGGTCCGTTGGCATGGACCATAGGGCGAGTACATGGATTGAAAACTGGCTACAAGGGCGAGTTCAGAGGGTGGTGATAAATGGGGAGTACTCAGAATGGTCAGGGGTGGGTAGTGGGGTTCCCCAGGGTTCTGTGCTGGGACCAATCCTATTTAATTTGTTCATAAACGACCTGGAGGATGGGATAAACAGTTCAATCTCTGTATTTGCAGACGATACTAAGCTAAGCAGGGCAATAACTTCTCCGCAGGATGTGGACCTTGCAAAAAGACCTGAACAAATTAATGGGGTGGGCGACTACATGGCAAATGAGGTTCAATGTAGAAAAATGTAAAATAATGCATTTGGGTGGCAAAAATATGAATGCAATCTATACACTGCGGGGAGAACCTCTGGGGGAATCTAGGATGGAAAAGGACCTGGGGGTCCTAGTAGATGATAGGCTCAGCAATGGCATGCAATGCCAAGCTGCTGCTAACAAAGCAAACAGAATATTGACATTAAAAGGGGGATCAACTCCAGAGATAAAACGATAATTCTCCCACTCTACAAGGCTCTGGTCTGGCCGCATCTGGAGTATGTTGTCCAGTTCTGGGCACCAGTCCTCAGGAAGGATGTACTGGAAATGGAGCGAGTACAAAAAAGGGCAACAAAGCTAATAAAGGGTCTGGAGGATCTTAGTTATGAGGAAAGGTTGTGAGCACTGAACTTATTCTCTCTGGAGAAGAGACGCTTGAGAGGGGATATGATTTCAATTTACAAATACTGTACTAGTGACCCCACAATAGGGATAAAACTTTTTCGCAGAAGAGAGTTTAATAAGACTCGTGGCCACTCATTACAATTAGAAGAAAAGAGGTTTAACCTTAAACTACGTAGAGGGTTCTTTACTGTAAGAGCGGCAAGGATGTGGAATTCCCTTCCACAGGCGGTGGTCTCAGCGGGGAGCATTGATAGCTTCAAGAAACTATTAGATAATCACCTGAATGACCGCAACATACAGGGATATACAATGTAATACTGACACATAATCACACACATAGGTTGGACTTGATGGACTTGTGTCTTTTTTCAACCTCACCTACTATGTAACTATGTAACTATGTATAAGCTATGTGACAGGGCCACAGGCTGTACATGTAGTTTTATGGTTTACGAGGGAAAAGATAGCCAGGTAGAGCCGACAAACTGCCCTGACTACAGGAAGCGCTGGCAAGATTGTGTGGGATTTGGTGTCACCCTTATTCGGAAAGGGGTACCACTTATATGTGGACAATTATTATACGAGCGTGCCACTTCTTAGTCACCTTTTTGATCATCAGATTGGAGCACATGGCACCGTGCAATCTAATCGCAGGGGCTTTCCCCAGCTGCTTGTAGATTCCCGTCTTAGGCTGGGGGAGAGAGCCTGCTTGCAGTGTAATAATTTGCTCGCTATGAAGTGGAGGGATAATAACCTCCCTTCATGCAGACATGATGGTCCAAATTACTACGGCGACTGGTGTTGTGGAGAAACCCCTCTGTGTCCATGAATATAACCTCAATATGGGAGTGGTGGACCTCAATGACCAGTTGTTGGCGCCGTACCTAGTTGCCCGTAAGGCCAGACGCAAGTATAAAAAAGTGTCTGTATACTTATTTCAATTGGCTTTGCTGAACGCTCATGTGCTATACAGAGCTTCAGGACGGACTGGATCCTTCCTTAAATTCCAGGAAGAGATCGTCAGAGCCCTTCTGTTTCCAGACGGTGCTCCACCTCACCTTCCCATTCTAAATGCAGTAAGCCAGCTGCATGAGAGGCATTTTCTTTATGTCCTCCCGCTTACCCCTACCCAACGAGCCCCCCAAAGAAAATGTCGTGTCTGCAGAAAGTGCAGATATAGGTGTGACACCCATTATTATTGTCCCTCCTGTCCTGACAATCCTGGTCTTAGCATTGGTGAATGTTTTGAACGCTACCATTCACTAGTTAGCATAGGGTACAGCACTGCACAGACTAGGACACACTTTCACAGGGTCTCCCAAGATGCCATCGCATTTCGAGAGACCCGAACCTGGTACTAGTTACAAAAGTTAAAGTTACAAAAAAAAGTAAAAAAAAGAACACAAAAAAAATAAAATAAAAAAAAACAAAAATAGTTTTTGTTTTATTGTTCTCTCTCTATTCCCTCTCTATTGTTCTGCTCTTTTTTACTGTATTCTATTCTGCAACTTTTATTGTTATTATGTTTTATCATGTTTGATTTTCAGATATGCAATTTTTTTTATACTTTACTGTTTACTGTGTTTTATTGTTAACCTTTTTTTTTTGTTTTCAGGTACGCAATTCAGCTGCAGCGTGGATTTATTTATCTTGACAGCAACAGCGTTTGCTCCGTGACTCCAGTGCTGTCGGAGGTGATTTCACCACCACAGTTACATACTTCAGCATATATGCCGAAGCATTGGGGCAGCAGGGGCGGAGGAGCGATATGCTCCTACCTTTTGCGGGAGGATGCCCCCATGCTTCGGCATATATATATTTTAGGCACAGGTTGCGTTAAAAAATGTTTTATTTTTTACTATTTTTTTGTATTTGCTTTGCACGTATGGTAAGTCTTACTGTTATACTGTAATGTTATTTTGTTTTATTATTAACCATCATTTGCTTAGCAGGTACACCATTAACCATTTTTTTGTTTTCAGGTTCACCATTCAGTTGCAGCGCAAATTTATTTATCTTGACAGCAACAGCGTTTGCTCCCACGATACATAAAGCCGTGACTCCAGCGCTGTCGGAGGTGATTTCACCACCACAGTTAAAAAAAAGAGCATATATGCTGAAGCATGGGGGCATCAGGGGCAGAGGAGCGATTTGCTCCTATCTTTTGGGGCTGATGCCCCCATACTTCGGCATATATAAATGGTGCATGTATGCCCATCATTAGAAGTGGGTGGATGAAGGGAGGTATTCTAATGGTGGGCATAACCACCGATCAATCTCTTTTTTTCGTTCAGCCCACAGGCTGCATGAAAAAAAGATTACAATATATGCCCAACAAGGACCAGCAACGTACTGGTATGTTGCTGAACTTTGAGTGGTTATACCAGAATAATGCCTGCAGGTTTAGGTATCATCTTGGTATCATTCTTTTCAGCCAGCAGTCGGCTTTTTGTCACAAAGTTTTGAAAATTGAAAAAAGAAAAAAAAAATTTCTTGTCTTTCTTCATTTTCAAAAACAAATGAGAGCTGCAAAATACTCACCATGCCTCTCAGCAAATAGCTTGGGGTGTCTACTTTCCAAAATGGGGTCATTTGGGGGGGTTGTGCCACCTGGGCATTCCATGGCCTCCGAAACTGTGATAGGCAGTGAAGAGTGAAATAAAAAATGTATGCCCTTAGAAAGCCTGAAGACGGTAATTGATTTTCGGGGCCCCGTATGCAGCTAGGCTCCCAAAAAGTCCCATGCATGTGGTATCCCTGTACTCAGGAGAAGAAGTAGAATGTATTTTGGGGTGTAATTCCACATATGCCCATGGCATGTTTGAGCAATATATTAATTAGTGACAACTTTGTGCTAAATAAATAAATAAATAAATAAAATGTGTCACTTTCCTGCAACTTGTGTCAAAATATAAAATATTCCATGGACTCAACATGCCTCTCAGCAAATAGCTTGGGGTGTCTACTTTCCAAAATGGGGTCATTTGTGGGGGTTTTGTGCCATCTGTGTATTTTATGGCCTTCAAAACTGTGATAGGTAGTGAGGCGTGAAATCAAAACTTTACGCCCTTAGAAATCCTGAAGGCGGTGCTTGGATTTCGGGGCCCCATACACAGCTAGGCTCCCAAAAAGTCCCACACATGTGGTATCCCCATACTCAGGAGAATTAGCAGAATGTATTTTGGGGTGCAATTCCACATATGCCCATGGCCTGTGTGAACAATCTATCATTTAGTGACAAATTTGTGTAAAAAAAAAAAGTTTGTCATTTTCCTGCAACTTGTGTCAAAATATAAAATATTCCATGAACTCAACATGCCTCTCAGAAAATAGCTTGGGGTGTCTACTTTCCAAAATGGGGTCATTTGTGGGGGTTTTGTGCCATCTGGGCATTTTATGGCCTTCAAAACTGTGATAGGTAGTGAGGAGTGAAATCAAAACTTTACGCCCTTAGAAATCCTGATGGCGGTGCTTGGTTTCGGGGCCCCGTACGCGGCTAGGCTCCCAAAAAGTCCCACACATGTGGTATCCCCATACTCAGGAGAAGCAGCAGAATGTATTTTGGGGTGCAATTTCACATATAACCATGGCATGTGTGAGCAATATATCATTTAGTGACAACTTTTAGTTTAGTATTTTTTTTTTTTTATCATTATTCAATCACTTGGGACAAAAAAAATGTAATATTTTATAGGCTCAACATGCCTCTCAGCAATTTTCTTGGGGTGTCTACTTTCCAAAATGGGGTCATTTGGGGGGGGTGTTGTACTGCCCTGCCATTTAGCACCTCAAGAAATGACATAGGCAGTCATAAACTAAAAGCTGTGTAAATTACAGAAAATGTACCCTAGTTTGTAGACGCTATAACTTTTGCGCAAACCAATAAATATACGCTTATTGACATTTTTTTTACCAAAGACATGTGGCCGAATACATTTTGGCCTAAATGTATGACTAAAATTGAGTTTATTGGATTTTTTTTTATAACAAAAATAGAAAATATCATTTTTTTTCCAAATTTTCCGTTTATAGCGCAAAAAATAAAAACTGCAGAGGTGATCAAATACCATCAAAAGAAAGCTCAATTTGTGGGAAGAAAAGGATGCAAATTTCCTTTGGGTACAGCATTGCATGACCGCGCAATTAGCAGTTAAAGCGATGCAGTGCCAAATTTTAAAAAGTGCTCTGGTCAGGAAGGGGGTAAATCCTTCCGGGGCTGAAGTGGTTAAAATCACTGCTCCTGGAAAAAATGCCATTTTTAAAACTTTCTTTTGCATTGATACATGTCCGCTGAGGTAGGACCCTGGTCCCCAAACCCTTTTTAGGACAATAACTTGCATATTAGCCTTTAAAATTCGCACTTTTGATTTCTCATGTTTGAGTCCCATAGACTTTAACGGTGTTCGAATGTTCGCGCAAATCACTTTGCATGTTCTGGATGCGAACCAAACCGGGGGGTGTTTAGCGCATCCCTAGTAATGAGCAGAGAAACCATCAGGACCTGAGTCAAAGTCTGATTTGAGGTTCTTGATGATGTCTTGGACTTCCTTCACCTGGAAGGGCGATTCTTAATAGAGCGATGGGAGTCCGAGAGTTTGGGGATGGTGATGTCCTCCAGGAAAGAGTTAATGGATTTGGGATTGTTCGGGCTGGGTGCAGAGTAGAGTTTGGAGTAAAAGGCCTGACAGGTTTCTAGGATTTTTTGGGGCTTCTGGGTTAAGGTTCCTGACAGGGATTTGATCTTGGGGAAGGAGAAGGTTTTTATTTTGAGAGAGAGATTTGCTGCTAGGTGTGGGCCAATTTTATCTGCCTGCAAATAGAACCTGCCGCTCAACCAGCTCAGGTGCTTATCGACGTTGGACGTCAGAGCTAAATTCAGTGCCCCTCGGGCAGATTCTAATTTGGCAAGAGTTTCAGATGTGGGATTAGTCTTATGGGATTTGCTGAGAGATTTAAACTCTTTTTCGAGTTTCTCCACATCTGCTTTCCTTTCCCTTTTAAGTTTGGAAGCAAGTTGGATAATTTTTCCCCTTAAGACAGCTTTGTGAGCCCCCCATAGGGAGCTTGGGGTCGTGTCTCTGGTGTCGTTAAAGAGGAAACATTCCTGAATGTCTTTTTCTATCATTGTGCAGTGGACTGGGTTGGACAAGAGGTATTTACTTAGGCGCCACTGGGGGGGGCCCAGGAGGCGAGAGGGAGCTAGTGGTCCTGGGTCACCAAGGAATGATCAGACCAAGGTACTTTGTGTATAGAAGCGTGAATTGCTGAGTGAATAATCGAGTTGGGGATAAAGATGTGGCCAATTCTGGCATACGTTTTGTGCGGTGCAGAATAGTGTGTGAAGTCTTTGGCTGTGGGATTTAGTTCCCTCCAGGAGTCAATTAGGCCCATGTCGTACAGAAGATGGGCTATACTGAGGCTTAGTTTAGGTGATTTTTTGAGGTGGGATCTGTCTTGAGAAGATTTGTCTAGCATATGGTCAAATGTGATGTTGGAATTGCCCCCTAAAATTGTTCTGCCTTTCAGATGTGGAGAAAGGGTGGATAACATGGAAGCGAAGAAGCATGCTTGCCCTGGTTAGGGGCATAGTAGGAGATGATGGAGTACATTACCCACTCAATGAGCCCTTTGATGAGTATTAATCAGCCGTCAGTGCCTTTGACCGTGTGTGAACGAATGGAATTCTTTTAGCAAGGACTATGGTGACCCCCCATTTTTTGGAGTCTGCATTTGCCAGATAAAAAGTGGGGAAGCTACGGTGGAAGAAGGAGGGGGTATAGTTGGCGGGGAAATGGGTCTCCTGAAGTAGAACAATGTCAAGGCTTCTGGCATGGTAACTTTGAAATGCCTTCCGGTGTTTAGAGGGCGAGTTAAGCCTCTGTGTATTGTGTGAGGCTATCTTTAAAGATAAATGGTGGTGAATTGATTCATGGGCGTCAGGGGTGGGAGGCGAGAATGTATGAAGGGAACTTACCTCTGCCTTTGGAGAGTGGGCATCACCTTTTGAGGAGTTGGCCACCTGTTGGAGCCCTGGGGGAAGATCGAAGGGTGTCCTCCGCGAAGGTTCCTGGAGTATGGAGAAGAGGTAGGTAGGGGATTGGGAAGGAGACATGGGAGGGGTAGAAAGAGAGACAGAAGAAAATGAAACAGAGTGTGAGATGATAAGAAATTAGTGCAAGAAATGAGTAGAAGACAATAATATGCAAAGTCTTGTATTATAGCTACAGGACTGGCAAGCCGAGTCCTAGTCCAAGTCCCCCGGTATGGGTGAACTCGGAGAGGGTACAACCTAAAAAAAGGGTTTTCTACCTGGTGTCACAACAGTGAGGGTGGCATGTTGGGCTGCTCCGGCCGTCAGAACCCCCTGTGGGAGAATGAATTACCGTGGGACCAAAACAGGGATAGGAATGATGAGCAGCACTCTGGTGCTAGGCAACAGTTGACAACAATAAAAAAAAAAAAAATACATTAACCAGAGAGAACAGGGATCTCTGCAGAGGGAGGGAGGGAAGGAAGGGAAGGGAAGGGAGGGAGGGGTGGTATACAAAACATTAGGGAGAAGATAACTAAAAGAGCATAACTTTGTGCAAAAAAAATTAGTCATTGTAAGGCCGATTCCACCCCAGCAAGGGTGGGTGGCCAGAGCCAAGTTAGGTATCCCAGTTAGCCACTAAGGGGGCTAATGGGGCCTAACATAAAGCGGGCAAAGGCCTGACAAGAACGTCAATAATCAGATTTGTGTAGGGCTACCCACTACACACACGAGAGGGCTGAACATTCTTCCCAAAAAATAGAAATAACACCTCCCATCCGGGAGTAAAGAGAGAGTTGCTCATCTCGGAGGGTGAGAGTCTCTTTGTTAGTTGTTTGTTCCACAGCGGGGTTAGAGGGCTACCCGGGGGGGTTGCTTGGTGGAGCCTGACTTGGTTGCCGGATGCAGAGGAGTTAATTTCTGGGAAATCAGTCCTAGCAAACGTTCGCCATCATGAAAGTTGGTGAATCCATAAGATTTGTGTCTGAAATGGAACTGGAGGCGGAAATGGAATGACCAGAGGCACTTGATGGAATTCTGTGTGAGAATTTCCAGAAGAGGCTTGAGGGATCTCCGCTTCTGGATGATGATAGGGAAAATATCCGCAAAAAATTGGATCTTGTTTACTTGAAAGGTGAGGTTGTCTAGATTGCGGGTTTTTCTCATAACGTCCTCTTTAACGCTGTAGTAATGGGGTTTGACTACAATGTCCCTCGGGAGGCCATCTTGACACGGGAGCTGTAAGGCTGTGTGTGCTCTGTCAAGTTTGAGTCTATGTCCCTGGATGTCCGGTATCAGTTCCTGTCAAACTTCAGGTCTGGTATGGAATTTAAGGGGAACCCCGCGCCAAAATAAAAAAAAAAAACAGCGTGGGGTCCTCCAAAAAATCCATACCAGACCTTTATCCGAGCACGCAACCTGGCAGGCCGCAGGAAAAGAGAGGGGGACGAGAGAGCACCCCCCCTCCTGAACCGTGCCTGTCCACATGCCCTCAACATTGGCAGGATGCTTTGGGGTAGCCCCCCAAAACACCTTGTCCCCATGTTGATGAGGACAAGGGCCTCATCCCCACAACCCTGGCCGGTGGTTGTGGGGGTCTGCAGGCGGGGGGCTTACCGGAATCTGGAAGCCCCCTTTAACAAGGGGACCCCCCAGATCCCGGCCCTCCCCCTGTGTGAAATGGTAAGGGGGTACAAAAGTACCCCTACCATTTCACTAAAAAACTGTCAAAAATGTTAAAAATAACAAGAGACAGTTTTTGACAATTCCTTTATTTAAATGCTTCTTCTTTCTTCTATCTTCTTTCTTCTTTTTTCTATCTTCTATCCTCTTTCTTCTATCTTCTATCTTCCTTTGGTTTCTTCCTCCATCTTCTTCTGGTTCTTCTGGTTCTTCTGGTTCTTCCCCTGGTATTCTCGTCCGGCATCTTCCTCCTTTGGTGTCTTCTTCCCTTCTTCTCCTCGGGCCGCTCCGCATCCATGATGCCATGGAGGGAGGCTCCCGCTGTGTGACGCTTCTCTCTTCATCTTCTTCTCTTCATCTTCTTCTCTTCATCTTCTTCTCTTCATCTACTTGTCTTCATCTTCTTTTTTGGCCGCTCCGCATCCATGATGGCATGGAGGGAGGCTCCCGCTGTGTGACGCTTCTCCTCTTCTGACGGTTCTTAAATAACGGGGGGCAGAGCCACCCGGTGACCCCGCCCCCCTCTGATGCACGGGGACTTGACGGGACTTCCCTGTGGCATTCCCCATGATGTCAGAAGGGGGCGGGGTTATGTAACATGTGCCCCTGTCCCCTCTGACGTCACAGGGAATGCCACAGGGAAGTCCCGTCAAGTCCCCGTGCATCAGAGGGGGGCGGGGTCACCGGGTGGCTCTGCCCCCCGTTATTTAAGAACCGTCAGAAGAGGAGAATCGTCACACAGTGGGAGCCTCCCTCCATGCCATCCATGGATGCGGAGCTGCCCGAAAAGAAGATGAAGAGAAGAAGATGAAGAGAAGAAGATGAAGAGAGAAGCGTCACAGAGCGAGAGTATCCCTCCATGCCATTATGGATGTGGAGCGGCCCGAGGAGAAGAAGGAAAGAAGATGCCGACACCGCGGAGGAAGATGCCGGACAAGAACACCGGAGGAAGAACCAGTAGAACCAGAAGAAGAAGAAGATGGAGGAAGAAACCGAAGGAAGAAAGAAGATAGAAGATAGAAGAAGCATTTAAATAAAGGAATTGTCAAAAACTGTCTCTTGTCATTTTTAACATTTTTGACACTTTTTTAGTGAAATGGTAGGGGTGTACCCCCTTACCATTTCACACAGGGGGGAGGGCCGGGATCTGAGGGGTCCCCTTGTTAAAGGGGGCTTCCAGATTCCGATAAGCCCCCCGCCCGCAGACCCCCACAACCACCGGTCAGGACAAGGTGTTTTGGGGGGCTACCCCAAAGCACCCTCCCAATGTTGAGGGCATGTGGCCTGGTACGGTTCAGGAGGGGGGGGCACTCTCTCGTCCCCCTTCTTTTCCTGCGGCCTGCCAGGTTGCGTGCTCGGATCAGGGTCTGGTATGGATTTTTAGGCGGACCCTACGCCATTTTTTTTATCTTGGCGTGGGGTTCCCCTTAAAATCCATACCAGACCTGAAGGGTCTGGTATAGATTTTGAGGGGGACCCCATGCCATTTTTTTTTTTTAATTTTGGCCGGGGTTCCCCTTAATATCCATACCAGACCTGAAGGGCCTGGTATGGAATTTAGGGGGACCCCACATCATTTTTTTTTAAATTTTGGTTCAGGGTTCCCCTGTGGGGAATTCCCATGCCGTTTTTATCAATAAACTTTTATGTGTATTATCGGACCGGCAATTCATTAATAGCCGCAAGTAGTTTTAAATTACTTTTTTTCCTTTGAAATGTCATTTTGCTGTCAGACTGTCCTAAAAACGGGAAACATGTGCCCCTTTACAGGCATACTATAGAGATCCCCCAGGTACGAAATTTAAAGGGATATTACACTTTTATTGTTTCACTTTAAGCATTATTAAAATCACTGCTCCTGAAAAAACGGCCGTTTTTAAAACTTTTTTTTGCATTGATCCATGTCCCCTGGGGCAGGACCCAGGTCCCCAAACACTTTTTATGACAATAACTTGCATATAAGTCTTTAAAATTAGCACTTTTGATTATTCATGTTCGTATCTCATAGACTTTAACAGTGTTCGCGTGTTCGAACAAATTTTTTGCCTGTTGGCATGTTTTGGTGCGAACCAAACAGGGGGGTGTTTGGCTCATCCCTAGTCACAACAGAATAAGCAACAGAACAAGAGTGACTTTTTTTTAGCGGGTACCCAGCCGCAGAGAAGAAGACAGCAGCGGGAAGAGACGGCAACTGGAAGAGACGGCAGCTGGAGAGATGATTCGAGAAGAAGACTGCAGAGCTATTAATAAAGGAGTTGTCAAAATATCGGCTTTTGTGTTTTTATTACATTTCACTGCTTTTTGTGTGAATGGGTAGGGGTACAATGTACCCATTCACATAGGGGGGATTTGGGGCCCCCTTGTTAATGGGGACTTCCAGATTCTGATAAGACTTACCCTTAGACTCCGACAACCACCGGCCAGGGTTTTCAGGAAGAGGCCCTTGTCCTCATTAACATGATGGCAATGTGCTTTGGGGTGGGGGAGCACAGAGCCCCCCTGCCCCAAAGCACCCACCCCCTCATGTTGAGGGCATGTGGCCAGGTATGGTTCAGGAGGGGGCGCTCGCTCGTCCCCTCCCTTTCCTGACCTACCATGCAGCATGCTCGGATAAGGGTCTGGTATGGATTTTAGGGGGGCCTCGCGCCATTTTTAAAAAGTTTTGGCGTGGGGTGGGTCCCCTCTGAATCCATACTAAATCCAAAGGGCCTGGTATTTTTTTGCCGGCATTTTTTTTTTTTTTCACATTCAGCTTATGACTCATCAGTTAAGGACGTGGCAGCCGGCTTCCTGGCCCCCTGCTTAGCAACCAGCTATATTCAATTTTAAAGCATTGCATTTAAAGAGAAAAAAACCATAAAACGCAAAATTCATGAAAACTGCATGCAAAAACGCATAAAAACATGCATGTTTAAAAATGCAAAATGCACTGAAAAATATGCCTGAAAATTGCATCAAGCACAGCCCGCATACACCTTGACTAAATGTTAGATGGGAAGCAGAGCTGTCATTTGAAGTTGGAAGATGACAGGAGCAGTCTGGTTTGGTGGGCAGTGTTTTTTTGTGCTGGCCGGTGGCCATCGTTCATCATGACTGAATTTGATCTACATTGCTGGATGGCATAATTGATGATGCATCTACACAGTGGTGGCTGGTGCTCAAAATTTTGGGGGGGTGCAAACTAACTGAAAAATACTGAAAACAAAACCATCAGCGTGCTCGGATAAGGGTCTGGTATGAATTTTTGGGGGGACCCCATGCCATTTTTTAAAAAATTTTGGCACCGGGTTCCCCTTAAAATCCATACCAGCCGCAGGTCCTAATTTGACAGGTTTGGATGCACATGTATGGCCCCAAATACAAACAGTGTGAATTCAGGGGCACTTACCTGCAATAATAACTAACTAATAATAACGTAACTATTACTAACTATTAAATTATAGGTATTGGTATTTCCCTTCAAATTTGGCTGTTAATGAACGTAACGAATAGAAATTTACCCAAAGTTACGAATTAATGAATGGAACGTAACAAATTATTAATAATAAATAATAATAATAATAAAGACGTATTATTTTTTATTTTGGATAATTCGTAACTTCAGATAAATTCGTATTCATTACATTCACTAACAGCCAAATTTGAAAGGAAATTCCAATACCTATAATTTAATAGTTAGTTATTGTTAGTATTTAAAATTTTTGGATTTTCGTTCTTTCTCATTTTCAGCTTTTCCTTACTTACTTTCAGATTTTCGAATTACCGAATTTCTGAATGTCCTAATTGTCAAATTTTCTAAATCCCCAAATCCAGGTGTGAAAAACTTGTTGCATCTTTCCCAAAAAGATTCATGGCTGTATTAGATCAAAAAGGGTGCTTCTACTAAATACTGAGCAAAGGGTCTGAATACTTAGGACCATGTGATATTTCAGTTTTTCTTTTTTAATAAATCTGCAAAAATGTCAACAATTCTGTGTTTTTCTGTCAGTATGGGGTGCTGTGTGTACATTAATGAGGAAAAAATGAACTTAAATGATTTTAGCAAATGGCTGCAATATAACAAAGAGGGAAAAAGGTAATTGAGTCTGACACCCCCCTGTTCTGTTCACGGCAGAACATGCGAACGGACCAAAAGTTTGCGCAAACATTCGAACACCATTAAAGTCTATGGGACCCGTACGTGAAAAATGAAAAGTGTGAATTTCAAAGGCTAATATGCAAGTTATTGTCTTAAAACAGTGTTTGGGGACCCGAGTCCTGCCCCAGAGGACATGTATCACACAAAAAAAAGTTTTAAAAACGTCCATTTTTTGGGAGCAGTGATTTTATTAATGCTTAAAGTGAAACAATAAAAGTGAAATATTCCTTTAAATATCGTACCTGGGGTTGTCTATAGTATGCCTGTAAAGTTTCTTGTGTTTAGAACAGTCCGAGAGCAAAATTACATTTCTAAAGGAAAAAAGTCACATAAAACTGCTTGCGGCTGTAATGTAATGTCGAGTCCCGGCAATATGAATGAAAATCATTGAGAAAAACGGCATGGGTCCCCCCCCCCCAGACCATTACCAGACCCTTTGGGTCTGGTATGGATATTAAGGGGAACCCTGCACCCAAATTAAAAAAAAAGGTGTTGGGCCCCCAGGCCCTATATACTCTGAACAGCAGTATACAGGCGGTCCCTGGGTTACAAACAAGATAGGGACTGTAGGAATGTTCTTAAGTTGAATCTGTTTGTAATTTGGAACAGGTACATTTTTTAAGTGTAGCTCCAGCCAAAAAATCTATTTTTAAGCTTTTTGGATAACATAGGGAAGGGTTATCACCCCTGTAACATTTGTTTTGCTGTCTGTGCCCCTGTTCAGAAGATTTCACCTCACTTTCTGTCCCAATGACAACTGGATTTTGAAAATTTTGGGTTATTAGGGAAACAAGGATTGGTGATAAAGCATCAGTGGAGACACCTTTTTCCCATATTAACTCTTACAGGAGAGAATTTCCCTTCCTATGGGTAGATTTCCTCTCACTTCCTATTGTCTCCCTCCGTTTGTAAATAGGAGTCGTTTGTAAGTCGGATGTTTGAAATATTATATCAAGAATTGTAATTACATGCCACTGTTCAGTTGGATTTTTGAAATATTATATCAAGAATTGTAATTACATGCCACTGTTAAACAGAGGCAGAAAAATTGGGCCTTTGGTGGTGGTGCCACAACACTGTAAGCCCTCACAGTTACTCTTGGTGGGCGCAGGAACGTGCCCTGCTGTGAAATATTAGATCAAGAATTGTAATTACTTGCCCCTGTTAAACAGGGGAAGAAAAATTGGGCCTGTGGTGGTGGTGCTACAACACTGTAAGCCCTCACAGTTACTCTTGGTGTGTGCAGGAACGGGCCCTGCTGTGAAATATTATATCAAGAATTGTAATTACATGCCACTGTTAAACAGGGGCAGAAAAAATTGGGCCTTTGGTGGTGGTGGTGGTGGTGCCACAACACTGTAAGCCCTCACAGTTACTCTTGGAGGGCACAGGAAAAGGACCTGCTGTGAAATATTAGATCAAGAATTGTAATTGCATGCCACTGTTAAACAGGGGCAGAAAAATTGGGCCTTTGGTGGTGGTGGTGGACTGGTTGTGGTGCTACAACACTGTAAGCCCTCACAGTTATGCCCCGTGCACACGGTCAGATTTTCCGATGGAAAATGTGTGATAGGACCTTGTTGTCGGAAATTCCGACCATGTGTAGGCTCCATCACACATTTTCCATCGGATTTTCCGACACACAAAGTTTGAGAGCAGGATATAAAATTTTCCGACAACAAAATCCGTTGTCGGAAATTCCGATTGTGTGTACACAAATCCGACGGACAAAGTGCCACGCATGCTCAGAATAAATACAGAGATGAAAGCTATTGGCCACTGCCCCGTTTATAGTCCCGACGTACGTGTTTTACGTCACCGCGTTTAGAACGATCGGATTTTCCGACAACTTTGTGTGACCGTGTGTATGCAAGACAAGTTTGAGCCAACATCCGTCGGAAAAAATCCTAGGATTTTGTTGTCAGAATGTCCGAACAAAGTCCGACCGTGTGTATGGGGCATTACTCTTGGAGGGCACAGGAAAAGGACCTGCTGTGAAATATTAGATCAAGAATTGTAATTACATGCCCCTGTTAAACAGGGGCAGAAAAAATTGGGCCTTAGGCACTGGTGGTGGTGCCACAACACTGCAACCCCTCACAGATACTCTAGTTGAGCGCAGGAACAAGCCCTGCTGTGAAATATTACAGCAAACATTGTAATTACATGCCCCTGTTAAACAGGGGCAGAAAAAATTGGGCCTTTGGTGGTGGTGGTGCCACAACACTGTAAGCCCTCACAGTTACTCTTGGTGGGTGCAGGAATGGGCCCTGCTGTGAAATATTATATCAAGAATTGTAATCACATGCCACTATTAAACAGGAGCCGAAAAAATTGGGCCTTTGGTGGTGGTGGTGGTGCCACACTGTAAGCCCTCACAGTTACTCTTAGTGGGCACAGGAACGAGCCCTGCTATGAAATATTACAGCAAAAACTGTAATTACATGCCCCTGTTAAACAGGGGCATAGAAATTGGGCCTTAGGCACTGGTGGTGGTACCACAACACTGCAACCCCTCACAGATACTCTAGTTGAGCGCAGGAACAAGCCCTGCTGTAAAATATTACAGCAAACATTGTAATTACATGCCCCTGTTAAACAGGGGCAGAAAAACTGGGCCTTAGGCACTGGTGGTGGTGCCACAACACTGCAACTCCTCACAGATACTCTAGTTGAGCGCAAGAACAAGCCCTGCTGTGAAATATTACAGCAAAAATTATAATTATTCTCCCCCTGTTAAACGGGGGCAGAAAAAAATGGGCTTAGGCACTGGTGGTGGTGCCCTGAAACAAAAATGTTCTTAGAAGCTATCAACATAAACATTGAGGATGAATAGGATAGTCACTCAGCATAACAGGATAGTCACTCAGCATAGGCAGTCTTCAAGAGATCTCACATTCATAGAAAAATAAATCGGTTACATTAGCATCAGCATCACTCTAAAAGGCATAAATTGGGATAAAATATTAGGAACAAAGAATACGGAGGAGAGATGGGTTTGCTTTAAGAGCGTATTAAATAAGGGCATTAGCCAATGTATCCCATTGGGTAATACATTTAAAAGAGCGAACAAAAATCCTGGATGGCTTAACTCCAATGTAAAAATGCATATAAAAGCAAAGGAGAAGGCCTTCAAAAAATACAAGGTTGAGGGATCATCCTCAGCATTCAGACTTTATAAAGAATGCAATAAGAAATGTAAGGGTGCAATTAGGACGGCTAAGATAGAACATGAAAGACACATAGCGGAGGAGAGCAAAAAAAATCCCAAGAAATTCTTTAAGTATGTAAACAGTAAAAAAGGGAGGACAGACCATATTGGCCCCATAAAGAATGAGGAAGGACATCTGGTTACAAAGGGTGGGGAGATGGCAAAGGTATTGAATTTATTCTTCTCCTCAGTATTCACGAGTGAATCGGGGGTCTTCAGTAACCAAAACTGCAGTGTTTATCCCCATGACACAACACAGGAAGCACCTACATGGTTAACAGAGGACGGAATTAAAATTAGACTTGAGAAACTTAACATTAATAAATCACCGGGACCAGATGGCTTGCATCCGAGGGTACTTAGGGAACTCAGTCAGGTGATTGCCAGACCGTTGTTCCTAAATTTTACAGACAGTCTATTGACTGGAATGGTACCAGCTGATTGGAGAAAAGCCAATGTAGCACCAATATTTAAAAAGGGCCCAAAAAACATCCCTGGGAATTACAGACCAGTTAGCCTAACATCAATAGTATGTAAACTCTTGGAGGGGATGATAAGGGACTATATACAAGATTTTAGTAATAAGAATGATATCATTAGCAGTAATCAGCATGGATTCATGAAGAATCGTTCTTGCCAAACCAATCTATTAACCTTCTATGAGGAGGTGAGTTGCCATCTAGATAAAGGAAGGCCCGTAGACGTGGTGTATCTGGATTTTGCAAAAGCATTTGACACAGTTCCCCATAAACGTTTACAGTACAAAATAAGGTCCGTTGGCATGGATCATAGGGTGAGTACATGGATTGAAAACTGGCTACAAGGGCGTGTTCAGAGGGTGGTGATAAATGGGGAGTACTCAGAATGGTCAGGGGTGGGTAGTGGGGTTCCCCAGGGTTCTGTGCTGGGACCAATCCTATTTAATTTGTTTATAAACGACCTGGAGGATGGGATAAACAGTTCAATCTCTGTATTTGCAGACGATACTAAGCTAAGCAGGGCAATAACTTCTCCGCAGGATGTGGAAATCTTGCAAAAAGACCTGAACAAATTAATGGGGTGGGCGACTACATGGCAAATGAGGTTCAATGTAGAAAAATGTAAAATAATGCATTTGGGTGGCAAAAATATGAATGCAATCTATACACTGGGGGGAGAACCTCTGGGGGAATCTAGGATGGAAAAGGACCTGGGGGTCCTAGTAGATGATAGGCTCAGCAATGGCATGCAATGCCAAGCTGCTGCTAATAAAGCAAACAGAATATTGGCATGCATTAAAAGGGGGATCAACTCCAGAGATAAAACGATAATTCTCCTGCTCTACAAGACTCTGGTCCGGCCACACCTGGAGTATGCTGTCCAGTTCTGGGCACCAGTCCTCAGGAGGGATGTACTGGAAATGGAGCGAGTACAAAGAAGGGCAACAAAGCTAATAAAGGGTCTGGAGGATCTTAGTTATGAGGAAAGGTTGTGAGCACTGAACTTATTCTCTCTGGAGAAGAGACGCTTGAGAGGGGATATGATTTCAATTTACAAATACTGTACTGGTGACCCCACAATAGGGATAAAACTTTTTCGCAGAAGAGAGTTTAATAAGACTCGTGGCCACTCATTACAATTAGAAGAAAAGAGGTTTAACCTTAAACTACGTAGAGGGTTCTTTACTGTAAGAGCGGCAAGGATGTGGAATTCCCTTTCACAGTCAGTGGTCTCAGCGGGGAGCATTGATAGCTTCAAGAAACTATTAGATAATCACCTGAATGACCGCAACATACAGGGATATGTAATGAAACCCTGACACATAATCACACACATAGGTTGGACTTGATGGACTTGTGTCTTTTTTCAACCTCACCTACTATGTAACTATGTAACTATGTATAAGCTATGTGACAGGGCCACAGGCTGTCCCTCTGCGAAGGCTGGATAAGTTCCACAACCTTACCCTTGTAATGTGGATCAAGAAGGGTTGCCAGCCAATAATGATCCCTCTCCTTGCTACCACAAATCCGAGAGTCCTTTCACAGGCTTTGCAGGATCAGGAAGGCCATGCAGCGAAGTTTTGCTGAGGCATTCGATCCGGAGTCCTCTGGGTCACTAAGGATGACATGATCCACAGCCATCTCCTCCCAGCCATGTACAAGTCCATGGGTTTCTGGGGACTGAGAACGATCCCTTGAAGACTGCTGCTGATGCTGAGTGCTAGGCTCCACCTCTATGCTGACACAATCCTCCTCCTCCTCCTCTTCCTGTGTGATCGGCGGGCCCACAGGAATACTGTCTGGATAAAGGGGGCCTTGAGAAGTAAGGAAGTCCTCCTCTTCCTCCCTCTGTTCTGCCTCAGGTGCCTGTACATTATTCCACGAAGCGTGTGCTCTAAAAGGAAGAGGGATAGTATCACTGATGCATGCACTGTCACTGCTCACCATCCTCGTGGCCTTCTCAAATGGTGACAGGACAGTGCATGCATCCTTTATCAGTAGCCACTGGCGTGGCGAAAAAAGTTAAGCTCCCCTGACCCTGTCCTGGTGCCTTACTCACACAGGTACTCATTGATGGCCCTCTGCTGCATGTGCAGCTGTTGCAGCATTGCCAACGTTAAATTCCACCTGGTGGGCATGTCACAAATGAGGCGGTACTTGGGCAGGTTGCATTCCTTTTGAAGGTCAGCCAGCCAAGCACTGGCATTATATGACCGGCGGAAATGCCCACAGACTTTCCTGGCCTGCCTCAGGAGATCCTGTAAGCCCGGGTATCTGCACAAGAACTGCTGCACCACCAAATTAAGGATGTGAGCCAAACAGGGAACATGTGTCAAGTGTCCCTGTCAGAGGGCGAAGAGAAGGTGGGTGCCATTGTCTCAAACCACCATTCCTGGCTGAAGCTGGCGTGGTGTCAACCACCACTGCAGAGCTGACAGAATCTCTGGATTACATGAAAAGAAATGGCGTTTGGGAACCTGCCACTGAGGTACCGCACATTCCACAAATTCACGAAAGGGGGCAGAGTCTACCAGCCGAAACGGCAGCAGTTGGAGTGCTAGAAATTTAGCCAAGCTAGCATTCAGACACTGAGCATGTGGATGGCTGGGACCAAATTTCTTTCAATGGTTTAGCAATTGGGATAGGGAAATTTGCCTGCTACAGTTGGATGTTGGTGTAGCAATAGCAGATTGCCCGCAAGTACTTGGCACACCTAATTCTAAACCTTCACTCCTCTCAGTGCAGGTTTCTGAGGGGACTGAAGGTATAGTGGGGTTGGACATCCCAGCTGATGAGGAGCAAGGAGAGGTCTGCCTTGTTCTTTGGTGTGGGTCTTTTAAGTACTGTTGCCAACGGACTGCATGGGAGGTCGACATATGTCTGGTCAAGCATGTGGTGCCCAAGCGGCTGCTGTTTTGGCCACGCTTGATACGCTTCAGACATATGTTGCAAACAGCAACGGTGCAATCTGCTGCACACTTTTTTAAAAAAGGTCCACACCAAAGAACTTTTCAAAATACACGGGGAGTCACCAGTACCCTGCACATGCAGAGATCTGCGGTGTAATGCAGTGGGGTGGCTGCCCTTAAGCTGTCCCCTGTAGGGCATCCTGCCTTGTTGGAGATGTGCCTCATCCTCCTCCTCCTCCCCTCTTCTATCAGGCATCCACATAGAGTCAGTGACCTCATCATCCCCTACCTCTTCGTCACTGGAGCAAACCTAGCAGTATGCTGTAGCTGGGGGAACATGACTGCCAGTTTCTTGTCCTCCTTGGGCACCCCCTCTCCCTGGGCTCACATTACTGCCTTCCTCAACCTGGGTACCATCATCGGAGCCTTCAAAACGCTGCACATCCTCCTACACCATGTACCTGACACTGTGGTCGAACAGTTCGGGGGACTCCTCCGTGCATGATGGTGGGGCTAGGGAAGGAGTGACTGATGACATTGAGCCAATGGAATAGGCCGCTTTGGCAGCTGCATTGGCAGGCAAACTACTCTGAGCCTGAGTGACAGAGAATGAGGAGGATGAGGACGGCTTAGTTATCCACTCTACTAACTCTTCTGCATGTTGTGGCTCAACACGGCCAGATGCCCACAGCTTTCCCCACAGCCATGTGCTGAGGATGCACCGTGTCCATGACCAGCACTGCTGGCTGTAGACACAGAACCTGCTTGCCCTCTTTTAGTGGCCTGTGAGCATCTCCTCTCCTTGGTGGCCTCCCAGACATGCTGTAAAATTTTATTATCAAAACACAGCCTGAAGTTTAAAAAAGTACACCAGGAACTTGCAGTCAGATATAGGCTTGGCTAGACTAGAATGCAGTGGATATATATATGTATGAGACTGTACTGGGCGGCACAGTGGTGTAGTGGGTAGCACTTTCACCTAGTAGTAAGAAGGGTCGCTGGTTCAAATCCCAACCATGACACTACCTGCCTGGAGTTTGCATGTTCTCCCTGTGCCTGCGTGGGTTTCCTCCGGGTACTCCGGTTTCCTCCCACACTCCAAAGACATGCTGGTAGGTTAATTGGATCCTGTCTAAATTGTACCTAGTATGTATGAATGTGAGTTAGGGACCTCAGATTTTAAGCTCCTTGAGGGTAGGGACTGATGTGAATGTACAATGTATATGTAAAGCGCTGCGTAAATTGACGGCGCTATATAAGTACCATAAATAAATAAATAAATAAATAAATAAAAATATATATTTAATGCACTGCAGATCACTGCCTGCCTGCCTGCCTGAAAGTATATTTGAAAACGTAAACCAGCAATGGCCTGCAGTCAGAAAAAGGCTTGGCTGGACTAGAATGCAATGGATATACAGTGGGGACGGAAAGTATTCAGATCCCCTTAAATTTTTCACTCTTTCTTATATGGCAGCCATTTGCTAAAATCATTTAAGTTCATTTTTTTCCTCATTAATGTACACACAGCACCCCATATTGACAGAAAAACACAGAATTGTTGACATTTTTGCAGATTTATTAAAAAAGATAAACTGAAATATTACATGGTCCTAAGTATTCAGACCCTTTGCTCAGTATTTAGTAGAAGCACCCTTTTGATCTAATACAGCCATGAGCCTTTTTGGGAAAGATGCAACCAGTTTTTCACACCTGGATTTGGGGATCCTCTGCCATTCCTCCTAGCAGATCCTCTCCAGTTCTATCAGGTTGGATGGTAAACGTTGGTGGACAGCCATTTTTAGGTCTCTCCAGAGATGCTCAATTGGGTTTAATTCAGGGCTCTGGCTGGGCCATTTAAGAACAGTCACGGAGTTGCTGTGAAGCCACTCCTTTGTTATTTTAGCTGTGTGCTTAGGGTCATTGTCTTGTTGGAAGGTAAACCTTCGGCCCAGTCTGAGGTACTGAGCACCCTGGAGTAGGGTTTTTTATTCAGGATATCCCTGTACTTGGCCGCATTCATAATTCCCTCAATTGCAACCAGTCCTCCTGTCCCTGCAGCTGAAAAACACCCCCACAGCATGATGCTGCCACCACCATGCTTCACTTTTGGGACTGTATTGGACAGGTGATGAGCAGTGCCTGGTTTTCTCCACACATACCGCTTAGAATTAAGGCCAAAAAGTTCTATCTTGGTCTCATCAGACCAAAGAATCTTATTTCTCACCATCTTGGAGTCCTTCAAGTGTTTTTTAGCAAACTCCATGCGGGCTTTTTCCTGTGTCTTGCACTGAGGAGAGGCTTTCGTTGGGACACTCTGCCATAAAGCCCTGACTGGTCGAGGGCTGCAGTGATGTTTGACTTTCTACAACTTTCTCCCATCTCCCAACTGCATCTTTTGAGCTTAGCCACAGTGATATTTGGGTTCTTCTTTACCTCTCTAACCAAGGCTCTTCTCCCCTGATAGCTCAGTTTGGCCGGACAGATAGCTCTAGGAAGAGTTCTGGTCATCCCAAAAGTCTTCCATTTAAGGATTATGGAGACCACTGTGCTCTTATGAACCTTAAGTGCAGCAGAAATTTTTTTGTAACCTTGGCCAGATCTGTGCCTTGCCACAATTCTGTTTCTGAGCTCTTCAGGCAGTTCCTTTGACCTCATGATTCTCATTTGCTCTGACATTCACTGTGAGCTGTAAGGTCTTATATAGACAGGTGTGTGGCTTTCCTAATCAAGTCCAATAAGTATAATCAAACACAGCTGGACTAAAATGAAGGTGTAGAATCATCTCCAGGAGGATCAGAAGAAATGGACAGCACCTGAGTTAAATATGTGAGTGTCACAGCAAAGGGTCTGAATACTTAGCACCATGTGATGTTTCAGTTTTTCTTTTTTAATAAATCTGCAAAAATGGCAACAATTCTGTGTTTTTCTGTCAATATGGGGTGCTGTGTGTACATTATTGAGGAAAAAAATGAACTTAAATGATTTTAGCAAATGGCTACAATATAACAAAGAGTGAAAAATTTATGGGGGTCTGAATACTTTCCATCCCCACTGTATATATCGTAGACTGTATATATATATGTTATGTACTGCAGATCACTGAATCACCTCCCTGCCTGCCTGAAAGTATATTTGAAAACATACACCAGCAATGGCCTGCAGTCAGATATAGATACAAATAGTGTAGCGCTTAAAAATAAAACTGTGATTAAACACTAGTATCAAACACAAGGGTACTAAACCCCAATAATCACTATTGAGAAATAGAAAAATAAGAAACACTGTGACTAGTGATAACTATCAGAGAAAGTTCCCATTGAGAAGTTATTCATAATATAGTTCAAGTTTCCATGGGAAATGTTATTCAAAACTTCACGTGAAAAACACCGCAGTGAGCAGGGTATGTAGTTGAAGTGAGATATACCACCGCCAAAAACTGGGAGGCTTACCGGAGCATTTGAACGCACAAGAACATATATGCTGTGAGTCAAACAGGCTTGTGTTATGAAAACAACCAATGGGATTGGGCACTGGGATCCTTGTATGGCACCAACAGGAACACATGGCTCAGGATGGCTGTATTGATGTATCTCGTGGAAAACTGTGACTATGATAGCTGCAGAGTGCACAGAGCAGAACACAAGCTAGTGGAACAACAGTTGCCAGCCGGCCTACAGCAGTAAAGCATTCACATCGGGTCACCGCTTTCCACGAGATACATCAATACAGCTATCTATCATGCCGAGGATAGCCGTGTTCCTGTTGGTGCCATCCAAGGATCTCAGTGCCCAATCCCATTGGTTGTTTTCATAACACCATATTGTACATTTAGGTAATTTATTATGTATTATATTTTTTAACATTTTATTATTTTATTTAAATGTATTATTTATTATATTTTCGTTTTCTCTCACACAATGTTCTGATGGAAATCCCATTGCTAGCTGTGAGACAAGACAATTTATTTTCTCAGAATGTCTGACCCTCATTGTGTTTGTATTGTTCTTCCTGCAGAGAGTGAAAACTGCATTAAATGTCCTGATGAAGAATGGCCAAATGAGAAGAAGGATCAGTGTGTTCCAAAATTGATAGAATTTCTCTCCTACACTGATGATCCCATTGTTGCAGTATTTTCAGCTGTCTCCATCTTCTGTTGTATTCTGACTGATTTAATATTGGGGATATTTATATATTACCGGAACTCCCCCATTGTTAAAGCTAATAACCGTAACCTGAGCTATCTTCTCCTGGTCTCCATCATGCTGAGCTTCCTTTGTGTTTTCTTGTTCCTCGGCCATCCAATAGATGTGACCTGCATGTTTCGTGTAACCTCTTTTGGTGTCATCTTCTCAGTTGCCATCTCTACTCTACTTGCCAAAAGTATCATGGTGTGTATTGCTTTTAAAGCCACCAAACCTGGGAGTCCCTGGAGGAAATGGATGGGAGCCAAACTGCCCAATTGTATCATTCGTCTCTTCACACTGGTTCAAGTATTAATCTGTGTTACTTGGTTGTCTATTTCTCCTCCCTTCCAGGATTGGGACACTCACTCTTATCAGGGGAAGATCATCATTCAGTGTAATGAGGGTTCAGTTATCGGCTTCTACTCTGTCCTGGGATATATGGGGGTTCTAGCAGCTGTGAGTTTCATTATCGCTTTTTTAGCCAGGACATTACCGGACAGTTTTAATGAGGCCAAGTACATCACCTTTAGCATGCTGGTGTTCTGCAGTGTCTGGATTGCCATGATCCCGGCCTATTTGAGCACCAGAGGGAAATACATGGTGGCTGTGGAGGTTTTTGCTATAATGGCATCAAGTTCTGGACTTCTTGGCTGTATATTTTTCCCAAAATGTTACATAATTCTGTTCAGACCTGACCTGAATACAAAAATAGTAATCCGCTAATATGTGTGGAGCTACACTGGATTACCTGTAGTTATATCATTATCTCTATTATAGTTAAATTGAATACGTTGTTAGTGAATTGAGAAGGAACACTGTTATACTGTATATGAATATTTAATACTTACCTCTCTGGTGGAAGGTGAGTTTAATTTTTGCTCTGGACACCACGTGTATCAGACACTTTGGATTTGTTGGAAACCTTGTCCCCTGCTGGGTGCAGTGGTTCCTCCCATCACTCGTTCCATCATTACAGAACAATGTAGTCACTTAGTGAGGAGAAACCACAGTGACCAGAGGAGGACAAAGTATACAAAATATCCTAAAGTGTCAGATACCAGAGACACCCATCACTCTTCCAGAGAGGGAAGATTTCACTCATCACCTTCCAGGAAGATAAATATTAAACATGTTCTGTTATAAGCTGATTGTAATGTCATTTTTTTATTATGTCACTTTTATTATTTTTTTATGTAGATATATCCGGCTATATTAATAAATACATTTTGCTTGCTGTATTCTAAAATCATTTTTAATTTTAGTTGAAGTTGATGAGAACGTGTTCTCAGTAAGTTCACATTGTAAGTGATAAGTTGACTTTTAAATATTTTAAAAGAGATTTTCTTTATAGGACCTAATAAAAAAATCCTTCTCTTTGTATATATTTCTTTGAAAACTGCTGCCACAAGGGAGTATTCATCTTCCCCATACAATGCTGCAGAGACAATACTCCTACCCCACACCTTACCAGATCCTGATATGAAAACTTCTGAAGAAAATAACAGATTCCAGGTGCTCATTGATCAATCGTAGGTTGTATTCCGAAGAAGACATTAAACATTAGAATTATGTTAGCTTAATATGTTAAATTAATGTTCTTACTCATAAGAACCTCATAATTGGGTATTTCTGCAATCTCCAAGACCTTCTACTTAGACGTGTCAAAGAAAAAGCTAAAAAGATTAAGAAGTAACAGTCCTCCCGATCCCTTCCTATAAGTGTTCTAATCATACACCCTAAGAACAAGACTACGTAAAAAGAAACAATGTATAAATAAACCCCAAAAATATTATATATTATTAATCAATATTCCTCAAATAATTATAATCACTCTTACACAAAACATATTAAATATGCAAATAATAAAGTGCCAGAGTAAGATGAATACATAGATATCCAATGATTTAACATACAAGAGCTCATACCACAAAAAAATGCCCAAAAATTTGCAATATGATGAAATTCCCTTAAATCATGTTCAAAGTGTGAAGTCCCCTCACAATACTAAGTGCAATAAATCCTCTCCTCAGTGACATGGAAGAAGCTCCTTTGTGTTCTTCAAACCATCTCTTCATGAACCCCCCCAATCCATGATCCACTCACCTTATAAGTCTGACCTCTTCAATAAATAAGTTGATCATAGAGCGCTTGTTGTATATAAAAAAATCAGACGGGTAACTCGGATCCACATAGACAAATGCAGTCAGTCACACATGAAACAAAAGCACACTTTTCTATAGAGAAGCCCTGCTGTAAAAAAATCATTTCAACTTAAAAAAGAGGTCCTATCATCACAAAATAATAAACAATATACCTGAAAAGACCCCCCCCCCCGAAACAAGAGCCAGAAGAAAGGGAAGACATGCAGTAAAAAATATTGATACGTTGCCTGGCAGAGGTGATGGCTACAAGGAATATCACCTAGGTGAGAGTACAGAGAGGAGTGTCTCTAATGGATTACAAAGACCATTTCTGGAGCCCAGAGAGAACCAGATTTCCATGGATGAACTGAATAGTGGACCCTCTGTGCTATCTGTGCATTGGAGAGGGTGGGAGCTCTTAAATTAAAAGGACTGAGGAACTAAGTCTAAGTACACACCCCAGATCTTCACCAGAGACCCCACAAAAGGCAAAAACGTCACATTTGATAGTAGTGAGAGCCAAGCACTAGTCCAGACCTAGTTATTCTTCCACCTGCCATTATGGTTTTGTTATAGTTTTTATTATTTTTAACATTTTTAAGAAATATTTCTTATACTTTTCTTTTTTTTATATATTTTTTTACATTATTTTTACTTTTTTCTTGTCAGGCTGTTCTTGCCCTGATCAAGCAAACCATGGCAGGGAAGACAAGTGATCATATTTATGAATTAGTGGGTGTCAAGGATCTACCATTGGCTTGAGGTGACCAGTATGCCCTTGAGGTACTAGATTGCCCTACTGTAAATGTCATGTCAAGGGAAAATACCTTGAATAATAGAAAAGCAGCAGATAATGGGGTTAATTTACTTACTGTAGAGTGTAAAATCTGGTGCAGCTCTGCATGGTAGCCAATCAGCTTATTATTTCAGTTTGTTCAATTAAGCATTGACAAAACAACTTGCAAGCTCATTGATTTCCTTGCAGAACTGCACCAGATTTTGCACTCTCCGCTTGTAGTAAATCAACCCCAACGTGTTGACAATTGAAAAGTCAGTTGTTGCAGACAGATATCCTTGTTCAAAATTATTTTTGGTTGTACAGATCTTTGCACACAGGCAGGACACATAAGAAAATGTACCCCAACACTGAAATCCAAACAACTCAAGCATGTTGATGTAAACCCAATCACTTAAATCTCATATAAGATTTAACCTGATAGCATTGCTGAAAGTGGTGATACTGATATAAAGTTCTTGTTTGGGTACTTTGAATTATGGGGTGACAAAGCTCTGTCCACAATCCTTGCCCCTAAATAACCTTGCTACGTGCTTTCCCAAAGAATCTGTACTGATGCACATTGCCCAGGAATCTTCTAATCTTGTCATTTTAATCTTCACCCTAAAGCCAAATCACCTACAAAAGAGGTATAAAAATAAAGCAGTTGCTAAAAAAAGAAAGCAAAAAAAACCTCATCCCCAGCTCCCAATGCTTCCAAGAAGCACGGGGGATGCTACCATGTGTCAGGGGACATCTGCCATCCCCGCTCGCTGAGCTCCAGGGCGCATGTACTGTGTGGGCTATCTCTGACGGCTCCAGCACCCAGTCGGGTTGCTGGTTTGTCATCAGCTGTTCCCAGTTCCGGTTTCGCTGTGCACTCTGCTCCTTGCTGTTTACCTGGATACCGACCCCTGGCTAGTTACAACGGACCCCGCTCTCTGCTTGATACCTATACTGACCCCTGGCTATTCATAACGGACCTGCTCTCTGCTTGATACCTGTGCTGACCCCTGGTTATTCATTAACAGACTCTGCTCTCTGCTTGATAACTGTGCTGACCCCTGGCTATCCATAACTTACTCTGTTCTCTATCTGATTACCCGGTTCTGACCCCTGGCTGGCTTCACGGACTTTCTGTAACTCCTCACTCGATCCCCTGACCCTGCAGTGGCACCTTCATCTGCACCTTCAGTCAACTCCCGGAGACTTCTACTGAGCCTACCTCTCTCCACCTCTGGAGTATTCACCTGCTGGAGGCCCGTGCCTCTGCGTGCCCCCTGCTCCCTGCATCATCTCCGGGGGACAGGGTGCGTGTGGTCGTAAGGGTGAGCCGCTCTCGGCATCTTGGCCTCGGTAAGTATTGACAGTACAAACCAGTCAGATGTCCGAGGCCGACAGAGCACGCTCTCCTTTGGAGATCTTGTGTCAGCAGGTTTCCGCTCTTGCTGACTACGTTCAAAAATTGCAGGAGGGATATACCCAGATGGACAGCCACCTGCAACAAATCACGGGGTCACTTCCATCTGCCGCCGCAGCTCCCGCACCCAGCAGTGGGGGTCTCCCATCTCAGGCTACCACCAATCCCACGGTTGTAATGGCTCTTCCGGAGCCCAGGGTTCCTACACCGGAGCGTTTTTCAGGGGACCGTAAGAAATATAGGGCCTTTAAAAACGCCTGCTCTCTCTATTTTGCCCTCCAGCCCCGAACCTTTTCATCTGAGATTGTCAAGGTGGGGTTTGTGATCTCACTGTTGACCGAGGAACCTCAAGCTTGGGCCCACGGCTTGATGGAACAAAGAAGTTCAGTGCTAAATACGATAGATACATTTTTTGAGAGTATGTCCCATCTCTATGATGATCCGCAGCGTACGGCCACAGCTGAAGCAGTTTTACACAGTCTGTCCAAAGGAAAGAGACCAGTTGAGGACTATACGGTGGAATTCCGTAAATGGGCGGCCGATACAAGTTGGAATGAACCTGCCCTGCGATACCAGTACTGCCAGGGCCTGTCTGAATTTCTCAAGGATGAGTTGGCCAGGATGGAAACTCCGACTTCCTTGGAAGAGTTAATCCAAGCAGCCACGAAACTAGACAGGCGCTTACATGAGCGACGCTCTGAACGTTTTCAAGGCCCACAGCCAAATTGGACGTCGTCCAGACCCCTTCCCACTCAGTTGCAACACCAGCACCCGAGGTTGAGCCTATGCAGCTCGGCCTGGTCCGTGCTCCGCTGACCTCCGAAGAGAGACAACGCAGACGGCAATCTAACTTGTGCCTATACTGCGGGGGGTGCCGGACACTTCCTGCGCAGCTACCCAGTAAGACCCAGTAAGTTTTTTCGGCCAAATCTGACGAACTGTCAAGTCAACACTGTTCCTAAAACTTACGTGATGTTGTTTGTTTCCTTACAGCTAACGGAAGGGGAAACTCGCTTACCGGCCATCATTGATTCAGGAGCTTGCAGTTGCTTCTTAGACACTACTTTGGCCCACAGTCTGCATATTCCCCTTCAAACCAAGGCTCAAGGTTTACAAATACACCTAGCAGACAGGTCACTTCCCCGCTCAGGTCCTATCACTCAGGAAACCCAACCTATCCTTGTGACCACAGATTCCGGCCATCAAGAATTCCTACGGCTGGACCTCATTCATTCTCCTATCTTCCCTGTTATACTCGGCCTGCCTTGGCTACAGGCACATGACCCATGGATTGAGTGGAGTACTAAGTCAGTATCTTTCTCTTCCCAGTATTGTTCTCAACACTGCCTTCTCACTGCTCCGAAAGTTTGTGCAGCAATTACAGTCCCACCTGACAACCTCCAACATGTTCCTCCCGAATACCTTGAGTTTCAGGAAGTTTTTAACAAACAAATGGCTGACTGTCTACCACCTCATCGGCCTTACGACTGTCTGATCGATCTCTTGCCAGGATCGGAGGTCCCGTTCGGCCATATATTCCCACTCTCAGAAACTGAGCTAGAAGCTCTTAAACAATATATTGATGAAAACCTCGAGAAGGGCTTCATTCGTCCCTCTTCCTCACCTGCCGGAGCTGGCATATTTTTTGTAGGGAAAAAGGATGGATCCCTAAGGCCATGTGTTGACTACCGACAGCTTAATAATATTACCATCAAAAACAGGTATCCGCTGCTGCTCATTCCTGAGCTATTCCAACGGTTCCGATCAGCCAAGATTTTCTCCAAGCTAGACCTCCGAGGTGCTTATAATCTCATCAGGATCAGGGCTGGGGACTAGTTGAAGACGGCTTTCAGGTCCAGATTTGGACATTTCGAATACCTGGTGATGCCGTTTGGGCTCTGCAATGCCCCGGCCACCTTTCAACACCTGGTGAATGATATATTCCGAGAATACCTGGACGACTTCCTTGTTGTCTACTTGGACGATATTCTTATATTCTCTTCCACTATTGAACTGCACAAGGGGCATGTAAAAAAGGTCCTTACCATACTTAAACAACACAAGTTGTACCTGAAAGTCGAAAAATGTGAGTTCGAGAAGTCAGTGGTGCAATTTCTAGGATTCATCATTTCTACCAACGGGGTCGCAATGGACCCACAAAAGATTCAAGCAATTCAAGAATGGGCGGCTCCATCTGATAAAAGAGGGGTGCAGCGTTTTATAGAGTTCGCCAACTTTTACAGGAAATTTATTGTCGGATTTTAAGCTATTGTGGCACCTATTACCCAGTTGACGCGTCAGCACAGTTCCTTTCAGTGGTCTCAAGCGGCACAAGAAGCCTTTTTTAAATTAAAGACCTTGTTCAGTTCTGCCCCTATTCTCCTGACCCAACTCGACCATTTGTACTAGAGGTGGACGCATTGGAAATCACAACAGGGGCTATCCTCTCCCAAAGACACGGGCCTAAAGCCATTCTACATCCTGTAGCCTTTGCATCTCAGAAACTCAGCCCACCAGAACTTAATTATGACGTGAGTGACAGGGAGCTGCTGGCCGTTAAGTTCGCTCTAGAGGAATGGAGGTATTTACTGGAAGGTGCACTTCACCCAGTTATGATCTTTACAGATTACAAAAATTTGGAATACCTCCGGACAGCAAAACGGTTAAAACCTAGACAAGCACGTTGGGCCCTCTTCTTTTCCCGTTTCATTTTCCACATATCCTATAGACCTGGTTCAAAGAATGGAAAGGCGGATGCACTCTCCCAGATGTTCTCTGCAGACCCACAAATGACTGAACCCAGCACCATTCTCTCCTCACAAAATTTTCTCGGTCTGACCCAGGCGGACTTAATATCTTCCATCAGGTCTTCATCCAGCCTTTGTTCCGAACCGGAGGTAGATTCCTTGTAAAAATGTGATGATCTCTTCTGGGTCGGGGGAAAAGATTTTGTACCACGGGAAATACGGCCTCTAGCCCTTAAGATGTGTCATGATCATAAATTGGCAGGTCACTTTGGGACGAAGAAGACATCTGAGTTGATCTCTCGCTCCTTCTGGTGGCCCGGGTGGAGACGGGATTGTAAGGAGTATGTTTCCTCCTGTCCTCTGTGCCAGCAGAACAAGGGGCAAAATGCTGAGTCCTGGGGATTGCTTAAACCCTTGCCCATCCACTAACGACCATGGGCTGACGTGTCCATGGATTTTATTGTAGACTTACCTGCCTCGGAAGGCTTTACTACCATTTTTGTTGTTGTCGACCGTCTCTCCAAGATGGCTCATTTTTTACCTATGATGGGGACCCCTTCTGCCACAGACACAGCCAATATTTTTTTTAAAGAAATAATTAGACTCCATGGTATGCCTAAAAGTATTGTGTCAGATAGGGGCGTGCAATTTACGTCTAAGTTCTGGAGAGAACTCTGCAAAACCCTGGATATCAAAGTCTGCCTCTCTTCAGCGTATCACCCTCAGAGCAACGGCCAGACGGAGAGGACAAACCAAACCTTGGAGCAATACCTCCGTTGTTTCTGTTCTGGCTCCCAGAACGATTGGGCAAGTCTTCTCCCGTACGCTGAATTCGCCTATAACAATTCTATTCATTCGGCTACTAACCAAACACCCTTTTGGGCAAAATGAGGGTTTCATCCTACGTTTCTATCTAATGACATCCCCGAAATGGCAGTTCCCTCTGTTCAAGATAGGATAACCTCCCTACAAGCTAACTTCCGGAGGATCCAGGGCATGCAACAAAAAGCACAAGAGGATTTCAAAAGACAGTATGATCGGGTAAGGAGGGAAAATCCAATGTTCAATGTAGATGAGGAGGTTTGGTTGTCAACTACAAACCTTAAATTACCTCTGCCATCATGAAAACTTGGACCCAGGTTCATCGGACCTTTTCAGATCAAAAGGATAATTAATCCCGTGGCGTTTGAACTAGCACTACCAAACACCTACAGAATCCATCCTGTTTTTCATGTATCCTTGTTAAAGCCTGTTGTGCCCAGCCCGTTCCCTGGAAGAGGGGAACTTCCTCCCCTGCCAATCATTGTGGATGGGGAGAATGAGTTCGAAGTGGAGTCCATTCTAAGCTGTAGAAGGAGGGGCAGGCAGCTGAAATACCTGATCCATTGGAAGGGATACCCTCCTGAGGACAATTCTTGGGAGCCTGCTAAGAATTTGCACGCACCACGCTTAATTCAAGCCTTTCATCAAGAACACCCAGAGTTGATGTTTAGCTTGGGTGTCCAGTGTCCGCCCCTAGGAGGGGGGCACTGTCAGGGGAAATCTGCCGTCCCCGCTCACTGGGCTCCGGGGCACATGCGTGGTGGACTGGCGCTCCAACGCACACCCGTGCGCGGCCCAATGGTGCGGCGCGTGCGGGTGCGCAATAGTCCCCGAGTGCGCGCCGTCGCCCGTGCAGGTGCACGGTAGTGTGTCATGCTGACGCGCGCACTGTGTGGGCTATTTCTGACGGCTCCAGCACCCAGTCGGGTTGCTGGTTTGTTGTCAGCTGTTCCCAGTTCCGGTTTCACTGTGCACTCTGCTCCTTGCTGTTTACCTGCATACCGACCCCTGGCTAGTTACAACGGACCCCGCTCTCTGCTTGATACCTATACTGACCCCTGGCTATTCATAACGGACTTGCTCTTTGCTTGATACCTACATTGACCCCTGGCTATTCATAACGGATCTGCTCTCTGCTTGATACCTTTGCTGACCCCTGGCTATTCATAAACGGACTCAGCTCTCTGCTTGATACCTGTGCTGACCCCTGGTTATTCATTAACGGACTCTGCTCTCTGCTTGATACCGGTGCTGACCCCTGGCTATCCATAACGGACTCTGTGCTCTATCTGATTACCTGTTCTGACCCCTGGCTGGCTTCACGGACTTTCTGTAACTCCTCACTCGAACCCCTGACCCTGCAGTGGCACCTTCATCTGCACCTTCAGTCAACTTCTGGAGACTTCTACTGAGCCTACCGCTCTCCACCTCTGGAGTATTCACCTGCTGCAGGCCCGTGCCTCTGCGTGCCCCCTGCTCCCTGCATCATCTCCGGGGGACAGGGTGCGCGTGGTCGTAAGGGCGAGCCGCTCTCGGCATCTTGGCCTCGGTAAGTATTAGTCTTGACACCATGCCTCATTGCTTCCCCCTAGGGTAACTGGAAATTCAGTGAGAATATCCCCCTGCAAAGGGCCTCTTGCATAGGTGAGCACAGGGGGTGTGCTGGGTGTGGCAGGGCACACCCTAATTACCCTGTGCTCATTAGCATTATCATTCTGCGTGTCAGTGGGGAGATAGGAAATATCTCCCTCTGAACAGATCTGCCATTAATTGAATGTTACCATACTTCTCTTTCACTGCACCAGCTCTGCCATTAGAGTGTGTATGTATGTATGTATATATATAATGTGTACGCATGTGTGTTTGAGTTTTGATGTGTACACCCTAATGCAATAGGCTGCGCACACCTATGGCCTCTTGTTTCCACTCCCTAAACCTCTATGTTGTAAACTTGTACAGACAGAGCTCTCTATATGACATGTATATACTGCTGGAGTTTCAGTTGTGCTCATTATTTTACACACCCCTGACAGAATTTGTAAGATGTGGACCATTTTTTAAGAAAACATGTGGTTCCAATTAAACAACGAGACATCCCAGAATAGCACAATCCTAATTAGTGCCAGAACTGTCAGACAATATTTTTGTAATCATAATGCACTTCCTGACCTTTGAACTCAGGTCATCTGGATTACAAGGCTGTCAAGGGGGCTTTTGGGTGAACCAGCCCCCCTCTCTATAATAGGGTGAGATCACAGCGGCCATAGTGACATGTGATTTATTTGTGATAGGTATAGGTGTGCACCACAAAGCTCAAGCATGCGTGTGTGTGTGTGTGTGTGTGTGTGTGTATGTATACATGCATGTGTAATATATACACACACACTCTTATAAATAAATGTAAAAAAACATTTTAAAATGTGTTAAAACATGGACAATGTTCGTGGGGTGGCGGAAGTGTCACTAGGGCAGATATTGGTGTCAGACATTTTTAATTTTTATTTTCATATTATTTTTTTAATTTTTAGGAGCCCCATTCGGGGGGAAGCATTGGTGAAATATCATCAGGGCGAATCTGTGCTGCACGGGGTGATTAGGGTGTCCCCAGGCACACCTGGCACCCCTCCCCCACGCACGCCTATGGTGATAGGGAAGATATAAGGAGTGTGGCTGATAAAGTGCACAGGGAGAGATTAGTGTAGGGCTAGAAGGGATTGGCAGGTCTGTTAACTGCTTTCCACCTGCTCTATAGCTGAAAGTAGTTCGTTTGTTGGGAGGGCATACATGGACATCCTCCCGTGATCACGCTGCCCGCGCACCCCCTGTGGCATGCGGGCCATGCACTCTGTGATCGCTGAGTCCTTCAAACTCAGCTGATCACAGATCCGAGTAAAGGACCAATCACAGCAGCCCTTTATCATGTAATCAGCTGGGTCCAAACACAGCTGACCATGGATGTAAACACAAGATGGTTATATGGTTATCGGCATTTCCTTCCTCATGCTCACAGCATGAGGGGAGAAGAAGAGAGCCGATAACCAGCTTGTGTTAAAGGGGCATTGGCACTGATAATCAGGACACTGATTATCAGTGTCCTGATTATCAGTGCAGTCCTAACAGTGCCCACCACTGCTGCCAATCAGTGCCCACCAGTGCTGCCAATCAGTGCCACCTATCAGTGCCGTCTGCCAGTGCCCATCAGTGCCGCTTATCAGTGTCCATCAGTGCCGGCCATCAGTGCTGTCTATCAGTGCCACCTATCAGTGCCCATCAGTCTCCCATCAGTGCAGCCTCATCAGTGCCTCTCCATCAATGCCCAAAAGTGCCACCTCATAGTTTCCAATCAGTGCCACCTATCAGTGCATCCTATTAGTGTATCCTATCAGTGCCACCTTATCACTGCAGCCTATCAGTGCCCATCAGTGCAGCCTTATTAGCGCATATCAGTAAAAGAGAAAAATTACCTAACTATGTAATTTTCAGTATGTTTTCATTTGTTTCGCAAAAAATAAAAAAAGAACCCAGTGGTGATTAAATACCACCAAAAGAAAGCTCTATTTATGTGAAAGAAATTATAAAAATTAAATTTGGGTACAGTGTAGCATGACCGCGCAATTGTCATTCAAAGTGTGAGAGCACTGAAAGCTAAAAATTGGCCTAGGCAGGAAGGGGGTGTAAGTGCCCAGGTTAAGGTAGATGTATACCCTTACTGAACGTCATAGAGGTATTGAGAACAAATTTATGAAATCAAATTAATTAATTGTATCTTTTCTTATTATAATATGTCTATGTAATGTAAGGCTGATGTGTCATTAGGAAATCCTTTTAACCAACTCCATGTCATTTCATCTTTTGTCAGATAAAGTTGTAATCTGATTGAACTTTGTAATATCATGTCATGTTTGTCAGTGGAAACTGTTATATCAATGTGATCTTTGCCATGTGACTGTGTATTACCTATTCTGGAAATCACCATCTCCATCAGGAACCATGAATCAGACTGAGACAGAAATTCAGTAAAAATCACACCTTAATGTAATGGTAAAAATGGTACAGATCAGTAAACATAGTCAAAACATAAGCCGAGGATCGGAAGCCAAAGCGGGTAGTCAGACAGGCCAGTAGTCAGGAAACCAGAGATCAGCGTAGTCAGAGGCAGAAGAACAAGATCAGCAATCAGAACACTATGTTAGCCTTAGCGCAGTTTGATGATATGCTCTTTTGAATATCGAATGTAAACACACATGTAGCACCCTCTAGTATGTGCTAGAGTTAAGGTAGCTTTATTAGTGTTGAAAAATGTTGTTTGGCTCAGGGCTAAGTCTGAGCTATGAATCCGGGTCAGGGTTCAATGAGTCAGCCTGAGTGACTCATCCTGACAGCTCCTCTGGGGCCTCCCCCTGGTCTGGAGGGTGATAGAAATTTCTAGAGCTAGTGGGTGGAAGTTAGAGCTGTTTGGAATATTTATTATTTAGCCAATCCCCAGCAAAGGGCTGGAAGGGGTCCAGTTTACCTCATAAATAGGCATGAGCCATGCCAGCAGGGGAAGTTGGGTGGAACATGGAGATATAGTGCTGTGGAGGCTGTCGGTGGCCCTTTGGGATACACCTTGTTTTGGGGGGGTGACCTTGGGTCGGAGCTCAGGTGCTGGAAGAATCCTGCCACAACACACAGGGGAAGCCCTTCCTGGAGGCACAGGAGCAAGTGTGAGGAGAGTGTGAGCCGAGAAGCACTAATTGGGACTTACAAGGGGGTTGACTGCCACATTTAGCCAGTTCTCCCTGAAGACTATATTCTGCCAAGTCTTCATACCTTCTCTGGGAGATCTCCTGCAGAGTCAGCCTGGTGGGCTGAAGAGAAAGTCAGTCTGGAGCAGTGTTTCTCAATTCCAGTCCTCAAGGCGCACCAAAAGGTCATGTTTTCAGGCTTTCCAGTATTTTGCACAGGTAATTTGATCAATTTCACTGCCTTAGTAATTACCATAGCTGTTTCATCCAAGGGAAATCCTGAAAATATGACCTGTTGGTGCACCTTGAGGACTGGAATTGAGAAACACTGGTCTGGAGGACTAGAGAGGTAAGTTAGCCTGGAGGTCTAGTGAAAGGGGCAGCAGCAGCCAGGTTGGTTGGCACTGGCAGTGCCTGAAAAGGTGGTGCTGGGACCAGTAGCCACAGGAGAGAGAGAGAAATCAAGCTGATTACTGTATTCTGCTGCACAACAAGTGACTCTGAGTTCCTGCTTGCAAAAGGCCAGTGCTAAATACCTGTCTTAGACAGGTATCTGCACCCCCCTCCCCCATGAAAGGTGCCAAATGTTACACCGGAGGGGGGGAGGGTTCCGAAAAGCGGAAGTTCCATTTTTGTGTGGAACTCCGCTTTAATGGCTGTGTGTTGAGTTATTTTGAAGGGACAGCAAATTTACACTGTTATACAAGATGTACACTCACTACTTTACATTGTAGTGAAGTGTCATTTCTTCAGTGTTGTCACATGAAAAGGTAGAATAAAATATTTACAAAAATGTGAGGGGTGTACTTACTTTTGTGAGATACTGTATATACTGTATAGAAAAATATATACATAAACAATTTTTCAGAAATAAAAAACTGGTAATTGGCATGTGCGTATGTATTCACCCCTTTGTTATGAAGCCCATAAAAAGCTCTGGTGCAACCAATTACCTTCAGAAGTCACATAATTAGTGAAATGATGTCCACCTGTGTGCAATCTAAGTGGCACATATTCTGTCATTACATATACACACCTTTTCGAAAGGACCCAGAGGCTGCAACACCTAAGCAAGAGACACCACCAACCAAACACTGCCATGAAGACCAAGGAACTCTCCAAACAAGGAAGGGACAATGTTGTTGAGAAGTACAAGTCAGGGTTAGGTTATAAAAAAATATCCAAATCATTGATGATCCCTAGGAGCACCATCAAATCTATCATAACCAAATGTAAAGAACATGGCACAACAGCAAACCTGTCAAGAGACGGCCACACACCAAAACTCATGGACCGGGCATGGAGGGCAATAATCAGAGATGCAACACAGAGACCTAAGGTAACCCTGGAGGAGCTGCAGAGTTCCACAGCAGAGACTGGAGTATCTGTACATAGGATGACAATAAGCCGTACGCTCCACAGAGTTGGGCTTTATGGCAGAGTGGCCAGAAGAAATCCATTACTTTCAGCAAAAAACAAAATGGCATGTTTTGAGTTTGCAAAAAGGTATGTGGGAGACTCCCAAAATTTATAGAGGAAGGTGCTCTGGTCTGATGAGACTAAAATTGAACTTTTTAGCCATCAGAGAAAATGCTATGTCTGGCGCAAACCCAACACATCACATCACCCAAAGAACACCATCCCCACAGTGAAACATGGTGGTGGCAGCATCATGCTGTGGGGATGTTTTTCAGCAGTCGGGACTGGAAAACTGGTCAGAGGGAAAGATGGATGGTGCTAAATGCAGGGATATTCTTGAGCAAAACCTGTGCCACTCTATGTGTGTGATTTGAGGCTAGGAGGGAGGTTCACCTTCCAGCAGGACAATGACCTCAAACACACTGCTAAAGCAACACTTGAGTGGTTTAACGGGAAACATGTAAATGTGTTGGAATGGCCTAGTTAAAGACCAGATCTCAATCCAATAGAAAATCTGTGGTCAGACTTAAAGATTGCTGTTCACAAGTGCAAACCATCCAACTTGAAGGAGCTGGAGCAGTTTTGCAAAGAGGAATGGGAAAAAATCCCAGTGGTAAGATGTGGCAAGCTCATAGAGACTTATCCAAAGCGACTTGGACCTGTGATAGCCACAAAAGGTGGCTCTACAAAGTATTGACTTTAGGGGGGTGAATAGTGTGACAGACCTAGCCGGGACAGAGGCTTTTGGAGAGGACTGAATGTGAGCCTCTCGCCTACAGATTATGGGCCCTGCCATTTGGGGTACCCTTGAGGTGTTGTTACTTTGGCTTCGGGTACTTGTCCCCCAGGACACACAGACTCTGGGGACCCTGTATTTGCCATATTAGCAATAGTGACTGAGTCATACTATTGGGACACATACTGTGAGGAGATGCTAATATCAACACCACTCACCTATCTGATGTCTGCTATAATGTGTTTAATGTAAATGAGTCTAGCCTGGCTTACCACAGCTTCTAAGGGTATTCTACACATTGTTGTTTGTTCTAATTAACCCTGTGTTGATGTTTATGGTAATGTGTATTGAATAGTCAATGAGCTAGGAGACGTAGTAACCTAGTCTGGGTAAATGATTTAGTAAACTAACTCATGTTAATTAGGTCACAGTTGTATTGTTAGAGTAATATGAGCAGGAGGGGGGAATCTCCTCTAATGGTATATAAAGACTTGTAATTTTGATTCTAAATAAACAGTCCATGTTAGCAGTGAAACAAGTGTCACCTTGTTTTGTGCTTTGTGAGCGGTTGGATTTTCTGATATCTGTATCCAGACTGGGAGGAAGTGGTATATGACGGAAGCACTCAAGCAAAGTGTGGGACGTTTCGTGGCAAATAGTTATGCACATTGACTTTTCCTGTTTTTTTGTCCTATTTGTTGTTTGTTTCATAATAAAAAAAAATCTTTAAAGTTGTGGCCATGCTCTGTAAATTAAATGATGCAAATCCTCACACAATCCATGTTAATTCCAGGTTGTGAGGCAACAAAACACGAAAAAATAGATTGGTTTGCGCAAAAGTTATAGGGTCTACAAACTATAGGATAGATTTAGGGACTTTTTTAATTTTTTTTTTTATTTTTTTTACTAGTAATGGCGGCAATCATTTCAGAGGACATATTTGACACTAAGTGCCACTTTTTGGGGACCAGTGGCACTAATACAGTGATCAGTGCTAAAAAATGCACTGTCACTGTATAAATGACACTGGCACGAAAGGCGTTAACATCAGAGGCGATCAAAGGGTTAAATGTGTTCCCTATAAGTGCTTTCTAACTGTAGGGGAGTGCTTTGACTAAAGAAAAACAGAGATCCATGTTTCTGCTTAGCAGAAACATGATATCTCCATTTTCCTTTCTGGCAGAACAGCGGTCTGCCTTGTTTACAGAACCGCCGTTCTGCCTCTCTGTGAACGATCGTCAGGTTCCCAGCGGCTATCGGACCCGCTGATTGGCTCCCGCTGTGTCAAATCACACACCCCAGAGCTGATGGAAGACATCACGCATAGGTACCCCTAAAGGGCTGCCCTGCCTCAGTAAATGTATGTGGGGTGGTCCTTAACCACTTCAGCCCCAGAAGAATTTACCCCCTTCCTGACCAAAGCATTTTTTGTGATCGGCACTGCGTCACTTTAACTGACAATCGTGCGGTCGTGCGACGTTGTACCCAAACAAAATTGACGTTCTTTTTTTCCCACAAATAGAGCCTTCTTTTGGTGGTATTTGAACACCTTTGCGGTTTTTATTTTTTGCGCTATAAACAAAAAAGAGTGACAATTTTGAAAAAAAAACACAATATTTTGTACTTTTTTGCTATAATAAATATCCCCATTTTTTTTTAAAAAAAGCTAATTTTTTCTCAGTTTAGGCCGATATGTATTCTTCTACATATTTTTGGTCAAAAAAATCGCAATAAGCGTATATTGAATGGTTTGCGCAAAAGTTATAGCGTCTACAAAATGGGGGATAGATTTATAGCATTTTTATTATTAGTTTTTTACTAGTAATGGCGCTGATCTGCGATTTTTATCGTGACTGCGACATTATGGTGGACACATCAGACAATTTTGACACATTTTTGGAACCATTGGCATTGATACAGCGATCTGTGCGATTAAAAATGCATTGATTACTGTAAAAATGTCACTGGCAGTGAAGGAGTTAACACTAGGGGGCGGTGAAGGAGTTAACTGTGTTCCCTGGGAGGTGATTCTAACTGAAGGGGGAGGGGACTAATTAGAGGAAGTGACGGATCATGGTTTCTAGCTAATAGGAACACACGATCTGTCACTCCTGTCAGAACAGAACAGGGAAGTGTGTGTTTACATACACTCGTCCCTGTTCTGTGTCTCCTGGTCACGTTTACTCGTGGCCGGCGGTCATCACGACCGTCGGCCACAAGCATCGGCACCCCCCCGCTGTGCGGCTGCTATCCGGACCGCATGAGCCAACATACAGCTACATAGTTTCGTGCAGGGGAGCCAACCTGCCGTAGTATAACTGCGGCAGCTGGTCCAGAAGCGGTTAAGCTATTAATGTTTAAATAAAGGGAAAACTTTTTTTCTTACTTTTGGATAGAGTGGAGAGTGATCAGAACACCTGTCTGTTGTTGCTGTCTGTGTCTCCATTAAGGAGATTCACCCTCTCTATGTCCGGTTTACCATTTTCATTGAAAGTGAAAGTAAAAGAAAATCTCAAAGTTTGGGATGTCCTCAGAAAAGTAATAGAGGGGGAATCTTCTAATGGGGACACTCATTTTAGTGACCTTGGAAGGGGGGGCAAGGGATTCCCTTAATTTGCAGGGATTTCCTCTCACTTCCTGCTTGGCTATGGGACAAGAAGTGAAAGGAAAGAAAATTTCCAAACTTGGACATGGATAGCAAAAAAAAAATCTGACAGGGGTTATAACCCTCCCTTACTCTATCCAAAATGAAAAGAAATAGTACTTGGGTACTCTGATGGGCTGGGGACAGGTACTCGGGTACTCTGATGGGCTGGAGACAGGTACTCGGTTACTCTGATGGGCTGGAGACAGGTACTCGGTTACTCTGATGCACTGGAGACTGGTACTAGGTTACTCTGCTGGGCTTGGGACAGGTACTTGGGTATTCTGATGGGCTGGAGACAGGTAATTGGGTACTCTGATGGGTTGCAAATAGGTACTTGGGTACTCTGATGGGCTGCAGATAGGTACTCTGATGGGCTGGAGACAGGTACTTGGGTACTCTGATGGGCTGCAGATAGGTACTTGGGTGCTCTCATAGGCTGCAGATAGGTACTTGGGTACTCTGATGGGCTGCAGATAGTTACTCAGATGGGCTTGAGACAGGTACTCTGGTAATCTGATGTGCTGGAGACAAGTACTTGGAACTCTGGGATGCAGATAGGTACTCAAATACTCTGGGCTGAAGATAAGTACTCAGGTACTCTTTGATGCAGATAGGTACTTGGGTACTCTGGGCTGTAGATGGGTACTCTGGGCTGGAGACAGGTACTTGGTTACTCTGATGGGCTGGAGGCAGGTACTCAGTTACTCTGATCAGCTGTAGACAGGTATTTGGGTACTCTGATGGTCTTGAGACAGGTACTCGATGCTCTGATGGGCTGCAGATAGGTACTCAGATGGGCTTGAGACAGGTACTTTGGTAATCTGATGTACTGGGGATAGGAACTCTGGGCTGCAGATAGGTACTTGGGTACTCATTGATGCAGATAGGTACTCGGGTACTCTTTGATGCAGATAGGAACTTGTGTACTCTTTGATGCAGATAGGTACTCGGGTACTCTGGGCTGTAGATGGGTACTCTGGGCTGAAGATATGTACTAGGGTACTCTGGGCTACTGTTTATCTATTAATAGAGGTCTTGTCCCTTACTTACATGACATGTACAGCAGGGCAGTCTAGTAGCTCAAGCGCATACTTGTCACCTCCAGCCAATGGTACATTCCTGACACCCAGTCATCCAAACATATGATCACTTGAAAGCATTTTAGTTGCACTCTTGCCTTCCCTGCTATGGTTTGCTTTACCAGAGCAATGAAAAAAGTAAAAATAATGTAAATAATATAAAAAAGGAAAATTATAAAAAAATATTAAACAAAAAATATAAATAATATTAAAACGGTGGGTGGAAAAATGACTGGGTCTGGACCAGCATTTGTTTCTCACTTCTATCAAAGGTGAAGTTTCTGTCTGTGTGCTTAGTGATGTGTTAGTTCCTGGTGTGTACATAGACTCGGTTCCTCAGTCCTTTTAAGGGCTCCCACCCTCTCCAATGTACAAATAGCACAGAATGTCCACTATTCAGTTCATCCATGGAAATCTAGTTTTCTCTGGCCTTCAGAAATGGTCTTTGTAACAATTAGAGACCCCCTCTCTCTACTCTCATCTACGTGATATTCCTTGTAGATATCACCTCTGTGAGGCAACGTATGAATATTTTTTTTTTCCAGGATTGCTTTCCATTCTTTTGGCTCTTGTTTCAGGAGGGGGGGGGGGGGGATTTTGGTGTTTGTATTTCTTTTCAGGTATATTGATTATTATTTGGTGTTGATAGGACCTCTCTTTTACGCTGAACTGTTTTTTTGAAGCAGGGCTTCTCTATAGAAAAGTGTGCTTTTGTTTCATGTGTGACTGACTATATGTGTCTATGTGGATCTGAGTTACCCAGCTGATTTTTTATATACAAGTACTCTATGACCAACTTATTCATTGAAGAGGTCAGACTTATAAGGTGAGTGGGTGACGGATTGAGGGGTCAAGAAGAGATTGTTTGAAGAACACAAAGGAGCAATCTTCTTCCGTGTCACTGAGGAGGGGATTTATTGCACTTAGTATTGGAGGGGGACTTGATCTTCACACGTTGTACATGATTTAAGGGAATTTGATTGTTTTGCACATTCTTTGGCACTTTTATTGTGGGATGAGTTTTTGTATGTGAAATCATTGGAGATCTATGTATTCATCCCACACTGTTTGGCACTTTATTATTCACACATTTAATATGTTTTGTGTAAGCATGATTACTGTATTTATTGGCGTATAACACTCACTTTTTCACCATGAAAATTGGGTGCAAATAGCGTGTGTGTTATATGCCAATACTTCAGTTTTAGCTGCCTCGGAGGGGACAGGGAGGGGGAGGGGGGGCAGGACGAGCACCGTCAGATTACATAAAGTGAGAATCTCCTGTTTACTTGGCGGCCTCTGTAATAGGAACTCCCGTCTCCTGGGCCTCCATTGGACCACTGTTCTGTCTATCATAGGAGATTCTCACTGTATGTAATCTGTATGTAATCTGTTGGCGCTCGTCCCGCCCCCCTCCCTGTCCCCTCTGGGCTGCAGATGGGCAATGATCAGGCTGCACTGATGGAAATGGTGAGGCTGTTGCATTGATGGCAATGGTGAGGCTGCATTGATGGCACTTGTGAGGCTGCAGATGGGCATTGATCAGGCTGCATTGATGGCAATGGTGAAGCTGCAGATGGGCACTGATCCTTATTTTGCTTCAAAGTTCCTTATTTAAAATTTAAGTTTTTTTCCTGAAACTTCCCTCTTAAAATGAATGTGCGTGTTATACGCCTGTGCGTGTTATATGCCGATAAATACGGTATATTTATATAGTAGGTGAGGTGAGGTTGAAAAAAGACACAAGTCCATCAAGTCCAACCTATGTGTGTGATTATGTGTCAGTATTACATTACATATCCCTGTATGTTGCGGTCATTCAGGTGATTAACTAATAGTTTCTTGAAGCTATCAATGCCCCCCGCTGAGACCACTGCCTGTGGAAGGGAATTCCACATCCTTGCCCCTCTTACAGTAAAGAACCCTCTACGTAGTTTAAGGTTAAACCTCTTTTCTTCTAATTGTAATGAGTGGCCACGAGTCTTATTAAACTCTCTTCTGCGAAAAAGTTTTATCCCTATTGTGGGGTCACCAGTACAGTATTTATTTAAGGAATATTGATTAGTAATATATCATATGTTGGGGGTTTATTTATATATTTTTTATTTGTATGCAGTGTTGTTCTTAGGGTGTATGATTAGAACACTTATAGGAAGGGATCAGGAGGATTGTTACTTCTTAATCTTTTTAACTTTTTCTTTGACACGTCTGACTAGAAGATCTTGGATATGGCAGAAATACCCAATTATTTTATTTATTTTTTTTATTTATTTATTTCAGGTACTTATATAGCGCCGTCAATTTACGCAGCGCTTTACATATACATTGTACATTCACATCAGTCCCTACCCTCAAGGAGCTTATAATCTAAGGTCCCTAACTCACTTTCATACATACTAGGGACAATTTAGACAGGATCTAATTAACCTACCAGCATGTCTTTGGAGTGTGGGAGGAAACCGGAGTACCTGGAGGAAACCCACGCAGGCACAGGGAGAACATGCAAACTCCAAGCAGGTAGTGTCGTAGTTGGGATCAATTATGGGATCATTATGAGTAAGAACATTAATTGAAAACTCATTAATCTAACATAATTATAAGGTTTACTGCCTTCTTAAGAATAAAACCTATGATTGATCAATGAGCACCTGGAACCTGTTTTTAGCTTTGGAACAATTCATATCAGGATCTGGCAAGGTGTGGGGTAGGAGTCTTGTCTCTGCAGCATTGTATGGGGAAGATGAATACTGCCTTGTGGCAGCAGTTTACAAAGAAATATATACAGGGTGAAGGATTTTTTTTTTTATTAGGTTCTTTAAAGAAAATCTCCATTAAAATGAAGTCAACTTATCATGTAAAATATGCCCCTATCAACTGTAACTAATATTAAAAATGATTTTTGAATATAAAAAAGCAAAATTAATGCATTAATATCGCTGGCTACATCTACATACATTATAATTAAAGTGACCCTGACACTAAAAATACATTACAATCAGCTTATAAAAGAACATGTTTAATATTTATCTTCCGGGAAGGTTCTCCCTCTCTTGAAGAGTGATGGGTGTCTCTGGTATCTGACAATTTAGGATGATTTGGATATTTTGTCCTCCTCTGGTCACAGTGGTTCTTCCTCACTAAGTGACTACATTGTTCTGTAATAATGGAACGGGTGATTGGAGGAACCACTGCACCCATCAGGGGACAAGGTTTCCAACAAACCCAAAGTGTCTGATACCAGCGGTGTCCAGTACAGAAATTAAACTCACCATCCATCAGAGAGGTAATTATTAAATGTTTATTTTTAAAGCGGAGCTCCACCCAAAAGGGAAAGCTCCACTTGTTTGCTTCCTCCCCCTTTCCACTGCCACATTTGCCATCTTTTGGGGAGAGCAGATACCTGTTTTTGAGAGATAAACGCTTCCACTTCCTGGGGACTTGGCCACGGCAAGTCCCCCTGAAGTTCGGCCCCCCTCCTCCTTCCCCCCGCTGTCGGGCCATTTACAAAGAGCAGCACACTTTATGCAAGTGCAGTAAAGAGTCAGCTGTGAAGCCGCAAGTATCCCTTACAAGGAATGGCGATGGCAGCACCCAAGAGCCAATTGAAAAATCATCTGGGGTGAGGACACTGCTGGATTCCAGGACAGGTAAGCGTCCTAATATTAAAAGTCAACAGATATAGTATTTGTAGCTGCTGACTTTTATTTTTTTCTGAAGGAGCCTGGAGCTCTGCTTTAACAGTGTTCATTCTCAATACACCAGTATAATACTAAAATTAACAATAATAGAGATAATGCTATAACTACTGGTAACCCAGTGTTGCTCCATACATATTAGCGGATAAATGTCTTTGTATTCAGGTCAGGTCTGAACAGAATTATGTAACATTTTGGGAAAAATATACAGCCAAGAAGTCCAGAACTTGATGCCATTATAGCAAAAACCTCCACGGCCACCATGTATTTCCCTCTGGTGCTCAGATAGGCCGGGATCATGGCAATCCAGACACTGCAGAACACCAGCATGCTGAAGGTGATGTACTTGGCCTCATTAAAACTGTCCGGTAATGTTCTGGCTAAAAAAGCAATAATGAAACTCACAGCTGCCAGAAGCCCCATATATCCCAGGACAGAGTAGAAGCCGATAACTGAACCCTCATTACACTGAATGATGATCTTCCCCTGATAAGAGTGAGTGTCCCGATCCTGGAAGGGAGGAGAAATAGACAACCAAGTGACACAGATTTGGACTTGAACCAGTGAGAAGACACAAATGATAGAATTGGGCAGTTTGGCTCCCATCCATTTCCTCCAGGGACTCCCAGGTTTGGTGGCTTTAAAAGCAATACACACCATGATACTTTTGGCAAGTAGAGAAGAGACAGCAACTGAGAAGATGACACCAAATGAGGTTACACGCAGCATGCAGGTCACATCTACTGGATGGCCGAGGAACAAGAAGACACAGAGGAAGCTCAGCATGATGGAGACCAGGAGAAGATAGCTCAGGTTACGGTTATTAGCTTTAACAATGGGGGTGTCCTGATAATGTATAAATATCCTCAATATTAAACCAGTCAGAAGAAAAGAGAGGATGGAGGCAGCTGAAAATACTGCAACAATGGGATCATCAGTGTAGGAGAGAAATTCCACCACTCTTGGAACACACCGATCCTGCTTCTTATTTGGCCATTCATCTTCAGGACATTTCATGCAGTTTTCACTGTCTGCAGGAAGAAAAATACAAACACAATGAGCATCTGGGTCAGAGCTTCTGAGGATATGAATTGTCTTGCGTTGTCTCACAGCTTGATGGGATTTCCATCAATGCATTGGGGGAGACCTAAGCCTAGTACACACAGTGGGTTGAATGAAAAAAAAAACTGGAGAGCTACAAAGGAGCCACTGTATTAACAATGTGATGTTAGTACAGTAATCTCTTCTGCTGAGCTTTTGTGTTCTGACAGGGGGATGGCCAGCCCCGCCAGAACACTCTGGTGAGCGCATTTAGCCCTTAGCTTGGTGCCCTGATCGGGAGCCGATCGGCAGACCTTTTTCAGTCATGCCTGCTTCTGTCGGACCGGCTGTCTTACAGGGGCCAAATGCCTGACATTCAGCCCGTGTTTACTGGGCTTAAAGGAAAATATAATAAATTATATTAATCTATGACACAGTTGTACCCTTATATGTAGAGACTGTCTATTGGCAAGTGCGGAAAAAAAAATAAAAAAAAATTTGGTGTCATGAAGACACAATAAAGAGTAAAAAGAAAAAAGGAAAGCACAAGAAATGTGATAATGGGAAATTTCAGTTTTAAATTGCCTGAAAATCCTCACAATGCTTTGTTACCTTTTAGTCCGTTAAATATACCACTGAAAACATTTTGTTATATCTGCTCAATAAGTGCAAAAAAAAAAAACCTGTTGATCCTGTGCTATCTCAGAACAGTCTAATTAGCCCTCCTAGTTCTTATCTTGAGTCTATAGAGTGATTAGTCTCTATGTTGTGAAGAATAGGATAGGGGGATGGTTTGAGTAGTTTAGCAAAAGGGAACTAGACAGAGCTGACATCACAAAGGGTTGTGAGATGTCAGCCCACAACAGAAATTAAAGTGATTCTAAGGGCAAAATTCTCATTGGCTCACATAGCAGCAGGAGCCATTGCCTATTGGAGGCACTATTGGAGGCACTCGGCAGGGAGGAGGATCTAGGACCACCAGCGGGGGACTAAAAGAAGAAGAGGAGCAGAGCTGCTCTGTGCAAAACCATTACACAGAGCAGGTAAGTTAACAAAACTTCAGATTTTTACATTTCTATTTTCTGAATGTTCTAATTTCTGAATTTACGAATTTTTGTATATTCAAATTTACGAATATTCAGAAAATTTTTTCGTTAGTTTAAAAATTTCCCGAATCAACCAATTTGTCTAAATTTGTTAAAAAACGAATTTGGAACTAAACGAATTGCACATTTCTAGTCATTGCCAGTGGTCCTTTTTGGGCAGTGATGTCACCGCTATCCCCTTTGCTTACATGGCTGGGGACAATGTGACAGTAACATCAATAGTTGCTAGGGATTATGTGGGTGCCAGCACTCCCCACTTCCTTAGGAACCATTGACAATGGAAACTGTCATAAACAGAAGCAGTAAAAATGCTCCCACTGAACAGGGGGCTGAATGGCAAAATCTACTGCTGTATTTACTCTTTATAACACTCATAATGCTTGATGTGATTGTAGCAGCATTACTACACTGACAGAAACAATTGAGTACTGTCAGTGATACTTTCTCTATTTGCACTAACATACAATTTTTCAGGACACGCTTTTGGTGTCTCCTTCTTCAAGGTTCCAGCAGTACCGATTCACAAACATTTTAGCAGAATGTTAACCACTTCAGCCCTGGGGTATGTCTCCTTCTTCAAGGTTTCAGCAGTACTGATTCACAAACATTTTAGCAGAATGTTAACCACTTCAGCCCTGGACCATTTGGCTGGCCAAAGACCAGAGCACTTTTTGCGATTCGGTACTGCGTCGCTTTAACTGACAATTGCGCGGTCGTGCGACGTGGCTCCCAAACAAAATTGACGTCCTTTTTTCCCCACAAATAGAGCTTTCTTTTGGTGGTATTTGATCACCTCTGCAGTTTTTATTTTTTGCACTATAAACAAAAAAAGTGTGACAATTTTGAAAAAAAAGCAATTTTTTTTACTTTTTGCTATAATAAATAGCCCCCAAAAAAATAAAAATGTTTTTTTTTTCCTCAGTTTATTAGTTTATTTTTGATAAAAAAATCGCAATAAGCATTTATTGATTGGTTTGTGCAAAAGTTATAGCGTCTACAAAATAGGGGATAGTTTTATGGCAATTTTATTAATAATTTTTTTTTTTACTAGTAATGGCGGCGATCAGTGATTTTTATCAGTGTAAATGTGACTGGCAGTGAAGGGGTTAACCAGGAGAGGGCACTGTAGGGGTTAAGAGTGTCCTAGGGATGTGTTCTAACTGTGGGGGGGAGGGGCTACATCTGATATGACACTGATCACCGCTCCCGTTCACAGGGAACTATGATCAGTGTCCTCTCATTAGGATGAACGGGGAAATGCTTGTTTACATCGGAATTTCCCTGTTCTCCCTCTCCAAGAGATGATTGCGGGCATCCCCGTGGACATCGAGTCCGCGGGACCCACGACCCGTGCCCACTATTACGCATCAGAAAGGCACCGTATAGGTATATATTATACATGCCTGTCCGTGCCATTCTGCCGACGTATAATGGCATGAGCCGCTCGGCAAGTGGTTAAAAAAAGAGACAATCTCTGTGGGACATCAATTCTCACAACCGGACCATACTATGAAGGACCTTTTGTGAATCAGTACTGCTCAGACCTTGAAGAAGAAGAAGGGGGGCGGGAGGATAACCAAAGTCATTGTAGCAGTGCCGCATCCTTATATACAAGATATAGATAAAGAGACCTTGAAGAAGGGGACATACCCCGAAGGCGTGTCCTGAGAAAATGTATGTACAGTAAGTGCAAATAAAAAAGTATCATGGACAGTACTCTGAACTTTGTTTCTGAACATGCATAATGATTTTGGAATGTGTAGTTATGTATTCAATTGACAATGCCAAGCTTTTTTGGATTAAATGGGGAAGGGTTAAAACACCTGTAAGGCAATATTATGCAGTCTGTGACCTTTTGAGGTAGATTCCCTGGAGACACCACAGGAAGAGGTCATTTCCCAAAAGAGAGGGAATTGTTGTCCCTATTGAAAGTTTTCTCCTTATCTATCAGTCTCATGACAACTCTTATGCCCTGTACACACGACCGGTTTTGCCGTCGGAATAAAGTCTGAAGGTTTTTTCGACGGAGTTCCAACGGAATTCTGCTCAAGCTGTCTTGCATACACACGGACACACCAAAGTCCGACCGTCCAGAACAAGGTGACGTACAACTTGTACAAGAGGACTAGAAAAAGGAAGTTCAATAGCCAGTAGCCAATAGCTTCCGTCTCGTACTTGCTTCAGAGCATGCGTCGTTTTTGGTACGTCGGAACAGCATACAGACGAACGGGTTTCCCGATATTAATTAGTTCCGTCAGAAAACTTTAGAACATGTTCTCTATCTAAGTCCATTTGAATTTTCTATGGAAAAAGTCCGATGGGGCATACACATGGTCGGAATATACGATGAAAAGATCCCATCTGACTTTTTCTGACTGACATTCCGCTCGTGTGTACACGGCATAAGATTAGGATTTCCCATCACTTCCAGTCATTATAACAAATGCAGAGGTGACTCTCCCCAATGGTGACACAAATAGAAAAAAGACTTGGGTCTAATCCTTCTCCACTTTATCCAAAACAAAAAATGTTTTTTCTTTATATATTCATAAAATATATTTATTTTTAAAATAAAGGTTTTATTAATACATAGTAAAAAAATATATATATATATAATTTTATAATATACACCTATCAGCTTTAACTTTATGACCACTGGCAGTTAAAGTGAGTAATATTAATTATCTCATTACAGTGGCATCTGGTGGGGTATATTGGGCATGTTGTCCCCGAAATTAATGTGTAATCAGAAACAATTAGCATTGCGATTTGTTGTGTATGGGGCTGCATAGCTGCAGACCAGCCAGGGTGCCAATGACCCTTTTTCTACAGCCAAACAATGGCCATATGAGCATCAAAAATGGACCACAGAGCAATGGAAGAAGGTGGCCTGGTCTAATGAATCATATTTTCTTTATATGGATGGCCGGTTGCATGTGCGTTGTTTAACTGGAGAAGAAATTACACTATTATTCAGTATGGGAAAAGGCAAGCCAGTGGAGGCAGTGTGATGCTTTAGGCAATGTTCTTCTGGGAGTCATCAGGTCCTGCCATTCATGTGGATGCTACTTGACGTGTACCACCTACAATACCTAAACATGGTTTCTGACCAAGTACATCCTTTCATGGAAACTGTGTTCTCTGATGACAGTGGCCTCTTTCAGCGGGATAACACACCCTGCCATACTGCAAAAATGGCTCAAGAATGGTTTGAGGAACACAATGAGTTTCAGGTGTTGACTTTGCCTCACATTCTCCACATCTCAATCCGATGGAGTGTCTGTGGGATGTGTTGAAAAAACAAGTTCGATTCATGGAGGGCCCACCTCCCAAATTACAGGACTTAAAGTGATTGTAAAGTCTCTGTTTTTTCTATAAAGATAACAAAATGTTATACTTACCTGCTCTGTGCAGAGGTTTTGCACAGAGCAGCCTTTATCCTCCTCTTCTCGGGTCCCTCTTCAGAGTTCCTGGCCCCCCCATCCTGTCGAGTGCCCCCACAGCAAGCAGCTCTCTATGGGGGTGGCCTCAGCTCCGTGTGTCCATTCAGACATGGAGCCCTAGTTCGGTCCTGCCCCCTCTCTCACCTGATTGGCTAACTGACTTTGATTGACAGCAGCAAGAGCCAATGGCGCTACTGCTGTGTCTCAGCGAATCAGGGGGAGGAGTCCCAGATGGCTGAGGCATTCATGGACATTTATGGATTGAGATGGGGTTCAGGTAAGTATTAGGGGGGCTGCACACAAAAGGTTTTTTTATCCTAATGCATAGAATGCACTAGCATAAAAAACCTTCTGCCTTTACAACCAATTTTAAAGGATCTGCTATTTATGGCTTGGTACCAGATACCACAGCATAGCTTCAGAGGTCTAGTGGAGTCCATGCCTAAATGGGTCAGGGCTGTTTTGAAGGCAAAAGGGGTACTTAGTAAGTACTTTATAGCTACCTATCTGATATTGAGTAAGTACTACTTACTCAATATCAGATAGGTAGCTATAAAGTTATTGTTAATCGGGGTATATTGTCAGGAACGGTGTCATCTCCGGTTTCTCCTGCTGGTGGCACTATTACATTCAACACCAAAAGGGTGTAATTCCAGTGGCCACCAGCGGGGGTCTCCCTGCCTGGAGTGCAGACTTGTCATCAAGCACACCTGTCATGGTTTTGCTGGACTATATAAACCCACCCTGAACTAACCTCAGTGCTTCAGTATTCCTCTGCTAAGCCCTTGTCCCTGCCAGTACCTGCTCTTGTTCCAGCCTGTTCCTGTTTGTTCCTGAACCCCGTTTGTGTATCCTGACCTTGAACCCTGTTTCCTGTTCCCTGCTCCTTGGTCTGCTTCATTATTCCTGGTTTCTGTTCCCTTGTCGCTTTGGCCCATGCCTTATATTTTATTTCATGTTGGTTTCCTTGCTTGTGTATTATATTAGTTAGTTAGATAGATAGTTAGGTGGGTTTGGGGGTTTGCTGTGTTTTCACCATTTTCTTGTTTTTGGTTTGCTGTCTTGTTTTCACGTGTATCTTTATCATTAATAATAAACATACTTTCTTTATTTACTCGTTTGTCCCTGATTCCTTGGTGTAGCCCAGCGATCTGATCACCTGCATTGGATGTTGTGTATAACATCCCCTGACAGAATACTGAAGCCATACAATCAGATCGGTTGCACCTGGGAATTGGGACCTGAGTCCCAGCTATTGTTGAAAGATGGATTTTGAAAGTATTTTGTATTTATCGCTCCTGGCAACTGATGACAGAGACTTTTGTTATCAGACATTGACTGAATACACTAGGGAACAGTTGTTAGAATGCATCCGCCTAGCTCATGTTTTTATTGAGCAAGGCAGTTTTTTGTTTGAAGATGTGCAACCATTAATTCAGATCTGTGCTGAGTTGGCCCTGTCTGATGTCGCTGAGGGAGGTGATGACTATACACCCCCTTTTAGTGCAGCTCAGGTAGAATCTTTAGTTTGGCTGTTGGAGGATGACTCAGCATTCTTTTTTGAACAATATTCAGCTTGTCCTCGGCAGGTGCTTGCAAAATGCATTGAATCAGTGCAGTCTCTGGTCAGACAAACCAAGTGCAAACCTGATTCAGTGCAATCATTAATACAGGCCTGGTCAAGTCTGTCGCATTCAGCTTCTGTTAGCTCCGAATATACCTCTCTACCAATGAAATACCAGTACCCTGTTTCCTCCTGCTGCACCTACCCTGCCTTTAACTCCCCTGCTGCTTCTCAACTGCCTCCATCAGCTCCACTAAATCTCCCTTCAAAACCTACTCCCTCTGTTTTGCCATCCTTTCACTCTTCGCTTCTACCAGCTGCATTCACTACCTACAGCCCTGTACCCACTTATAGATCCCCAGTGGCTAAAACCAAAAAGAAGCGGAAGTTTTTTCCAACCCATACCATCATGCCAGTATCCAATCCTGCCTCCCCACCAGCTGATCTGTTCCAGCCTGATGTGTTCCTGTATGCCGCCCAGTCTGAAGTTCCAGTACCAGCTACCCGGATTGAAGTTCCAGTACCTGCTATCCAGTCCGCTGTACCTACTGTTCAGCCTATTGTGCCAGTACCTGCTGTTCTGCCTGATGTGCCAGCACCTGTGCCCACTGTCCAGTCTGAAGTTCCAGTACCGGCTGCCCGGTTTGAAGTTCCAGTACCTGCTATTCAGTCCGATGTACCTGCTGTTCAGCCTGTTGTGCCAGTACCTGCTGTTCTGCCTGATGTGCCAGCACCTGTGCCCACTGTCCAGTCTGAAGTTCCAATACTGGCTGCCCGGTTTGAAGTTCCAGTACCTGCTATTCAGTCCACTGCACCTGCTGTTCTGCCTGATGTGCCAGCACCTGTGCCCACTGTCCAGTCTGAAGTTCCAGTACCTGCTATCCAGTCCGATGTACCTGCTGTTCAGCCTGTTGTGCCAGTACCTGCTGTTCTGCCTGATGTGCCAGCACCTGTGCCCACTGTCCAGTCTGAAGTTCCAGTACCAGCTGTCCGGTTTGAAGTTCCAGTACCTGCTATGCAGTCCGATGTACCTGCTGTTCAGCCTGTTGTGCCAGTACCTGCTGTTCTGCCTGATGTGCCAGCACCTGTGCCCACTGTCCAGTCTGAAGTTCCAGTACCGGCTGCCCGGTTTGAAGTTCCAGTACCTGCTATTCAGTCCACTGCACCTGCTGTTCTGCCTGATGTGCCAGCACCTGTGCCCACTGTCCAGTCTGAAGTTCCAGTACCTGCTATCCAGTCCGATGTACCTGCCGTTCAGCCTGTTGTGCCAGTACCTGCTGTTCTGCCTGATGTGCCAGCACCTGTGCCCACTGTCCAGTCTGAAGTTCCAGTACCAGCTGCCCAGTTTGAAGTTCCAGTACCTGCTATCCAGTCCGATGTACCTGCTGTTCAGCCTGTTGTGCCAGTACCTGCTGTTCTGCCTGATGTGCCAGCACCTGTGCCCACTGTCCAGTCTGAAGTTCCAGTACCAGCTGCCCGGTTTGAAGTTCCAGTACCTGCTATCCAGTCCGATGTACCTGCTGTTCAGCCTGTTGTGCCAGTACCTGCTGTTCTGCCTGATGTGCCAGCACCTGTGCCCACTGTCCAGTCTGAAGTTCCAGTACCGGCTGCCCGGTTTGAAGTTCCAGTACCTGCTATTCAGTCCATTGCACCTGCTGTTCTGCCTGATGTGCCAGCACCTGTGCCCACTGTCCAGTCTGAAGTTCCAGTACCTGCTATCCAGTCCGATGTACCTGCCGTTCAGCCTGTTGTGCCAGTACCTGCTGTTCTGCCTGATGTGCCAGCACCTGTGCCCACTGTCCAGTCTGAAGTTCCAGTACCAGCTGCCCGGTTTGAAGTTCCAGTACCTGCTATCCAGTCCGCTGTACCTGCTGTTCAGCCTGTTGTGCCAGTACCTGCTGTTCTGCCTGATGTGCCAGCACCTGTGCCCACTGTCCAGTCTGAAGTTCCAGTACCGGCTGCCCGGTTTGAAGTTCCAGTACCTGCTATTCAGTCCACTGCACCTGCTGTTCTGCCTGATGTGCCAGCACCTGTGCCCACTGTCCAGTCTGAAGTTCCAGTACCTGCTATCCAGTCCGATGTACCTGCCGTTCAGCCTGTTGTGCCAGTACCTGCTGTTCTGCCTGATGTGCCAGCACCTGTGCCCACTGTCCAGTCTGAAGTTCCAGCACCGGCTGCCCGGTTTGAAGTTCCAGTACCTGCTATTCAGTCCACTGCACCTGCTGTTCAGCCTGATGTGCCAGCACCTGTGCCCACTGTCCAGTCTGAAGTTCCAGTACCTGCTATCCAGTCCGATGTACCTGCTGTTCAGCCTGTTGTGCCAGTACCTGCTGTTCTGCCTGATGTGCCAGCACCTGTGCCCACTGTCCAGTCTGAAGTTCCAGTACCAGCTGCCCGGTTTGAAGTTCCAGTACCTGCTATCCAGTCCGATGTACCTGCTGTTCAGCCTGTTGTGCCAGTACCTGCTGTTCTGCCTGATGTGCCAGCACCTGTGCCCACTGTCCAGTCTGAAGTTCCAGTACCGGCTGCCCGGTTTGAAGTTCTAGTACCTGCTATTCAGTCCACTGCACCTGCTGTTCTGCCTGATGTGCCAGCACCTGTGCCCACTGTCCAGTCTGAAGTTCCAGTACCTGCTATCCAGTCCGATGTACCTGCCGTTCAGCCTGTTGTGCCAGTACCTGCTGTTCTGCCTGATGTGCCAGCACCTGTGCCCACTGTCCAGTCTGAAGTTCCAGTACCAGCTGCCCGGTTTGAAGTTCCAGTACCTGCTATCCAGTCCACTGCACCTGCTGTTCTGCCTGATGTGCCAGCACCTGTGCCCACTGTCCAGTCTGAAGTTCCAGTACCGGCTGCCCGGTTTGAAGTTCCAGTACCTGCTATTCAGTCCACTGCACCTGCTGTTCTGCCTGATGTGCCAGCACCTGTGCCCACTGTCCAGTCTGAAGTTCCAGTACCAGCTGCCCGGTTTGAAGTTCCAGTACCTGCTATCCAGTCCGATGTACCTGCTGTTCAGCCTGTTGTGCCAGTACCTGCTGTTCTGCCTGATGTGCCAGCACCTGTGCCCACTGTCCAGTCTGAAGTTCCAGTACCGGCTGCCCGGTTTGAAGTTCCAGTACCTGCTATTCAGTCCACTGCACCTGCTGTTCTGCCTGATGTGCCAGCACCTGTGCCCACTGTCCAGTCTGAAGTTCCAGTACCGGCTGCCCGGTTTGAAGTTCCAGTACCTGCTATTCAGTCCACTGCACCTGCTGTTCTGCCTGATGTGCCAGCACCTGTGCCCACTGTCCAGTCTGAAGTTCCAGTACCTGCTATCCAGTCCGATGTACCTGCTGTTCAGCCTGTTGTGCCAGTACCCGCTGTTCTGCCTGATGTGCCAGCCCTCCAGCCTGATGTCTCGGTGCCAGTGTTCCAGCCGGAAGTACCAGTGCCTGCTCTCCAGCTTGATGAGCCAGCTGCCCAGCTCGATGTGCTTTTGCCTGCTGCCCAGCTCGATGTGCTTTTGCCTGCTGCCCAGCTCGATGTGCTTTTGCCTGCTGCCCAGTTCAATGCGGATGTGCCACTGCCCAGCGTGATATACCTCTGCTTTCTGCTCAGCCTGATGACATGGTGCCTGCTAAAACTGTTCCTGACTGATGGCCATCTTGCCGCTGGGTCAATCCTGTCTGTCGCCTGGCTTGAATGTAATGCTCCTGTGTGGTCTGCCTCCGATGGTTTCTTTCCCGTTACCCTGCTAATTTTCATCTCCAGATCCAAACTTCCTGACCCGGGTGGTGGGGTACGTGTCCTATTTTCAGACTCTGATGGCACGTCCCCCAGTGAACTAAAAGACTCTGACCTTGGAAGTGCGAAGAAGTCCGCAGACTCTGTAGGGAAACATTTTAAGGTGTTTCTGCACCCACTCGGACTGTCGTACCCAGGGCTGAATGGAGTGTCCGGAGGCCACTCCTTTAGGAGGGGGAACTGTCAGGAACGGTGTCATCTCCGGTTTCTCCTGCTGGTGGCACTATTACATTCAACACCAAAAGGGTGTAATTCCAGTGGCCACCAGCGGGGGTCTCCCTGCCTGGAGTGCAGACTTGTCATCAAGCACACCTGTCATGGTTTTGCTGGACTATATAAACCCACCCTGAACTAACCTCAGTGCTTCAGTATTCCTCTGCTAAGCCCTTGTCCCTGCCAGTACCTGCTCTTGTTCCAGCCTGTTCCTGTTTGTTCCTGAACCCCGTTTGTGTATCCTGACCTTGAACCCTGTTTCCTGTTCCCTGCTCCTTGGTCTGCTTCATTATTCCTGGTTTCTGTTCCCTTGTCGCTTTGGCCCATGCCTTATATTTTATTTCATGTTGGTTTCCTTGCTTGTGTATTATATTAGTTAGTTAGATAGATAGTTAGGTGGGTTTGGGGGTTTGCTGTGTTTTCACCATTTTCTTGTTTTTGGTTTGCTGTCTTGTTTTCACGTGTATCTTTATCATTAATAATAAACATACTTTCTTTATTTACTCGTTTGTCCCTGATTCCTTGGTGTAGCCCAGCGATCTGATCACCTGCATTGGATGTTGTGTATAACATCCCCTGACATATATAAAAACACATCTGCTTATAAAACATAGAAACCTAAAAAATAAATAAGATGAATCCCAAATTACTATACTGTCCTTTTCATTAAAATAAACCCTTAATTATAAAACATAAGATGAAACTAAGGAAAATAGTGGACGGGACTTTAAATGAGGCATATCAAGGAGTCGATGGTGATTGTTGGAAGATAGATTAAATTTATTTTAAAGACAACATAAAATCAATAATCCATAGTGTCAAAAATATAAATATGCAATAATATAGACTGAATATTTGTAATCACACAGGATTTACATAGTTGTATTCATATAAAAATATTTAATATAATTGAACGTTGGACATGATATGGTTGATACAAAAGATCAGATAATATACATAATTAGTACAGTCAATACAGAAGTCAGTACATAAGAGAATTGGGAATATAACAAATTTATTGGAGCATCCATTAGTTGGTAACTCGATGCGTTTCTTGGCTTTCTCGGTAATTTCCACCTATGTGGTTGGTCGGGGCTGGCTGTACTGGTCTCATTCCCAGGGTTGCGATGCGCTCAGTTCACTACCCCCCCCCATCCTCGTCATATGATGGGGCGGGTGGTGACCTCAACGCATCAGTGTCATGGTTTCACATCCCGCACGAGGCGCCAATCGACGCTGTGCTGCGGGAATGTGCACTCTTCCCATTCTGCGCCACAGCGATGGGCGATGGGCGGGCACCCATTGCCTTTGGTGTCCCCCCACACACTGCCTTGATGCCCATACATGATGCTGGCATGAACACACCCCTAACCCGGGGTATTTAGTAGAGGCCGTTCACTGGCTCACTCCATGCACTACCTCAGCGGCGTGGTGACCTCCATGCGTCACAGCTTTCCCAGACAGGTACTCACTTTGTTATTATGTTAATTTTTACTCACTAGCTTGTCAGTTTGTTTTCCTACTTTTTGGCTTGTTTTATTAGCACACCTTGATACACACACAGCCTATTTGATCTTAGTTGTGCCCTATTTATATTCCACACTTAGCTGGTCCACCTCTCCTATTGGGCTTATATGCATTCACACATACACACACCAATATTTTGGTGTATATGTATGGACATTTACCCTCACCATTCATACACACTCACTCACACCTGTCCCCCCCCTTCTTTTTCCAGAACTGGGTGTGCCTTGCAGCATGCTTGCCTGCTCCCATGTAGTGGTGTGTTGGTGTGTTTCAGTGTCTTTGGCTGCCATTTTTTTCCTCGGGTTTGAAGTTTTCTTCTTGGGGGATATTCACTGCTTCAACCCCGGGTGAGACTATATGACCCAGTCTACCGACCTAACCCTTCCTGAGAGTGGTGACCGCTCCGTGGTTTTCTCTGAGTAATATGGAGACAGGTGTTTCTTGTTTACCTATTTCCCACCTATATAGAGGGCCATATTTCCTAATAGATATTTTATTGCTATTTTTTAGCTTTCTATGCATCTGACTCCTGATGATTGGTTGAAAGCCAAGAAACGCGTTGAGTTTCCAACTAATGGATGCTCCAATAAATTTGTTATATTCCCAATTCTCTCAAGTACTGACTTCTGTATTGACTGTACTAATTATGTATATTATCTGATCTTTTGTATCAACCATATCATGTCCAACGTTCAATTATATTAAATATTTTTATATGAATACTACTATGTAAATCCTGTGTGATTACAAATATTCAGTCTATATTATTGCACATTTATATTTTGACACTACGGATTATTGATTTTATGTTGTCTTTAAAATAAATTAAATCTATCTTCCAACAATCACCATCGACTCTTTGATATGCCTCATTTAAAGTCCCGTCCACTATTTTCCTTCTTTTCATACAAAGCAGGGATGGAGGCATATCACTGTTGCATTAGGATTGGGACAGGTCACAAATCCCTTTTATTCACATAAACTGAAACGATTTAATTTTGTTCATGACATGTCAAGGATGGTTGAGATCTTCAGGATTAGGAATAAGATTTGGGCTAAAACTCATATTTAAACATAACTTATTTGCATTTTTTTGAACCACCAAACAAACATATTTGTCTAGTTCACTGACCCTCTTTCCCTACTGAGGATCCTGGGAAGTGCCATTGATCAAACATAGTCATGAATGTATATGGCCAATAACATCACCTAGGACCTCCGGCTGTCTGTTTAATTGCAGCAGTCACAGTAAGGGGATGTGTGATTTAACGTTGTTAGTGTAGTGGGGAAACCTCCTCAGGTTGTGGGTCATATTGAGATGGGGAAACATCATATGGCATTAAAAGACTCCTCTTTACTGCTGAACAATATTCTTTTTTTTTTAACATTGGTTCATGTCCCGATGACAGTTCCTAGTTCCCCGTGTCCTTTTTTGAGCATTAGATTGCTGATTAGCCCTGAAGACTAAATGTGATTCACTGCTAAATTAGGTGTTCAAAGACCTCCAGCTTAGATCACCCAACCTCCCATGAACTGAGCCTGATCCGGTTCTCTTATAACCCTCCAACATTACATAAACACATCAGAAATGTACATTACAGTGCACAAAAAGACTCTAGAAGATATCTTTGCCATCTTATTAATTGCTTCCCACCCGGCCAATGTACATAAATGGCCAGGTGGGAGCTTCACTTTCTGAGTAGACGTACCCATACATCACTCAAAACAGATGCTCCCACGAGGTCACGCAGTGGTGCGATCCTGTGATGGCTGTGATTGGCCCTACCGATCATGTCATGGCTATGGCCAATCACAGCCTTCAAAGTGTAAACAGAGACACATGTGTGTCTCAGTGTGAACTCAGTGCAGGGGTGGGAGCGGGGGATGCTGCAGCCTCTATGATAGCTCTGTGTGTAAAGGGTGATTTTACACAGAGAGCTGTCACAAATCACAAAGACTGCAGCCATCCACACAGTACATAAAGCACCACTGTCCCTTGAACATCTGTCTAAGCCCCCTATCTACCAAGAGGAAATGGTGCCCCTATAGTGCCCTATTACTCTGCTAATGGTGGTGGTTTAGAACATGGTGGCCCCGGCTCATTTGGGCAAGACCCACAGCAGTGGGGTTTTCAAAGGCCCGGTCAGGGCACCAAATGAGCCGTAGACCATAGAGAGGAAATAGAGGAGGGAGATGGGTACGAATTAAAAAGAAAAAGGCTATAATTGGGGCAGGCATTTTTAATCTAAGCACAGTAACTCTGAGTGAATCCAAGAAACTAGTGCTGGATAAGGGTCTCAAGTTTGCACCCCTACATAAGCTCAATAAATTTGAGACTTATATAGATATACACAAATTCATATGCAAACATTAAGCGTTATATGCGTTCTAATCCCATTCAAGACACTATGAAGGTGTTCACTGATTATCAACGCTCAGGGCTTGCAAACGCTTCTTTGTTTAACCTGCCTGGGGCAATAGCTCCTTCTATCAAGGTTTTTAAAGACATCTTACTTAGGGATCTTGATAAGATGCCCATTAAAAACGCAAGGACAAATCAGGACTTAAAGGCAGGTTTGGACTCTTTGTGTGACAACAAGGAACTGGTCATCAGACCTGCAGACAAGGGGGGGATCTAAATACTTAATAGGAGTAATTATATGCCAGAAATGTTTAGGATTTTGGGTGACCGTGATACGTACGCCCCACTCATTTCTGACCCTAAGATCACCTATCAGAAAAAAATTGGATGATATCATACAAAGAGGGTTTGCACAAGGAATTATTAATAAGAAAGAGAAATTGTATCTCATTCCCAAAGCACCTCGCACCCCTATCATATACTACCTACCAAAAATTCATAAACACCTTACTTCCCCCCCCGGGACCTCCAATTGTGAGTGGTATTGATTCTATCACATCCCGGGTGGGCAGGTATATAGACTTTTTTCTTCAGCCCTTGACTGCTAAGATGCCTTCCCATATCAAAGATTCAAGTCACGTGATTAATCGTTTGACCAGTCACACTCCCACTGCTAATATGTGGATGGTTACGGCTGACATAACATTACTCTATACGATAATACCTCATGACTTGGGTGTCTTTGCCGTGGAGTATTACCTTAGACGTGATTCTGGTCTTTTGGATGAACAGATTCATTTTATTATGGAACTGTTAGAATATGCGGCATCACATAACTATTTTTGGTTTGAAAAGCAATTTGATTGCCAAGATCGAGGTGTTGCCATGGGGGCTAAATATGCCCCCAGTTCAGCTAACCTTTTTATGGCTATGTAGGAGGAGGATGTCGTCTATGTTTTCAGGAGACTCCAGCTTAGGCTGTGGGTTAGGTACATCGACGATATCCTCCTCCTGTGGGATAAGACCCCAGATGAACTTGAACTCTTTATGGAACATCTCAATGATAACACCAGGGCATTCATTTAAATTTTGAGGCGAGTCAATCCAGTATTAACTTTTTGGACCTCAATATATCCATATCTCATGATCTATTTACCACTTCAACTTTTCTTAAAAGTACGGATTGAAATTCATATATACTGGTAGACAGTTGTCATCATGAGCCATGTCTCCGGTCTGTTCCAAAGAGTCAATATTTGCGCATCAAGCATAACTGCACTGATGTTGACTAATTTTTGAAACAGGCCAATGTCCTAACGAAGAGATTCGTAGAGAAGGGGTGCATCAATGACTTTCTGAAAAACACTTTGGATGAGATTAAAACCATGAACAGAGGAGATTTATTGACAGAGAGACTACCTCGTGAGATGTGGGTTTCCCTGGTCCCTTTTGTCACAACATATTCGGTGCAGCATAAAAGTATCAAAAACTTGATTAGAAGGCACTGGCATATTTTGGGCAACAACCCACTGTTGCGTTCAGTCCTACCAGATAGGCCGCAAGTTTTTCCTAGGGGTGCCTCTTCACTAAAAGGTAGGTTGGCTCCAAATGTTTTGGATCCTCCTGCCATCAAGAGAGGTTTTTTTGAAAACCTCACTGGCTTTTACCAGTGTAGACGATGTCAGGTGTTCTCCTTAAATGGATGCACACAAAGACGTACCCAAAAGTTTATTTCATTCAGTACACAGAAAGCGCATGAGATAGAACCTTTTATCACAAGCTCTACAGAGGGGGTCGTGTATCTGCTCCAGTGCCCTTGCGGCCTTCAATATGTGGGCAGAACCAAGCGACCCCTCTCCATCAGACTGAATGAACATATCACCAACATAAAAAATGCCTTCCTAAAGCATTTGGTCTCTAAACACTATCTTTTCGTATACAATAAACATCCCTCTAAGACCATTTTTATGGGGATTTATAAATACCACCCCCCACTGGAGAGGCAGCTCCTTGGTTAGGAGTATTTCCAAATTGGAAATGTCTTGGGTCCACAGAATTAAATGTTATACCCCATTCGGTTTAAATGTGGACGTAAACGCCTGACTAACTGCTATTTTTTTTTTTAATTCTTTATTTATATTTTACAAATACAAAACTTAAACCATACATTGACATACAGTTTGAAAAAGTGCTTCTCTAACATCCCTCTTAAACTAAGATCCCACCACCATCCTGCAGTTATTCTATTGTGCAAACAGAAAACCTGATTTCCTCAAATAATTCCCTATCTATAAACCCTGAATGCTTTAACCAATAATCTCCTCGACATAACTCCACATGTTTTTAAACCTCCGCCACCCTGCCCATTTATCTTTTCATTCAACCACCTCATCTGGGTCTATTCCTGTGCAATCCAAACTCTCTATGTTATAGATTTCGTTAACACAAAAAAGCCATTCTCGAGTTTTAGAAATCTCTGATTCCTGCCATTTTTTCGGTATCTGACTCTTAGCGGCGTTCAGCAATATAGGGACAATAGATGTTTGATATTGCTTAATTGGCTCGTCTGTCCCATGGAATAAACATGTCCATGGATCTTCCGATATAGTTTTATTAGTAATTACCTTTATTAGCTGAATAATTTTCTTCCAATATGCTTTAATGATGGAGCACTCCCACCATATATGAGCCATCGTACCAATATTTTTACACCCTCTCCAACATTCCACAGATTTTTCCGGTTGGAATTTGCCAACTTTGTCTGGTGTCACATACCACCTTGCTAAGCACTTAAAATTTGTTTCAGACATCTTGGTATCAACTGAAGAACCGTGTGTCATTTTCAAAATTTTTTCTAAAGTATATTTACGACATTGTATACCTAATTCCTTTTCACATTTCTTGCTATAGGGAGGCACATCCAGTTCCTCTTTAGACATTAGAATTTTATAAAGTCGGGAGATATTATTTCTTGATTTTTCTCTCTTGCAAAGCTGCTCAAGTGGCCTATAGCCATCTTCACATCTAATCGGCCGGTGGGTGATTGTATATTATTCTTAACCATGTAATTAATCTTGGTCCGACTCCCATATATTAAAATGTTTTTATCATGAGTCCCCAGTCTACCCTGTCGAAATCTTTTTCGGCATCCATCGACAGGAATAGAGCTGGGGACCCACCGGATTTAAGAAGGAGCAATAATCGCACTCCATTGTCCCTGCCTTCTCTTCCAGGTATAAAACCTACCTGGTCTGGGTGCACCAGGGTAGTCATTTTATCCTTCGACCTGCCTGCCAAGACCTTGGCATAAAGTTTGGTGTTGGCATTTAGTAGGGCGATGGGTCCATAACTAGAGCACAACATGTTATTTTTGCCCTCTTTTAATATCAGGGTAATGGTTGCAGATAAAGCATCTCCCCCCATTTCACAGTTGGTACCCAGGTCATTCCAGTATTGGTAGAGCTTCGGAACCAAGATTTTTTAATATTTTTTTATATTTTTTAAAATAATAAGTAGTAAATCTGTCTGGGCCTGGTCTTTTTCCCACGGGAGAGTCCTTTATTGCAGCATAGATTTCATCTTCTGTTATAGGTCTATCAAAGTCATTTCTGTCTCCCTCAGTCAGACCTACCACTCCTGCTCCGTTCAAGAATTCTTCCACCTTCCTGTCCTCTCTTTGTTCCGGATGTCCCTTTTGACCTACAGTGTACAGGGCTTCAAAGTACTTCCTAAACTCTTCTGCTATCTCTTTAGTTGTAAAAACTGCCTCACCATTTTTATTTTGAATTTCCTCAATAAAATTCAGATCTCTTTTCTTTTTCAGTAACCTTGCTAGATGTTTACTTGACTTATTTCCCCAAAGATGTCTATCTCTTATTATTTTATTTAGGGACCTCCTAGAGTCCTGCTCCATGCTGTCTCTTAACTCCTCCCTTTTAATAGCCAGTTGGTGAAAGCATTCCTGATGATGTCCCTTGTATTTTTTGTGTTCTTGTTCTAATAAATGTATTTCCTCAATAAGTTTTTCCCTTCTTTTTATTTTCTCTTTTTTTTTCCCGGGCCCAGATGGATATGAGGAGCCCCCTAATATAAGCTTTGTGAGCTTCCCAAAGTGTGGAAATGGGTATTTCCCCTGTATCATTAACCTTGAAAAGGAATTCAATTTCTTTCTGCACTGTTTCTGCCGCTTTATCATCTTTTAATAGATTTTCGTTTATCTTCCATGAGAATGTTGTCTTTGGGTCCCCGGTATTCTAATCCTCACTGAGATCGGAGAGTGGTCAGATAACGTGGTTATTTCTATTCTAGTTTCCTCCACAAGGTCCAGTAGGCTATAGTTAGTCATGATATAGTCTAGTCTTGAGTACGTCCCGTGCACAGGGGAGAAGAAGGTATAGTCATTTGCTTTTGCGTGCTGCACTCTCCACACATCCATAATATAGCATTGGTGCAGCTTACGCCCGATCATTTTTAATTGAGCCTTATTTGTCCCCTGTGCCCGGGACGTACTATCCAAGGAAGGATTAAAGGGGTTGTAAAGGTAAAAATTTTTTCACCTTAATGCATTCTATGCATTAAGGTGAAAAAACTTTTGACAGTACCGCCGCCCCCAGGCCCCCCGTTTTACTTACCTGACGCCTCGAATCTTCGCTGCGCGTCCTCGTCATCTTCATTGCAGCTCAGCCTGGTCGCTGATTGGCTGCAGTGGATGGATTGAAAGCAGCGCAGCCATTGGCTCGCGCTGCTGTCAATCACATCCGATGACGCGGCGCGCCGGGGGGCGGGGCCGAGTGATACAGCGAGCGGCTATAGCCGCCGGCTGTATCACGGGAGCGCGCCCGCAAGCACTCACCACCATGCGAGCCCTCGCATTAAGGTGGTAAATGCTTGCGGGGAGGAGCTGAAACAGCCACCGAGGGACCCCAGAAGACCAGGTTCGGGGCCACTCTGTGCAGAACGAGCTGCACAGTGAAGGTAAGTATAACATGTTTGTTATTTAAAAAAAAAAAATAACTTTACAACCCCTTTAAGACAAAAATTGAAGACCCTCGCCAGGACAACCTCCCCCGTCTTGAACGCCATCAACTTAACTAGTACCTGGTTAAAGAATCCGATTGGGTTTTTATTTGGACAGTAAACATTTGCTAGATTGAAGATTTTATTACCCAGCTTACCCTTAAGAAAGAGATAGCGGCCCTCAGGGTCCATCAATCTGTTGGTCAAAGAGAACTTAGACGATCTAGAAAACCCTATTGCTACCCCCTTGGCTCTCCTTATGGGTGTATCACTATAGAACCAAGTCGGCAATGCAGGAGAATATAGTTTAATATTTGTATCCAGAGCTAGATGGGTCTCCTGAAGGAATACCACATCTGCTAGGTAATGTTGAAGTTCTTTTAGTACTTTATGTCTCTTAACTGGAGAGTTCAGGCCCTTAACATTATATGATAAAAAATTTAAATCTGTCATTTATTTTGGTCTAATAAGGGATTTTGTATAGCTATCATAATCAGTCTTCTAAAGGAATTTTGTACCCATCCCTGCAGGATAGAGCTCCATCCCCACCCTCCCACCCCAACTCCCCCCAGCCCCCCTCCCTCAATCCCCGGCCGTGTTCCGACCCTAAGCCAACAGATGCGAATCGAAGCTGATCCCATCCTACGCACTTCTTCACTCAGGGTAGGACTCCGATCATGGCCACTGAGCGGGGGGGAGGGGTGAAAGCGGTCGGACCAAACCAAGCTGCACTTTTCCCCGAGACCCCCCACAACATCGCTTTTTATCTATAATAATTTAGCATCCCCCCTCCACTCAGATTCAAGATGTTTATAATTTAGATCCAATAAAACCTTTACAAATAAGCTCAAAAAGCAAAAAAAAAGTCCTCTCTAGGAACATAGGATCCTGTAACTCTTATCTAGGAATGTCTGGTACAGGAATGCCCAAATTTTCACAAAAGTCTTGGAGATCTTCCAAGAAACTCAGCCTAATCTATCTTCCTTCTTTCAGTACTATTAGGGATGTAGGAAACCCCCAAATGTACTTTATGTTGGCCTTTCTCAGTTGTTCAAGTAGTGGTCTGCCTTCTCCTCGCCAGGGTTCCTGCTGATAGGTCGGATAATATTTGTAATTCCGTGCTCTCAAAACGAACTGGATGGGCTCCCCGAAGTCTATTCCAAATCTTATCTTTTTCTTCATATGAGTGGAATTTAATAATTACATCTCTGGGTGTATCCTGTCTCAGATTTGGAGGTTTTCTAATCCTGTGTACCCTGTCTATCTTTAGGGCCTCATCTTCCCATCTGCCCAGGATTGGATTAAAGATTTTTTTCATTTTAATCACCAGGTCTTCACTCTGTTGTTCTGGTAGGGATCTAATCCGCAAATTTTGACGGCGACTTTGATTTTCTTGTTCTTCCAATCTATATGACAAATTTCGGTAGTCGCTCTGCATTTTCCTCATTTGCGTTTTTAATTCTAGTATTTCTTTAGCCTGTTTTCCTGATACTTCCTCTGCCACCTCTACTCTCCATTGCAAATGGCCCATGTCAGTCCGTACATTCAATATCTCTGACTTTATAGAGTTTTCTAGCTTGGAGAACATTTCCAGCAATTCCAATTTAGTTGGAATTAATGCAATATTTCTTTGCTCATCCATTTCACTGAGTTCAGGCTCTCTTTCCTGTTCCAACTCCTCCCTGGACCTCTCACCTTGTTCTCCCTTTTGTTTCACCAGATCTTTCTTTTTTTCTTTTCTTCCTGTTTGTTTTTTTTCCGGTCTGGGACTTTTTGAACTCACGTCCTTGAGATATTTCTGAATTGTACTGGAACTTAGACTCTCTCTTGGGGTCTTAGGCTCTGTTGCTCTTTGTGATCGGCCTCTCATATTACCTCCTTTATTTATCCCCTTCTTTTTTATTTTCCTTTAGACTCTTTTCTTTCCCCTTTCTTTTCTCTTTTCTTTCTTTTTTTTTCTTCCTTTTTCCTTCCTTCCCTTTTCTTCTGGCAAGGTAAAGGAAACCCTTCCAAACTTTCTTCTTCCCCCTTCGCTGACCTGCAATGAGGGATCTCTCCCACTCACCCCCAGCCTCGGCACCACTCAGGGAGCTCCCGGAACCTGCAGAAGATCTTGCTGGGAATGTTATTCATTTATATTTTGTCAGGCTCCGCTGTAGAAATGCACTGTGCTTTTCTCTTGATAAGGGGAGAAACAGGAAAGTAAAGTGTCCAACAGATCTTACGAGTTATGTCTAAAAAAGACTAGGCATCAGCTAAAAATATGATATTTCTTCGAGAGCCTGTTAACTCTGTACTATAATCTCTATGTGGTAGTATGTTTATCAATGTTTCGCATAATTAACCATCCCACTAAGTGTTAGATATAAATTGCTGACTCAAGAGGATCGGCAGACAGATGCGCAAAAAAAAACTTGCAGTATACCATAGAGTCAGTAGGCAACGTTATCAAACAAGTCTCTTTAAGTCTCTTTAAGGATACCTTGGTAGCGCTTAACACTGCAGTTCCTTGTCGTATATCCGTACCTCCCGATATAATCTGTTTACTGTGGGACACCCGCTACACAGCTGGTAGTTACATAGTGCCAGAGACGTCCTGGTCCGCTGGTTTCACTAGCTGTCGGTGTGTGTAGCATCCATTCATCTTGTCCCCTTTCAAACAGGGTTGGCTCCGGGTCACTTGTTAGGAGGTGAGAAGGGCTACGGGGGAGTCATGTAGAAGAGAATGCCATGCATCAGGCTGTACAGCAGCGAGCCTCGTCCGACCCGCCGGGATGATACAAAGCTTTGCTGCTCCTCAGATAGTACTAAGCGTACCTGCGTCTTCAATCCCGTGCTCCACTCCCATCTGCTCCCGCCCGACCCAGACGAGATCCAGCTGCCTCCAGCCAATGTAAGGGGGGATGTCTCCGCGCTCCCTTTGTCGGTATCACAGTGGGCTCTCACCCCGCTCTGTCTCAGAGCCGTTCGATCCATCCAGCCCGCCTCCGCTCCCTCACACCAGCGCCGCCATCAGGCCCCTCCCCCCGTTTTGACGTGTCACGTCAGCATGAGCACCTCCTCACAAACCTGTGACTAACTGATATTGTCATTATTGATCACTTTTTACTAATGTGGATGCTGTGATCTCGATGTGGGTCAGTGGTGAGACATCCCCAGCTTGATCATTTTTGATTGTCAGGTTTGGGCCGAAAGGTTTTCTTCACCATTTTTTTCACCATTTCATTGCCAATATGGCCCTTTAATTAAACATCATGTCCGGGATTCACTGGTTTCTTTGGCCAATTTGGGGTGACAGATTTGTAAAATTCTCATATTTGAAAATACATATGTTTTCTGTACAGTGGGGCAAAAAAGTGTGTAATAATTTTTTTTCATTTTTTTGGTATTTTTCATTCAACTTTTTGAATATATATACCAATTTTCTAGGATTTGATGAGGTTGGCTGCGATATCACTTCTGGTGTGTCTTTATCCCAAACAATACCTTAACCAGCTACGTCCTTGTTAGCCTTGAGGCCATACCCTGCGCTCACTGGGTATAGTTTTTTTTCCGTGTGATATTTTGCGGGGATTGACGGCTAAGTTAACAAATATTATGGGCTTTTTGGGTGCTGATTTAGACTTAATAATCCTAACTGCTAATTTTAGATCTCAGATCTATTTTTGTGTATTTAAATATCTCATCCTCTTTTTAATTTGCCCTATTTTTAATTAGGTTTTAACCTTTTTGCCAGCTTCTAGCATGGCAGACTTGGCTTTTACCAGTCCTCTGTGCAGAATGCTTGATGTTCCCAGTCCTGACTCACATCAAGGCTTGGTTTTGTCTGGCTCTATATATAACGTGATGCGTCAGTGCATCGCCCTTGCCCCAGACAACGTCATTATATGACAAAATGTGCATAAAAAAGAAAAGGGGAGGAGCTGACATCATCGCGTGTATCTGATGGGCATTCGCATAGCCGGCTATTTTGCTGTTTTTAACATTCATTGCTGTAAGTTTAATTTTACATTTTTATTAAATGGTACTTTATCAGAATTATGCTTTGGTGAGTTCCTTTTTCATTCTGGGTAACATTTGACCACTCCTTATGGGACCTGCCTGATCGGGGTATCCTGGCTGTCTGCTGACTATATCCTTTACATCATACCGACCATTTGGAGGTACCGTATTCAAATCACCCCTGAATAAAGGCCCGGCTGGGTAATTGGCCGCAAGCTCATCTAGCTTGCCTTATGGTGTTAGCACATTATTTGCGGTGGAGGAATTTGTCACTGATTATTCATCTATTTATGCTCACCCGTGTTCACAGACTTTGTTTTACAATACCTTTATTGTGGATGTGTATATCCTACCATCACACATGTTATACAATTTTGGACTTTATCAATGTCAATTTTGGATTTTATTTACTTATTGATTCATTTTTTTTGTTATGCCTTTTCGCATAACCAATCATCATTAACTGGTTCATATTCAGTTTTTCACGTTTACATTTGTGTTTTTTATGCGTTTTAGTGCTGCTCCAATTTTTTCTTATCTGTCTAAGTGTCCCCAGTGCACAAAACATCTGTCAGTGTCCAATCGACATCTGCACCAGTGCACAAAACATCTGTCACCGTGTACATGTCCCATCAATATGTGTACCAGTGCACAAAATATCTGTGACAATGTACATGTCCCATCAACATCTGTACCAGTGCACAAAAATATCTGAAATAGTGTTCAATTGCAACATCAACATCTGTCAGTATCTGCTGGTGGACGATCAACATCTGTCATAGTGTACACATGCACAAAAACATCTGTCAGTGTACCAGGGTCCCACCAATAAATAAATAACACTTTTAAAGTGCCCCCGTCCCCCTTGCTTGCATGGAAAGGGGAACGCACACTTTGGTCCCATACGCATATGTAAACGGCTATCACACCACACATGTGAGGTATCGCCGCAAACATCAGAGTGAGAGCAATAATTCTAGCACCAGACCTCCTGTGTAACTCAAAACTGGTAACCAATAAAGGCTTATAAATCATCGCCTGTGGATATTTTCAAATACCAAAGTTTGGCGCCACTTCATAAGCGTGCACAGTTTTAAAGTGTGACATGTTTGGTACCTATTTACCTGGTGAAACACCACATTTTATATATTACAAACACTTGGGTAATATATTGTCTTTGTGTGCATTGAAATTCATTCCAAAACAAGATTTTCGCTAAAAATGTGCTAAAATCATTATTAGCAGTAGGGATGAGCTTCGAGTACAAGTCGAATATGAGTTTGACTCGAACATTGGCTATTCGATCATTTGACGAAGATCAAACATTACAGGCCATTCGCGCCAAATTTGAGCGGTGCGTCACAGCCCATAATGCACTGCGTCATTGCAGTGCATTGCTGGCTGATGATTGGCCAAGCATGCACTATGACCTGCATGCTTTGGCCAATCACAGCGCCTGCAGTGAAGAGAGCCATAATTTGCCAAAGACAGGGTGCCTTTGGTCAATTATGGCTCACGGGATTAAGTAAACGCCGCACACTATATAATGCCACCTGCACGTTGGCCTTCTGTAGTGTGTTCCGGTGTTGAAAGAGAGAGATAGAGAGAGAGAGTGTCATTTAATTTAATTTAGATAGATTGAGCAGGCAGGCAATTCAGTTAGATGGATTGAGCAGGCAGTTGATTCAGTTAGCTCCAGTATATTTAGTATATATATATATACATTCCAGGCTTTGTGTATGTATATATATATATATATATATATATATATATATATATATATATATATATATATATATATATATATATATATATATATATACACTGTATACAGTTTCGCTAGATCTCACTGCAGAGCATTCCTGTTGTTCTCTTCCTAATATACTACAGGCAGGCAGTTGATTCAGTTAGCTGCAGTATATTTAGTACTGTATCCTGTGCAGCTAGATCTCACTGCAGACCATTCCTGTTGTTCTCTTCCTAATATACTACAGGCAGGCAGTTGATTCAGTTAGCTTCAGTATATTCAGTATATATACACACACATCCCAGCTTTGTGCAACTACATCTCACTGCAGGCCATTCCTGGTGTATCTATTCAAATAAATTACAAATACATCAAATACAGTATGTCTGGAAGGCCAACAAGGAGATGCAGATGCTCACAGGCCACTAAAAGAGGGCAAGCAGGCTCTGTGTCTACAGCCAACAGCGCTGGTCATGGACACCATGCATCCTCAGCATGTGGCCGTGGGGCATGCTTGTCCTTTTTTTTTTCGGCAGCTGGCTCTGTTGAGCCACAACATGCAGAAGAGTTGGTATGAGTGGATGATCAAGCCGTCCTCATCCTCCTCATCCTCTGTCACCTAGGCTCAGAGTACTTTGGCTGCCAATGCAGCTGTCAAAGCGGCCTATTCCATTGTCTCCAGGTCATCGGTTACTCCTTCCCTAGCCCCACCATCATGCATGGAGGAGTCCCCCGAACTGTTCGATCACAGTGTTGGGTACATGCTGCAGGAGGATGCGCAGTGTTTTGAAGGCTCTGATGATGGTACCTAGCTTGTAAAAGGCAGTAACATGAGCCCAGAGAGAGGGGGTGCCAAAGAAGGACAACAAACTATCAGTCGTGTTACCCCAGCTGCAGCATACTGCCAGGTTTGCTCCAGGGACGAGGAGGGAGGGGATGATGAGGTCACTGACTCTAAGTAGTTTCCTGATAGGAGAGAGAAGGAGGAGGAGGGGGAGGCACATTTCCAAAGAGGCAGGATGCCCTCCAGGGGCCAGCGTAAGGGCAGCCAACTGACTGCATCACATCGCAGAGCTCCGCATGTACAGGGCACTGCTGACTCTGCACGTTTTTCCAAAAGTTCTTTGGAGTGGGCCTTTTTTGAGATGTGTGCAGCAGATCGTACCATTGCTGTTTGCAACATATGTCTGAAACGTAACAAGCGTGGCCAAAACAGCAGCCGCTCGGGCACCACATGCTTGACTAGACATATGTCGAACTCCCATGCAGTCCATTGGCAAGCGTACTTAAAAGACCCACACCAAAGAACAAGGCAGACCTCTCCTTGCTTCAACCCCACTAAACCTTCAGTTCTCTGAGAAACCTGCACTGAGAGGAATGAAGGTGTAGAATTAGGCGTGCCAAGTACTTGTGGGAAATCTGCTATCGCTACACCAACGTCCAATTGTAGCAGTCAAATTTCCCTACCCCAGTTTCTAAACGAAAGAAAGAAGTTGCATAAGAAATTCGGTCCTAGACATCCACATGCCCAATGGCTGAATGCTAGCTTGGCTAAATTGCTAGCACTCCAACTGCTGCCTTTTCAGCTGGTAGTCTCTTCCCCCTTTTGTGAATTTGTGGAATGTGCGATACCTCAGTGTCAGGTTTCCAAACGCCACTTTTTTTCATGGAAGGCGATTCCGGCTTTCTACCGGCATGTGGAAGGCAATGTCCATGCCTCGCTGGACAGGGCGGCGAGTGGTAAGGTGCATATTACCGCTGACTCATGGTCCAGCAGGCATGGACAGGGACGTTACCTATCTTTCACGCCACACTGGGTGACTCTGCTGGCAGCTGGGAAGGATGCAGGACAGGGTGCAGTATTGTTGGAGCTTGTTCCGCCACCACACCTCCAAAATGCTACTAGTGGTGATTCTGAAACACCTCTCTCCTCCACCCCCTCCTCTTCTTCTTCCTCCATGGCGTCTTCCTCTATAGATTTGTCCTCGGAACCAGCGGTGCTCCGTAGGAGTTCAAGGGGCTACGCAAGCACTCAGGCAAAAAAGATGCCATGCGGTGTGCTTAGGGGACAACAGCCACACTGGGGTAGACATTCTGTCAGCTCTAAAGGGGCAGGCTCAGAGGTGGTTAACACTACACCAGCTTCAGCCAGGAATGGTGGTTTGCGACAATGGCATCTACCTCCTCTCCGACAGGGTCACTTCACCCATGTGCCCTGTTTGGCTCACATCCTTAATTTGGTTCTTGTGCAGGTACCCGGGCTTACAGGATCTCCTGAGGCAGGCCAGGAAAGTCTGTGTGAATTTCTGCCGGTCATATAATGCCAGTGCTCAGCTGGATGACCTCCAAAAGGAATTTAACCTGCCCAAGAACTGGCTAATCTGTGACATGCCCATGGAACTCAACGTTGGCCATGCTGCAGTGGCTGCACATGCAGCGGAGGGCCATCAATGAGTACCTGTGCAACTATGGCACCAGGACAGGGTCAGGGGAGCTTGGCTTTTTTTCGCCATGCCATTGGCTCATGATCAAGGATGCATGCACTGTCCTGTCACCATTTGAGGAGGCCACGAGGATGGTGAGCAGTGAAAGTGCATGCATCAGTGATACTGTCCCTCTTGTCTACCTGTTGGAGCACACGGACAGGGCACTTGTGGCAGAACAGAGGGAGGAAGAGGAGGGCTTTCTTACCTCTCAAGGCCCCCTTTATCCAGAAAGTGTTCCTGCGGGCCCACCCTTCACACAGGAAGAGGAGGAGGAGGATTATGTCAGCATGGAGGTGGAGCCTAGCACTCAGCAACAGCAGCAGTCTTCAAGGGATCATTTACAGTCCCCAGAAACCCATGGACTTGACGTGGCTGGGAGGAGATGGCTGCAGATCATGTCGTCCTTAGTGACCCAGAGCAGTCCAGACCGAATGCCTCAGCAAACCTAGGCTGCATGGCCACCCTGATCCTGCAAAGTCTGCGAAAGGACCCTTGGATTCGTGGTATCAAGGAGAAGGATCATTACTGGCTGGCAACCCTCCTTGATCCACGTTACAATGGTAAGGTTGCCGAACTTATCCAGCCATCTCAGAGGGAGCAGAGGATGAAACATCTTCGGGAGGTCTTGCAGAAAGGTTTGTGCAATGCGTTTCCAGAGCCTGGGAGGTTACAAATTCCTGGTCCTGGACAACATGTTGCTGAGGCTTCGGTCAGTCAAAGAAGGAGTGGTGGAGAAGGTGGCCTTCTGACAGATGTGTTCAGACAATTTTTTAGTCTGCAGCCCCAAGGTCTGATCGATTCCAGCAACCATCACCAGCAACTGATTTACATGGTGCAGGAATACCTAGGGGCAAGATCAGACTTGGAGACCTTTCCAACCGAAAATCCTCTGGGTTACTGGGTCTTGAGCATGGATCACTGGCCAGAGCTTGCACAGTATGCAATTGAGCTACTGGCCTGTCCTGCATCCAGCGTTCTTTTGGAACGCACATTCAGTACTGCTGTCGGCTTTGTAACCGATCACAGAGTGCGCCTGTCCACCGACTCGGTTGATCGGCTCACCTTCATAAAAATGATTCAGTCTTGGATCACCAGCTACCAAGCACCTGATGCTGATGTAACCGAATATTTTTTTTTTTAATGTGAGATCCCTTCAAGACTACCTATGCTGATGCTGAGTGACTATCCTGTTATGCTGGGTGACTATCCTATTCCTCCACATTGCTCATGTTGATAGCTTGTAAAAACATTTTTGGTTCTGGGCACCACCACCAGTGGCTAAGGCCCAATTTGTCTGCCCCTGTTTAACTGGGCATGTAATTACAATTTTTGCTGTAATAGTTTGCAGCAGGGCTTGTTCCTGTGCTCAACTAGAGTATCTGTGAGGGGTTGCAGTGTTGTGGCACCAGCACCAGTTCCTAAGGCCCAATTTTTCTGCCCCTGTTCAACAGGGGCATGTAATTACAATTTTTGATCTAATATTTCACAGCAGGGCCCATTCCTGTGCCCACCAAGAGTAACTGTGAGGGCTTACAGTGTTGTGGCAACACCACCACACCACTGCCAAAGGCCCAATTTTTCTTCCCCTATTTAACAAGGGTGTGTAATTACAATTTTTGATGTAATATTTCACAGCAGGGCCCATGCCTGCGCCCACCAAGAGTAACTGAGAGGGCTTACAGTGTCGTGGCAACACCACCACACCACCACCAAAGGCCCAATTTTTCTGCCCCTGTTTAACAGGGGCATGTAATTACAATTCTTGATATAATATTTCACGGCAGGGCCCGTTCCAGCGCCCACCAAGAGTAACTGTGAGAGCTTACAGTGTTCTGGTACCATCAACACCTAAGGCCCAAATTTCTGCAGAGTATATAGGGCAGGCCCCTACTTTCAAACATTCGACTTACAAATGACTCCTACTTACAAATGGAGGGAGACAACAGGAAGTGAGAGGAAATCTACCCCTAGGAAGGGGAATTCTCTCCTGTAAGAGTTAATATGGGAAAAAGGTGTCTCCTCCACTGATGCTTTATCACCAATTCTTGTTTCCCTAAAAAACCCAAATTTTCAAAATCCAACTGTCATTGGGACAGAAAGTGAGGTGAAATCTTCTGAACAGGGGCACAGACAGCAAAACAAATGTTACAGGGGTGATAACCCTCCCCTATGTTTTCCAAAAAGCTTAAAATAGATTTTTTGGCTGAAGCTACACTTACAAAATGTACCTGTTCCAAATTACAAACAGATTCAACTTGAGAACAAACCTACAGCCCCTGTCTTTCTTGGGACCACCTGTATACTGCTTTTCAGAGTATATAGGGCCTGGGGGCCCCACGCCTTTTCTTTTTGTAATTTGGGTGTGGGGTTCCTCTTAATATCCATACAAGACCCAAAGGAAATTGGCTGGGGGGTTACCCATGCCGTTTTTGTCAATAATTTTCTTTCATATTGCCGGGACCCGACATTAAATTACAGCCGCAATCAGTTTTAAATGACTTTTATTCCTTTAGAAATGTCATTTTGTGCAGGGACTGTTCTAAATACGGGAAACACATGCCAATTTACAGGCATACTATAGATGATATTTAAAGGAATATTTCACTTTATTTTTTCACTTTAAGCATCATTAAAATCACTGCTCCCGAAAAAAATCAGCCATTTTTAAAACTTTATTTTGCATTGATACATGTCCCCTGGGGCAGGACCTGAGTCCCCAAACGCTTTTTAGGACAATAACTTGCATATTAGCCTTTAAAATCCGCACTTTTGCGTTCTCACGTTTGAGTCCCATAGCCTTTAACGGTGTTCAAAAGTTCTCGCAAACTTTCTGTCCGTTCACATGTTCTGGATGCGAACCGAATTGGGGGGGGTGTTCAACTCATCCCTAATTAGCAGAAACAAACAAAGCAAATTTTACAAATTTTTTGCTAATTTACTTCTAAATATAAAAGGTTTTCATTTTCAACTTACAGCTTTCAGAATTTGTAAAAGAACCCCCCAAACCATACATTTTTGAAAGCATATGTCCAGTAGAATAAAAAGAAGGTGCTACTGATTTTTAAGGCCCATCAATGTTTGCGCAAATGTTAATCAAACAATATTTTCATTAAAAATATACTAAAATCATTATTAGTGGATTCATACATGGCGACATTTACAAAATTCCTGCTAAATTCCTACTAAATATAAAAATTAAAAGTATACTGAGTTAATAAATAACAAATATTTGTACATTTTAAATTGCATCTTTTTGTGAAATGGTGAAAACTGAAGGTACACAAAGCAGTAAATAAAAACAATTTAATCTAAAAAGCTGGAGTTTACCATTTTTCGCTTACAGCTTTCAGGATTTGTAAAAGGTCTCTCAAACCATAAATTTTATGAAAGCACATGACCTATACAATAAAAAAAAAAAGAAGTTCTACTTATTTTTTTGCGCCCTGCAATAATTGCACAAATTTTCATCAAATCACTAAATACACAAAAATCACTATTAGTGATCACAAAAACAACATAACTTACAAAATTCAAACTTACAACATGGATGTTGTCTTTGGAGCAATGGCTCTGTTCGTACAATTGCTACATCCCAAATGGCATCAATGGGACTGCCGACACAGGGATGCAAGGAACACCTGTGCATCCCTGTACATGTAAACATGACTTAGCAAAGGTGTACGCTGTGTATGCCCTGCGTAAACAAGGCCTCTTTTACACAAGCAGGCTGATCGGATCCGCCTGTCTGTTTTTCAGGCGGACCTGATCGGACCGCCCATTGTTTTCTATGGAGAGGTGGATGTAAATGGACATGTGTCCGTTTACACCTGCCTGCATTTGATCTGATCAGGTCCGCCAAATACAGATGGATGGGGATCCATTCCCCATTCGTCTAGCAGATTGGATTGGATGACAATTGGATGGAAACAGACAGGCAATCCGTTTCCATCTGTTCACCCCATAGAGAACACCGTGCTGTGCCCGTGTTTACTCTGCATCAGTGGAGCGGACAGCGACCTGTCATCAGTGTTTTTAGCAGGGATCAGGGTTAAGATCCTCGCTGAGCAGGTGGATCTGCTTGTCAGAGTCCGCTCCACGTGAAAGGGGCCTTTATGTGGTTTTTTTGTTTTTATTTTTTAACTTTTTATATTTTTAAATATTTTGTAATTTTTTTTTTAGCAGATATATCAGAGGTCCGAACAGACCCCTGATGTCTCTTTTTTGAGACAAATAAAAGGAACGGAAGATAGTCTCTTTCTCTGCAACACATTACATGAATGAATAAGGAGTCTGTATAGAGACTCCAAATTCATCCATAAACTGACACTTAATAAACTTGGTTTACAATGCTCAGTTATCAGTGGACACAAGAGTGATTTGTAGTGATCACTGCCTGTGTCCATTGTGGTAAAAGGAGGGGACTGGTAAACACTTATTTACCAAGCCTCCCCCAGCCCCAACCTCACCCACCAACGACAGCCACTGGTCAGCAGCTACAGGCGATGGAATGGGAAGGAGGGAATGATGTCAAGAACAGAGGGGGCTTGGAGATGGGGAGACCATTGCGGGGGAGGGTGATCAGAGTGATGGGGGGACATAGTGGGATCCCCTCTAAGCCCCTGCAGCCCCTGAAGCTGGTGGGAGTGGCAGAGGAGGGAAGCCGGCTTCTCGAGGGTAGGCGCAGGGGATCGGGTTTGTGGGGGGGGTCAGATCAGTGTGAGAAGAAATCGATGCAAGGGGGAATAAGGGGGATACATAACATAGAAAAGAAGGGGTGGACATTCTTTTTAGAGGAAAAGAAAGGAGCCGCGGGAGGTGGAGAGGCTTTAAACAGGGGCAGCATGAGGGTGTCATATTTGATGTGAATAACTCTAATCAGCAGTTTGTAATCCGCTGATCTGAGCTATAGGATCATTCAGCAAAGTCTGCTGAACAATTCTGCTATAGGTTTATGGTCACTGAATTGACCATGAGCGTATAGCAGAATGAGGAATGAGGTCCATACGGCATACGAACCTGGCAGCAAAAGGGTTAAAGTGAAAGTTTCATTAACTATATTATTGTTATATAGCAGGAGTCTCCAAACTGGGGCCCAGGGGCCAAATGTGGGCCTTTGCTTGCTTTTATCCAGTCCTTGGGGCACTATTTCATCCACCGATACCAACAAAGGGGCATAATTCCCCTCACTGGCATCACTGAAGGGGACACAATTCCTCCCGATGATGGAGTGCAATTGCTCCCAATGACACCAATGATGGCACACAATTCCTCCGAAATGACACCAATGATGGGGTACAATTTTTCCCAATGACACCAATGAAGGAGAGCAATTGCTCCCAATGACACCAAAGATGGAACACAATTCCTCCTAGTGAAACCAGTGATGGGGTACATTTTTTCCTAATAACACTAACAATGGAGCCCAATGACTCCAATTAAAGGACATACCGTATATAGGCCGACCCGAATATAAGCCGAGGCCCCTAATTTTGCCGCAAAAAACTGGGAAAACATATTGACTTGAGTATAAGCCTAGGGTGAGAAATGCTACTGTAAGTACAAAAGAGGGTCAACAATGCCCATCTGCAGCCTCACTGTGCCCATTTGCAGCCTCACTGTACCATCTCCCTGCCTCACTGTGTCCATCTGCAGCCTCATGTACCTGACCTCCAGAACACCGGCGCTGTGACATGCAGTCTAGTCGGCAGCCGTCCAGTGTAACAAAGCCTCGTCCTCATTCATGACGGAAAACTGATTCAGTTTTCCAGCAGTGAGTCAGTGTTCCGCCTATCACGGACGAGGAGAAGGCGGGGCTTTGTTACACTGGACGGCCGCCAACTAGACTGCATGTCACAGCGCTGGGAGATCAGGTGCATGAGGCTGCAGATGGGCACAGTGAGGCAGGGAGAGTCGAGTATAAGTCGTGGGGGCTTTTTCAGCACAAAAAAATGTGCTGAAAAACTTGGCTTATACTCGAGTATATATGGTAATTCTTCCCAATGACACCAACAATGTCATTCCACTGTCATCAGGACATTTTCTACTCCCAATGGCCACAATACAGCACCCCTGAAGTCTCAAGGACAGTACACTGGCCCTTTGTTCAGAAAGTTTGGAGATCCCTGTTATAGAGGATGGAATTAAGAGCTCAAGTTACAAAGTTACAATGTTGCAGTTTGATCATTTATGGAGAGGAGACCTGGGAAATGCTTCCTCCTGCCTGAGGCAGACTGATGACAGCATCTTAACCTAAGCAAAGTCACTGACTGGGGCTCACAGATGGCTTGTTTATGATAAATGTGGATCTTTAGGGGAAACAAATATTCTGTTGCTGTACTGATTCATGTAGAATTGTAGGGCTATGGGAGGTCAACTTTAAATATAATGTGTATATAGTAGTAGCAAACTAGAGCTGGACAGGGCTGACACCATTTCTTGTCATTTCTGTTCAAAACCTCCTGTGGGTGTCAACTTACAACAATTATGAGCTGAGTGCATTTCTGGAAGGATCAAAAGGTATACTTCGGTACTTGCAGGGTCTTTAAAATGATAAAACATGGGGAAACACATTGCAGAGATATTCTTCATATATCTTATTCGCTGAGATACACTTTACCCACTGTGAAACCCTCTGCCCAGTCCAACAATAACTTACTAACAAATACAAACTCTACCGGAAATGCTGGACATCTCTCCTTCTGGACATTGGGCACACTCATTGCAGCATTTATGAATTGAAGATCCAAACTTTTTTCTGCTGCCAGGTAAACAGGGATCTGAACATCGAGATACCGGAACCTGAAATCAGATATTATTATTATTATTATTATTATAATTATTATTATTTTTAAAGGTCCACCATATCTCACAAGGCTATAGACACTAGGCGCTACAAATACAATGAGGTTCATGTTTGCCTCTACCATGAGTTCACTGTGATTTCTTCAGGTCTGAGATCCATTCAGGGGTCAGTTTTTTCAGGATTTTCATTCATTTGGGGTGTTTATTGATTTATATTGGATGCTGTTAGGGCCTCTATTTTAGGTTAAACTACTTTTTTGCAAGACTTTTCTTTAAAATTAGATGGCTTTGGTTGGGGGGTGTTTTAGGGTTTTCCCATTTTTTTCTTATTTTTGTATTTTATGTTGGTAGGGTTTTAGTTTTAGGGTTCTCAAAGCATAACATCCACTTGTTTCTGACCTGATCTATTTTTGGCCTGATCTTTTCTTGGGGCTGATTTTTTTTCACAGCAGATGGCTGCATTGTTTAATTTAAAGAAAAAATGCCCATGGGAATTTTGTTAAAGTTGCCCAAGAAAAAAAGTAATATCTCATTACATAAAATTTTTATGTCATATTCAAGTTAAAAATAGACAATATGCACAGTACATACAGTATATCATGGTATAAAAATGAGAAAAAACACATATCAACGTTGATGTATATTTCCACATATAAGCAAAATTACACATAAAGACAGATAGGTAAATGTTGAAATATATCTCAACACGTTTCGTGAAACAATGTTCACTTCATCAGGAGACAATAACATCCAATGTATACACCAACATAGAAGTCTAAAGAGTAACAGAAACCAGAAGAATGTTCAAAATCGGCCAATGACATAGAGGGGCACCAAAGGACATGCTCAGTCTGGGAGCTGAAGGTAAGTTGGACAATTCAGCAGGGGCACACAGGGGGATCCAATAAGACAGGACAAAAATTTATATAAGGATGTATAAGGACCTGTGGTACAAGTAACAAATGAAAAACGGCAACCACGTGGTGTGTGTCAGCAGCCCAAAGAAAGTCAAATTGTCCTGCTTATGAAACGGGGTTACCCCTCTCACATATTATATTTGCTATAAAAATTGAACCATTGCCATCAGTTATCAGGGTTATTAGACATAAAAATGGGGGAAAGGGAACATAAACATGCGCTTGTTTGCTGATGATGGGATCTCCATGCTATCTAGATGTGACCTTCACAACTGTCCAACATACTGTATGCTCTGTGCTTTTTGTGACATTTCCTATTATAAATTGAATGAAACTAAATCACATATCCCAGGTCTAAACATTTCCCTACAACAGAAAGAATCTCTCTGAACCCACTACCCATATTACTGGGAAATGGTAGGCATGAAATATTTAGGGATATTCAGTAGCGGCTAGTGCTGGAGGATTTTGGGGGGTGCAGGTGGGCTCTCCCAGGTCCGCACTCACCCTACGTTGGATCCTTCCAGCTGTCACGGCTCCCCTTGTGCCGGGCGGGTGGGGCATCAGGGAGGAGAAAATATTTCAAGAAGTGGTTTGACATCCATATTGATATTTTGCTCAGCAAATTTGTGATACATGAAGATATTGAGGGGTGAGTTAAGGAGTCAAGATATAGATCTGGTTGTTGTCACCATAGAGGTGGTATTGGAAGCCATGGGAGGTTAGTAACTAGCCCAGGTAAGATGAATAGAAAGAGAATAAGAAGGGCCCAAGGACAGAGCCTTAGGATACCCCAACAGAAAAAGGAAGCGAAGAGGAGTGGGGGAGATGGTGAGAGTTGGTGGAGTTGGTGAGCGTTGGTAGAGATGGTAGATAATGGTGAGAGATGGAAAAAGCAATCACGGAGGCAGAGAGAGTATAGTTTATTGAGGACGAATGGGTGGTCAACTGTGTCAAAGGCAGCAGAAAGGTCCAAAAGTATGAGTATGGAGTGCTGGTCATTGATTTTAGCATTTGGTAGGTCATTGGTGAGTTTTAGTTGAGCAGTTTTAGTGGAATGTTGTGGGTGGAAGCCAGACTGTAGGGGATTGAGAAGGTTGTTGTCAGTGAGGTAGCAACTCAAGGGATTGTGGACAAGGCATTCAAGAAGCTTGGAGGCAAATGGAAGCAGGGAGATGTGTCTTAAGTTATTCATACAGGTGGAGTCCAGTGAGGGTTTTTTAAGTATGGGGGTAACCAGTGCACGTTTGAGTGGAGAGGGAAAGGTTGAAGATGTTGGTTACAGAGTTTAGGGTAGAGTAGAAAGTTGGTTACATTAATTGTGAGGGGACAAGGTCCAGCGGACTGGTGGTGAGGTGGGCCATGGAAAGGAGTTTAGCAACTTCCTCAGTGGTAACAGGGTTAAAGGAGGAAAGTATTGAGTGTGGTGTTGGACCTGGTGTGTTGGCTGGGGGAGAAAGCTGGACGCTAGATATCTCATCACAAATTCTGTTGATTTTGTTTTTGAAATGATTGGCAATTTCCTGGGCAGTAAGCAAGTTGGTGGGTGGAGGGTGGTGAAGTAAGGAATTAAGGGCAGAAAAGGGCAGAAAAGCTTTGGATAAGAGGGTTTTGATGAGTGTTATAGTAAGGTTCCCACAATATCCATACCAGACCCTTAGCAGAGCATGAAACCTGGTTGGCCAGAAAAAGAGAATGATGAGTGTGTGCACCCCTCTGAAACCACACCAGGCCACATGCTCTCAACATGGAGAGAAAACCTTCCCAAGTGGACCCTCTGTTAAAGCACCTCTTCTCTACATCCCTGGATTATCAAAAATGACTAAAAGCTGTGCTACCAATTTGGACAATTTTTCTGCCTTCAGTCTCTGAAAAAGACACACATTTGTTATTTCTATACAAAATCTGCTTAATCTCTGCCCCTGAAATTTCATGCTAGAAAAAATACCTGTACAATTTTTTTTTGTCATCAGTCTTGGAAAAAAAGACAAAAATCTTTAACTTCCAGAAAAAAAAAGAACGCTCTCTTCCTCTGGAATTGCATCCTAGTAAAAGTAACTACATACTGTGGCCGTCATTATACTGTGGCATGTCGGCACATTCCCGTGAGCCGTCATAGCTGTATGTTGGCCCTTTAAGCAGGGATAGCAGGTGCGTGTGCACCACCGGAGGCGGGGAACCGATGCGCGATCGCGGGCATGAGAGCCAGAACAGGGACGTGTGTGTGTAAACACACAAATCCCTGTTCTGTGAGGAGAAGAGAGACAGATTTTGTGTTTCTACTAGTTAGGAACAATGATCTGTCTTCTCCTTAAGTCAGTTCCATCCCCCTACAGTTTCTCGCTGTAACTTTTGCACAAACCAATGAATATACTCTTATTGCAATTTTTATTACCAAAAATATGTAGAAGAATATATATTAGCCAAAATTGACAAAGAAATTTGATTTTTAAAAACATTTTTGGGGATATTTATTATAGCAAAAAGTAAAAAATATTTGTTTTTTAAATTGTTGCTTTTTTTGTTTATAGCGCAAAAAATAAAAACTGCAGAGCTGATCAAATACCATGTTTACAATGTTTGGGTACAGCATCGCATGACCGCGCAATTGTTAGTTAAAGCGACACAGTACCGAATTGCAAAAAATGGGCTGTTCAGGAAGTGGGTAAATCCTTCCGGGGCTGAAGTACTTAATTCCAGATGAAATCTGCCTGCTCTCTGCTGTCTTTATTCTCTGAGCACCCATTATCTCTGGTCAGTTGGTTTACGTACAGCAGCTGGCTGGAATAGGTAATTTTGCAGTGGCACTGCAATAGGTTAAAATCATGATGGATTATCATGTTGGTGGGTCATGGTGGTAGCTGGACAATATAATTGAAATTGGATTTTCACCAGAAAACATTGTTTGTTTGTTTTTTATATTTTTAGTTTTGATTTACTTTGTAAGTTTTTTTGTAAAGAGGGATAGTATATCATCGGCACTAATTGACCCAGGAGCTGGGGTATCTGGGGACATCCTTATTCCAAAGGGAGCTTCCAGATTCTGATAAGTCCTCTTAAAAACACATCTTTTTGGGGCAATGGATGTGGAGATGAGGTACTTATCCCTCCAATGAGATCATTGTCTCCCTTTGGTGCCTTGAAAGGGGGGCATATGTAGTCTGGTACAGTATAGTGCAAAAGGCGGGCTGCATGCTTGTTGCTTCCCCTTTTCCTGGCCACCTAGACTGCATGCCTTGATAAGGTTCTAGGGGTGGGGGGGCATATTGTTTTTTTTATGGCACAATACATATTTTAGGTAAACAAAGTATACTGCTCCTTTAAGAAAAAACAAGAAAAAAATGGCATGGTGTCCCCATAAATAATTCATAATAGACCCTTATCTCGGCATTCAGCCTGGGTGACCAGGAAACGGAGGGCAGTAAATGTGCAGTTCTCGCTGGCCTTGCCCAGCTCAGCTTCTCTGCAGCTGTTTGATCTTCCTGTAGCTCGATATCCTGCACACAACCGTCTTGAGGTCTCCAACTGCTGGTTCATTAAGTTCTCCGGTTGGCTCTCACCAATGTCTGTATTACTGTGTCTGTTCTGTGTATCTCACAGTTGTCACACCTAATAATATCCCACAACTGTCACACCTAATAATATCCCACAACTGTCACACCTAATAATATCCCACAACTGTCACATCTACTAATGTCACTGTATATAATCTGTCCCCAATTAGCAGAGGTGTTCCTGCTTGGTCAAATTAGATCAGACACCATTTATTCAGGAGACACCTCTAGAAGCTCTGAATGTTCCTATGGGATTTATTTTCAGCAATAACCTGGAAAACACAAAGAGGCAACCAGATAGATACCTTTAGTTTATTTTTATATATCTTCAATACTTTTCATGGGGTGCTGAGGACATGTTATAAGGACATCCTGAACTTCTCGATTCCACCATTGCATGTTTAATTATTATTCTCCCCCCCCCCCCGGTTCGGTTTTGCATCAGAACATCCGAACAGGCGAAAAATGTGGGAGAACACACAAACACCGTTAAAGTCTATGGGACACGAACATGAAAAATCAAAAATGCTCATTTTAAAGGCTTATATGCAAGTTATTGTCATAAAAAGTGTTTGGGGACACGGGTCCTGCCCCAGGGGACATGTATCAATGCAAAAAAAAGTTTTAAAAAACAGACGTTTTTTCGGGAGCAGTGATTTTAATAATGCTTAAAGTTAAACAATAAAAATTAAATATTCCTTTAAATTTTGTGCCTGGGGGGTGACTATGGTATGCCTGTAAAGTGGCGCATGTTTCCCGTGTTTAGAACAGTATCACAGCAAAATGACATTTCTAAAGGAAAAAAGTAATTTAAAACTGATCGCGGCTGTAATGAATTGTCAGGTCTCGACAATATAGATAAAGCTCATTGAAAAAAAGGGCATGGAGGAGCAGGAGGCGGAGCCTAGCGGAGCAGACATGCATTGTTAGAGCTCCACACCGCTGAGGAGAGAAGAGAAGGACAAAGCGGAGCCTGCAGGCTCAAAAGGTATCCATTTGAACCTTTTTGCCCCAGGGAACAAACTGTGAAAGTTTGGGCAGGAAATATGGTACTGGGAGGAAACCGTGGCAGAAATAAAAATCACCTCACAAAGAGCTCACAGGCACTCACTGCAGCTGAAGCAGCTCCAGTCACCTCACAAGATACAGCATCAGGGCGCTCTCACAGACAGAAAATGTCATAGCAAGACTCTCCATTTGAGTCAGATACAGAACAAATCCTCTCACAAACTTCTCCACAAGCCTCCTCAGTATCCCCAGTAATATTATTACAATTTGAAAAGATGCTTCATAAGGCTTTAAAACAAACCTCAGACCAAATAACAAAAAGCCTAACCAAAGAAATAAGAGAGCTGGGAAACCGCACCGCAGCCCTAGAAATAAAAATGGATGAAATTGAAATTACTACCCAAGAAAATATAACAGAATTGGAACAATTAAAAAAAGAGAATTTAATACTTCAAACTAAGCTAGAAGATTACGAAAATAGAGCCAGACGTTCAAACTTGCGCATAAGGGGAATACCTGAATCTGTGACAGACCTGCAATCTACTATTACTGCTCTATTACAAGAACTAAAGCCAGATATCCCTATTAAACGTTTAGAACTGGACAGAGTACACAGAGCCCTCACAGCCAAAAAGAAAGATGGACCCCCACGTGATATAATCACAACATTTCATTATTACAGAACGAAAGAACAAATACTAATTGCTGCAAGAGAAAAAAAGGAACTTAATTTTCAAGGACACAATTATCAAATTTTTGCTGACCTATCCCAACTTACTATTACTAAAAGACGATCCATGAAACCCCAACTAATGGAACTGCAACGCCACAACATTATGTATCAATGGGACTTCCCCCTTTCAGTCAGATTTAACTACCAAGGTACAATTTACAGAAGCAGATCAGCAGATGAACTACAACAAACCCTTTTAAAATTAAATCTGACAGAACCCACAAGCAGCAACTCTCCCACACGCAGAAGAATGGCATCATCTTCACCTTCAGGCAGCACCCAGAAAATTTCAGAACAAAATGGGAATCATCATTCTCACAAAAGAGGCCGTTATGCCACATCATCCATGGACCAAGAAGATTCAATGGACTGACATCCTAATTCCTGATATCTCTTCATTTATTATACTAAGAGATGGTTCTCTATAAAAAACCTATATTTATAACTGAATGTAACTGCATTCTGATAGTCACACACTGTGTGGGATCATGTTACATTCCAGTTATATTTCTTATTACTTCTGATTCATATAGCCTTAGAATATATAAGTGAAATAAGGAAATTCTTGTTCAGTTATATATTATCAGGTAATAACAATAGATTTATTACTTTTTAGGACAAATATGTTCAATAATCCAGAAGTAATGGAAGCTTTTTCTTTCTTTTCTTAAAACAAATATATTATTACCTAACTAGTTCCTAGAATTATGTTTTTGTTTATTCTAATCTGAAGCAATACAACCTCAATTTTATGAGTTAACATATCTAAACAGTTACATATGAATAAAATATGTAATTGTTTACTCTAAAAGGGTTAAAATCCCAAAATAATTCAAACTATCTTCATCAATACCAAAGTTATTAACAGTACCTTTCTAACTGAATTATTTAGCCTAGGGAAAAACTAACCATATACAACCACCCTGGAATAAATAATTTCAACAAAAACTATATTCTGCACTCCAATTAATGAAACATCATTTTGATGTCTTTTGACATAGCACTTCTCTCCTGTAAGCGGAAGATCCGTGTACCCCCATTAGCCCTCCTCATTCTCCCAATCATATTATGTGGGAGTGTGACGAAGGCACTTATTCCCCTGAGAGAGATATTTATTCTCTTTCACGGGTAAATTGTGATTACTTGCAAAAAATAATTTATACAATGTATCATTTAATCTCATATGTTTTTTGTTTACTCTTTACTCCAGAATTCACTGGTTTCTTTTCTATCTATTCATCTCTTCAGTCCACACAGGTTGATCTGCGCAGTCAGCTCTGCATAACAAAAAGTAAGTCAAAACTATTTGATCTGTTGCCATGGCACCACTGAATATACTTTCCCTGAATGTTCAGGGAATAAATGTCCCTCAAAAAAGGACCAAAGCCTTCCGTACTTTCCATAACAAGAAGGCTCACATAGTATGCCTCCAAGAAACACACTTCACCAAAGATTCTACTCCAAAATATATTTCTCCTTTTTATCAACAAATTTACACGGCTTCTGCCTGTACCAAGCAAAGGGGAACTCTAATTGCATTTCACCGATCCACACCATTCACCTTATCATCAGAAATTAAAGACCCAGAAGGTAGATACCTGATACTCATGGGTTATATAATGGATACAGCAATCACGGTGATTTCCTACTACGCTCCTAACAAACAACCTACACCATTCCTCTCACATATATTACAAGTGATTAATACACACAAAATAGGAACAGTGATAATGTGTGGGGATTCGAACCAGGTCCTCCTCCCATTTCTAGATAAATCACCTTTTACACCATCCAAAATAACCTCTAGATTACCTTTTTCTCAACTTCTTTCCAAATACAATCTGGTAGATTCATGGAGAGAAAGTAACCCAATGAAAAAGAAATTCACTTATTTCTTGCACCCTCATCAAACCTTCACCAGAATAGATCATATTTTTCTAACAATAGGAATGATACCAGAAATTATTGCATCAGATATAATTCCGATTCCGTGGTCTGACCATAATGCAGTATACACTACTATAGCCTCAGCCATACCAAAAGCGCATGACCCAACGTGGTACTTACCGGACATAATGCTCAAACACCCACTACATCAGATGGCCATTGAACAAGCTTTAAAGGAATACATATCAATTAATAATACAACAGACATCTCCCCAATAACACTGTGGGAAGCTCATAAGCCTGTCTTGCGTGGTACAATACAAAGACAAATGGCACTATTTAAACGGGAACGCAAAAATCTAGCAAAAAAACTAGAACTCAATTTTAATGCAGCCTACATATCATTTCAAGATAATCCATCTCAGAGTACAAAATCTCATCTGGAAAAATCTAGATTGGAATACGATCTATTTCTCACTGAGTCAGTTGATAAATCCCTCAAACGCTCCAAACACAATTTCTACATGAATACAAACAAACCAGGTACATATTTGGCTCGGGCATTAAATTCAACTAACAAATCTTTCAAACCAATACGTTTGAAATTATCAAAAAATGTTTACACTTGTAATCCAGTTAAAATAGTCCATAAATTTCACTCACATCTCGCAACTTTATACAAGACAAACAATGAATTTAATCCTACAGAGGCTGAATCCTTCTTCTCAAAAATAACCTTACCTGAGTTATCTCAGAATCAAAAAAACAGTTTGGATGAGCCTATAACTATAGATGAAGTTGCTAATGCCATAAAAGACCTAAAACTTAACAAAAGACCAGGCCCAGACGGCTACTCGGCTTTATACTATAAAACATTCTCAGAAATACTCTCTCCCATTCTCACTGAAACTTTTAACAAACTTCTAGATGGACATTCTTTTCGGCAAGAAACACTAATGGCAATTGTTTGTATGATCCCAAAACCCCTTTCTGATGATACTTCCTGTGTGAATTATCGGCCTATCTCTCTGTTAAACCTCGATATTAAATTATTAGCAAAAATAATAGCAAAACGCCTCAATAGCATTATAAGAAAATTAATACATAGAGATCAAGTAGGCTTCATGCCAAATAGACAGGCAGGCGATAATATACGCAGGGCAGTGTTATTGGCACATATTGCTAAAAAACGGAAAATCCCTTTATGTTTTCTATCTCTCGATATTAAGAGGGCATTTGACACAGTATCCTGGCAATATATGCAATATTCATTACAAAAATGGGGTTTTGGACCCCACTTTTTAACATGGATCAAAGCATTATATAATAAACCCAAAGCCTATATAAAATATGCTGGATACAAATCTGAAGCCTTTAATATTGAAAGAGGTACCCGACAGGGTTGCCCATTATCTCCCTTATTATTTGCCCTTATACTCGAACCCATGGCCCAATACATCAGAACAAACCAAACTATAACTGGCATTGAAGTAGGAGGTATTACACACAAATTATGTATATTTGCAGACGATATATTACTTTTTCTATCATCACCACAGGTCTCTGGTCCTAACTTAATACCAGCTCTTGATGAATTTGCAGCCCTATCCGACCTTATAATTAATCCTAAGAAATGCCTAGTGCTTAATATTTCACTCACAAACATGGAATTGATCCCGGCTAGGGCTGCACTCCCATTCACATGGGCAGAAAAATCAATCCCATATCTTGGAATTCATTTAACAGCATCTCATTCTGACTTATTCTCAACCAATTATCCTCCTGTATTAAGACAGATCACAAATCTAATAAAACAATGGTCGCAACTTCCTTTATCCTGGATAGGGAAGATTAATGCAATCAAAATGACTATTCTACCCAAATTGCTTTATCTATTCAGAGTCCTCCCTATTCCAATTCCTTCCTATTTTTTGAGAATAGTACAAAAAAGAGCAACTTCGTTTATATGGGGCTCTTCTAAACCACGTATACCTATACACACACTACATCTTCCCAAAAATAAAGGAGGCCTGGGATACCCTAATTTTACTAACTACTACAGAGCAGCACATTTGGCCAGTCTGTCCAAATACCATGCAAAACAGGAAATCCCATTATGGGTATTTATAGAGGCTTCAGAAAATTACCCTCTATTAATATCAAATTTATAATGGCTTGATCCTAAAGACCGCTTTAAAATTCATAATCCCATAACCAAACACTTCTTATCTCTCTGGGATAAACTAAAAACCAAATATCAGTTACAATCTCCACACAATCCTCTCCTTTCTTTTATCAGAAATCCGGCCTTTTATCCGGCATGGATCTACCCAAATTCTTTTAAAGCTTGGACAACATCAGGCATTCAGACACTAAATGACTTCATAGCATCTAAATCATTCCTTTCATTCCCATCGCTTAGAGAAAAATATGATCTACCAAACTCTGAGATATTTAGATATCTCCAAATCAAAAATTTCTATACACCATTCCTAAAGGGGGATACACCATTATCCCAATTATCCATTTTTGAATCAATCTGTACAAAAGATCCATTTGCTAAAGGTACAATTTCATCACTTTATAATCAATTATATGGAGTAGCAAATCTTAATAGACCCTCTTACGTTCAGAGGTGGGAGGAGGACCTGGGACGAACTTTAGAAGACACGGACTGGTCTAACATATGGCTCACATCTAAGTCATCTTCACCCAACATCTTAGCACTGGAGACAAATTATAAAGTCCTAACTCGCTGGTACCTTGTACCCGCTAGAGTGGCAAAATATTCACCTAATACCTCAGCTCTTTGTTTTCGAGGATGCCCAGAAATAGGTACATATTTACACATATGGTGGACGTGCCCAGTAATCCAAACCTTCTGGAAGGAAGTCTTCGTGATTGCATCTAAAATATTTAAAAAAATAATACAACCAGATCCATATTTAACTTTACTTAATCTAAAACCAGAATGGTTAACACTCTCTCAATTCAAACTTATGATCCAACTAATAACGGCTGCAAAACAAACAGTGGCCAAGGCATGGAAATCTCCTACATTGGTACTAGCAGAAACAATTCACAGAATGAATAATGCAATGTCCCATGCTAAGATGGTAGCCATCGATCAAAATCAAATTACAAAATTTGAAAAACTTTGGCATCCTTGGATAAAACAACAGTTCCTGTCAAACTTCAATGACTCTGTCCTGTTGCCATGGTAACAGATTAAATGACTTACAGAGACACCCATTCTAAGGCTTCAAAGAGAACTAAAAAGAATAATAAACTAACGAGCGGGACAACCTTGTGGACCATACCTCTACCTTTCAACCCTTTTTCTTCTTTCTCTTTCCTTTTCTCCACCTTACGATTAAAGCTCATTATCAGAATTTATTTGACCTATATACACTCTACTTGTAAACAATATGTATAGTAGGTATAAATCATTTAAATACCTACAAAAGTAACTAAGGAAATGATATATATCTTTAATTTAGGTTTACGTGAACCCAATGTTTAATATTTGAAATTTCATGATATTTACCTATATAAACCCTACTGTAAAACAATGAGCTTACTTTATAGATCCTTGTAAACTTACTTTATGTATCTTTATAACATTGTATACTCAATAAACTTCTTTTGACAAGGAAAAAAAGGGCATGGATCCATTAACCTTTGGGTCTGGTATGAATATTAAGGGGAACCCTGAAGCCCCCAAAAAATGGCATAGGGGTCCCCCCAAAATCCATACTATGGATTTTAAGGGGAACCCTGCACCAAAATAAAAAAAATGGCTTAATATACCAGACCCTTATCTGAGCACGCAACCTGGCAGGCTGCAGGAAAAATGGGGGGACGAGAGAGCGCCCCCCCTCCTGAACCATACCAGGCCACATGCCCTCAACATGGAGAGGATGCTTTGGGGTAGCTCCCCAAAGCATCTTGTCCCCATGTTGATTTTTATTAAAAAAAAATTGCAATAACGTATATTGATTGGTTTGTGCAAAAGTTATAGCGTCTACAAAATAGGGGTTAGTTGTATGGCATTTTTATTTATTTTTTTTTTTTTTACTAGTAATGGCAGCGATCTGCGATTTTTATCAGGACTGTGACATTATGGCGGACACATCAGACACTTTTGACACCATTTTGGGACCATTGTCATTTATACAGCGATCAGTGCTATAAAATAGCCACTGATTACTGTATAAATGACACTGGCAGTGAAGGGGTTAAACGCTAGGGGGCGATCAAGGGATTAAGTCCTAGGGAGTGATTCCAACTGTGGGGGGGTGGGCTACCAGTGACATGACAGCGATTACTGCTCCCGATGACAGGGAGCACTAGCTTCCTGTCATGTCACTAGGCAGAACAGGGAAATGCCTTGTTTACATAGGCATCTCCCTGTTCTGCCTCTCCATCTCATGATCGCGGGTCGCCGCCGAACATTGAGTTTGTGAGACCCACGGGCACGCTCCCGTGGCGTGCAGTGGGCATGTACCCGCAAGGTGGCAAATTCAAAGGGACGTACAAGGTAAGCCCATTTGTCTGTAGTTTTTTCATGTTAATGTCCCATAGACTTTAACGGTGTTCCTGCGGCTTTCGAATTTGCTCTGAACACCGCATATTGTTCGCTGTTCTCCGAACAACCAAAGTTAGGTCCACACTTATGCTTTGCGAACCGTTTGCCCATCCCTAATAATTATATTCCATGTCTATAGGCGTGCACACAGGGTGTCCCGGGTGTGCCTGGGCACACCCTATTCACCCCGTGTGGAGCAGATTCCCCCTATTTAGACCCCTGATATTTCACAAAAAAAACCCTAACAGGGTTCCCAATTTTTTTTTTGAAATTGTAAAAAATAATAAAAAAATAAAACAATAAAAATAAAAACTACTGACGCCATCCACTGCCTTGCTGACATCAAACTCTACCCTACTGACACCGTCAATTGCTCTACTGACACTGTCAGTATATGTACACATGCACACACACACGTGTGTTTGAGCTTTGGGGTGCACACCTTAATGCAATAGGGTGTGCACACCTATATGTCATTTATGTCAGAGATTTACAGCCCCTCCAGTACCTCCTCTGACAACTTTATTCCATAACACATACATATTCACATAGAAAATAAATAAAGAATATTTATGTACACCAATTTTTTACAATCAAAAATATTCAATGGCTCCAAAAATGACCCCATTCATGGAGAGGCACATTGGCTAGCGTATCTTAAATTAAGACCAGAAAATCTCTATAAATCTGAATTATGAACCTTATCAGCAAACAATATAAACAGAAAATAAAGTGATTTCTTACTTTGCCTTTTTTCCAGAAGACGGGATCACTCACATTGGGAAATTGTTCAGGAACATAATCTGGGCTTTGAATGGTGGCAATTGTTTTGTATGAAGGACGTCCATTGGTAAAAGAAATCCAGCTTTGTAAAATAAGATCGGTTGGAATTTCTCTTCTCTCATTAAAGAAGATCTCACCATCATCTGGGTCGGTGTAATGAACATTTCTCACATACTTGTGCAGCTTTTCATAGAAAACAGAACACACATTACCATTAGAAATGGGCCGACCCCACCCCCGCAGCAGAACTCCCGAACAGGGAAAAAGTTCTAACCTGAACAGTGAACCCCATTGAAGTCTATGGGAGCGGAACAGGAAAAATCAAAAGTGCCCATTTTGAAGGCTTATATGCAAGTAATTGGCCATAAAAGTGGTATGGAGGCCCGGGTACTGCCCTGGGGGACATGTATCAATGCAAACAATTTTTTTTTAAAACAATCATTTTTTTCAGGAACAGTGATTTTAATGATGCTTAAAGTGCAACAATAAGAATGAAAAATTCCTTTAAATATAGTGCCTGGAGGGTCCCCTTAGCCTGCCTTTAAAGTGGCACATCTGTAGCTTATATAGAACATGCTGCAGCAAAAAATACATTTCTAAAGAAAAACAATTAGTCAAATCACATTTCAATTGACTTGCGGTCAATCAATACTAGACCCTTATCCGAGCACACAGCCTGGCAGGTCAGGAAAGGAGAGGGACGAGCGAGTGCCCCCCTTTCCTGAATCATGCCAGGCCACACGTTGCAGATTTTCGCTTGCCATGTCACCTGCCATACGTTGCGGATTTTCACTTGCCACATCACATGCCACCAGATGCGGATTGTCACTTGCCACACGTTGCGGATTGTCACCTGCCATGTGTTGCAGATTGTCACTTGCCACATTATTTGCCACACGTTGCAGATTGTCACTTGCCATGTCACCTGCCACACATTGCGGATTGTCACTTGCAACGTCACCTGTCATACATTGCAGATTGTCACTTGCCACGTCACCTATCACAAGTTGCGGATTGTCACTTGCCACGTCACCTGCCACGCTACCTGCCACACGTTGAGAATTGTCACTTGTCTGCTAAGGTGCGGATTGACACTTGCTGTGTCGCAGAGTGAAGTCAGGCAGCAGAGAGATGATGTGATCTCTCTGTTGCCTGCGGCTACACAGTGAGGGTGAACCTGCAGTGATATCATCTCTCTGTTCCACCGCCCACTGGCCCACTGATTGGTCAGCCCACCCGCTCACCTGCTGACTGTCCTATTTGCCAGCTCACCCAATGACTGGCCCACCCGCTCACTTACCCACCGATCCGCCCGCTCACTCACCCCCTGACTGGGCTGGCCCAGCCGCGGCACTCACTCACCTGCCGGCTTATCACTAATTTGTCAGGGGGAGGCAATTGCCCCGTTGCCCTCTCCCTGGATCTGCCCATGTCTGGGGAGCAGCTGCAGAACAAAAGGTTTTTCATCTTAATGCATTGAATGCATTAAAGTGGATGTAAACCCTACAAACATTTTTTTAATTAAGGCTTGTACCTGGTACAGCATATGATTTCATGTCATCTGTGCCCAGCATTCCCACAAAGAGTTAATTCAGCACTGAGCAATCCTCTTATCTTCTTTCAGTGAGATAAAAACGGACAGACAGAGACATACCAGTCCTTCTTCCCCCTTGCTGTGAGTGACAGCTCATTTCCTTATCTCATGCACTAGTATGAGAGAGACATTCAGTGTACTTTCCCAGCATCATCATCCCCCTTTCATAGTGTCTCACATCTATTACTACAGCCTGCATTGTGTAGCACCTGTGCAGGAGTCATAGGAGGCCGTGAACGCGCTCTGCTTCCTTCGCGACGCTGCCTGGCCAAAGGGGAGTGTAGAGGTGGTGACATCACGACTCCACCCACTTAGCTCCAGAGCATAGACCCGCCCTATGGATTTCAGAGATTTGTGGGGCTCGGTGTGCAGGAGGGGGTGATTTTTAACCACTTCAGCCCCGGAAGATTTGGCTACTGAATGACCGGGCCATTTTTTGCGATTCGGCACTGCATCGGTTTAAATGACAAATGCGCGGTCATACGACGTTGCACCCAAGCAAGATAGACGTCCTTTTTTTCCCACAAATAGAGATTTCTTTTGGTGGTATTTGATCACTAGGGATGAGCTTCGAGTTCGAGTCAAACTCATGTTCGACTCGAACATCGGCTGTTCGCAAGTTCGCCGAACAGAGAACAATTTGGGGTGTTCGCGGCAAATTCGAATGCTGCGGAACACCCTTTAAAAGTCTATGGGAGAAATCAAAAGTGCTAATTTTAAAGGCTTATATTCATGGTATTGTCATAAAAAGTGTTTGGGGACCTGGGTCCTGCCCCAGGGGACATGGATCAATGCAAAAAAAAGTTTTAAAAACGTCCGTTTTTTCGGGAGCAGTGATTTTAATGATGCTTAAAGTGAAACAATAAAATTGTAATATCCCTTTAAATTTTGTACCTGGGGGTGTCTATAGTATGCCTGTAAAGGGGCGCATGTTTCCCGTGTTTAGAACAGTCTGACAGCAAAATGACATTTCAAAGGAAAAAAAGGCATTTAAACTACTCGCGGCTATTAATGAATTGCCGGTCCGACAATACACATAAAAGTTCATTGATAAAAACGGCATGGGAATTCCCCACAGGGGAACCCCGAACCAAAATTTATTAAAAAAATGACGTGGGGGTCCCCCTAAATTCCATACCAGGCCCTTCAGGTCTGGTATGGATATTAAGGGGAACCCCAGCCAAAATTTTAAAAAAAAATGGTGTGGAGTCCTCCTTTAACTCAGCAGCAGCTTAATGCTCTATATGTCCTGACAAAGTTACCAGGGGTGGAGCGATACATGTAGACATGGGAACTGATCCCCCATTCCCTGCTGCACTGCATGGTTTGGACCATATACAGCACTTGCTTGAACCTTGAGACACATGAAACTATGAAGCCGCCACATGTATTGCAGACTGATATTACATCTGCCATTGCCAGCGAGACAACCACATACTCTCTCCATTTTTGGAGGATCTATTTGGATGTCAGATGACTCGGAATCTGATCCATCATGGTGGGACAGTGAGTAATTGACCCCATTGCGCCTCTATACTGGTCCCATCGGCCGTGCTAGGACATTACCCACATACTGGGATGTACCCAGCAGCATGGGCCAGACCAGAAATGCAGGTGGGAGTCTGAATCATGACCACACTAATTGCAGTATATACAGCATGTACTTACCGTGATAGTTTTGCAGGGCTTTTTTTCAGTGAGAACACAGGGGAACGCAGTTCTGGCACCTTCACCACTGAATGTATGTAATGGCAAGGAGTGCTGGGTTGTGCTACAGTGTCTATTGATGATGACTGCTGATGGATCTATTGTTGCTGTAGGGGATATATTTCTGCAGAAGGGTTGATTGCTGCTAGGGAGGTCTATTGTTGCTAGTGGGGATCTATTTTTGCTGGGGTGAGTCTTATGTTGCTGGGGCATCAGTTGTCGCTGGGAGGGATCTACTGTTGAGGGAGCAGTCTATTATATCTGGCTGCTAGAGGGTCTATTGTTGCTGGGTGGTATTTTGTTGTAGGTGGTCCATTGTTGCAGGGGGGATCTATTGTTGCTGGTGGGTCTATTGTTGTTGGCTGTGGGGGTCTATTTTACTGCTTTTCTTGTTATCAATAACAAATTCCATACAGATTAATTACCACAAATGTTACTTGGTTCTGTATTCTCTAAAAGGGGTAGTGCTGGGAGGTGGGTAGGGGGTGAAACCAAGAACAGATGCTCAGAGGTAGGTGGGGGCAAAGACAATGGGTAACTCCCAAAAGGGGGAGTTCCTGCACCTATTCTCTGAGAAAAAAAGCCCTGCATATAACATTACTTAAATGGATGGACTGCCTAATATCTATGTTCACACACCCATGCAATCTTTATGAACTTTAGCTCAGCTGACAATTGCACTTTGATTTCTGTTTTTAGGCCATACTGTCAGCCTGCTGTTTTCCTGGGATTTATCATATACTACATACACTATGTGAGTCAGCCGGCAGTTTGTATTCATTGAACGGATCTAGTCAGCCTTTATTATCTCAGTGTTGTCACCAGCGGTGGTATACCAAATCGGATTTCCATCAGGGACTCCTGGCATTAGGGTTTTGCACTGTACATGCCCATCAAGCTTTTTAAGGTGCAGTGTGGACCAGATGCACGATCCCCTGGGAGGTTATCCGGCACTGTGACTCACAGGGGGTTCATGCCCTATGAACATGCAGGTGCTTTAGTTAGGGTCCATCTAGGGCAGTGGTTCTCAACCTGGGGGTTGGGACCCCCTCGGGGGTCGAATAATGATTTGCCAGGGGTCATTGAATCCTGGGTTGTTCCTGAAGCCCACACCGCTCTCCTAGCCTTTTTGCAGCCACCCAGCAGAGCTGCCCCTGGAGCCTCTTCGCAGCCGCCCATTCAGTTCACAGCATGGCTGGGGGGGAGCAAAGACTAGAGGTCAGCTGACTGGTGAGGAATGCCAAGTGAGAGGGGCTGGAGGAGACTCTATCTCCTGATTTCGGCATAGGTGTCACTGCTACAAGACACCACAAAATCGACGACACAGTGAAGCCGGAGACACAGTGAGTAACACTACCTGTGATTATAGTTGCCATTAAAAGTCCTCACTACAGTTCTCAGATCAGCAGATGACCTTGATCAAGAGCACCTAAGTTGGCTTATCAGAACTCCCCCCAGCATTGCCACTCATCCAAACTCCCCGCCACCAAGGAGTAAGAGACGGAATAAAAATAGAGGATACATGGAAGGAAGAGGAAAAGAGGGGGAGGAACAAAGAAAAAGGGAGAGAAAGAATAAGAGAAAGAACAAGAAAGACGGCTAGACAGAGGGATGAGGAAAAAAATCAAGAAATTAGGATAGAGAGAGATAAAAGGGAAAGAAAGGAGAACAAAGAGAAAGAGTGGTACATCCTAAAATGTACCATAAGGGGTTTTAATACTGTATGAGTGGAAGGGGCTTAGGGAGTGCTAAATGTCCATGGGTTAGGGGCACAAATTACTTGTCTTGGGTGCTGACAACCCACGCTACAAAAATAATTTTACTGTTAAGGGTTCCCATAACTTGGGAAATTTATCAAGGGGTCACGGCACTAGAAAGATTGAGAACCACTGATCTAGGGGGATATTTTCCAGCAGAAAAGGTCAAACTGAATCATTCCGTCGGACATTCCGATCGTGTGTGGGCTTCATCTGACTTTTTCTTTCAAAAATTATGACGGACCTAGAAATAGAACATGTTTCAAATTTTTCCAATGGAATCAGTTCCTATCGGGAAAACCACTCATCTGTATGCTCTTCCGACTGACCAAAAACGACGCAAGGGCAGCTATTGGCTACTGGCTATTGAACTTCCTTTTCCTAGTCCTGTCGTACGTCATCGCGTTCTAAACGATCGGACTTTGGTGTGATCATGTGTAGGCAAGTCCGTTTCAGCGGAACTCTGTCGGAATTCCGTTGAAAAAAACGTCAGAAGTTATTCTGATGAAAAGTCCGGTTGTGTGTACGCGGCATAAGAGTCGTCTGTCCCAGATCCAGGTGGGAGGATCACTTTGCTTTATGGGGGACATTGAGTGATCTGAATAAGGAGATTTCATTGTGGGGTGGGTTAGTGGGGATAGGGGAGTTGTTTTATAATTTTCTTTAAAAATAACAAACATGTCATACTTACCTGCTCTGTGCAGTTGGTTTTGCACAGAGCAGTCTGGGTCCTCCTCTTCTAGGGTCCATCTTCAGTGCTCTGGCCCCTCCCTCCTGTCAAGCAGCTTGCTATTATGGGGGCACCCGAGCAGAGCTGCAGCTCTGTGTGTCCATTTTGACCCCACCTCCTCTCTCTCCTCATTGGCTAACTGACTTTGACAGCAGCGGGAGCCAGTGGCACCGCTGCTGTGTCTAAGCCAAAGAGGAGAAAGAGTCGTGCACTTGTTTACATTGCTGCATAGAGATGGGGCTCAGGTAAGTATTTGGGGGTGCTGGGGCGGCTGCTACACACACAGAAGGTTTTTTATCTTAATGCATAGAATACATTGCATAGATGTGCATAGAATGCATTAAAATAAAAACCTTCTGCCTTTACAACCCCTTTTAAGTGCTGTTTAGAATTTTGTATTTGTCTAATAAATTATAAAGAGTTAGCTATTGGTTGTCTATACAGCTCTTTTTTTTTGTTTTTTGGTATTTCGGTATATCATAGTAATCTAAACAATTATTATCCAACTTACTCTGTGCTGGAATCCATTTTGCTCAGATTTATTTTTCTTCATGAACATTCTATGTAAAGCATGGGCCAGAACATATACAGCCGTGTATATAAAGGAGGGATGAGTTGTATGAGAAGCCAATAAGGTTGAAACATCTCTTACACCTGTACATTGATAGGCTTTTGGAAAATAGAAATTTTTATGTGGGTTTGGGGAAAGGCACTGAAACCATAAAACCCAAATATCTTCCAGTAGGGGGTCATTTAGGCAGCTGGAGAAGGTGACACCTTTGGTATAAACATCCAGGTTTAGTTTTTGTTCTCGTGGCCACACAAATATGAAGCTGTAGTTAAGTGATGTATACTTCAAATAATATAAATCAGTTAACTTAATCCATGATGGTGGGAAAATAAATGTGATATTTTCTGCAAAAGAGTGTAAATGAAAAACAAAATGATAAAAGTGAGTTATGGAAGTTCCGCACACTATGATGACCTTAGCTTTTGATTTGGTAATTATTCCTGATGTGCGAAAATCATTAATTGTTTTTCGTTTGAGTTGAATGATATAATCTATGCAGATTCCATGTTCTCTCATCATCTTGTTCAGTTCTTGGGACTCCTCATCACCGCTGCCATCCTCTGATATTATTATTCCAACCCAGTTCCACCCAAAATGCTGCAATAATTTAATAACAGCTTTCAAACGGACCCGATCATCTGGTGTCATATGGAATAAAGTTGGATATATGTTTCCATCTTTCAGACTAGTGTCAGTGACTCGGTAAGTGATCTGGATAATATGTTGGGAAATATTTTAATGTGATGTTATTTATTATTGGTACTTATATAGCGCCATCAATTTACGCATCGCTTCACATATATACAGTATATTGTACATTTATATCAGTCCCTAACCCTCAACAGGCTTACAATCTAAGGTTCCTCACATTTTTGTAAATATTTTATTATATCTTTTCATGTGACAACACTGAAGAAATTACACTTTGCTACAATGTAAAGTAGTGAGTGTACAGCTTGTATAACAGTGTAAATTTGCGGTCACCTCAAAATATCTCAACACACAGCCATTAATGTCTAAACCGCTGGCAACAAAAGTGAGTACACCTCTAAGTGAAAATGTCCAAAACTGGACCCAATTAGCTATTTTCCCTCCCCGGTGTCATGTGACTCATTAGTGTTACAAGGTCTCAGGTGTAAATGGGGAGCAGGTTTGTCAAATTTGGTGTTATCGCTCTCACTCTCTCATGCTGGTCACTGGAAGTTCAACATGGTACCTCATGGCAAAAAACTCTCTGAGGATCTGAAAAAAAAAATAATTGTTGCTCTACATAAAGATGGCCTAGGCTATAAGAAGATTGCCAAGACCTTGAAACTGAGCTGCAGCATGGTGGCCAAGACCATACAGCCGTATAACAGGACAGGTTCCACTCAGAACAGGCCTCGTCATGGTCGACCAAAGAAGTTAAGTGCACGTGCTCAGTGTCGTATCCAGAATTGTACAGCTTGTACAACAGTGTAAATTTGCTGTCCCCTCAAAATAACGCAACACACTCAACAGCTCTGGTGAACTCCATGACCAAAAGAGGGTTAAGGCAGTGCTGGAAAATAATGGTGGCTACACAAAATATTGACACTTTGGGCCCAATTTGGACATTTTCACTTAGGGGTGTACTCACTTTTGCTGCCAGAGCTTTAGACATTAGTGTCTGTGTGTTGAGTTATTTTGAGGGGACAGCAAATTTACACTGTTATACAAGCTCTACACTCACTACTTTACATTGAATCAATTTACTGTCATTTCTTCAGTGTTGTCACATGAAAATATATAATAAAAATGTGAGGGGTGTACTCACTTTTGTGAGATACTGTACATACACATACTAGGGCCAATTTAGACATGAGCCAATGAGCCTCCTAGCATGTCTTTGGTACGTGGGAGGAAACTGGAGTACCCAGAGGAAACCCAGGCAAGCACAGGGAGAACATACAAACTCCAAGCCAGTAGTGCTGTGGCTGCCAGGTGAGAGTTCTAACCACTAAACCACTGTGCTGCCCTGTTTTTCAAGCAATGAAACATGAGAAAAGTAATATATAAATGGCACACAAAGATCTCTTTATCATATTTATTTTTTTCTGTTCTAATAAAAAGAAGTAATTGTCAGATTTTTTATTCATAGAGATCTAGGTTTATGAGAGTACACACTGCATTCCATACACCCAGTGAAGTGGCTGGCCTCGGGCGATACACAGAGATGAAACAAATCCTTCCACATAAGTTGTACCTGTTTACCGCCAGTATCTCTTCTCTACATAAATTCAAAGTGCTGACTTTATAATCTTGTCTGAGAGTTTAGAAAAAAGGTCTGGAGCAGAAGATACACTCTGCAGAGCTCAGTAAGGAGAGCTCTTAGAGCTGATTTAAGGGAAGGGACCCCCCCCCCTTTAGTTAGCACACAGGAACAGAGCTGAGGCTGTCAATCTACTGGAGCTCCCTCCCCATCACCAATTTATCTTGGGGTCAGGAAAACATGTCAGAAGTGACTCATACAGATAGCAGGGAGGGAGGAAGGAGGCAGCAGACATAAATTAAACTTAGTGCTCTGGATTGAGACAAGTACACACTATAGAGGGATATGCTCCTTCCCAGTGAAGAGCTGGGCAGGGGGGAGGGGGCATATTAGCACAAGTCTTGGCCATTGTAGGACGGGCAGACTGTTCTCCCAGCACAACCAGAAAACTGACCACACTGGGATGGGGGTGCTCTCATGTCTAGCGATTTTTTTTTTTTTTTTTTGCAATAGGAAAGTATTTTGCACAAATAAAGCAATACAAAGAAAAGAGAATACAATTTAACACACAGATACAACAGACACATATCAGGATTATGAGAAGTTGGGGTAATATAATAAATCAATATAATAAAGGTCTTTTTCAAATAAAGTTAATGACCCTAATACTACCACAAAATTAACATAATCTATGAAACATGATAATAGTTCATATCATCCCAAATAACTAAAAAATATGTTTTTCGGGAGGTCGTGGCATCCATTCAGTAAGATGGCCCCTTAATTAAGGAGCTCCACTCTGCTCCCGGGCATTAGACAGCTGAGTACTTGCTGCCTCCATCGCTATGCAGCGGCGCTGACAGGATGAGTGCAGGTTAAAAAACTCCCCAGCTTCTTCCCTTCTACATGTGCCTGACTCAGCCAAATTGGTGTCAGAGACCAAAGCTCCAGTACTGGTCCCAGACCTCTAGCATCAGCTGTGCAGGATGAAGGAGGAAGAGCAACTAATGGATGTGAGTAACGATCAGCCCAAACTGCAGGCTGACATCCCATGGCCTGACCCAATTGCAACCTTTCCTACAACAGGTCTGACACTACCTTGAAATAAATGCTACCCTCCCTCCGAGCCTCACTGTAATCTGATTATTTCTCCTCTCTTAACCAATACAAGCTTGAACTGCAGTGGATAGGGGGCAGAGTAGGCCACATGGAAGACAAAATGTGTGAAGTCACTACTTTTTTAAATGCCTTAGTAGACTTCCACGCAATTCACCAGGACGAACTGAGCTCTATGAAAGAAAAAGTGGCTGACCTCGAGGATAGATCATGCCACAACAATCTAAAAATCAGGGGTATTCCCAAATCAGTACTGACCCCTCAATTACCTAATTTTGTTCACAATCCATTCAATGAGGTGCTGCCTAATCTTACATCCGCAAGTCTAACTATTGATAGAATACATTATATTCCAAAACCATTATTCCTCCCTTCAGAAGTGCCATATAACATTCTACTAAGGATACATTTTTTTCAAGTGAAATAAAAACTACTAGAGGACTTCTGCTGTGTTGATCAGTTACCAGCACAAGCTGTGAACCTTCAGGTCCTTCCGGACTTCTCCCAATACACCCTGCAACTTTGCCGCAACCTGAAATCCATAACCAAAATCCTGCAAAATAACAAACGCATATACAAATGGAAGTACCCTGCAAAATTGAGTGTGACTTACAACAAGAAATTATACATAATCACCCCACTGGACGAAGGTCTTAAACTCCTTAAGAACTAGGGAATCATACCAGAAACATGAACATCTCCTAATGGTTCTCCACATCATCCATCTAAACACGTGCATTCTGAATGGCAAGTTGTGTCCAGGAAATAATTTTCCTTGTGAATCACCTAGAGGCCTCTTCTCTAAAACCTAGCCCGGTTACCAGAGGGGAACTCTGGAATCATTAGGAGTAGATTTCACTGTACCCTATACCCCATGACTTTCTGCAGTTACCACTGCGCTTGTGGGCCCAGGTGTATTTTTTCTTTTTATTTGTTTTTTACCTCCCTTTACCTTTTAGCAGCTTTTTTTTCTCATTCACTCTTGGCAGTCTCTGACTGTGTTATTGGAGTTCTGCTCAGTTTCCTCCCTACTACGATCCAGGGTTTGTTCCCGGTAGTTGCAAACCTTAGCGCTACATCTGTTTACTTCATTCAATTCTACACTTCATTTTGGCTGTACATCATGGACAGTTCCCATCACAGTATCTTCTCATCTATACGGAGCATATTCCTTCATCCCTGTTCCTGAAAACCCTCATCCTACCATCCATGGTGATTCATACTCTTGTCAACTCTTTCCTTTCAATTTGCATCATCACCTTCCATATCAGCTGAAAATTAGTTCCTAAACGTCTGTTTTGAACCGCCCAGCGAAGTGCCACTCCTTTTGGAAAGAAGCACTCTCCAACAAAATTGACATTGTGGCTATACAAGAGACCCATTTTCATAAAGACTCTATGTCTCACTGTTCCCACAGAAGCTTTCCTCATATTATCATGGCCTCAACTCACGCCAAGAAGAGGGGAGTCATGATAGCCATCAGTGACTGTGTATCCTAATCCCTAACTGTAGCTATTCTAGATCCGGAAGGCAGATATATTATACTTCTTTGCACTATTAACAACTATTAACAACTCGCACCAATTAAAATTTCTGCGTAAGCTTTTTACCAAAATCTCAAAGGTGCGACAGGGTTACCTGGTTGTGTGTGGGGATTTCAATCTAGTGGCTGATCCCAGCATGGATGCCACGGTTGAAAGGTCACTCGCCTTCACTGTGTGGTTTTCTTCATGCAGAGGACATTCATGATGCGTGGCGTTGCCTTCATGCAAATGAACGCGACTTTGCATACTTCTCCCAGCGACACAACACGTATATGCGTATTGATATGTTTCTGGTTGATAAGTTATTATTATAGAAGGTGTCCTCATCCACCATCTCTGACATCGCATGGTCAGACAATGCTGCTATATTTATGCCCTTTGTGGCAGTGGACAACGGCCCATTGTGTATGTCTGGTTTAAAAAAATTATTACCAAACACTTGCAGGAGTTTTTTTTGCACACAATAGTCTTCTAATACTAATCCATTCACCTTGTGGAATGCACATAAGGCCTGTATAAAAAGGTTTTCTGATTTGACTCGGCTCCAGCTCTGTTAAAATGTATATTATTATCTCTAAAATCCACTCAGATGCTCTAAACAAAGCCTCTCCACCCATTTCTTACGTCAACCTCACTAACACAACTGAGGCTTAATCTAAGAAGGCTATTGTGCGAGAACCATGACAAATATCTGCATCATATGAAACGGAACTATTATGCACTTAATAGGATGGGTAAGTTCCTAGCAAACAGACTGAAAGCCCAAAGAACAAAGACATGGATCCCATTTGCTGACTATTATGAATCCCTTTATAACTTGAACCATGACTCCAATACACCTCAAGAAGTAGATATCCATCAATTTCTAGTATTAACCTTCCAACCCTGAATGACTCTCAACTACAGTCCTTAAATGGCCCTCTAACTGAACCATAAAAAAATAAAATTATTAATTCTCTAGGGAAATCACCAGGCCCAGACAGCCTCACCAACGAACACCTTAAAACCTTCAAAGACACTCTCACCCCCTTCTTACTTTCAGTCTTTATCAAAGTGACCAAAACTGCCTCTTTTCGCTCTAAAATGTTAATGGCACATGTTGTGACTCTTCCGAAGCCAGGAAAAGGCCCAAACACGACTGCAAATTTCTGCCCAATTTCTCTCTTAAATTCAGACATATATACCAAACTTCTAGCCACCAGATTATTAGGGTTTATTAGGGTTTATCAGAGTTTATCAAAGGCAGACAGGCACCTGAGGCCACCATTCAACTGATCAACCTCATTCACCACATGGAGCTGAGTCAAACTCCCCCTCTGCTGCTTTGGTGCAGAGAATGTGTTTGATCAGGTCCACTAGAGCTAACCAAGTTTGGCTTCTCAGGTCCAATTATGTCTGCGATTTTAGCTATCTACTCTTCCCCATCTGCCCACTTCTTCACATCTGGACTCCTCTTTAAGTCCTCTTCAATCTACAATGGTAGGAATGCCTCTAATCTCTGTCAATTTTCAATCTTATGATTGAGCCATTGACAGAATCTATGTGGTCTCATCTACATATTTACAGTTTCAAATGCAACTGCAGACCTCACACGATAAATATTTTTGCAAACAATGTAATTCTTATCCTGGCTAAACCCCTGACTTTACTCCAATTTGCCCAACAAGTCTTACAAGATTTTAGCAGTGTATCTTATAAAGTAAATTTCTCAAAATCCTTAATTCTATACCAAGGTGTCCACATCACAACCTGCAAACACCTCTCATCCCAACTACCATACTCATGGGCTGACCAGAGCATCCCATACCTGGGAATCGCTTTGATTTCCTCTGCCACAAAATTAACAGATGCCAGTCTTATAACTCTGATTCATACACTATGAGGAGATACACAACGACTTGCCAAACTTAAGATGTCTTGGGAGGTTGGCAGCATTTAAAATGCAAGTCCTTACCAAAACTTTGTACATTTTCCGCACACTACGGATCCCATTAACCTCTCCTTACCTATCTTCATTAAAATTGATATTGAAAACCTTCATATGGAAGAGTAGGAGAGCTAGGTGTGCCTATCATCACCTTGCAGACCTCACACGATAAATATTTTTGCAAACAATGTAATTCTTATCCTGGCTAAACCCCTGACTTTACTCCAATTTGCCCAACAAGTCTTACAAGATTTTAGCAGTGTATCTTATAAAGTAAATTTCTCAAAATCCTTAATTCTATACCTAGGTGTCCACATCACAACCTGCAAACACCTCTCATCCCAACTACCATACTCATGGGCTGACCAGAGCATCCCATACCTGGGAATCGCTTTGATTTCCTCTGCCACAAAATTAACAGATGCCAGTCTTATAACTCTGATTCATACACTATGAGGAGATACACAACGACTTGCCAAAATTAAGATGTCTTGGGAGGTTGGCAGCATTTAAAATGCAAGTCCTTACCAAAACTTTGTACATTTTCCGCACACTACGGATCCCATTAACCTCTCCTTACCTATCTTCATTAAAATTGATATTGAAAACCTTCATATGGAAGAGTAGGAGAGCTAGGTGTGCCTATCATCACCTTGTTAAACATAGACGGGTGGGTGGGTTCCGATTACTTGACATAAAGGACTACTTCTATGCCTCTCAACTTGCATCCCAATGCCACTGGGTTCCAAACTCTCCAAGACATTCTATGGAAAGACATTGAAACTGCACTCACACACTAGGTAAATTATATTACCTTCTGTTGGCAGATTCCTGGATCCTACAGAATATTAAATCCCTCCCTTTGCCTACCCATGCTTCCATCTTAGCATTGAGGAAACCCATAACCTAACCCCTCAAGGGACCTTTACAACATCATATCCATTACCCATTGAGAACCCTGGATCTTACCCTATATTTCGCTTAAACAATAGGAAGCAGCTGGAATCCACTGGGTGGATCATCTCTTTCACGTCAACAAACAAGGAAAAAACTGCGCTATAACATGATTAAATATATGAGTGCATACAAATCTATTAGTGCATATCAAAGTTCATAGAATAGGAAATCCAAGAAATCTTCTATGGAATTAAGGAAAGTCCCAAGGAAAAATTCCCTCAATAATTCACAGTAAAAGCTTGTGTGGAAAACTTGAAATAAACACCGCTCACAGTGATCCTCCACCACATGAGATTCACGCTTACCAAAAAGCAAGCTAGTTAAGCTTGTATGCGGACCCAGATCCGAAATGCCCAGCTAATGATGCGGCTTCTCCGTGTACAGCGTGGCTATGGAAGTGCGATGGATGATGAACTTTGCAGCAGGGCTCATTCCTGCGCTCCAACTATAACATCTGTGAGGGGATGCAGTGTTGTGACACCAGTGCCTAAGGCCCAATTTTTCTGCCCCTGCTCAACAGGGACATGTAATTACAATTCTTGATCTAATATTTCACAGCAGGGCCCATTCCTGCGCCCACCAAGAGTAACTGTGAGGTATTACAGTGTTGTGGCAACAATACCACCACCACCACCAAAGGCCCAATTTTTCTGCCCCTGTTCAACGGGTGCATGTAATTACAATTCTTTATATAATATTTCACTGCAGGGCCCGTTCCTGCACCCACCAAGAGTAACTGTGAGGGCTTACAGTGTTGTGGCAACACCAACACCTATGGCCCCAATTTCTGCAGAGTATATAGGGCAAGCCCCTACTTTCAAACATCCAACTTACAAACGACTCCTACTTGCAAACGGAAGGAGACAACAGGAAGTGAGATGAAATCTACCCCTAGGAAGGGAAATTCTCTCCTGTAAGAGTTAATATGGGAAAAACGTGTCTCCTCTTCACTGATGCTTTGTCACCAATCCTTGTTTCACTAAAAACCCCAAATTTTCAAAAAACATTTGTCATTGGGGCAGAAAGTGAGGTGAAATCTTCTGAAGATGAGCACAGACAGCAAAACAAATGTCACAGGGGTGATAACTCTTCCCTATGTTTTCCAAAAAGCTTAAAATAGATTTTTTGGCTGGTGCTACACTTTAAAAATGTACCAGTTCAAAATTACAAACAGATTCTACTTAACAACAAACCTACAGTCCCTGTCTTGTTTGCACCGTCTATATACTGCTGTTCAGAGTATATAGGGCCTGGGGGCCCCACGTCTTTCCTTTTTTTAATTTGTGTGCGGTGTTCCCCTTAATATCCATACAAGACCCAAAGGGCCTGGTAATGGACTGGGGGGTACCCATGCCGTTTGTCTCACTGATTTTCATCCATATTGCCAGGACCCAACATTACATTAAAGCCGCAAGCAGTTTTAAATTACTTTTATTTCTTTAAAATTGTCATTTTGTGCAGGGACTGTTCTAAGCATGGGAAACACGCGCCACTTTACAGGCATACTATAGACACCCCCTAGGTATGATATTTAAAGGAATATTTCACTTTTTTTTCACTTTAAGCATCATTAAAATCACCGCTCTCAAAAAAACAGCAATTTTTAAAACTTTTTTTTGCATTAATACAAGTCCCTTGGGGCAGGACCCAGGTCCCCAAACCCATTTTAGGACAATAACTTGCATATTAGCCTTTACAATTAGCACTTTTGTTTTCAAACGTTCGAGTCCCATAGACTTTAATGGGGTTCTAAAGTTCACGCAAACTGTCGGTCCGTTCACAGATTCTGGTGCGAACCGAACTGGGGGGTGTTAGGCTCATACCTATTTTTGAGTATACATGTGGTTCATTGCAGCCATTATCCATCAATTCCAGTTCAGTTCCTTAGCACTGTCAACCCTTTTTGTCTTCAGCATTGCAGCATCTGATCCTTTGACATTTGACAGCAGCATGGTTCAGCTGAATATATATTGCATTATGTGTTTTTTTCTGTGATTAGCTCCTGGGACTCAACTTTTATGTGATCACCCATGTACCCCCAGACAACACCTTCATCCACCACAGTTCAGGACGCAATGGTGAACATTATCATTTAAGGATGCTCTGATGGGCAAGGGTTTCTTGATTTGAAGTTTTGTAAGTATAAGAGCATGTAGTTTGTTGCTATAATTTTTTTGTAATTAAACATGATATCATGCCAATTATTTGTATATTTATTACCTAGAGATCTCCCTCTTACCAAAGGCACCCTGAAGAAGATCTTGGATTGGAATGATTGAAATGTGTTGGGGCTGTTAAGGGTATTCATTGGATGGTTATTACATGTTTCTGTATGGATGAATTATTCAGTATGAGGGATCATGTTTATGGCTTTGTCAGAGCTACCATATAGGTTTTTTAGCACAAATATGATGAATTTAGGAATTTTTTAATGTGTGGTATAGGGATGGGCCGAAAGACCGCCTGTTCGGTACGCAGCAAAACTTTTGAACAACATGCTCGGAACCGAATAACAAACCCCATTAAAGTCTTTGGGACCCAAACTGGCAAAATCAAAAGTGCCATTTTGAAGGCTTATATGCAAGTTATTGGGCATACAATTGTTATGGGGGTCCGGGTATTTCCCTGGGGGACATGTATCACTGAAAAAAAGTTTACAAAAAACATAATTTTTAAATGAGCAGTGGTTTACTGATGCTTAACTACTTGCCGCCCATGCTATAGCTGATCCTGGCTCCTTACCATGTGATCAGCTGTCAGCCAATGACAGCTGATCACGTGATGTAAACAGAAGATCAGTAATTGTTTTTGTTTTCCCTCACGTTGTGATCATAAGGGGGAAAAAAAGCAGATTACTGGCTTCTGTTAGAGGAACATTGGTCCTTCACACAGAGAGCTGCGGCTGCCTCATCTGTGTCCACCAGTGCCACCAGTGCCACCTACCTGTGCCCACAGTGCCACCTACCTTTGTCCACCAGTGCCACCCATCAATACCCACCAGTGCTGCCAATCAATGCCCATCAGTGCCTCATCATCAGTACCACCTATCAGTGCTGCCTATCAGTGTCACCTACCAGTGCCTATCAGTGCCCATCAGTGCCACCCATCTGTGCCGATCAATGCAACCTATCAGTGCCACTTATCAGTGCCACCTATCAGTGCCACCTCATTAGTCCTTATCTCTGCCACCTATCAGTGCCCATTAGTGCCGCCTTATCCGTGCAGCCTATCAGTGCCCATTAGTGCAGCCTCATTAGCGCACATCAATGAAGGAGAAAAATTACCTGTTTTCAAAATTTTATAACAAACTATGAAACTGTTTTTTTTTTTTTCAACATTTCTGGTCTCTTTTTGTTTTTTTTTAAGCAAAAAATAAAAACCCAGCAGTGATTAAATGCCACCAAAAGAAAGCTCTATTTATGTGAAAAAAATTATAAAAATGTAATTTGGGTACAGTGTTGCACGGCCGCGCAATTGTCATTCAAAGTGTGATAGCGCTGAGAGACGAAAATTGGTCTGGGCAGGAAGGGGGTTTAAGTGCACAGTAGCCAAGTGGTTAAAATCAAATGCACTGAAATATACTGCACTGAAATATACTGCATTAAACGTGCACTAATTCACTGAAATATACTGCAGTAAACCTGCCCTGTTACACTACAATCACACTGAACTATGCCTAGATTCACATTAACTGATACTCTACACCAGGGATCTTCAAACTGTGGCCCTCCAGCTGTTGTAGAACTACACATCCCATGAGGCATTGTAAAACTCTGACATTCACAGACATGACTAGGCATGATGGGAATTGTAGTTCCTGAGCAACTGGAGGGCCGTAGTTTGAAGATCCCTGCTCTACACTGACAATAGAAGCACTATAGCACACTAACTCGCTAGTAGCGCTAAACAGATCCCTGTTCTATCTCTATCCATGCCAATATCACACTGCAAATGGCCTCTATTGAAAGAATAGATTTATAGTGTGGGTGGGACTAAGAGCAATGAGCCATGACTGGATGAAGTCATCATGACAGTATCCAATCATGGCTCTGACAGTGCTGTGTGCCCTGATTGGGCAAAGCTTTCATTGTTTCAGTCAATCAGAGCTTCCAATGCACTGTGCGGCAGCGCAATGCATTGAGGTCGTTCGGCGGGCCAAACAATCGGTTGAACGCCCCAAACAATTTGAGTGTTCAGCGAACAGGTGAACAGCCTATATTCAGCTCAAACTCATGCTCGGGCCGAACCATTCACTCAACAACTATTGTAGTATACATTAAGCTGAAATTAAAGTCCCAAAGGGGTATAATCTTTCATTTTAGCCAATGTTGTTTGGGAAAGAGCAGTTGATACTCTAGTTGATTGTGTCTTGTTCTCTCTTTGTTCACTAAAACCTACATAGGTTTTACTTTGTAAATTTATGTACATCCACTTATCTTTCCTACATGTCCTTGTTGGTTTTGCTTCCTTTTTCAATTTTCTAAAACTTTTTTTTGTAATTATTATTTTGGTTATTGTGTGTTTTTCCATATTTAATGATATTGCTCTGTGTGTTCTCCTGTTCACATTGTTTCCTCTATCCTTTGGTTCTGCATTGCACATTTTCATTTTTTGCATTGCTAATTGCACCAAATGCCATTATTGCTTGCTTTATGGGATAACCATTTTTAATGCATATTGACCGATACCTCATTTTTTTTTCTTCTCCAATTATGATGATCTATTGGTTCTCTTCCTTTGCATTCAAAAGCCACAAGATTCTGGGGGGTCCACCCCCTTGCCCTATACTAGCACCATATAATGACACCAGGTGATCACTCACAGTTACCTATTAACGGGTGGAGTGGAGGTGTGAACGGGAAACTATATGTTACCAAAATTTCTAACTCTACACCCAGTGTGGGCATTTCTTATTGATTTCCTCCTAACTTTTACTCATAAATGGGGCTTCAGTCAGCAGCTATGTGTATTACTTACATGAACAAATGCCATCACTTGATTGATTAATTTGTGCTATATTTAGTTCTCATACTATTTGGCATTGCTTCTCACCACAATGTATGGGTCCCTGTGCTGACATGACATTTCATTGGTGTTATGCCTCAGGAAACCAAGATTTTTACTGCTTGTAAATTGATGTACTGGCTTCTACTTTATCTTCTTGGATCTGTGATCCCTTTGCTCCCCCCCCCCCATCCCTATATATGTAGGCTGCAAGAGATTCACAGTGTGGGATAGACTTTGTTTAAAGCTGCCATCCATGGATGGTGAGATTCCAAATTGGAAGTAATGGTGGCACCTGGTGAGGATGCTTAATTGTGAAGGGAGTCACCAGAGGTGGGGGACTCGAATCACATGACTTGACTCGAGTCAGACTCGAGTCACCTGTTTGAGGACTTGCGACTTGCTTGACAAAATTAAATAAATGACTCGACTTGACTTTGACTTGTCACTAATGACTTGCGACTTGACTTTGACTTGGGCTATTTGACTTGCAATGACTTGGTTACCACCAGTGCTGTGTCTTGGCCTAGGCAAAAGCTGCCCCCCCCACAAAAGAAAGCTCCCCCCGAGTCCCGGCTTCGGGGTAGATCAGTATTTTGACTTAATTTGTGACTTGACCAAAATAAATGACTTGACTTGACTTGCTTGACTTCTAGCAGGGACTCGACTTGACTTGCTTGCTTTTCGCCACAGTAACTTGGGACTTCTTGTGACTTGAAGGTGTAATGGAAATTTGTAAGTTCTGTATATAATTGTATTGTATTTTGTATGTATTGCACTCTGCCCTCACTGTGCACACAGCACTAATAATGTTTTCAGTAAATGTTTACATTCTTTCGAGTCCTGATTAGAATTAGCCTGCCTATGTAACGCCCCTTGTTACCATAAATGTACAATTGTAATATTAATGTGATACCTACGTAATCATGTGCATAAAAACCTTCAATTGCATCATAATAAAGCAGAACAGTAATTTGGAAAGATGCTGAGCGTATCTTTTGTGTCTGTTCCCTACTGCAGTAGTTATTATTAATTTGGAACCACTAATCAATATGAGGATAGGGGTTGCCTATCATCAATTTAACCGAGTCAGCATGGCGAGCTTTGCCTTAGGAGGGGATTCCAGGTGACCCTGAGTATCCGAAACGAGGAGCTTGAGACAATCCGGGAATTTCTGATAATCAGCCGACTGAGGTAAGCCTTTTGCTTACATTTGAGTTATTAGACTTCCTTGATCGGTAAGGCATTTTCGGGACAAAGGGTACCTATTTTACTCCTCTTAATCAAACTGTATTGATTGGTGGTTATATGTTATGTTGTCACTGTCTATTGTCCATTGGAGTGTTATAGATAAGAAAGGGAAGAATAGTGCTGTTCACAGGTATATGTAGTACATCTGCTAGATAAAGTAGTTTAGAGGCAAGAAGGTATAGGCACACGTAGAGAAGAGAGAAGACTGGCCAGTCATTATGGGCATTGAATTAAGTAAGGGAATGAAGGGTAAGAGACCCTCAAAAATGCCCAGCGCAAGAGGAGCGCTATATATGAAGCCAAAGGTGTGGTTCCGCCTATACTGAGCCCCTAGATTAATGGTTAAAGTTGACAGTGATCCACATTGGGTAACTGGGTTACCAAGGTTCACAGGGACTAAGAATCATGCAGAGTGAACAGCTAGAGAAACAGCTATCTATGTGAGCAGGATGGATCAAGGGTGACATTAGAACTAGACAGAAAGGGACAATTTCATGTTAAGTTGTGGGATGAATTTGGGATCAGGCACTACAACTAGTAAAAGTCAGAAACAGAGAAATGAGAGGTAAAACAGAATACTTTATATGTTGTCAGAGAGGGAAGATGGGATGAGCACTGTGGCTGCCCATCTGATCATAGAATCATAGAAGCTAGATATAAAAGTTATTTAAACAAAATATAGAAAAGCAGAATTTAGGCAGGGAAATATTAAAGAGTTAAAAGAAAGTGAGAGAATGATATGCATGTGTTGTGTACAAATGGGAAAAATGTAAGCGATTTTAGAGAGATATTGGTGTATGTGTGTGCGAATGCTGGGACCTTTAGTTCTATTGCTTGTGTGTGTCATGTACGCAGATGTGACCCCCTCCTTTGTGCTCTCCTGAAAGAAATGTGGCTGGGATGAGAGGTCAGTGATAAGCTGGAAGGACACCATGCCAATTTCTGTTTTTTAGACAAAACATTTATAACAAAATGTGCCGGGTTAACGAATCTAATGGTAAACAATGTGATCACAATTATTTTGAATCTGTTTTCCAAACATGGTAAAATGAAGGTTACATTTAACCGTGTATTACACAAATTGAATATCCTTTGATAGTGGAAACAGTGCATTTAAAAAAGGGAAATTAAGTAAAATTAAGTAATAATGAGTATTCATTTCTAATATGAGTTTAACAATTATATAGATATAATGAAACTGGTTTAGACAACCTTTGGTTGGAAATGAAATCCAGGTTATTGGGGAAATTTGTAAAAATGGGATTAGTTTAGATTAAGATAACAATTTTGTAATTTTACATTTATTCAATAAGCCCTTATTGAGAGAAAAAAAGATTAAGATGAGGTTGTTATTTTGAATAAAGCTGCCATAATATTTAACAAAGCCAAGATGGATGGGATACATAAGAAGTTTTTCTACAAAAATGATATTGTAAGGTTTTTGATGAAAACTTGATGTGCGGTCCATGATGTGAGAGTAATAATAAATAAAATTTAAATATAACAGACCCATCACATCAAGTCCACACACCCTGTTAGGATAGATGCCGCCTGCAGCCAGTTGTTTTATAGTTTTTGATGCTTTCTGGTCCATCATACAGATTGGTCCTTTTGTTTTTATTTATTTTTATTTTTGAAATCCAAAGCAGAATGTGTGGATTGTGAAATGATGTGCCCCTTTTTCTTGTAAGTACAGTGGTATAAGCAGAAGAATAGTTTTGGATTTATGGACATCTCTCCATGAGACCGCAGGGTATTGTTATCATTTATTATAATATTGCCAGGAAAAAGTTGTCTTTTGAAACATGAAACTGGAGTTCTTACACAAATAGTGTGATAGAAAACAAGACATTGTAATATATTTATGCAATCTGGACTCGGTAATGAAGGGTTCACCCTGATATATCAGAGCTGTAGCTTTTATGCAAAGGTGCTATTAGACAAAGTTAGATATTGTTTTGGTCAATGGTCCGACATTCTGTGCACCAAATTTACAGCTAACTAAATGTTTGTCTAATGAAAGGTTTAAAATATGAGTTTGTTTATGTACAAATCTAACAATGAAAAATGCGTACATTTATTCAAAAGAAAGGAAAAGACGCATGTGTTAAATTGATGACATAGGAATCAGCTGCTGCGAGTCCAGTGCAGGACACACTCCCTGAAGACCCAGATATTTAATTTTTTGTAGATTTGAGTATGCAGTTTATCACCCAGAAGGATACTCTGTATTCAAAGTCATTGGATCCTTTTTGCCCAGCTCAAGAAGCAGAGCTCCATGTTTTAGCAAAGCCTGTGAGCTATAAAAAGAGTGTATATTTATATAGATAGTCGAGATATAGAGAGCTTTTGGTTCCATTTGAAGGGCCAGAAGTTTGTTTTTACTTCGGCAGGTAAACCAACCAAGCATGCCAAGTTAATTTGATTGGCTGTTTTCAGCCTTCCAGGTTCTTGCTGAGGTAGCCATATTAACTTTCACACATGGAAGCAGACCAGGTGACTAAGGATGCTGCATTTACAGCCCCGGACACTTGATGGGTCTGTGCAACTCACAGATTCCACCCTAGTTCTGGCCCAGTATAGCTGGGATTAATAATTCAACTTTAAGGACCCCAGAACGAGAAGAACAAGTGGTCCACAGGGGGCAACTTCTTATGAAACAGGACTTTGGAAAAGGTGATCATTTATGTCTGCCAGCCACTCTTTTCCCTCCAGCTTGACACATGGACTGTGTCATCAGTCACAAGCAGTTATGGCTGCCTTAGTAAATGAGCATGGGATAGAGCCAGAGTTCTCCACAGTTGTTTTTATAACATACCACTTCTTGTTTTACCTGTTACCAAAGGTGTTACCAAAAGCTGAACATCCCTTCCAGAGGTTACAAAAAAGATATATCCAGATGTCCAAGTTAGGATCTTACAAGTATGCATTTGTCTGTATGGACATGTTTCTTGGATGTCCAGTGGCAAATGCTACTGCAAAGGCCACAGTAAAAAGTGTTATCAGAAGTAGTTTGTAAGTACAGAGGGCAGAAAGTACAGAGAGTAACAGAGGAAATAATTTTTATAGGAGAGTCCTTACTAGAAGTTTTGAGGTTTTATTTTTACACCCCCTACTGTCTACAATATAGCGGACAAAGTAAAGAAAAAGAAAACTTTTGCCTGAATGTTTTCTTAAATTTTATCAGGCCTCTAAGGGGGATATTGGACTCTCTCCCTATGAGATTTTGTTTGGGAGTGTGTTACTCACTTGCTTATATTTTGTCTCAGCAGCTGAAGTCCTCCATTCGGATCTCACGGAGAATGCTGATGATCTTTTAAGGTTTTTTACAAACTTATTTATGTGTTTTCTCCCTAATTCCAGATCCTAAATGTTTGGAAGGATCTAAAACTAAAGCCAGGTGACTTTTGGATTGTTAAGAGACATTTATATATAAGGAAATATTTGGAGACACAATACAGCATCTATTTCATGTACAGTTTTTGCAAAACTTGAAGGAAAAGTCACCTGGATCCACACCAGACACTGCAAAAATGACTAAATTAAAGAAATCTCTGTGTTTGATTTGTTTCCCTCTTGTGATCACAGTCTAGGGTACTTTTTGATTCAATTACTTTAATTGTAAGGGATATATATATTTGAAAAATAGTTTAGCCATGTTGAAGTCATATTTGTCTTTTGTATGTCTTCCATTATATGTAGAATTGTCTGTGTTTACATATGCTGATAAGTCAGCATGTCCACAATTCAGCTAGAAGGCCATTCTGGCCACAGGAGTGTACAGCCAGTACTCTGTAAATATGTCTTATCAATCAATTGTTTTTCACAATGAAAAGTCATTTTGTAATGAAAAAGTTGCTCAGCTATTATTTTCTCCACAATGGAGTTTTTTGCCTCTTTGGCCAGGACTACCTCCACCTAAGCGTGTGGAGGTTCCAGGTTAAAGGTGATAGCAGGTATGGTTAGTGATCAAAATATTGATCAAAAGAGGGGAGACTGTAATGGAAATTTGTAAGTTCTGTATATAATTGTATTGTATTTTGTATGTATTGCACTCTGCCCTCACTGTGCACACGGCACTAATAATGTTTTCAGTAAATGTTTACATTCTTTCGAGTCCTGATTAGAATTAGCCTGCCTATGTAACGCCCCTTGTTACCATAAATGTACAATTGTAATATTAATGTGATACCTACATAATCATGTGCATAAAAACCTTCAATTGCATCATAATAAAGCAGAACAGTAATTTGGAAAGATGCTGAGCGTATCTTTTGTGTCTGTTCCCTACTGTAGTAGTTATTATTAATTTGGAACCACTAATCAATATGAGGATAGGGGTTGCCTATCATCAATTTAACCGAGTCAAAGGTTAAGACTTGCTTGTGACTTGCACATGTGTGACTTACTCCCATCACTGGGAGTCACTGACTACTTTACTAAGGTAAATGATTTCCTGTACAGATCCATCACACATACAATACAGTAATGTTGGTAGATGTCCAGTTACATACAGTTCTGACCAGTTTAAAAGCAACTACTTAAAGAAGATGTAAACAAATAGTTTTCTTATAGCTTCTGATTGTTGAGCTAATATTCTGGGCACTAGATCCAAAACACCAGAAAGCAACTCAAAGAACCTACTAAAGAGACATGGTGGGATTGAGCCACCTGGATGGCTCTCTCATTCAAGCAATTAGTAACTAAAAGTGGTGGGACTGAGTGGACTGTGAGGATAGTGATCACCGAATAATGTCCCCGGGGTTGCAATGTTTTGTGCACCTGCATTTTTCAAAGCTCTGTTAATTCTGATCTGTACTCATTCTAGAAAAGTAAGACTGGAAAAAAAATTCCACCTAGACTGTACTGAGTCATCTATTGGACACACCATATTGCATACATAATATATTGCAGTAATCACTTACCTGTGTATACCGATATAGACTAAGTAACTGAGCCAGTGCATTATTTGAATAGAATTCACTGTTACCAATAAAACCAGCCATTTCTCCATGTTCCTTACAGTAATAGTTATGAGCATTTTTTTCTCCAGACAATATCTTTGTGGCATATCCCAAAATATTAATTGGGTCATTACAAGTATCAAATATATGATAGCCCAGGGTAATATTGGGCAGAAGATTGGGGTCCTTGTTAATCTTATTGATAGCTAAGATCATCACCAAGATGTTTTTATACTCTTCAAAGTCCAACCTGCAGGATATTGAGAGAGTTTAAATGGAAACAAAAATGGTTGCTTATGAGATTACAGTTTAGCCACATCCCACAAAACTAACACAAAAATGTTTTTAAAACAATAATGATTTAAATTTAGTGTTTAGTATATTTTTATTGACAGTTTTTAAGACAGAAGAGAAATTTTATGAGGTGTAATACAAGGTTTATATTCCAGGACTATTGCAGTATAAGTGGCACAATAAGGTACGGATATAGTAATGTAGTAAACAGGTAAGACAATACAACACTTGGGGATTAGTTTGTTAGTGGAATCAAGTGTTGTCAAGAAATATGCCTCTGAAGTAGAGAAATGGGAAAGAATAGAAATGATATGAAAATATAAAATTGATTGAGTCACTAAAGTATAGACATCCTGGTCTGGAAATTCCATAATGAGGTCTCCATAGGTACAGTATTGTGATAACTAGTACTAATGGGGATGTCATATGGCTAAGGAAACCTATACTCAACTATAATGTCAAACAAAAATACGTAGGGAAAAGAGGTCAGTTTAATACCTTTTTTTCAAAGTGTCTGAAGAAGACCAGTAGAGAATCAACACTGTTCATTTGTCACATGCTCCAAAAGTACCAGACAAGGCTGTCCCCTCTTGCGACGCCTTAGGGCTAATCCCAACATTAAAGGAATTGATGTCTTGGGACGAATGCACAAAATAACGGCATTTGCAGATGACATATTTTTTTGTCTGAACCACACCTTATCATTCTCAACTTACTCAGTGACTTTGCCCATTATAAAGTACTGTCCAATTTACAAATTAACTTCTCTGAATCCTACGCCTTAAAAATTTCACTACCAACCTCCAATGTATTCAAATACCCCTTTACATGGCAGACACAATCCATTATGTATCTCAAAATACAACTCCCTAGACATCTGAAAGACTGATTTAGACTGAATTACTTACCTCTACTGAAATACATTCAACATGATCTCCATACTTAGCACAAAGGGACTTTTTATTAGTTTGGTAGGGCTGCCGTAATAAAGATTAATATTCTTCCCCGCATTCTCTACGTTCTGAAAATCCCCATTCAACTTTCCAAAACCTTCTTCCTAGCTTATAGAAAAGCCTGTACATACTTTATATGGGGACACAAACGTCCTAGAATCATCTATGATCTACTAAGCTAAAAGAATAGCAGGATCAGCATTATATACCTCAATTTAATAGAGTCAGAGGACTAATACAATTTATTCAGATGGGTGTTAAACGCTCTCCTGTGGGGGTAATTAACCTCTACTCATTGAGTAATTCCTCCATAAATAAAAATAAAATAAAAAATGCTATAACAGGCTTAATGAAAATGACTAAAATGAACAAAAATACAATAAATGGGAAGCAAAAAATAAATGATGCATAATATTCAAGCCATCTATACTTTTTCTAAAAATAAGCCTCGATGTACACAAAATCTGCCGTAAAAAAGGAAAAAGGAGAAAGAGAAAAGACACTTGCATGGAATTCAACTATTGTTAATAAAGGAGTTGATGTCCTACTCTATAAAAAGCCCCAGTGGACGAGAGTATTTGAGGTAAAAAACCCATTGGGTTTCTCTGTGGCAAATTTGTCTCTTCAGATTACTCCAGTGCCAATGGGGCATGTATTTTTCTTTAGTGATAACCTCCAACTTGGAGGGGTCCCTATGGTGACACTGGGAGAAATTCTGGGACACACTATGTCCCCCAAAACCCCAAAAATTGTTAATAAAGGAGTAGATGTCCTACTCTATAATAAGCCCCAGGGGATGAAAGGATATGAGGTAAAAAATTCATTGGATTTCTCTGCGGGAGATTTGTCTCTTCATATTACTCACGCGCCAATGGGACGTGTATTTTTCTATAGTGATAACCTACCAACTTGGAGATTATGATGACACTGAGAGAAATGCTAGGACACACTATGTCCCCCAAAACCTTTCCTGATATTGGCCAGATGTTCTCTAACCTGTGCCATCAGTGTCCGTGTGGTCCTCCCCACATATTGGAGACTATACTGGCAAGTTAGGATATAAACCACCCCCCTAATCTGGCACGTGATGAAATCCTTGATGGCATATTCCTTGGACGTGACACTTGAAGTGAACTTAAAAGTCCTTACAGTTCTAGAGTGGAGACAGATGTTACACCTCCTACATGGGTAAAACACAGTTAAATTCTCAAACACACTAACCTTGAGCGATCTTTCTATTACATTCGGCCACTAAATCTCTCAGGGTGCATGCGCTCCTGAAGACAACTTGACGTCTATCAGGAAGCACAGGGCCTAAAACCTTGTCATCCTTTAAAATTTTTCAATGTTTGGCCAGGATCCTGTTCACCTATCTGTGCTGTTTTGGAAAAGCAGTAAAAGCAGTAAAACCTCTCTTTTTTCCTAGGAAAAAGGAGATTCTGGCGATTCAATTGGGAGACAATGTGTATGTCTTTCTCTAAAGATTCAGGTGCATATCCCTTTTGTAAAAATCTCTCCTTGAGAGTATTCACCTGATGTTGAAAGTCCTCAAATTTAGAACAATTCAGGCGAATACGCCTGAACTGTCCCCTTGAAATGGCTTTCAACAATGAGGGATGATGGCAGCTGTCAGTGGGTATAAATACATTTTTATCAATAGTTTTAAATGATGTTTTGGTTAGAAGTTGATCCTGTTCTCTAAAGATTATCAAATCTAAAAAGTTAATTGACTGGTGGTCCCAATTGTAAGTAAACTTAATACCCCAGGTATTGGAATTCAGTTGTCATATAAATTCATGTAATGAAATGTCGTCACCCTGTCATCAAAAGAGGGCACCATCTATATAAGGCAACCAAAACAGCAATTTGGGGTGCCTGGTGGCATAGATAGCCCGCTCTTCCCACAGTGCCATGAATAAATTGTTGTGGCTGGGGGCAAACTTAGCCCCCATAGCAATGCCCTTGCGCTTTAGGAAGAAGTTATAATAAAAATAATTACGTTCCTTTCCAATTTGTAATATGTCTAAGATGAACTCCTTTTGTTTCTAAGGAACCCTCTCATTTAAATCCAATAAATGTTTAGTTGCCTCATACCCTTTAGAATGTGGAATAACGGTATACAAAGAGGAGACATCCGCTGTCACTAGCAAAACATCTCCCTCTATCCTAATTTGGGAAAGCTCATTAATACTTTGCATGGTATCTTTAAAGGAAATCTGGGGTCCCCATCACCATAGGCTGCAGAAAAAAAAAAAAAAACAATGTACCTTCCGATATGTGATGTCACAGAGACTATGCCACTAAATATTGGCCTTCTCGGTGGTTTATCCAGGCTTTTGTGTAGAGTAATATTTATGAGAGTAATTTTTTATGTAGAGGAATCTTTATGAGATTGAGAAATGTCATGATGGTGGAAATGCAAGCATCTTGGGACATTGTATTACTGGAGCAGTACATTTACCACTTTCTTACTGGCCACTTTCACCCCCTTCCTGCCCAGGCCAATTTTCAGCTTTCAGCGCTCTCACACTTTGTATGACAATTGCGCAGCCATGCAACACTGTACTCAAATGAAATTTTTATCATTTTTTTTACACAGATTTCTTATGGTGTTATTTAACCACTACTGGGTTTTTTTTTATCTTTTGCTAAACAAACAAAAATTTACTGTAGCACTAATTGGCACTCATAGGTGGCGTGGAGGGTTGGTTCTGATAGGCGGCACTGATAGGTGGCACTGATGGGCACTGATAGGTGGCACTGATGGGCAATAATAGGCAGCACTGGTGGGCACTGATCAGGAGCCACTGATTGGCAGCACTGATGGGCATTGATAGGTGGCACTGGTGGGCACTGATTAGCATTACTGATGGGCACTGATAGATGGCACTGGTGGGCACTGATTAGCAGCACTGGAGGGTATCAGTTTGACCGACCACAATGCACTGTTCCGCCGCACAGTGCATTGGAAACCCTAATTGACTGAAGCAATGAAAGCTTTGCCCAATCATGGCACAGAGCACTGTCAAAGCCATGGTTGGAAAAAGTAATGATGACTGTGCCCAATCATGGCTCATTGCTCTTAGTCCCACCCCATATTATAAAAATATTCTCCCCAAAGCTACCATTTTCAGTGTGATATGGTCATGGAAAGAGATAGAACAGGGCTCTGTTTATTGCTACCGGGGCCATCTTTATGACAGAGCAAAAGAGGCAGCTGCCCTGGGCCCCATCATTGTTCTGGGGCCCAAAGCAGCTGCCTCATACTTGCCATCTATCTTAGTTTAAATGCCCTTGTCCCTTGAAGTTTTAGACCCGTGCTGTGTCCGATATCTCAGTGTGAAGTTCTGTTATTAATGCTGCCTAGTTCTGCCCTATTGCTGTGTACAGATGACTCACCTGCAGACCTTACATGTCATATCCACCATCAAGTCTGCTGAATGCTGCCCACTGGGAGGTAATGGGGCATGCTGGAAAGTCATGCCTACAACTGTGGTCATTAAGCCTAACATCAGCCTGTTCTGCAAAGGTAAGCAGATTGCCCCTTACATTGGTGGTTACTGTGAATGCTCCTATTACATTAGTGATCAGTGTAAATCCCCATTACATTGGTGGCCAGTTTAGAAACTCCTCTTTATATTGGTAAATTGGTAAAAAAATCCAAACGTGTGTAGCACTGACCCCGAAGGAGCTGCTGATATTTGATTGGGCCGGTACTCTGCTTTGACACCCACAATGACTTGACTCAATCCCCTTGACACAGCTGTGGTGCAGTGTTAGTCTGAAGCTAATAGTAAAGGACCCCACAATGTACAATACAACAATAGTATACCTTTGTTATTGCCTGGGTATCCGAAGTTCCACCTGCTGTAAAAGGAACAACACTCCACACAAATTGTACTCAACCAGGAATGTAATTTTACTGAAATTGGTATAAAAGTAGTATTACAATATTTGGTCTGTCACACAAACATAGTGCAATAGCCCAATAAGTGCACACAATAATTGGTACACATCAAGTTATATTAACTGGTCCCTGGAAGTGCATCTCCAAGTGCAATGATGCCAGAATGGGAAATACCTTAATTCTGGGCACCTTCCCACTTCCAGTGCGCCCTTGTAACCACAAGAAGACAACGTTATTAAATAAAGCACAAATGCAATCCCCAGGGAGCTCCCCCTGCTTTAGAGTGTAAACTCTCTATTAACCAGAAATAGGATGCAAGGCCTTGCAATGAAAGAGGCAGTCTTTTCTTTGTCTTCTGTCTTCTGCTAGCTATTTATGAATTATAAATTGTAATCCAAATAGTTAAATAAACCAGGGTTAGATAAAGTAGATGTTGAAAATTATCCTTGTAGCATAGTAACCTGCAACTGTCTCCGATGCAATTAACTTCACGTAACACAGTGCTAATAGTGCAGTAAAGGGTAGGCTTGAGGCCTATTTGAACTCAGTCTCTAGTTCCTTCAATTCTCCTGTGTAGGACTACAGGTGCCAGCACACTGTGTTACAGATTCAGGTGTGTAAAAGTGCGTTAGGAAAACTTTGGGCAGCAGCCCTCTCACCCAACCAGGTCTGTGTAATAGAACAGCTCCGCTCCGGTGCACTTGGTCTTGCTTTCCGCCAGCCGGCGCCGTTACACAGCTCTGCCCTGCAAGATAGACCGGGACCCTCTGATGGCTCTAACAGGCATCTCTGGATCATTCCCAGTTCTGTCCCAGTGTCTCTACAGCTCACTGGTACACAGCTGAGTCGCTGATTGTGCCGATCCGCAGTAGGTGTAGGCCGCGCTCTCTGAAACACCTCCGCACAGGTCTTCACAGGCAGGCCACGCATCCAAAAGAGACCCAAGAGCCCTTTTATAACCTACCCAGCATGCCATGCAGTACTGAGTGTTCCTGGGGAAATCAATCGGCATTCTGGGTAGGTGAATCTTTGTAGAATGTAAACAGTCACTTCCTGTAACGTTTCCCTAGGTTCTTAAAACAAAAGCAAAAGGAAGTCATGTTGGCCACTAGATGGTGCCAAATACCAAGGTATGTACTGACCATACTTTTACATTAAATTAAGGAAAAATTTGTCAGCGCTACACATGCATTTGTGGTCAGTTTTGAATCCTCCCTTACAATAGTGGTCCATGCAGAAGCCCCCTTTAAATTGGTGGTAAGTGTAAATTCCCACTTACATTGGTGGCCAATATAGAAATCCTGTTTATTGGTTGCTGATGTAAAATCCCCCATTACATTGGTCATCTGTGTAAATTCTTCATCACATTGGTGATCAGTGTACCATGTACCATTATTATTGGTGATCATTTCCCTTTACATTGGTGGCAAGTGCAGAATTGCCCTTACAGTGATGGTCAGTGTAAATCCCCCTTTATGTTGGTGGTCAGTGTAAATCCCCCTAACATTGGTGGTCGGTGTAGAAGTGTCACCTTACATTGGTAGTCAGTACAAATCTCCTTGACAATGGTTGTCAGGATAAATTCTCCTTTACACGGAGGTCATTGTATATTACCCCTTACACTGGTGGTTGGTGTAAAGGCTCCCATTACATTGGTGTCAGTGTAGAAATCCCTCATTATAATGGTGGGTGGCGTAAAATTCCCCGTTACATGGTGGTCAGTGCAAATCCCCCCTCACATTGGTGGTCAGTCTAAATCCTCCCTCACATTGCTGTTCATTGTAAATTCCCCATTACATTGGTGGTCAGTGTAGAATCCCCAACCATACAACCATATACTTGCCAAAGAATGCCAGCTTGGCTCTACTTGATTCAGAATTTTCCACAGTGAACTGCCTCCTAACTAATCCCACCCCCCCACCACTTCCACTGATCCCATCACTTCCCCAGCATTGCCACTGATCACATCCCCCCATCCCCCAGCATTGCCACTGATCCCAGGAGTCCTAGGATCCCTATGAGTTTTCTGTCTATTGATGAGTCCCCTCACCTCCCCAGCAGTGGCGGCCCACCCCCCTAATCTATGCGCCTGGCCCCTAATCTACATGCAGTTTGCCGGATGCATGGATTTCAATGGGGTTTGTTCTTTTTTGAAGCACTTGATTAGAGCCTGAGGCTCTAATTGGCTTCAAAAAAGGGTGGGCTTGGGTGCAGAGTGTGACAAATGCAAATTAATATTTACTATTGTTTTCCTGATTCTTCTCCCAGCCAATCAAGAAGTGGGTCCTGAGACCCGATTGGCCAGGGAGTCTTAGGACACTGTGTGTCACTGTACGTTTAACTCATTATATTGCATTATATTATAGTGTATCCGTGGAGTGTGTCTGTGTAGTGTGAATACTCAAATTAAAATGCACCAAACACCTCTTTACATTGATTAAAGTGCATCTACATACAGATTTCAACTTCTCCTTTACATTTGCTTATAAGCACGACCCCCTCCCTCCCAATAATGTCTGGGAGGACAACAAGGAGAGGCAGATGTTCCCTTGGCACTGTAAGGGGGCCAGCAACAAATGTGTCCACAGGCAAAGGTGGACGTGGTGGTCAGTCCTCAGGCAGGGCATCATTTCCTCTGTTTAGTGAGTTTGCCTGTGCTATCCAGCCACAGCATACAGAGGAGGTGGTGGACTGGCTTACTAAACCTTCCTCATCCTCCTCATCCTCTGTCATGCAAGCAGACAATTGTTCAGTCCCCTGCAGTTGCCAAAAGTGGATAAACCTGCCTCCTTTTCCACATTTATTCCTGCCATAGCCCCAACATCAGTCATTGAGTCAGCTGAGTTATTTGACCACAGCGTCAGCCACTTTCTCCTTGATAATACTCATCCATTACTGGATTCAGATGTTGGTTCTGAGGTTGAGGATGACAGGAACATGAGCCTAGAGAGAGGGAGGAACACTGGTAGACAAATTGGCATTCATTCCTCAAGCCGCAGCGTATTGCCAAGTTGTCTCCAGTGGTAATGATGAAGATGGAGGAGATGGAGATGATGCTGATGATGAGGTCACTGATGCCACTTGGGTGCCAGATAGAGCAGAAGAGGAAACCAAAGGTGAGGCGGCACAAATCCAAGGAGGCTGACATCAAGAAAGAGTAGAGAGCAGTCACCCTATTCCATCACATTCTGCAGCTGTTATCTCCCGGCCCACTCCCCAAAGCTCAGCTGTCTGGGCCTTTTTCAGCACATCTGCAGCAGATCGCACTGTTGCTATCTGTAAACTATGTCTCAGGCACATCAAACATGGTAAAACACCAACCATTTGGGTATCACATGTTTAACAAGGCATTTAACGTCCAACCACTCAGCCCATTGGCAAGAGCACCTAAAAGCCACACAAAAGAGGCACAAATCTGTCCCTCCTCCTCCTCCTTAACCATTTCAGTCTGCCCCTGCTATACCGAGTCATAACCTCTCAGCAGCCTCCACTGACAGGGATAATGGTATAGCAGAGGGTATTCGAGGTCCTAGCAGCACATCTGCCATAAGCACACCACCAGCTGTAGACTGTAGCCGGAAAATTTCTCTGCCCCATCTGCTGCAGCAGAAAAAAAAATACAGTCCCTGCCACCCACATGCCCAGTGTCTAAATGCAAGCTTGCCAAAGCTGTTGGCTTTCCAACTTCTGCTTTTAAGCCTGGTGGATTCTGCCCCCTCCCGTGAATTCGCACGCTATACCACAATGGCAGGTTCCCAGTCGCTACTACTTTTCACATAAGGCCGTTCCATCTCTCTACCATCACATGGAAGGGAATGTTCTGGCATCGTTGGGCAAGGCAGTCAGCCGTAAAATTCACCTTATTACTGACACGTGGTCCAGCAAGCATGGGCATGGAGGATACATTTTGTTCACAGCACGCTGGGTAACTGCTTGCAACTCAAAAGAATGCAGGACAGGGCTCGGTGCTGCAGCTTGTTGTGCCCCCACGTCTCCATACAGCTGGTGGTGATGATGCCAGACCTGTGAGCTCTACCCCCTCCTCCTCTGCCACCTCCATGCCCTCCTCTGCAGAATTTTCATATGAACATCAGGTACCCCCTAAACGTTCAAAGGGCTATTCCCAGAGTCAGGCTAAAAGGTGCCATTCAGTGCTTCAGCTGGTGTGCTTAGAGGACAGGAACCACACCGGAGCAGAGATTCTTGCAGCTCTGCAGGGACAGGCCCAGAGGTGGTTCACAACATGCCAGCTGGAGCCAGGAAAGGTGGTGTCTGATAATGGCTCAAACCTCTTGTCCACCCTAAGACAGGGAAAGTTGACACATGTGCAATGCCTGCGACAAGTCCTCAGTTTGGTGGTGCAGCCTTTCCTGAATACATACCCAGGGTTGCAAGATTTGCTAATGCTGGCCAGAAGAATCTGTAGCTATTTCAGGCGGTCATACACAGCCAGTGCTCCGTTGGCTGAAATTCAGCAGGAAATCCATCTGCCCATAAACCGCCTGATTTGTGACATGCCCACCAGGTGGAACTCGACTGTCAATGCTGCAGTGGCTATACATGTAGCAAAGGGCCATCAACAAATACCTGTACGAATATGACACGATGACAGGCTCAGACGGCCCTGACTTTTTTTCCCCACGCCAATGGCTGATCATTAAGGATGCATGACCTGTATTGTCACCATTTGGGGAGGCCACAAGGATGGTGAGCCGTGACAGTGCATGCATCAGTGACACAATCCCTGTTGTGTTCCTGCTGGAGCAGACTCTGCGTGGCATTATGGACAGGGCACTGGAGGCAGAGCAGCAGGAGGAAGAGGAGGACTTCCTTTCCTCTCAAGGCCCACTTTATCCAGACACCATCATTCCTATGTCGCAGAACACACAGGAGGAGAGAGGGGAGGAGGATGAGGAGGAGGATTCTGGCACTTTCATAGGCTTCGAAGAAGAGGAAGACATGCGTCAATCTGTAAGCGATGGCTTTCCAATACCAGGACCCTTGCGAGTAGTACGTGGCTGGGAGGAGGAAGTTCCAGATGCTGTCATCCTGAGTGACCCCGAAGAGTCTGTTTCTCAAGCCTGGGCAAATTTGAGGCGCATGAGCAACCTCATGCTTCAAAGCCTGCGAAAGGACCCAAGAATACGTGGCATAAAGGAGAAGGATGATTACTGGTTGGCAACCCTCCCTGACCACCGTTATAAGGGGAAGGCCTCAGAACTCTTCCCATCCCTACAGAGTGCAGAAGATAAAATCTCTTGAGGACACATTAAAGAGGATTTTATTGAACATTTTTCCTGACTCCAGTAGGTTACAGTGTCATGGAAAATGTAGCTTTGAGTCTTCTGTTGGTCAAGAGAGGAGCGCTGGAGAAGGCGTCCGCCTAAGTGAGGCATTTTGGAATTTTTTTAGTCCTCCCCACCCAGCTTCCAGCTTCCAGCTTCCACATCCCATCGGCAGAGTCTGCATCACATGGTGGATGATTACCTCGGGGCCAAAACAGAGATGGAGAGCTTTCCAGCTGACGATCCACTGACTTACTGGGTCATGAGAATAGACCATGAGCCAGAACTTGCCCAGTATGCTATTGAGTTGTTGGGCTGCCCTGCATCCAGCGTGCTTTCAGAACGGGCATTCAGTGCTGCAGGAGGTTTCGTTACTGATCATAGAACGCGTCTGTCCACAGACTCCGTGGAGCGCTTGACATTTATAAAAAATAAATCAGTCCAAGATTACTAGCTATGAAGCCCCTGATGCCAATGTCACTGATTAAGTCTTTTTGGGATGTGGAATTTCTGCAGGACTTTGAGGCTGCCTAGCTTTGAGGGTGTTCAATCATTTCATCTGGAAGAATGTTTTTGTAATAGGTTTCATGGGCACAATTAACAACCAAAGACCAATTTTTCAGCACCTGTTTGACAGGTGCATATCATTGCAATTTTTTTTGCCATCATCAAGAGCACCTCTATAGGGTTACGGTGGGAAGGCGCCCCCAACACCCAAAGAGTAATTTTTCTGCACCTGTTTGACAGGTGCATATCATTGAAATTTATTACAGCAAGGCCGATTCTTGCTTTCATTTATCTCTATAGGGTTACAGTGTCAATGCGCAACCGACACCCAAAGACAAATTTTTCTGGGCCTTTGACAGATGCATATCATTGCAATTTTTTACAGCAAGGCCAATTCTTGCTTTCATCAAGAGTACCTCTATAGGGTTACGGTGGGAAGGCGCCACCGACACCCAAAGACCAATTTTTACGCACCCGTTACTTCTATCCAAAGTCAAAGTGACACCCGAATGTATCCAAAAAAATCTCTAATTTTGTTCCGAATGCACTACATTGTGGCCTCATCATACAGACTGGCTCCCCAGCTGTTGCTGAGCAAAATAAAGGCAGCTTGCAGGGTAAATGTAATTTTTTGTTGGCTTTATAAATGAAATTATTGCTGCAGCAGATTCTAGACATGGTACAGATCTGCCACTTTACAGGTAGACTAAGGGGACCCCCCCAGACACTATATTGGAAGGAATTTTTCATTTTTAGGCTTTCACTTTAAAAATCAAAAAATTACTGCTCATTTAAAAATGACGTTTTTCACAAACTTTTTTTTTATTGATACAAGTCCCCCAGGGCAGGACCCGGACCCCTATAACCATTGTACACCCAATTACTTGCATATAAGCCTTCAAAAAGGGCACTTTTGATTCTTGACGGTCCCATTGACTTCAATGGGGTTCGTTATTCGGGTCTAAACTTTTGCAAGTTCTGGTGCGAACTGAACAGGGGTCCATTCGGCCCATCCCTAGTGGGGATCTGACTGGTGACCCTATCCATATGGTCTGAATATGTCAAAAATTGAATAGGTATTGGTTAGATATCCTTGATAGCATACATTCTGTGTTTGAGGAGTCCTTGGGACTGGATCCTAAGTCATTATATTGGGCTATATGGATAAGGAGACATTGTCATATAATATATAAATTGTGGTGCTTAGGTGTTTATTTCAGGCTCGGGAGCTCATTGCACAGAGATGGCTGGTACCAGACCCTCCAACAAATATAGAATGGGTTAAAATAGCAAAAAATACTGTAACAAGTGAAAATTTTGTCTACAAAAAAAGGAGGTTTAGGAAATTTGAGAAAATTTGGGGACCGTGGGTGGATACTTTAGGACTGACCTCTAATGAGAGGGTGGTGAATAGAGCTTTCGCATCATTTTGGTGTGTAAATGTGGAAATAAAAAATAAATGTACAATATGTTTATATTTAGGAAAAATGGCCTAATTGGTTTAATAATATGGGTAAGAGAGCGATGCATCAATGTATGTGTGGGAAGGGGGAGGGGGTATGTTATTTGTATATATGGAATATACAGTACTGTATGTAGATATAAATTAAAAACATTTTCAATAAAATATATTTGATTACATCTAATGTAAAGGCAGACTCTGATGTAAAGGGGGACTCTGATGGGGACATCTGATATAAAGGGGGACTCCGATGGGGACATCTGATGTATAGGGGGATGCTGATGGGGACATCTGATGTAAAAGAGGACTCTGATGGGGACATCTAATATAAAAGAGGACTCTGATGGGGACACCTAATGTAAAGGGGGACTCTGATGGGGACACCTAATGTAAAGGGAGACTCTGATGGGGACATCAAATGTAAAGGGGGACTCTGATGGGGACATGAAATGTAAAGGGGGACTCTGATGGGGACAGAGTGTGTTTTCTTTTCTTTTACTTGAAATATGGATGTGATTGGCCTACTGTGATGGGCACAGTGAGGCTGCACATGACAGGCACAGTGAGGCTGCACATGATGGGCACAGTGAAGCTGCACATGATGGGCACAGTGAGGCTGCAAATGACAGGCACAGTGAGGCTGCACATGATGGGCACAGTGAAGCTGCACATGATGGGCACAGTGACACTGCACATGACGGGCACAGTAAGGCTGCACATGATGGGCACAGTGAGGTTGCACATGACGGGCACAGTGAGGCTGCACATGATGGGCACAGTGAGGCTGCACATGACGGGCACAGTGAGGCTGCACATGATGGGCACAGTGAAGCTGCACATGATGGGCACAGTGAGGCTGCACATGACAGGCACAGTGAGGCTGCACATGATGGGCACAGTGAGGCTGCACATGATGGGCACAGTGAGGCTGCACATGATGGGCACAGTGAAGCTGCACATGACGGGCACAGTGAGCCTGCACATGACAGGCACAGTGAGGCTGCACATGATGGGCACAGTGAGGCTGCACATGACGGGCACAGTGAGGCTGCACATGACGGGCACAGTGAGGCTGCACATGACAGGCACAGTGAGGCTGCACATGATGGGCACAGTGAGACTGCACATGACGGGCACAGTGAGGCTGCACATGATGGGCACAGTGAGGCTGCACATGATGGGCACAGTGAGGCTGCACATGACGGGCACAGTGAGGCTGCACATGACGGGCACAGTGAGGCTGCACATGACAGGCACAGTGAGGCTGCATATATTGGGGACAGTTTTATCTAGCAGTAATAAAACATAATCACCTGATAAATGGCTATTTACAGTCCTGCATTACTAAGATTTTAATTTATCAGTTTGTTTGCGCCCCTCCCCCCCAAAAAAATTGTTGCCCACCAGCCGGCATTGGATCTGTGTGCTGATTTAATGTTAAAAAGAAGCTAGCAGCGTAATTTTCCCACAATTGAACCCCTTTGCAACAAAGGGTAAAACACATGTTAATGCCTAAACACAATTTTGCAACTTTGACATGTGTTAGACAAACTGTACATATCATCACAACTACTAAGGCCTCCTACACACGGTAGGAAAATCAGAAGGGAAAATTTGTACGATGAGCTGTGTGCGGATTTTTGGATCGTTAGTACGGTGCTTTCGACAAACGATTTGACTTTTTCGTCAGACAAAAGCTGGATGTGCAGACCATAACATTTTTTTCGGATGTGAACTCAACGTCTGATTTTCAGATGGTCAGTACAGAAATCCTCACACAAAAGTCGAAAGCACAAACACGCATGCTCAGAATCAAGGAACGACTGGTTCAGTCTTGTAAACCATCGTTCGTATTGTAGAATTAACATTTGTGGCGTGGAAAATGATGAAGTCTTGAAATGCAGCGCACATTCTTTTCTTCTTTAATAGGATAATAATGAAGCTGCTTTACTGGTGATACTGATGGAGTTATGGCAAACATATTTTACCCACTTTGTTTTTTAACCATTTTTGCCTACCAGGCCAATTCTGACATTTCTCTCCTACATGTAAAAACCATCATTTTTTTGATAGAAAATTACATAGAACTCCCAAACATTATATATTTTTTTTTTTAGCAAAGACCCTAGAAAATACAATGGCAGTCGTTGCAACTTTTTATCTCGCAATTTTTCGAACGCGTTTTTTTTTGTTTTTTTTTTAAAAACAAAACAGTTTTGTGCTTTAAAAAAAAAAAACAGTAAAGTTAGCCCAATTCTAGTGGGGAATGTGGCGCTGTTCAAAAGTGTGTATTAACAAGGAATGTGTGGTGATAATATGTGGGAAAGATAATGAACAAATGTTAAACAAAGCATGTCATGTGTATATCATAAATATAAAACATCACATAGTATAAAAAACAAAAGTGCAAATGCGTTGTAAATAATCATAAAAGAGATACATGCACTCAAAAAAGTAAAATATACCAATGTATAAATGTGCATAATAATAGCGTGAGTAAACAAAAATGCAAGAGAAATGCACAAAAATGTCTAAAAAATGCACAAATAGCATCAATGGTGTAAAAAATACTTAGTATAATAGTGTACCAAAATTGTCAAAAAAATCAAGTGCAAATAGTGTAAGTGTCCAAGCAAAATAAAGTTCTAAAAAATGAAAAGAAAAACGGTGAAAAGTGTCTTGGCAGTCCAAAAAGATCCCATGAAAATTATTGTGATCGTAGTGTAAAATCTTCTTCTGGAACCCCCACTTGTGTCCCCACTCACCGGAAGACCCAACCCCTGCAGGGGTAATGGGCAAGTGAAAATAAATCCATTGATGGAATTCGATCGGTGTCCCCTTCTACAAATCCGCGATCCCCTTCCTGTTTTGGGTAGTCACTGCTCCTTTAAAATAGTCCACCAGAGCGTATCCGTATATATGGAGAAGAAAGGAGCCCCATAGTGTAAAGCCAAAATTATATTTTTATTTATTATAGCCAATCAGCTAACATAAAAATGGAATGATTAAAAAAGTTAAAGCAATAAAGTCTAACTGAAAGATGGCACTGTTCCGCCGGCTAGTGGAGAGCCGATAGTGGAGACAGTGGCGAGGCAGCGGCGTGCGTTCCACAGCCGATCAGCCAAAAACTGGAAGCGAACCAACAATAGACTATACAGCGACGTATGAGTACCAACGTGACCACGCCTTACGCGTTTCGTCATCAAGACGTCATTTGAGGCGCATATTTTTCTTTGTAAATCTGGCACATCCTACAGCAAGAATGAAAAAAGGTTTTATTCTTTGAGTCCGGTACAGATAAAAACAAAAAAAACAAAAAATGCATGGGGTCCCCCCTAAAAATGTGTACCAAACTCTTAATCACTTGCTTACTGGGCACTTAAACACCCCTCCTATCCAGACCAGGGCACGTGCACAGGGGAGGCCGTCATATGACGGCCTCCTGGGAATTCAGGTCCGCGCTGTGGCCGTCATTCGGCCATAGCGCGGATGTCAGGTGGTTAATCTAAGCATGGGGCCTGGTTGACTTGAAAAGGGGTGAGCCCCCCTCCTGGACCATACCATACCAGGGCACCCCCTGGCAAAGATTCTTATTCCCATATTACTGACCCAGTGGTTGTGAGGGGTTTGAAAGCAGGGGTCTTATCAGGATCTGGAAACCCCTTTTAATAAGAAACCCCCTGATGCTCCCCCCCACATTAGAAAGTACCCCTAGTCATTCACAAAAAAAAAGGGTGTAACTTAGAAATATAGAAACCAAAACATTTTACAGGTCCTTTTAAAAAAAAAAAATCCCCCAAAAATGTCCCCTGTTGTAAATCTATCATCAAGATGCCAGCTGACTCATCGAAAAAAAAAAAAAAACTGATGGACCTGGCACAGAACATGGCTACTCCTGACCCAATGACAGCTACGTGAACTTTCTAACTACCGGTATTTAAGGGGTAAGCGAGGAGAGTGGTTCCATCATTCAACAAATATGGTAATGTAAGGCAATATTCATTGATGCCAACAGTTCCTATGGAAGTGCCAGGTGTTGGCACCCTCTGCTTTCTTAGGAACCACTGAAAGTAGAAAGTTATAAAATATAGATTATTACAACGTGCAAATACAACTTCTGTATACAATGCTTGGCTCCAGTCACACAGGAGGCTGAAAGTTTAATGCAAACCTCAATTTCAGCTCATCCCTGGTGACAGCATATGGTGAGCATGAGGAAACCCTAAGGGTCATCATTATAAAGCAGTACAAGTGACTTTCACAAACATTCACTGTTGGTTAATCAATCACTGTCATTTAAAAACACATTTAGCTGCAGTAAATATTCACGTGCAATGAGTATTTGTTAAGTGTCAGATCCACTGATTTATACATCCAATCCCAGTTTTCTCCAGGCTGGCTTATTGCTATTCTGTGAATAGTCTTTACTGTGATCTGCCCTGATAAGTAGAAGATCATACACACAAGCTATTACATGACTGCACACCTCCCTCCCTCTATCCCTCTCTCCCTCTCTCCTGGCAAGAAAGAACCATTGAGATTTTCAGTCTGCAGGAGCCATAACTACATACATGACATTATTATTTTTTAGAAATCCCAGCATGGCCTGAAGACGAAAAATGATGGAAGACAAATGTAATCATTGTATATTGGTGCAACACAGACTGTAACCAAATAATGAGAAAATATATAAAACATCAGTAAAAACAGCTTTAAATGCTCATAAAATATTTACAGTGACAATAAAAAAATGTAATTTTCTTTGTTGAGTTATACAGAGAGAGCAAATATGAGAAAAAGAGACTTACTCTTCACACACATAATCGCCTGGTGGACTAGTTATACCTCCACTCCCAAAAGCGAAACGAGCTGTATACTGGCTGTACACGTGAGCAGAGATTAATCCTCCAATAATGAAATCTCCTTCCTTGTGATATTCATACTCAAACCTTGGCTTTGACATATGAAGTCTACATTGAAGTGCTGAGCTCCGGGTCCATACAACTCCATAGTATGTGATGAAAAGGACGAGTATCAGCAGATAACAGACACAGAGGAGAGGAGAACATTTCATGACACACAGCAGGTCCTCTCAGTCACCGGCAGCTCTGCCCGGGAGGAGACACAATCACCAGAGCTTTATACACATCGACTGACACCGATTTACACTACAGAACAAAGAACACAATAATAGTAACATCGACTGGGACCAATTTACACTTCAGAACAAGGAACAGAAATATAGTAACATCAATCTGAAAATAGGACATCTCTAACAGGTAGCGTAGTTGATCTAATAGAGTTAGTTTATTCTTTTATTTTTATATCCTGTACACTTTCAGTAGTTAGATAGAATTATTCGTTTTTAAGATACAGTATACTTCTCAAAGATGTTTTTTTGGTAAAATGAAATTTTTTACGTCACAGGATGGAATGTGAATGCCCAATAGGGGTGAATGAGTCATTCATAATTCATTTTTCGGACCTCCACATACACCCTGCTAGCACAAATCAACAACAAAAATTGATAAATCACCAGAGACTCCTACTCCAGTAACCCTTCAAGAGCACTCCAAGTATTCCGTAAACATGGTGAAGCCCAAGCGAGCACACTATTCTCTAAAACTGCCCTCCTGACTCTTGCTCCAGCATGTAGACCTTGAGAAACATATCTCAGAACTGGAGATCCTTAATATGATCAAGTTGCTGAAGTCTAACAAGCGTCCCGGTCTAGATGGCTTCACAGTCACCTATTACAAACAGTTTGCTACTCTGTTAGCACTGCTGCTAGTAGGTGCCTTCAATTCACTTCTAGATGGACATTCTGTCCCCCTGTATACCCTGATGGCTATCATTTCCATACTCCCTAAACCCCATTCTGATGATAGCTCATGGACTAATAGTCCCCCTCCTTGACCCTGATATCAAAATTGTGGCCAAAGTCCTATTTACCCACTTGAATCTTGTCACCACCTCTCTGATCTGCAGCGACTAAGTGGGCTTCATACCTCTCCAACAAGCTCAGGATAACGTCCGCAAGACAATTCTGCTGACACATGCAGCCTGCTCAAGATGTACCCCCACTTGTTTTCTCTCGTTGGACAATAGGAAGGCTTTCAACATGGTCTCTGGGTCATACTTACAGTGACCTCTGTCTCTGTTCCTTTTTTGCCCTGGCTATCGAGCATTTGGCCCAATTAATTCAAGCTAATTCAAGCTAACCCAATATTAAGGGTGTAGAGCTTGGTGGAAAACTTCATAAATTGTATCCATCCGAAGATGATATTCTCGTCTTCTTGTCTTCCCCTAAACTGCCCCAAACTTCCTTGAACCAGTTCACGGCAGTCTGTGAACCCTCACAGATCCACAGCGCTTAATATAACTTTGCCTTCCTCTACCCCCAACCACCCGTGTGAGACCTTGCCATTCCCTTGGTCACAACACTCTACCTCTTACCTAGGCATTAAGCTGACTGCCGACCCCTCTTAACTACCCCACCATGCTAACTCACCTCACTAATCTTATGACCTTTTGGTCTGCTTTACCCCTGATGTGATGTAGGAAGGATTAATATTATCAAAATGTAAATGTTACCAAAAATTGTATATCTTTTCTGTGTCCTTCCCATTCCAGTCCCATCCTACTTTCTTCATATCTTACAGTACTGAGTGCTCTTCTATGTATGGGGCAAGGGCAGACCCCGTGTGTCCAAAACCATCCTCAAAGGTGACCTGGGGGTTACCAAATTTCACTAAATACTACCAAACAACACACCTGGCACAACCCCCTAAATACCATGAGGTGCATGAGATCCCACTCTGGGTTGCCCTAGAATCTTTGGACTGCAATCCTCTGTTGGTTGCTAGCCTGTTGTGGCTATGTTCTGGGGATTGCCGGCCGCTCCAAAACATTACTTGAATCTTTGGGACAGCATTAAATCTCATTATTGCCTGAAGTCCCCTCATAACCCTTTTCTGTCCTTTATGCCCAGTCCAGCCTTTTACCCTGCATGGACCGCTCCTACTTAGTTTTGATTATGGTTTTCCACTGACCAATTTATAAAACAGCTTTAGGCCATTTCTTGCCCTCTGTGGGACATACAGAATTCCAGGCCCAGAACTCTTCCGTTACCTCAAAATAAGCACTTTCTCACCCCTAACTTATGAATAGACTCCTTCCTTCCTATGACTGGTTTCAAATGAACATGCAAAAATGATCCCCGCGCTCGAGGTCTTATCTCTAGCCTATACGCTCAACTGCTACCCCTCCTTCCCACCCCACACAACTCTTCCTTATGTTGCCAAGTGGGAGTGAGACTTGGGCCTTCAGTTGAAAGCTATTGACTGGGCCAAAATATGGTCCGCCACTAAAATTCTCTTTGCAAAACATGGTGGCTACAGAAACAAACTACAAGGTTCCTATCAGGTGGTATCTGGTCCCTGCCCAAATTGCTAGATTTATTCCATCTTACACCTTTCCTGCTTCCATAGATGTCCTAAAGCAGGTAGACACCACCATATTTGGTGGGACTCCCCGAAAAGCCCATACCTTCTGGGTTGGATTATTTCATATCCTTACCACTTTGTTTAATTGCCCTGTAAGCACTGACCCAGCCATGGCCCTACTAAATAAGAAACCTTTGGACTTGACCCAGCATCAATTCATACTTTTACTGCATGTTACCACTGCAGCGAAGCAAACCTTTGCAAAGGCCTGGAAATCACCCCAACTTAGCATCCTCAAAACTATGCATAGAATCACACGGGCTATGATACATGCCAAAGTTGAGGCAGTCCTCCTGGATAGGATAAGTAAGTACAAACAACTGTGGAATCCATGGATGGTTCATTACTTACTGGCTAACTTTGACAAAACACTACTATCTTCCTATAATATACTTACCGGAGCATACACTCTGAGTCTCATGTTGGGTCAGCCATTTGCCCCTTTCCCTGGGGTCTCTTTAGTCTTCTGTCCTCCCTCAAAATGTCACCCCTCTGTGTTGTATCTATCTTCTTTCCTCCCCTCTTTGCACCCACCAAAACTAAAGAAGTTGTAGTATGGGATGAAAGCAAGGGCCCCTAAAATGAAATCATTGTAGTTACATTGTTACTGTTAATATCATTGTAGAAAAGAACATTATTTCAATACCTTTCTGATGTGGTATGCTGCTATAGAGAGCCTCTACATGAACAGCAACCAGCAATATTGTGAAGGTCATTAATAATTTTTAAAAATGAATGGTATCTTAAATATGATAGTATGCTCAAAAGTCAAAACACAGGGTCTGAGAAGTAAGTCCATTACCCGGCAATATTGCCTGACACTATTGGTCTCACTAGGGCGGGAGGGGGGTTCTCCAGATTTTTGTGCATTTTTAGAAGAGCGCAGTGTTGTGTTCTTGACAAGGGGTACGCCTGGAGGTGACTTCAAGTTTTCGGCGCCTAATAGTCAGTATTAGCTATCTATCATTAGGGCCTTTCGGCAAGGTGATGCATATAAACCTGTCTCTTTAAGGCTGTATACAAAGTATGGCTGATGGGCTGTTAAGTTAGGATCAGTTTCTATTGCATTAACTGTGGGCAGTAAAGGATTATGCTCTGTAGTTCCACTCACCACTCCATGTTCCAATGGCGGCCCGTCCATAGGGGGCGCACGGGCAAAGCCCAAAGCTGGTCACCAAAAATAAATATAAAACAAAAAATAAAAAGGCCCTTTAACCACCTCAGCCCCCAGAAGATTTTACCCCCTTCCTGAGCAGAGCACTTTTTACAATTTGGCACTGCGCTGTTTTAACTGGTAATTGAGCGGTCATGCAATGCTGTACCCAAATGAAATTTGCATCCTTTTTTCCCTACAAATAGAGCTTTCTTTTGGTGATATTTAATCACCTCTGCGGTTTTTATTTTTTGCGATATAAACAAAAAAAAAGACTGAAAATTTAGAAAAAATTATATTTTCTACTTTTCGTTATAAAAAAATACAATAAACTCAGTTTTAGTCATACATTTTGGCCAAAATGCATTCAGCCACATAAAAAAAAAAAAAAATCAATAAGCGCATATTTGTTGGTTTGCGTAAAAGTTATAGCGTCTACAAACTAGGGTACATTTTCTGGAATTTATGCAGCTTTTAGTTTATGTTTTATGTCTCATTTCTTGAGGTGCTATAATGGCAGGGCAGTACAAAACTTTCCAAATTACCCCATTTTGGAAAGAAGACACCCCAAGGAATTTGCTGAGAAGCATGTTGAGCACATTGAATATTTTTTTTTTTTTTTTGTCACAAGTGATTGAATAATGACAAAAAAATAAATAAAAATGTACACAAAGTTGTCACTAAATGATATATTGCTCAAACATGCCATGGGCAGATGTGAAATTACACCCCAAAATACATTCTGCTGCTTCTCCTGAGTACAGGGATACCACATGTGTGAGACTTTTTAGCCACGTACAGGACCCTAAAAACCAATCAGCACCTTCAGGATTTCTAAGGGTGTAAATTTTTGATTTCACTCCTCACTGCCTATCACAGTTTCAGAGGCCATTAAATGCCAAGATAGCACAAACCCCCACTAATGACCCCATTTGGAAAAGTAGACACCCCAAGCTATTTGCTGAGAGGCATGTTGAGTATTTTGCAGATCTCACTTTTTGACAAATTTAAAAAAGAAAAAAAGTGTTCCTTTTCTTTCTTCATTTTTAAAAACAAATGAGAGCTGCAAAATACCTACCATGCCTCTTAGCAAACACCTTGGGGTGTCTACTTTCCAAAATGGGGTCATTTGGGGGGTGGGGGGTTTGTGCTATCTTGACATTTCAGGGCCTCCAAAACTGTGATAGGTAGTGAGGAGTAAAACCACCATTTTACGCCCTTAGAAATCCTGAAGGCAGTGATTGTTTTTTGGGGTCCTGTATGTGGCTAGGCTCCCAAAGAGTCCCACATGTGGTATCCCCATACTCAGGAGAAGCAGCAGAATGGCAGAATGTATTTTGGGGTGTATTTCCACTTATACCTATTTAATGTGTGAGCAATATATCATTTAGTGACAATTGTGTAAAAAAACGAAATTGTAATTTTCCCGAAACTTGTGGCAAATTATAAAGTATTCCATGGACTCAACATGCCTATCAGCAAATAGCTTGGACTGTCTACTTTCCAAAAAGGGGTCATTTGGGGGGGGGGGGGGGTTGAACTGTCCTGGTATTTTATGCACAAAATTAGAAGCTTATGCCACACATCACCCACTCTTCTAACCGCTTGAAGACAAAGACTGACACGTTTTGTTTACATTAAAAAAAAAAAAAATTTTGCTAGAAAATTACTTTGAACCTCAAACATTCTATATATTTTTAAAGTAAAGGCCCTACAGATTGAAATTGTGGGTGTTGCAATTTTTTTTTCACAAAGTATTTGCACAGATATTTTTCGAACGCAATTTTTTTTTCTTCACAGGTTACCACTTTAGATTTACAGAGGAGGTCTACTGCTAAAATTACTACCCTCGATCTCACATTCGCGGTGATACCTCACATGCATGGTGCAATAGCTGTTTACATATGACACAAGATTTTTTATTGTTATCACATGTAAATATCCCCTATGATAGCAATAGGTAGTGACAGGTACTCTTTTAAAAAAAAAAAATGGGGTCTATTAGACTCTAGATCTCTCCTCTGCCTTCAAAGCATCTGACCACACCAAGATCTGTGTGATAAGATGCTTTCCCAATTTCCCAATAGTGCTGTTTATATCCCACGAAACTGAAGTCATGAAATGCTCACAGCTTCCTGTTTCTTAGGCCATAGAGATGATTGGAGCCATTCTGGTCTTTGATCAGCTCTATGGTCAGCTGGCGGAATCACCAGCTGCATGCTCAGGTTCTCCGGTGGGACAGAAGAGCCAGAGAAAACCATGGAAGACAGTGGGAGGAGGGGGACATTCCCTCCCACTGCTTGTAAAAGCAGTCTAGCGGCTAATTAGTCACTAGGATGAAAGCCAACGCTGGCTGAAGAGAATGATACCAAGATGATACCTAAACCTGCAGACATCATTCTGGTATAACCACTCAAAGTCCAGCAACATACCAGTACGTTGCTGGTCCTTGTTGGGCATATATTGTAAACTTTTTTTCATGCAGCCTGTGGGCTGCATGAAAAAAAGAGATTGATCGGCGGGTATGCCCACCATTAGTATACCACACTGCATCCACTGCATTGTGGAGAAACCCCTCTGTATCCATGAATACAACCTTAATATGGAAGGGGTGGACCTCAAAGTCCAGTTGATGGCGCCCTACTTAATATATTTATTCCAGTTGGCTCTGCTGAACACTTATGTGCTATACAAAGTGTCAGGATGAACTGGATCCTTCCTTAAATTCCAGGAAGAGCTCATCACAGCCCTTCTGTTTCCAGACGGTGCTGTGGCCCCACTTCCCAATCCAAATGCAGTGAGGCGGCTGCATGAGAGGCATTTTTCGTATGTCCTCCCTGGTACCCCTACCCAACGATCACCCCAAAGAAGAAGATGTGTCTGTAGCAAGCGCGGATATGGGCATGACACCCGCTATTATTTTCCCTCCTGTCCTGGCCAACCTGGTCTCTGCATTGGTGAATGTTTCCAATGCTACCACACACTAGTGGAGATGGCATCTTCACTAGTGTGCCATCTCCACTAGTGTGTGGTAGCATTGGAAACATTCACCAATGCAGAGACCAAGTTAGCCAGGACAGGAGGGAAAATAATAGCGGGTGTCATGCCCATATCCGCGCTTGCTACAGACACATCTTCTTCTTTGGGGTGATCGTTGGGTAGGGGTACCAGAGAGGACATACGGAAAATGCCTCTCATGCAGCCGCCTCACTGCATTTGGATTGGGAAGTGGGGCCACAGCACCGTCTGGAAACAGAAGGGCTGTGATGAGCTCTTCCTGGAATTTAAGGAAGGATCCAGTTCATCCTGACACTTTGTATAGCACATAAGTGTTCAGCAGAGCCAACTGGAATAAGTATATTAAGTAGGGCGCCATCAACTGGGCTTTGAGGTCCACCCCTTCCATATTAAGGTTGTATTCATGGATACAGAGGGGTTTCTCCACAACACCAGTTGCCATTTCAATTTGGACTGTCGTATCTGTGTGAAGGGGGGACAGAACGAAAACATTCTGATTATCCCTCCACTTCACTGCAAGCAAATTATTACACTTCAAGCAGGCTCTCTCCCCCAGTCTAAGTCAGGATTCAACAAGCTTAGATTGTACGGTACCACATGTGCCAATTCCATGATCAAGTGACTAAAAAGTGGCATGCTCATGTAATAATTGTTCACATACAAGTGGTACCCCTTTCCAAATAAGGGTGACACCCAGCCTATAGACTATATCAGTACAAATACACTTAAAAGTTACTTATATTCTGTTATTGTATGTTTGTGATCTCCATTGGCAATGGATCTCCTGGCAAATCTCTTGTATCATGAGTGGCGGCTTCTGATCTTCAAAGCATGATGGTGTGTGTGTGTGTGTCTCAAACAGTCCCAAACAATCTTGCCTATGTAATCTGGGCAGTTCTCGGGTTCCACTTGACTATCTCTTCCCTCGTAAACCATAAATCTATATGTATAGCTTGTTGCCCTGTCACAGAGCTTATACAACTTGACACCATATCTGGCACACTTGCTGGGGAGAGACTGTTTGAAAGACAAGCAGACAGAAAATGTAATCAGGGACTCATCAACGCAAACAACTTGATCGAAAGTAAGCAAGGCTGCAAACTGTTGGTTGAAGTGGTTTACAAGGGGCCGAATTTTGTAGAGCCGATCAGATCCAGGGTCACCCTGAGGATGACAGGGTTCATTGTCATTAAAATGCATGAACCGCAAGATCTGCTCGTATCTAGCCTTGGTCATGGAAGCAGAGAACACAGGCATATGGTGAATTGGCTCAGTGGAACAATATGACCGCAACTCACTTTTTTAGTTATGCCCATGAGGAGGGATAGGCCCAGAAAGGTCTTAAATTTGGAAACTGTAATAGGTTTCCAATCTCTGGCAAGGGTCAACTGGGGATTAGCAGCAATGAATTGACCAGCATACAAATTGCTTTGGTCCACAATGGATCTATAGAGTTCTTCCGTGATAAACAGTGAATACAAATCAAGTGACGTAAAATCAACTGGTTCTACCTGAATTCTGGGTTGGCCAGTGAATGGGGGAAGTATGGATGCTGCAGAAGTGGTAGGCTCCCAATTAGGGTTGGCATTTTCTGCAGGAAGGGCACTATGAGCTTTATGGGCCTGTCTTTGTCTTCTTGGTGGCTGCGGGACACTACTTGTGCTAGCCACCACACCAGCTTGAACTGCACTTATAGGGTTCGCCACATCACCACATGATACTGCAGTGCTGGATGTACGACCAGGATGTACTAGGCCACTGGTGCTTGTCAGTTCACCAGAAGGATGAGCAGCGCTAGTACTGGCTCTCTGCTCCATACGAGAGCCCTGCGGTTCTTGCACCTCAACAACAGAAGAACGGGGTCGGGTACGCCTGACCTTAGTAGGGACCACTATTCCGTCATCAGATCTATCTGTCAGGGTGCTGCTACTGTCTACTGGTTCTTATACTGAGCCTGAATCTGCCAGTGAGGTGGCTTCCCCCTTCGCTCTCATCTGTCATGCTCAGCCGGGTGATGAGGGGGTTAAACCTTTATTAGGTAATATACGGTGGGTACCCTGTCACTATAGAAAACAAACTAACTAACTAGCGTCACCCGTGACACTAATACGGTGATCACTGGTGAGAGAGGGTAAAAAGGTTAACTAGGGGCAATCAGGGAGTTAAAACCTTTATTAGGTAATATATGGGGGTACCCTGACGCTATAAAAACCTGACGGTTAAACTAACCAGCTGACTGGCTGACTAGCGTCACCCGTGACACTAATACGGGGATCAGAAAATAGGGGAAAGGGTTAACTGAGGGGTGATCAAGGGGTTAAACCTTTATTAGGAGATTAATGGGGGTAACCTAAAGCTACCTGGGACTACTACTAGCTGCCCTAACGCTACTTAGTGTCACAAGTGACACCAATGCAGTGATCAGTGAAAAATCTGAAAACTGCAATTGGTGACACAGTGACAGGGAGTGAAGATGGTTAGCTGGGGGGCTATTGGGGGGTGAAATGTGTGCCTACGTATACTTTGTCAGTGTAGTGTTAGTGCAACTCATGTTTAGATGTCCTCTCTCCTCTCTCTGGAACCGAAAAGGATTCCAGGAGGGGAGGTGACATCACTTCCTCTGCCTGTGTTTACAATTCACAGGCAGAGGAGGCATTTTATTGGTCAGGCCTGGACCTGAAGACTGATCAGTTCTGCAACTAATCCAATTGCCGCGGGTACAGCATTTTGCGCAGCCGCGCCCTTCTGCCGATGTATATCGGTGTGAGCCGGTCGGCAAGTGGTTAAATGCACTGTGTACAAGACATGTGTGATTAGTTTCGTACGATTTGGAAATTCGTACAAATTTCCGGAAATTCGTACAAATTTCCGGAAATTCGTACAAATTTCCGGAAATTCGTACATTCGTGAGGATCCGAAATACAAATTTTTATGCTTACAAATTTTGTACGAAATACGAAATTTCGTTTACGAACTTCGGATAAATTTATCATAACGAACTTTCGTTATTGCTATGAAAAGTTAACAAACCTAAAAGTTAAAAACCCAGGAAGTCAACACAGCACAGGGATGGTGGGAGCCCCTCATAATGATACATTTATCATAACGAACTTTCATTATTGTTACGAAAAGTTTACGAACCTAACGAAAATGTGTATTTCGTACGAATCCGAATTGAATTTCGGACACGAATTATGAATTACAAATTAATTTTAATATGGAACGGAACAAAATTAAATGAATTTATTGATGGCGCACATGTCTACTGTGTACGGGCGCCGGACGCAGTGCACTATGGGCAGCATGGTGTCTATGCAATCACGTGATTTGCAGGTGAGACGCCGCATTTGCCTGGTTTTGGGAGTCCTTGTGGTGCAAAGCAATGCGCTGCAACACTCCCATCTTAAAGCCATTGTCCTTGTCTTGGAGTTTTTTTATTGGCACCACTGTAGGACATGGGCAGTGCTTTCCCCAGAGCCACAGCGTCACTTCCAGTAGGGGGATAGTTTTATGGCATTTTTATTGATAATTTTTTTTTTTTACTAGTAATGGCGGCAATCAGCGAGTTTTATCGTGACTGCAACATTATGGCGGACACAGACAATTTTGGCACATTTTTGGGACCATTGGCATTAATACAGCGATCAATGCTAAAAAATTGCATTGATTACTGTAAAAATGTCACTGGCAGTGAAGGGGTTAACCACTAGGTGGCGTTGTAGGGGTTAAGTGTGTCTTAGGGAGTTTTTCTAACTGTGGGGGGGCAGGGGTTGTGTGTGACACTACACTGATCACCACACCCGAATTACAGGGAGCAGAGATCAGTGTCAGTGTCACTAGGCAGAACGGGGAGATGCTTGTTTACATTAGCATCTCCCCGTTCTTCCTCACCGTGAGACGATCACGGGTATCCCCGCAGACATCGGGTCCGCGGGACCCGCGACCGCGGTTATGGAGCTCCCGGTGGGCACGCCCACGAGCCACCTCTTAAAGGGCAACGTACAGGTACATTAATCTGCCTGTACAAGCCCTTCTGCCGCAGTATATCTGCGTGAGGCGGTCGGGAAGCAGTTAAGGTGTAATGCTGGGAATTCTGATGTAAGTGGGGGCTTTGGTGAGTAGGAAACCCCTTACATCAGAGTTCCATTTTATACCAAGATCCAGTGTCCCCCCTTAAAAAAAAAACAATTGCTGTGTGCCACTAAAGTGTTCAGGTTTGGCTTGAAGAAATGGTGGCAACCCTACTCTGTGCTCCTCTAAGAAACTTACACAGCAGCCGGGGTTGTGAAAGAGAGAGCGGCACACAGGTGGCAGAACCCAGCTACATGCACAATGAATTGTTTGATCCCTGTTCTTTTTTTTCCTGTGTTCGTTTTGTGAAATCCAAGCTCAGTAAAACCATTGAGAGTTTTGAATTGAGAAGGAGTGATTGTGGTATATCCGGGCTGTGCCCAATTCACGTTTGTGTCTCTGTGTCCTTCCATCAGAATTACCAGATGTCCCACCACCATAATGACCTTCTCTATTTTGTGTGAAAACTGAATTGTGTGTCCCCTCGTGTGATGTTATCACCCCCAATTAATTCCAAAAGGGTGGTCATTTTTTTGTCCTATAAATAAAATCAATTGTGCTCGCGCTAAAAATGTGAATTGAAAAAAAATATGAATATATATAAACTGAGTATAAAATATAAACTAATTGTGAAAAAATGTTAAACCATAATTAGTATGCTAATAAAAACATACATGTAAAAATATATATATATATATATATATATATAATGTGCAATCCTTATATATAAAATTCACAAAGTGCATCCACATAAAAGTGCAATCCTTATATAAAATGCTGAAAGTGCATCATGCATGAATATAGACCTAATTAATAAGTGCAATCGATATATCGATATCCCCCAGAGAAAGGCACGTGATCCCTGTGCCGAATACGCGTCGGGGAGGGGTAGGACGGAGCTGTCAGCAGGGAAGGAGAGGAATATACACCACACCGCACGCCATATGAGCCGCTGCTAAACGAAATACACCTGTATAGTTTGGTGCACTGTAGCACCTGCATACTATGAGTACCCTCCTGGAGGAACTTCTTTTACTTTAAATAAATCCCTTACTATATTACACCATGGAGCTTTCTTTTTCTCTTTTATGAATGATGTTTTACCTGTGAGGATTGGACATACATCATTGCATCCTGAGTGAGCCCAGTAGTGGCCCCAATGCATGTTTTGACACTGTTTAACTACCATGTCACAGGAATAGAGGTGAGCACAAGCACAAGTGGGGGATCACGGGAGAGCACATCCAGCTTGTTGTGATTTGGACACTTTTCAGGAGAAGCTTGATGAACACTTCATTCATGGACACTGTTTTCTTGCACTTCTTTGTTTCAGTTTGAATCTACTGATCGTATTTTGTTTGGACACTTGATTGTCACAGGATTTGCACTTATTAATTAGGTCTATATTCATGCATGATGCACTTTCAGCATTTTATATAAGGATTGCACTTTTATGTGGATGCACTTTGTGAATTTTATATATAAGGATTGCACATTATATATATATATATATTTTTACATGTATGTTTTTATTAGCATACTAATTATGGTTTAACATTTTTTCACAATTAGTTTATATTTTATACTCAGTTTATATATATATTCATATTTTTTTTCAATTCACATTTTTAGCGCGAGCACAATTGATTTTATTTATATTCAAATACACAGAATGAAATGTGGTGAAGTGTTTGCTGCTTTAAACATAGTTGTTTTACTCCTTAGAGGCATTGGTCCACTTGTGGCTCGCAAGAACCCCACCTGTTTGTTTGCATTTTTTTGTCCTGATCACATGCAAGTGACCCATGACCTTTATGATGTTTGCTTTTCCTTGGATATTTGTTGCTCTGGGAGAAAGAAATTTGAGAAGATTGAGAAGGAGACAATGATATGAGACAGGAAGGAATCATTATGCACAGGTTTGTCTGTGCGCATCCCTTCTTTTGGTATATTGATTTAATTGTCTTTGATTCAACCATTGGTAGGCCCTGCCCTGGGAAAAAGCCATCTTGTCCCTCTTTAAGTTCTTTATTCTTTTTAGAAAATAGTCTTTGGGACATGAGGCTGATTCCCTGAGTGAACAAATATTATAGCTTTGTGTCAATTCATTTCATGTATTCCTAATATTCAGAAATTAGGAGGATCATCATGTTCTGTGAACATAATTTCAAATTATCCTCTCATCAAGTCTTAAAATACTTTCCAATATTAGATATGTTTGGGAACACATGAACCTCAAGGCCAAAGGGGTTGTAGCCTTCCTCAATGTATCTTTCAAGGAATTTGGTATGCCAAAAGTACATTGGTTTATTTTTCAATCATTTCTTTATATTAAAATTAAAATACATAATTTCAGACTCTATTTTGTCCCCATCTCCACATTTTTTGTGAAATATTGTCATAAGACTATCACACAATGTACCACAATAATCTGCTATCTTTGCCCTTGACTCTGGTATTACAATTTAATAAATCTACTACATACTGTACATTTTAAAATCATAACAGGGACATTTTTGAAAAAAAATTACTAAATTGCTCCTTGGTTCCAGTGTCTTCCAACAAAATTAGCCAATATAAATGTAATAATTCAGTATCTGCTACTACTACTAATAATAATAATAAAAATACTCAATGTCTTCCAACGCCTCTCTGATAATAATAATAAACCCCCAGTGTCTGCCAACCCCCTCTGATAATCCGTCCACTGGCTTTAAATCACCCAAGAAATAAAATTAAAACTATTACCAGTTTAGAAAGCCATCTATAACTCTGCCCCCAGCTGCATCACCAACCATGTCTCAAAATCAACAAAACTGTCTCCACACTCCTCCCAGGATCCCCTTATCTTTATCTCCCTCATCATTTCTGCTCATGTTCCCCTCTAGGACTTTTCTAGAACCTGTCCTGTCCTCTGGAATTCATTACCCCAACCGAAAAGACTATCTGCCTGAAAACTGATCTCTTCAGGCAAGCCTATCTGCCTAACAACTAAACTTTTTTACTTTCTCAAACAACCCATACACACACAGTTTTTACCTTTTGTATCATGTGCCTTTCCCTTTAGATTGTAAGATCTCATGAGCAGGTCCCTCCTAAGGCCGTCCATAGATGGTTCGAATCTGAGCCGGTTCAGCAGGAACTGAGGAACTACTATATAGGCAGGCTAAATGTACCAAGTTGATTGATCAATTAACTTGGGTACAACCAGCCTGACAGATAGACTTGTGCACTGCCAAAAAATGTGTTCGTTTTAGTTTTCGTTTCATTCATTTTTTTTTTTTTTTCATTTTTCGGGTCATTCGTTATGATTGCAGTTAGTAAATTCGCACATTCGTAAATTTCTACATTCGTACATTACAAAATTTGTATATTCGTAAATTACAAGATTCAGAAATTTGGAAATTCGAAAACCAGAAAATTAGAAAATCTGAAATAGTAACTACTGTAATTATTAAAATATAGGTATTGTAATTTCCTTTCAAATGTGGCTGTTAGCGAACGTAACGAATACGAATTTATCCGAAGTTACGAATTATCCAAAATAATGAATGTCGCATCTAAACAAATGGAACCGAACAAATTACTAATAAATAATAATAATAAAAAGTTTATTATTGTTATTGTTATTTATTATTATTAATTAATTACGTTCCATTCATTTGGATACGGCATTCGTTATTTCTGATAATTCATAACTTCGGATAAATTTGTATTTGTTACATTCACTAACAGCCAAATTTGAAAAGATATTACAATACCTATAATTTAATAGTTAGTAATAGTTAAGTTATTATTAGTTAATTATTTCAGATTTCCGAATTTCCGAATTTCCGAATGTACGAATGGACGAATTTACTAATTTGCGAATTTACGAATGTACGAATTTACTAATTTACGAATGTCCGAATTTACGAATGTGCTAATTTACGAATGTGCAAATTTACGAATGTGCGAATTTACGAATGTGCAAATTTACGAATTTACTAATTCGGGAACGTACGAATGTGCGAATATACAAATTTTCGAATATGCAGAAAAATTTGTTAATTCGGATATTTCTGAATTAACGAATTTGTCGATATTCATTAAAAAAAGAATTCGGAACGAAACGATATGCACATGTCTACTGACAGATTTTATATGCGATTATCGCTAGCGGCTGGTACAGCCTCTAGCAATATTCACTGACTTCTCTTGGTGGGGACTGCTTTCCCCCCCCCCCCCCCCCACAGGAAGAATGTAATGGCTGATGGTTGCAGGAATGAAATTTACTCCATGCATGGCCTGCCTAACACTCTTGTATTTGATTGTATTGTAATTGTACTTGTATCCCATTATTTTGTAAAGTACAGCACAAACTATTGGTGTTACATAAAGCCTGTATAATAATAATAATAATCATATTTGCTATGCCATTGTCACCCCCATACTCTTTGTGGGAAGCCATTGTCAATATGACACAAGGATCTTGCTTTCCCAATGTTACTGAAGCAATAGGATTTCATTTTTTTCAACCTGCTCATTCTATTCTGCTATGAAATGACAAAATGGCGGGTAGCCATGTCCTAATTTCACCTTCTCAGAATCTGCATTGTATTTAATCAATTGTTTTTTTTCATGCCATTGATGAAGAAGTTTTATTGATACATCTTTCAGGGTTTATTATTGGCCTAGAATGGAGATCATGAACTAAGGACCAGTTGATGGCTCGCCATGTTGTCATTTCACAACACGTTAGAATTATTGGGTTATGTTAATAAACAGCAGAGACTTTCAAAACTTACAAAAAAGGTAATACAATAAAATAATTTTAAAATAATTTGAATGTGCTTTCCCTCCCTTTACAATTTTTTTGTAACTTTGTAGCCTGAGGTTTTTTTAAATAGCAAAAGAGAGTTCAAATAACAGGTTGAAAAGCCCAGTATAAAATTGTGCAAATGTTGTTTTTTGCAATATTGCTACTGTTTAAAAAAAACTCAGAATCATAAAAATGCACCAAAATATTTTAAAAGTTACACAAAACTAAAACATATTAATAATTTATATAAACATAGTAATTCCCCATTTTTTTTTAAATATTATTTTTGTTTTGCTTTTTTTTCATGAATGCTGTGAAATGAAAAATTGTTTGGGGGTCTTTTTTTCAGTTATTGTGGGGTGTATTTTGTTGTTTACTAATAGGGTAAAAAAGTTTAAATAGCAACTTGAAAAAAAAATGATAATAACACAAGCATGCACTTGTTAAACGCGCAAACAATTCTCTTTTTTTGCTATAGTCTAAAGAACCACAAATAATAATAAAATATACCAAAACATGTAGGAAATAAGATGGAAAAAGCAAAACACAAAATGTACTCACGTACTCAAATGCTTCTATATGTTTTTATTGTTTTTTTTTTTTTGGTGGTGGTGGTGGTGTGGGGGGGGGGGGGAGGTTACCCTTTATTAGACAATATAAAAATTATCTGAATAGAAACTTGAAATAGACTGTTTAAAGATAATGTACCCACTTTTTTATTCTTACTATTTATAAATTTCACAAATCACACACAAGATTCATGCTTTTTTGACATGATTTACACATTTTTCAATTCAAAACCTATTATACAAAATGTGTGATTATTGGGTGAAAGATGTTTGAATCTTTTGTGAAAATATTGATAAACAGACATTATGGTGTATTTACTTTTTAGAATTGTTTTTATAAAAAAAAAACAAAAAACATAAAAGTATGGAAGGGGTTCCCAGTTTGTTCTAAACCTACCATTGGAGTGAATTTTGCTTGAATGGAGGTTCAGAGAATGGTTGAACTACATGGATGTTTGGTCAAATCTCTGAATTCAGCAGGCATTAAAACATTTAGCATCCATATTACTACAGCTAATAAATCTTACAGCTTCTCCCTCAGGGATACAGGTTAGGGAGCCTGTGGCCTTGGACGTCCACGAAACTGACTGAGGATGAGCAGATTGTAAATAGGCTTGGTTCAATGCCGGTTAATAGTGTGTATCCTTAAGAATGCAACCTCTGTGTACCTCCAACAAAATGGTGTTCCGCTCACTTCCGGTTGTGGCGTGATGTCACCAGCTCCTCCTCCCTATACGTTATGTCACCGTACAAAAAAAATTTAATTAACTTTTAATAAAACTTACTTAAACAATGTGCATCACATAAATAGTTAAAAAGCAGTCACATAATATAATTCACTTGTGCATAACAAAGAAGTAAACATAGAGAAACATAAAAATCCAAATGTGAATCTTGAAAATGATGAAAGTCCATGTGTGAAAATCCCAAACCACCTCACAGACAAGCGTGCCAGTTCCCTTACCAAATTGTAATGATCTCCAAATGATAAGAGATCAACAGCACAGGAATCATCCAATTGAGGGGCCACCACTCTGGATACCACTGACTCCATCACCTCCACGGTCCTTCAATAGTTATCCAAAGGCAGCACCTCAGAATAATAATGGGTAGGAGAAAGAACAAAGGACCATAGAGTAGTAAGATATAACCACATGGCTTACTAATAGAAGATATAATTACAAAACTGTTTGATTGTTCTGATCTTGGTCTTAGAGGTGGTGGAGGACAGCTGCAGCTTGAATTGGTGCTGTAGACATTTAGGTGAGTATGAGTTTTGGGTTTTTTTTTTTTCAATTCCCAAACTTCTCTTTTTTGTTTTTTTATTTATTCAGTTGAGAGGAAACAATGACATTGCAACACAATCGAGAACCAAAACACCATTTATAAAATAAGCAAAGGAAAAAAGTGAAAGTGCGTAAAGGTTTCATAAACACCACAACAAACTTCTCTTTTAAGCAGGAATATTATATCTGGAAATAAAAAAAAAATATTTTTATTTTATTTATTTATTTTTAGTTTGTGCCAGAACTAGAAATGCCAGAAATACCAATGGAATAACATCTGTAATAAATGATTAATAATTCATAAATAAATGGTAAAACATAAACATCCAAATAAAGTCAATAAGTATCAGGTGATTTTTACATTCAAATTTTGCTTTTTTGAGATAGCACACCATTGATATTTTTTACAGAATTTGTGTGGTACAGTATTCAGGTCCTATTTGGTGCAGCAGTGTTGCTTTAATTTAGGCCAAACGCAAACCTTGATTTTTAATACATTTTTAACAGAATTGTACTAGACCGTCTGCTTGGGATTTTCTGATACCCATGGACACTTGTTTATTGAACTTTTCATTAATCACTAGTTGATAAACTGTGTTTGTTATAACTTTTCTGATAGGAGTTTTTTCTGTATTTATGAGACAGCGCAATCTTTTATATAATCTGTCTCATGTTTTGGTAATGAGGGCAGGGATTTTTGAATCAGGTGCAGACCACTTTAATGGGCTTTACCACCAGAAAAGTGTGTTAATTAAATAAATATTAATTTCCTTAAATATAATAAATACAAACACCACAACCCAAATGTGATAAAATAAAATAAAAAAGGAGAACGAAAAATAGAGGGGGGGGGTTATGTACTGTATATATGTTTGATCAATTAATAAATATTTTTTATATATATATATATATATATATATATATATATATATATATATATATATATATATATATATATATATATATATATATATATATATATATATATATATATATATATATATGTATGTATATATATATATATATATATGTATATATATATATATATATATATATGTATATATATATATATATATATATATGTATATATATATATATATATATATATATATATATATATATATATATATATATATATATATATATAATGTTGATGGGATTGCTGCACAAAATATCTTTTTTTGGAAAAAATTATGAAATACATCAACACGACATGCTTATATTCAGGCAAACATGATATATAATGTTTCAGGCTATTGTAGATCACGCCCTTCCTCAGAGAATCATGCCTATCCAGTAATCATGTAAAGTAATATAGTGCAGCACTAATGATGGTGGAATAAACAGTGAAATTTTCCAATCAAAAATGAATAAAGTATATAAATGTGCATATCATATATACACAACAAAAATAATAATACACAACAATGGTGATAAAATTGCATATAAAGTGCATATAGTCCATATAATAATGGCAATAAATAACATGACTATGAATCTGTGTGAACTGGTTGTCTATAGATAATCCACCACCGTGAGGAAAGAGGCTTACCAGGTTAGACCCAACTAGGCATATGCCTGATGAGACAACCGAGCTTTCGGTGTAACAAACCCAAGGAGAGGTACAGCAACCACGACTTCCAATATAAACCAATCTGGTAGGGATCCATTATAATATTGAATGGAAATGAATGGCCTCTATGGTAAGTTGCTAGGGTAGACATATTGAAAGCTTGTACCATCATTCAGGAATCTAGTATTTAAAGAAGTTGGGAGCCTGGTCCCCAATCAGGCTGCCAAAAGGACATAAGGGCATTTGGACTATTGCCGTACAGTAAAAATTAATACAAAAATGGGTGATAAACAATAATGTAAGAATTGTACAGTTGATTTTATTGATGCAGAAAAAAATCAATCAACAGTTACACGATAAAACATGACAACAGTACAGATATATAACCAGTAAAATCATTAGCCCCAAAGGGGGAAAATATACAGTAGAGCGATTAATCACAGAAATCATTATCCTCGACTAGTTTTGCGGACTATAGCCGCTTCATCAGGAGGGAATCTGTAGATAAGTTTCAACTGTTTAATCAAAAAAGAAACAAGGAGAACACAATGTAATTGCCAAAAAGACATGAGCAGTAAAATCTTGTAATAAAGCATCAAAATTAAGCTAGGTATTGATAAAAAATTAGAAGGGGGAGGGAGCGAATCTGATTACCCATGTCCCAGCAGACACCAGGAGCAGGGCTACGCTGCCGAGAGGTGATCTCCCGCGGCGACCCGGGGGAGCTGTAAACATGACAGATAAGGATTTGAGTAGATAAAGTAAGGGATTGAGTATACTGGAGTTGTCAGACTGGAAACAAGGTGGATGTGTGAAGTGTGGAATGGTAAAAGAATATTGTAGTGAGAAATGTGAGATAATGGGGATGTGCAAAGTGCACATTGGAAAAGAGGGGTAAAAAAGAAGAAAGAAGGTGAAAGTAATAGTATGTGAATAAAAGTGAAAAAAAAATATGAAAACAATTGAAAATTAAAAAATAATGATGTAATATAAATTGTATACTATATATTATAAAATATATGTGAAACATTGAGGAATTAGGTGACAATGGAAGTGAAGGAAGGCGTAGAGAAGGGAAGGAAGGAAAGGGGGGGGAAGGGAGAAAAGGGAAAGGAAAAAGAAGAGCAAGATGGTGAGTGGAGGGGGGGAGGAAAAGGGGGGGAAAGGGGAAAAGAAAGAGGCTACGGAAGGGGGAAGGGAAGAATGGGGGGGAGAAGGAGGGAGAAGGGGATCATGTTGAAGGATAGGGTGAGTAAAAGGCAACGATGATACCTGATAATGATATAAGAATTTTGGGTGTTCCCGGGAAAGGCACCACTTGAAGGGCGGATGCCGTAGTGTGGATGTCAAAAGTAACGCTAGGGACTACCAGCGGAGGGTGGAAACATAATAGAATATAACCACCGAATCCGAGGCACCTATAGGAAAAGGAAGCAATAGCAGGTAAACAATAATATCAGTACCTAAAATTAAGGGACTGCAATAGTAAGAATGGTTGCGCTAATTGTTCCTAGATAACTTATGGGGAGCTAGCTGCTATACGTGATCCCGGGTTCAAGAGTCCAGACCGTCAATGAACATTTTATTTGTAGCTCCCAACCGTGTGACGCTGACCAGACGCCGGAAGAATGCCGGCGCATGACGTCACAGGGCCAGGGATACCACATGACGCACGCACTAGGGGATCGCGTGCGCCTGCGCACCATCCCTGAGGCCAAGGGGGAGAGAATCTCTGCCAGGGCCAGTGCAAGAGGAGGGATCGGCCCCGTTTCCGGGACCGACCCATCCGTCAGGGATCCCACCGGGCCGCCGTGGAAGAGCACAGGCGGAGGGCCCCGCGTCGGTGCCCGTCAGGACAGGAAAAAGGGGGAAGCAGAAAGGCTCCAGTGTAAATATATAAAAATGAAGTAGTCAACAATGTAGATTATGTAAAAATTGTTCAATAATAAAGATAGAAAATATTATATCAAACATAGTAATACGTAATTAGGGAAAAATACCCTAAAAGACCGATACAAGCACAAACATGACAGAGACCAATGGAAAAACTTGAATATACATAGACAATATATGTACAAGGGCTGAGAACATAAAACACATGATTGAATAAATCATGTGAAATTTGGGCGGGTAGCCCATAAAATAATGTAAGATTATGTCTAGCCAAACCAATGGGCGTCTGAATTGAATGGTTGCGTCGGGGCTAGTTGTTTATGAAGTAATATACTGAGGGTATCATGTGTAAAATAAGAAGCCCCCCCATCGAAAAACATATAAGTCAATGGGGGTTTATTGAGACTGGAGGGGTGGGGAAAAAATGGGGGTGACAAGGTGGAGGGCAAGGAAATAACCACATCCGCTCTAAGCACTCCCCAATAGATCTCACTCGTCAGCGTGCCGGGTGTGTTATCCACCCAATGAATATAAGGAAATTAATGGCCTCTATGGTAAGTTGCTAGGGTAGACATATTGAAAGCTTGTACCATCATCCAGGAATCTAGTATTTAAAGAAGTTGGGAGCCTGGTCCCCAATCAGGCTGCCAAAAGGACATAAGGGCATTTGGACTATTGCGGTACAGTAAAAATTAATACAAAAATGGGTGATAAACAATAATGTAAGAATTGTACAGTTGATTTTATTGATGCAGAAAAAATCAATCAACAGTTACACGATAAAACATGATAACAGTACAGATTTATAACCAGTATATAACCAGTAAAATCATTAGCCCCAAAGGGGGAAAATATGCAGTAGAGTGATTAGTCACAGAAATCATTATCCTCGACTAGTTTCTCGGACCAGAGCCGCTTCATAAGGAGGAAATCTGTAGATAAGTTTCAACTGTTTAATCAAAAAAGAAACAAGGAGAACACAATGTAATTGCCAAAAAGACATGAGCAGTAAAATCTTGTAATAAAGCATCAAAATTAAGCTAGGTATTGATAAAAAATTAGAAGGGGGAGGGAGCAAATTCGCTTAACCATGTCCCAGCAGACACCAGGCGCAGGGCTACGCCGCCGAGAGGTGATCTCCGGCGGCGACCCGGGGGAGCTGTAAACATGACGGATAAGGATCTGAGTAGATAAAGTAAGGGATTGAGTATACTGGAGTTGCCAGACTGGAAACGAGGTGGATGTGTGAAGTGTGGAATGGTAAAAGAATATTGTAGTGAGAAATGTGAGATAATGCGGATGTGCAAAGTGCACATTGGAAAAGAGGGGTAAAAAAGAAGAAAGAAGGTGAAGGTCTTCAACGAATGCCTCCAGAAGTTCTTTTTTGGAACGGGGCTCTACAAACGCCCGTGCAGGAGAGGAAGGAAGAAAAACCGAAGGCGTTACAACAAGAGCCGGTGCAACAAGGAGCAGGAACAGACAAAGGACTTAATCACCTGTGCGGTACACAATATTTCTTCTGTTTCATTGAGTGACATTGAATTGCAGGTTTTAAACAAGGGGCTCAATTTTAGTCCTAAAGCAAAGATGTATTCATGGGAAACATTTAGTTGACCTAACAGAACCCCCCCAAGTGTCAGACCAGTACTTGAGAGGACATTCAAGCTGGCATTCAGTCAGTACTGTGTGTGTGTGATTATGAAGGCGCAGGTCTAGGAAAAATGGGACTCTGAGTTATATTTACTCTGTTGGAGTTTTGTCATCTGTGGACTTTGGACTTTATTCTGTGTTGGAAGTCAATAAATTGCACTCTCTGGAAGAATCGGGTTGCTGTGGAAGAGTACTTACATCATCATTATAATAACTACTAATTAATTATCTACCCACAATACTATATCACTACATTGGTGCCGTGGTTCTACTAGGTCAACCAAATGTTTCCCATGAATACCCCCTCAAGTCTAATTACCATCAATAAATACTTCTTCTATGGTCCTACATCATCCTTAAGTATGTAAACAATGTACCCTTTGAAATGTTCATTTAGGATAACAGGCCATACCTCACACACCTAGGTAGACTTGCATAAGATTAACACATCAAAAGGGTCTTCAGCTGTCCCTTTGATATGTTAAAATTCAGTTGCCTTGGACAACTCAACTGAATTTCTGGTCAATATGGTACTTTAATACAATATCCTACATAAATCGGCCAACATATTACAACATACAAATACTATATAATATGAGCGGGAAATTCACAGACAGTTGGCAGATCCCAAGGTGTATAGACATCTGCAAACTAATCCCACAGCATGTTTTGAATAGGATTAAAAAGGTTGTTGGTCAGGCAGTACAAAATAATATCATTGATGTCAATACACAAATTTATTTCATTTCGGAACATCCTGTAACACCGATCATGTATTGGTATGGAAAATTTTATGGAGATGTATTTTAATGTATTGTCATAAGTCTCCCAGTGTTCGTTCTCTTACAGCCCGCTCTAAAGAGCTGACTGGGGCAGACTGACACTGGTTGAAACCTGTTAGGTAGTGGAAAACTTCCTGTTGTTTGGAGAGAGGTGTTTGCGGAGTGAGGACATGTCCGCCAGCGAAGGGCCCCTGTGCAATGCACAGAACGATCGTCTGGGGGGATTTGTTCACCCTGCACACACATTATCGGTTTTGTGGATGTGCGCTCTTGTCACCCCTGTATGCCTGATCAACATATTTGGGGTGCCATGAGCGTACACTTGCAGATAATGTCCCATCCACAAGGAACTGTAATATTGTCTATTGTATCATGTCCTTATTTGGTAATGTCCTGTGCTTACATCCTGTGTTGTTCATTTCCTGTGAGGTCACAAACTTTGTAGGAGGCGTTTGGCTGTTGGAGGCACAACCCTGTAGTTTTGGGACTTCCTGTTGATGTGTAAATAAAAGGGCTGGCTGGCTGAGAAAAGGCAGCCATGCTGAGATGAGAACGCAAGAGTGTGATGGTGTCTGATTACTTGGATGCGTGGGTTGATATGTAAGGTACATTATATCATTAAGGCGGAAATGGGTGCTTATTAGCACAGGAGATATGGCTGTGTGCATAGCTTACAGCCAAATTTCCCTAACAGTATGTGCTCCCTAAGATACATAAAGATCCCATTAATCCTCCGGACAGATCCACTGTGTCCAGCACTGCATCAGTGACTATGCCTTTGGCTAAATATTTGGATACATGTTTAACGCCGTTCATTATAAGGACTCATTCATATATAAGAGACACTCTGTTTTTTTTTAAATAAAATTCAGTCTCTTGTTATTCCATCTGATGCACTGCTGGTTACATGGGATGTTACCAATCTATATACAGCTATACCACACAGTCTAGGTATAGAAGCCTGCAAACGTTTGCTAGTTAATTCGAAAAAATACACCTCTGCCCAGATTTTGTTTCTCCTGGATTTATTAACTATTGTACTAGAGGAAAATTTCTTCTTATTTAAGGATATTTATTATTTGCAACTAGCCGGGGCAGCGATGGGTAGTAATGTAGCACCCCCTTACAATAATGCATCTACAGACATGATTGAGCAAGCGTTCATATTTAATTGTACGTTATTCCATAAACACTGTACAGTTTGGTACAGGTTCATTGATGACGCCTTTGCTATATGGACTGGTGACTTGCATTCGCTGTCCTTGTTTAACCTTTATTTGAATTCATTAATACCTGGTTTGAAGTTTAACATGTAGGGGACATGTTAAGTAGGGGATCATTCCATGCCAAATCACCACAAACAAACCAAATGGAACTTTGTTTTCATCCTGACCACCTCAGATGTTCATTAAATTTCATAGGATGGTACAAGTCAGACATACAGTAACTACCATATCTGACATTTAAGCCCTCACGGAAATGGTCAGAATGCGACATGTGATGATTTGGCATGGAATGATGACCTTAGGGGAGACGGTGGGACTGGGTTAGGTGGAGATTATGTTACCATAGATGATGTAGACTGAGTAAAGTCAAGAGCAGGGTAACCAAGCTTTGGCAGGTTGACTTTTTTTTTTTTTTTGAAAAATATTTATTGATTTTTTCAAAATATATTCATAGAAGACATTGTACAGAACAATTGTAAGGCATGAATATACACAATTATTCTTTATATAGAATGCACGTTCTATCTAAACATAAACATATTTATAAGGAGCGCTGGGGAAAGGGAGGGGAGAGGGGAGGGGGAGGGGGGTAAGCAATTCACATTTGCCAGCTTGTCACTAACATTGGGCAAGAAGTTGCCAAAAAGGTTCATCCTACATTTTCGTACCTTTAGGGAATGGAGGCGACTTATGAGCCTATCTAGCTAGATAACCTACAATATGGTCTAGGTAATACATTTTATTTGGGTGAATATAGTCCCAGAGTGTAATAGCTGAAGTTGATGGATGCCAAGGAGCTTCAAGTGATTGTAGGCCGCTTACGGTGGTTTGAATGAAGAAGGATCAGAGGCCGGAGGAGTTTTAAGTTTGCCGAGTGAGTTAGTGATGTCTCTCGTCAGGTACCATTCTGTATATCTAAATGGGTGCATTATGTCTTGGATGGTCTGTTGAGGAAATGTGGCTTCCAGAAATCTTCTCCAGCATTTAAAAAATCGTGGGGTAAAGCGGAGATTCGACTTGATGAGGTCCAATCTTTCTAGATAGAATAATGAAGTCAAGGCTTTTATAACCGCAGGCAGACTGGGCGGCGATGTCGTTATCCAGTGGGACATAATAGTCCTGCGGGCTACAAGAAGGCAGATATGGGCCCAGTGTGGTATGTTTGAAAAGTCCAATGCGGACGAAGAGGATGCTGGAGGGGTGATGCTAAACAGGCATAGTAGGCAGTCTCTATGTAATTTGATATTGCAGATTTTATTAATGTAGGCTATCACATCGTTCCAGTAGCTGTTAATAGCAGAGCACTCCCAAAGCCTATGGAGCAGCGTAGGACGTGGCAGTAAGCACCATGGACATAGAGCTTGAGACGGGTCCTCTTTGTTGAAACGGAATGGGAAGTATGCTCTGTGGATAATCTTGAATTGAGTTTCACGCCATGTTTCAGAGATCGTAAGTTTCCGGATGAGCCTATATCCCTCAAGGATTTTGTCGGGTAGGTCCTCATCTCCTAGTATATGAGACCATTTTTGGAAAGGCGTGAGGCGGTACTTCCGTGACTGGTGCTGAATGAGGTGAGAATAGATGTTGGAGATAGAGTAATCTTTGCTTTGCAGTAGGTTGTCAATAAAGGATGGTTTAAAAGGATCAGTCTCGGGACCATAGCAGGTTTTCAGATAATTCGTGAGTTGGTAATAGAAGAAGCTGTGAGTTGGTGGCAGGGAGAATTCCCGCATCAGATTTTGGTATGGTTTGAGCTTGCTTGTATTGTTTTGGTATAACGAGGTTATCTTCATGAGTCCTTTGGATTGCCATTGGGTATAAGCTTTATGTAGAGTGGAAGGTGAGAACATAGGGTTGCCTTGTATTTTGAGATGTTTCGAGATGTTAGAAGGTAGACCAAGTAGTTTTCTGACCTCCCTCCAGGCGATGACAGTGTCCCTGAACAATATGCTGGTTTTGAGGTGGTGCGGCAGGCTGTTAGGATTGGAGTGGAGGATGCCTGCAAGGTCGTATGGAGAAGCCATAGAGTCCTCAAGGGCAAAGTTGGAGTATTTGGACCCTCCTGTTAACCAGTCTAGACCCTGTCTAAGTAAGCAGGCTAAATTATAAAAATGAATGTTAGGGAGCCCCGCCCCGCCCTCGCTCCTCGGGAGACATAGTTTTTGAAGCGCGATGCGCGGTTTTTTGCTAGACCATAGGAAAGCTGTCACAGCCTTCTGAAGTTTCTGCACGTCTGAATGCCTCAGTAGTAGAGGTATGGTTTGCATGGGATACAGTAGGCGTGCAAATGATACCATTTTAAAAAGATGAGCTCTCCCAAAAAGCGAGAGGGGAAGGGCACCCCAAGCCTCCAATTCCCGAACAATTTTGGCCACCAGGGGAGGATAGTTGAGTATATATAAGGAAGATGGGTCTCGGCCTATATGTATTCCTAAGTATGTTATATGATGAGGTGCAATGGTCAGCGGGGACAAATGTATCCATTTAGTGGATAGTCGAGGGTGTAGTGTTAGGATTTCACTTTTATCAAAGTTTATACGAAAGCCTGAGCAGAGTCAGAAGGTCGTAAATATTTGTTTAAGTCTGTCAAAGTCTGATACGGGGTCAGTAGAGAACAATAAAATATCGTCCGCAAACAGTGCAGAGCGGAGTATTTGGTTTCCCAAGGTGATGCCACTAACCCCTTCGGTTGAATTGAGGATTCTAGATAAGGGTTCAATCGCAATGTTGAATAACAACGGGGATAGGGGGCATCCCTGTCTCGTTCCTTTCGCTAAGGGGATGGTGTCTGAAATAAAGTTCGGGGTAACAAGGCGTGCCGTTGGTGAGGCGTACATTTGTGCGAGGAACCTTGTGATTTGACCTGAAAAACCAAATTTTTCCATTACCGTAAAAAGCCATGAAAAACCAATATTGTCAAAGGCTTTTTCGGCGTCTAGGGACATGATTGCTACATCTTGATCGGGGTGTGTTTTAGCGTATTCTAGCGCCATTAAGACCTTACGTATATTTAGTGTGGCTGATCGTCCTGAGACAAAACCTGATTGGGCTGGGTGTAAGAGGGACGGAAGTAAGAGAGCTAAACGTGATGCTATAATTTTAGACAGGATTTTTACATCTACATTTATTAATGAGATTGGACGATAGGAGCCTGGAAGTAAGGGATCCTTTCCTTTCCTTGAGATTAGTTTAATATGAGCTTGTGTCCCTGTGGGGAGGTAAGGACCTCCGTCCCACATGGCTGCATATACATGCTTCAGTGTGTTGGGGATGAAGTCGGCCGTTAATTTGAAGAATTCCGCAGTGTACCCGTCGGGACCCGGAGCCTTAGCAGAGGCCATAGATTTGATCATGTGTTGTATGTCTTCTAAGGTAATAGGCGCATTAAGTGCCTCCAAGTGTGACGTTTGAAGCCTGGGCAGGCGTATCTTGTCAAGCAGAGCTTCCACGGCAGGTTGATCCATTGGGTCTGCACGGTACAGATCAGTATAATAATCTGCAAGTAGTTTGCTGACTTCGGTAGGTGAGGTAACTAACGAGCCGGAAGCATTTCTCAGGGTTGGGATATGTGTAGGACGTCTTGGTCCTGAACATAGTCTGGCTAGCATTCTGCCTGCCTTGTTGCCAAATTTGTGAAAGTGAAGGGTAGAGTACGAGGTTTTAGCAGCTTCGTGCTGTTCTGCCCAGAGATCAAAGGCACACTTGGCCCGCTTCCATTCCTGTATATTAGCTAAGGTGCGGTCTAATGTTAGCTTGTCATGAGCTAGGCGTAGAGATTCGCTTGCTTGCATATACTGTTGTCGAGTGTGTTTTTTAAATTGTACGGTGTACGAGATGATTTTGCCCCGTAGGAAAGCTTTACCTGCTTCCCAGAAGAGGTTTGGGTCAGAGATATGTGCCCCATTTGTGGAAATATATTCTTCCCATGTTTGGTGCAAGACTTGTCGGAAGTCTTCATTATCCGCCAGATATGAAGGGAAACGCCAGATAGGGGAAGGAGTTGAGGGTGTGAGTTGTGTCATATGGACTGCGATGGGGCTGTGGTCTGAGATTCTGGCATCGTAAATGTCTGGGGTGTTTATTACAGATACTAGGGCCGGGGAGACAAAGAAGTAGTCTATACGAGAGAAGGTATTATGTGGGGGCGAGAAGAAACTATATTCTCTGTCAGTTGGATGTGTCAGGCGCCAGATGTCTACAAACTGCATAGATTCAATAGAGTGTGCTAAGGGAGTCGCGTCTGGTGTATGGGAGGGACCGGGCCTTGTGTTTTGCTTAGGGAGATAAGTGCGGTCTGCCAGTGTGGACATGGCAGAGTTGAAGTCCCCGCCCACTAAATGCAATACCTCAGAGCCCGTGAGAATCCGTTGAACCATGTCCTGAAAGAATGAAGTGTCTGGAGAGATGGGAGCATAGATATTAGTGATAGCTACGGCTTTGTCACCTATGGTCATATGTAAGGTCAGTTTGCGGCCTAAGGCGTCAGCCCTCACTTCTCTGACAGAGTGTCGTAGGTTTTTATGAATTAAAATAGCTACACCGGCCTTGCGGCCTATTGCAGGGGACCCGTATACAGAACCTACCCACATTTTTTGAAGGCGTGTTAAATCGTCTGCGGAGAGATGTGTCTCCTGTAATAGGGCCACATCTGCTCGAAGACGCCGTAGATGTCTGAGAATGGACATACGTTTATTTGGGGATCGGAGCCTCTTAACATTCCATGATATAAATTTCAGGTGACTCCCGTCGGCAGAAAAAGACATGGTTGGATATGATAGTTGCGATACATGGGAGGCTGATCAGGGAGCCTCCTGACATGTACAGTGTCAACCATACGGGAATCACCCAAAAACTGTAGGTCACATAGGAGAAAAGGTACTAGTAAGGCAAACATGAATTGCAAATGTATTAAGCAATAGGTATTAAGCTGTAACAAAGCAGGATTACAGTTATGGCGTAACAAACTACAAACAGTGTACTTCACTTTTTTCCACATGGGATACAACTACCCATAATGCCTCTCAGCGACCCGCCAGATCCTCACATATGAGCATGATTTTGGCTAGGAGGAGTGGGATAAGGGAGGAAGAGATGAGGGAAAAGGGGGGAGAGAGGGGAGGGAGGGAGGGGTATGATCAGGGTATGGGGTTAGGGGAAGTGTTGGTTGTATCTGTGTCAAATAAAGGGCTCAGCTAAAATAATGAAGTGCAAAAATAAGGGGGTGACTTAATCAAATGGTCTGCCCCGTTAGGGGTCTATAGCCATGGAGATCACCTGAGTTATTATGTTAACCTTTTGGGTAAACAGAGTATGTGGGCGGTGGGTAGTGGTAAACCAGGCTTGGAGGCATAATAACAGGGCCTTTAGCTAACAAATACTAGCAACCGTGTAAGACATTACACCTAAAACAGGCTAACATAAAAAAATAGGAAGAAAACAGGTTAGAGACAATGGGGGGTAAAATTACCCATCCGAGGAAATGTAGATGGTTAGATAAAGTTCCTGGAGTCCTTCATCGATTTGCAGAGCGGTCGTCTTGGTTAGTAAAGCGGCTGCGCTTGTATGGAGGTTTTGTGGGGCTGCGTTGCTGTTTAGGTGGTACCTTCGCTGTCGATGGTGATGATGATGGTGAATTCTCTTCAATGTTGCTATGCTCCATTTCTGTGCCTCGGGTGGCGAGAAAGTGTTCCGCCTCCTCAGGGGTATGAAACGTGAGGTGTTCTCCTTCATGTGTTTGGATGCGGAGGACAGCCGGATAGGCTAAAGAGAACCGGATTTGGTTATGATGAAGGGTGGAGCAGATCGGTGAAAACGCTTTACGCTGCTTCATTACCTCTATGGAATAATCTGCAAAAAGTAGGAGTTTTGCGCCATCAACCATTAAAGACCGTGAGCGACGAAACTTTTGCATTATGGCATTCTTGTCCGCGTAGTTGAGGTACTTTACAATAACGTGGCGGGGTTTGGCACGTGATTCTGAGAATTGACCTATGCGGTGCGCGCGTTCAATAGTGCAGGGAATGCGAAGGCCCAGTTGTTCTGGGATAATTTTTGCGCATATATTGGTTAACTGTGGTGTGGAAACTGATTCAGGCAGACCAATGATGCGTAAATTGTTTCTTCTCGAACGATTTTCCAAATCATCGAGTTTGTCCCATATGTCCCTATTAGTAGCTGTGAGACGTGCTACTGCTGCAGATGAGGCTGTGAGTTCATCTTCCAGGGAGGAAATCCTATCCTCTACCTGATTGATTCTCTGTGCCTGTGCTTGTAGGTCAATATGTAACTGCTCTAACCCTCTATGGACTGCTGCATCCACTGTAGCTGTGAGAGTGGGGCCCAGCAGCGTGACTACAGCCTGTGCAATTCCAGCAGGGGAGGTAGGGTCTGTACCTTGTATGTCAGGAGCTGAGGGGAGCGGTGGTTGTGGCTGTGGCTGCGTGTGTGCCTGCTCCATCATGCCTGGGGCGGCCGCCATCTTGGCTGTGTCCACCGCTGTATCTCCTCCGGTGGGGATCGTGGATGTGACCGCCCGAGCGTACGATCGCTCCACAAAGCGATCCATGGGAGCCCGCTGTATGTCCGCACTGTGATGGGGGGTCTCCTCGGAGCAATAGCCGGCTTGAGAGGCAGATTAGTGAGGAGCGCTGCGGGAGCTGGAGCTCGCTACCTCCTCCTCATGTGGCGCCGGAACCGGAAGTGGCAGGTTGACTTTTAAAAAAGCCATTTGCTCTAAGAGCTGGGGGAGCAATTGTGAGCGCTGAGGGCATAATATATTTCCTGATACAGAAAACACCTATTCACTTTGGACCGTGGTTGAGGGACAGGAAAGAAGCTCCTGGGCTACCGAGGACACAGCAGGCCACACACCCTTCTTCTCATCCCAGAAACTCAAGGGATCTGTACTGGGGGCAAAGGAGGTTCCGCTAGGTAAGTCCTAACTATGTCACCAGCCGTTTTTTCTTTTCTAGGGGGCTGTTTAGTGGGTCCCACCAAACTGTCAAGTGCCTCAGCCCAAAAAGCTGATGCTCTGGTGGAGTGAGCACTGGCAGTAGTGCTGCTAGTATCAGGTAACAGAATATGAAATATCTCCAGCTCCTCTTCTTCTCCCTCCTCTAACTGTATTCCCATTTTCCTTTCCCTCTCACGTACCCTCTCTATTAATCTATCCCTCCAGGTGGTGAGAGTATTTTTGCAGAGTGCTATCTTGCCGTTTATTCTGGGGTCACAAATTGTGGCTAACATGAACTCGGGGTGAGAGTCAATGAGCTCTTTTATGCGCCAACTGAGTTGCTCCTTCAGCCTCCTCAGAAGGGCATCAACTTCAGCAAGTATTTTGGCACCAGGCAATCGTTCCCTATTGGAAAGGAAGGAATCAGTTTTATTTGAAAGGTGTGCAAAGAGGGGAACCATTTGTGCCAGGCTAGCGCTCTCTTGGCTTAAATTGTCAGGGACATCCTCAAAAGGCCTGAGCACTGTGACAACTTGGTCAATCAGGACCCATTACTCCCTGCCTAGTGGTCTGGCAATACAAATAAAATGTTTGCATGCCATTGCTTGAATTGCCCTCTGTTGCTCAAGTATACGCTCTAGCATATCTATCTATCTTTCACACTACGGTGGAAGTGACCAGCAATTTTGCGGCACAACTCTAGAAGTGCTGCTAACCTTCCACTGTTAGTGTTATCTTTGAGAGCAGACCTAACGACTAGATGCAGGATGTGTGCACAGCAGCGCACACCAACAAATCTTCCATCATGGATAGCCTTTGTCATGTTAGCTCCACCATCGCTGACAACAAATCCCATTTTGACATTCATGCCTGCCTGTTCCCCTAGCCACTTCCTTATCATTTTCTGAAGTGCATTTAGAATATTCTGTGATGTGTGCTGCTGATCCATTACCTCAGCATGGAGGAGGAAGGAGTGCAATCCTGTCTTGTGCACGGTGGCAGCGACCATAGCACTTGAGGTTTTTCTTGACCTTGCAATTGTTTGTGGAGGTGGTTGTAAATCTTGCTATACATTGGGCTTCCACCAATGGGCAGTCAAGGACAGGAAGGCATGCTGGCCACTTGGAGCACTCCATAAATCAGTTGTAAAGTGCATTGATTGGCCAGTGGCCTTCCCCAGCAAATCCTTCAAAACCCCAACAGGTGACCGGTACAGCGTGGCCACTATAGTTCTACTAATTGTGGTGCATGAAGGGACCTGGTATTGTGGTTCCACAGCCTGCATCAGATGCTTGAAGGGCTCCCCTTCCACAAAATTGAAATAAGCCCCCCAACAGCTATAAGCTGTCCAATGAGGCGCGTAATTTTACGTGACTGCTGTTTTGACATTCCCCGGTAATGTAACCCACCAAAATGTTCAATAGTGGGCTGTATGGATTTATTTTGCATTTTAGTATGACCTGCAGCTCCAGAAGTGGCTGTGACTGTGACACTGCTGCTGGTAATAGTTGTGGTAGATGGGGAGCCACACCCATTTCTTCCCTCAGCACTACTGGCCTATGGTGGCTAAGGATGTGTTGCTTCATCCCAGCGTTCGTGAGATGACCCAACAGTCTCCCACAGCTGACTTCTCTGCCGCATAGTTTACAGGCAGCTGTGCGGCCATCACCAACTGTCACAAAATGCTCCCAAATTTTAACACGACGTGCGCTGTCACTGTGTGGTGAAGATTTTTTAGAGAGAGTTTCCTCTTCAGCCGCAGATGCTAGAGCAAGTTCCTTAATATTGACTTTGGCCGACCTGTACACTCTGCTATGCTGCTGTGTTTTTGTGATAAAACAGGAGGTGGACTGATGTCAGGGATAGTGAAGGAGGTTACTTGACTAACAGTTGTGCTGGCGGCTCTAATGTTTATGGGAGACTCAACCGGAACAGGAGAGGCAGGTGCCACCGGTCTGTTCTTTCAGGGGAATACAACAGTAGGGAATCAAATTTAATATGGGAAGGGGAATATTCTATTGGATAAATATTTGGTTCCTGATTGAGATTAAAAGGTAAGGTATAATCTGAATCTTCCATGTTTGCAAAGGAGGATTTATCACCATCAGATGTTGGGGGGGACCTCCTGAATTCCCTTTTCTCTCACATAGCTAATGGGAAATGGGACTAAAAAATCTCCCTCATTACTTTTATGACCTGCAGATGTAATTTTTTCAGTGGTGATGGTGGTGCCAATGGGAGTGGTGGTGGTGGGACTATGAGCGCACAAAATGTCTTGCTCATATTCTAATATTTGACTTTTAGGCTGCTTAAATGGATGTTCAGAATCAAAAGCCTGTGTTGGTGGTACTGTCAGGCTTTTCCTGTAAAAAATACTTGGTGTCACCACATTTCTCAAAGTGCCTATAGTAGAGGTCGTGGTGACACAACTGGCACTAGTAGTAATTGTGCAGGTTGTTCTTGGGGGGAAGATCCTGAAAAAGACGACGACATGCAATATATGCCGACTGCTTCCTTGTCTCAGAGCAGGACCTCTCAGCCCTGCTAGTAGGGGATTTTGAACCATCAACAGTTTCCTTCCCTGACCTTTTCTGTTTGGAGGGTGGCCTTAGCATAGCACTACTGCTAGTCAAAGTATCAGAGCTTGGCCTCTTGCAGCTGCTAGATCAGCCTGAATCAGGACAGGAAATCTGCTCCTGCTGCTTCATTTGCTTCCCCTTTGAAAAGCCACTCCTGTGAGGCCTAACGCAACTACTGGAACGTTGTGTAGTACTTGTGGTGGAAGTATGACTGTCTGGGCCTAGCAATACAGATGCTGACATACATGACACAGACAATGGTGGTACAAACTCACAGGTGCTGGTGGTGGTTGTTGTTGCTGTGTCACTGCTGCTGCTAGTACCAGGAGGAGGAACCTTATGTTGAGAGCTTGAATCCATCTTGACAACAACTTTCCTAGACTGGACTCTCTTCTGCTGCTTCTCAAATATTGTCTCCTCTCCTCTGCTCAAACTCCCTTTCTCACTCAGTTCCCAAGAATGCAGTGAACATTTGCCCTTAATCCAACCTTCAGCACAAAATAAAGCAGCTGATTGGACTGTAAATTACTCCATGCCAGTAATCCAGCCCGCAATGAATCAGCTGATTGGTAAAAAACTGTAACTCTCTAATATCAGGAATAGGGATGAGCTTCGTGTTCGAGTCGAACCCATGTTCGACTCGAACATCGGCTGTTCGCCCGTTCGCCGAATTGCGAACGATATGGGCCGTTCGCGCCAAATTCATGTGGCGCGTCACGGCCCATAATTCACTGCGGCATGGCAGTGCATTGCTTGCTGCTGATTGGCCAAGCATGCACTATGACCCGCATGCTTGGCCAATCACAGCGCCGCCTGAACAAAGAGCCATAATTGGCCAAAGCCAAGGAGGCTTTGGCCAATTATGGCTCAGGGGATTTAGTACACGCCCCACACTATATAAGGCCGCCTGCACGGCGGCCCTGTGTAGTGTGTGTTCCGGCGTTCATTGAGAGAGAGAGAGAGACAGACAGTGTCATTTGATTTGAGTTAGATAGATTAGGCAGAACAGTCAGTCAGTTAGCTGCACTTACAGTGTATTGTGTATATATATGCATCCCAGGTGTTGCATATATATATATACACTGTATTCAGTTTAGCTAGATCCGTTCCTGTTATCTTCTAGACTATTTACATTTAGTGCAGTGCGTCCTGCTCACAGTGTTCAGCTAGATCCGTTCCTGTTATCTTCCTACTGACAGGCAGGCTTGTCTGGTTACAGTATATAAAGCTACCTGAAGAAAATTACTGGTGTTCTATTTGATCCTATTAGTACCACGGTCAGGCAGCTAGACTATTTACATTTAGTACAGTGCGTCCTGCTCACAGTGTTCAGCTAGATCCGTTCCTGTTATCTTCCTACTGACAGGCAGGCTTGTCTGGTTACAGTATATAAAGCTACCTGAAGAAAATTACTGGTGTTCTATTTGATCCTATTAGTACTACGGTCAGGCAGCTAGACTATTTACATTTAGTACAGTGCGTCCTGCTCACAGTGTTCGGCTAGATCCGTTCCTGTTATCTTCCTACTGACAGGCAGGCTTGTCTGGTTACAGTATATAAAGCTACCTGAAGAAAATTACTGGTGTTCTATTTGATCCTATTAGTACCACGGTCAGGCAGCTAGACTATTTACATTTAGTACAGTGCGTCCTGCTCACAGTGTTCAGCTAGATCCGTTCCTGTTATCTTCCTACTGACAGGCAGGCTTGTCTGGTTACAGTATATAAAGCTACCTGAAGAAAATTACTGGTGTTCTATTTGATCCTATTAGTACCACGGTCAGGCAGCTAGACTATTTACATTTAGTACAGTGCGTCCTGCTCACAGTGTTCAGCTAGATCCGTTCCTGTTATCTTCCTACTGACAGGCAGGCTTGTCTGGTTACAGTATATAAAGCTACCTGAAGAAAATTACTGGTGTTCTATTTGATCCTATTAGTACTACGGTCAGGCAGCTAGACTATTTACATTTAGTACAGTGCGTCCTGCTCACAGTGTTCAGCTAGATCCGTTCCTGTTATCTTCCTACTGACAGGCAGGCTTGTCTGGTTACAGTATATAAAGCTACCTGAAGAAAATTACTGGTGTTCTATTTGATCCTATTAGTACAACGGTCAGGCAGCTAGACTATTTACATTTAGTACAGTGCGTCCTGCTCACAGTGTTCAGCTAGATCCGTTCCTGTTATCTTCCTACTGACAGGCAGGCTTGTCTGGTTACAGTATATAAAGCTACCTGAAGAAAATTACTGGTGTTCTATTTGATCCTATTAGTACCACGGTCAGGCAGCTAGACTATTTACATTTAGTACAGTGCGTCCTGCTCACAGTGTTCGGCTAGATCCGTTCCTGTTATCTTCCTACTGACAGGCAGGCTTGTCTGGTTACAGTATATAAAGCTACCTGAAGAAAATTACTGGTGTTCTATTTGATCCTATTAGTACCACGGTCAGGCAGCTAGATTATTTACATTTAGTACAGTGCGTCCTGCTCACAGTGTTCAGCTAGATCCGTTCCTGTTATCTTCCTACTGACAGGCAGGCTTGTCTGGTTACAGTATATAAAGCTACCTGAAGAAAATTACTGGTGTTCTATTAGATCCTATTAGTACCACGGTCAGGCAGCTAGACTATTTACATTTAGTACAGTGCGTCCTGCTCACAGTGTTCAGCTAGATCCGTTCCTGTTATCTTCCTACTGACAGGCAGGCTTGTCTGGTTACAGTATATAAAGCTACCTGAAGAAAATTACTGGTGTTCTATGCCAGCTTAGTGCAGCTACAGGCCATTAGTATGTCTGGAAGGCCAAGAAGGAGAGGCAGACAGTCACAAGCCAATAAGAGAGGGCAAGCAGGCTCTGTGTCTAGTGCTGGTCGTGGAGACGGTGCATCCTCATCAGCACGTGGCCATGGGACACGCTGGGCCTTTTTTTCGGCAGCTGGCCGTGTTGAGCCGCAACATGCGGAAGACTTGGTCGAGTGGATGACCAAGCCGTCCTCATCCTCCTCATCCTCTCTCACCCATGCCCAGGGTGCTTTGTCTGGCAAAGCAGCGGCCTCTTCCACCTCTTCCACCATGTCCTCATGAGGATTCCCTCGAACTGTTTGACCACAGTGTTGGGTACATGCTCCAGGAGGATGCCCAGCGTTTGGAAGGCTCTGATGATGATACTGAGCTCGATGAAGGCAGTAACATGAGCACGGACAGAGGGGGTGCCCAAGAAGGACAGCAATCTGGCAGTCATGCTCCCCCTGCTGCAGCATACTGCCAGGTTTGCTCCAGTGATGAGGAGGGAGGGGATGATGAGGTCACTGACTCAACGTGGGTGCCTGATAGGAGAGAGGAGGAGGAGGAGGAGGAGGAGGCGGCACATCACCAACGAGGCAGGATGCCCTCCAGGGGCCAGCCTAAGGGCAGCACATTGACTGCATCACACCCCAAAGCTCCACATGTGCAGGGCGCTGCAGTCTCTGCGCATTATTAAAAAAGTTCTTTGGTGTGGGCCTTTTTTGAGACGAGTGCATCAGATCGCACCGCTGCTATTTGCAACATATGTCTCAAGCGTATCTCACGTGGCCAAAACATCTCCCGCTTGGGTACCACATGCTTGACCAGACATATGTTGACCTGCCATGCAGTTCGTTGGCAAGCGTATCTAAAAGACCCACACCAAAGAACAAAGAGGATCTCTCCTTGCTCCTCATCAGCTGAGATTTCCAACCCCACTAGACCTCCAGTCCTCTCTGAGACCTGCAGTGAGAGGAATGAAGGTGTAGAATTAGGTGTGTCACAGCCAAGTACTTGTGGGCAATCTGCTTTTGGTACACCAACGTCAGATTGTACCAGGCAAATTTCCTTGCCCCAGCTGCTGCACCACCGAAAGAAGTTTGCTCCCAGCCATCCACATGCCCAGCGGTTGAATGCTAGCTTGGCAAAATTGCTAGCACTTCAACTGCTGCCTTTTCAGTTGGTAGACTCTGCCCCCTTCCATGAGTTTGTGGAATGTGCGGTTCCTCAGTGGCAGGTACCCAAACGCCACTTTTTCTCACGGAAAGCGATTCCGGCTCTCTACCGGCATGTGGAAGGCAATGTCCATGCCTCGCTGGACAGGGCGGTCAGCGGTAAGGTGCATATTACCGCTGACTCATGGTCCAGCAGGCATGGACAGGGACGTTACCTAAGTTTCACGGCACATTGGGTGACTCTGCTGGCAGCTGGGAAGGATGCAGGACAAGGTGCAGTAGTGTTGGAGGTTGTTCCGCCACCACGCCTCCAAAATGCTGATTGTGACACACCTCTCTCCTCCACCCCCTCCTCTTCTTCCTCCATGGTCTCTTCCTCGGAACCAGCGGTGCTCCGTAGTCGTTCAAGGGGCTACGCAAGTACGCAGGCCAAAAGATGCCATGCGGTGCTTGAGCTGGTGTGCTTGGGGGACAGGAGCCACACTGGGGCAGAGGTTCTGTCAGCTCTGCAGGGGCAGGTTCAGAGGTGGTTGACGCCACAACAACTTAAGGCAGGAATGGTGGTTTGCGACAATGGCACCAACCTCCTCGCTGCCCTCCGACAGGGACAAATGACCCATGTGCCCTGTTTGGCTCACGTCCTTAACTTGGTGGTGCAGCGGTTCTTGGGCAGGTACCCGGGCTTACAGGATGTCCTGAGTCAGGCCAGGAAAGTCTGTGTGCATTTCCGCCGGTCATATAATGCCAGTGCTCGGCTGACGGACCTCCAAAAGGAGTTTAACCTGCCCAAGAACCGCCTAATCTGTGACATGCCCACCAGGTGGAACTCAACGTTGGCCATGCTGAAGCGGCTGCACATGCAGCAGAGGGCCATCAATGAGTACCTGTGTGACTATGGCACCAGGACAGGGTCAGGGGAGCTTGGTTTTTTTTCCCCACGCCAGTGGGCCATGATCAGGGATGCATGCACTGTCCTGTCACCATTCGAGGAGGCCACGAGGATGGTGAGCAGTGACAGTGCATGCATCAGTGACACTGTCCCCCTTGTCCACCTGTTGGAGCACACGCTGCGTGGAAGCGTGGAATAATGGACAGGGCACTTGAGGCAGAACAGAGGCAGGAAGAGGAGGACTTCCTTAGCTCTCAAGGCCCCCTTTATCCAGACAGTGTTCCTGCGTGCCCGCTGATCACACAGGAAGAGGACGAGGAGGAGGAGGAGGAGGAGGAAGATTGTGTCAGTATGGAGGTGGAGCCTGGCACTCAGCATCAGCAGCAGTCTTTAAGGGATCAGTCCCAAGAAACACATGGACTTGTACGTGGCTGGGAGGAGGTGGCTGCGGACGTTGTCGTCCTTAGTGACCCAGAGGACTCCGGACCGAATGCCTCAGCAAACCTACGCTGCATGGCCTCCCTGATCCTGCAAAGCCTGCGTAAGGATCCTCGTATTCGTGGTATCAAGGAGAAGGACCAATACTGGCTGGCAACCCTCCTTGATCCACGTTACAAGGGTAAGGTTGCGGACCTTATCTTGCCATCGCAGAGGGAGCAGAGGATGAAACATCTTCGGGAGGCCTTGCAGAAAGGTCTGTGCAATGCGTTCCCAGAGACTGGGAGGTTACAAACTCCTGTTTCTGGACAACGTGTTGCTGAGGCTTCGGTCAGTCAAAGAAGGAGCGGTGGAGAAGGTGGCCGTCTGACCGATGCGTTCAGACAATTTTTTGGTCCGCAGCCCCAGGGTATGATCGGTTCCAGCAACCATCGCCAGCGTCTGTTTTACATGGTGCAGGAATACCTAGGGGCAAGATCAGACTTGGACACCTTTCCCACCGAAAATCCTCTGGGTTACTGGGTCTTGAGGATGGATCACTGGCCAGAGCTTGCACAGTATGCAATTGAGCTACTGGCCTGTCCTGCATCCAGCATTCTTTCGGAACGCACATTCAGTGCTGCTGGAGGCGTGGTAACCGATCACAGGGTGCGTCTGTCCACCGACTCGGTCGATCGGCTGACCTTCATAAAAATGAATGAGTCTTGGATCACCACCAGCTACCAAGCACCTGATGCTGATGTAACCGAATAATTTTTTTTGAAGTCTCAGATCCCTTCAAAGACTGCCTATGCTGATGCTGAGTGACTATCCCTGAGTAATTATCCTCTTCCTCCTCAATCATCACGCTGATAGCTTGTAAGAACATTTTTGGTTCTGGGCGCCACCACCAGTGCCTAAGGCACAATTTTTCAGCCCCTGTTTAACAGGGGCGTGTTAATTACAATTTTTGATGTAATACTTTGCAGCAGGGCTCGTTCCTGCATTCCAACTAGAGTGTCTGTGAGGGGTTGCAGTGTTGTGGCACCAGCACCAGTGCCTAAGGCCCAATTTTTCTGCCCCTGTCTAACAGGGGCGTGTAATTACAATTTTTGATGCAATACTTTGCAGCAGGGCTCGTTCCTGCGTTCCAACTAGAGTGTCTGTGAGGGGTTGCAGTGTTGTGGCACCAGCACCAGTGCCTAAGGCCCAATTTTTCTGCCCCTGTCTAACAGGGGCGTGTAATTACAATTTTTGATGCAATACTTTGCAGCAGGGCTCGTTCCTGCGTTCCAACTAGAGTGTCTGTGAGGGGTTGCAGTGTTGTGGCACCAGCACCAGTGCCTAAGGCCCAATTTTTCTGCCCCTGTCTAACAGGGGCGTGTAATTACAATTTTTGATGCAATACTTTGCAGCAGGGCTCGTTCCTGCGTTCCAACTAGAGTGTCTGTAAGGGGTTGCAGTGTTGTGGCACCAGCACCAGTGCCTAAGGCCTAATTTTTCAGCTCCTGTTCAACAGGGGCATGTCATTACAATTCTTGATCTAATATTTCACAGCAGGGCCCTGTGAGGGCTTACAGTGTTGTGGCCACAGCAACACCTAAGGCCCAAATTTCTGCTGAGTATATAGGGCAGGACCCTACTTTCAAACATCTAACTTACAAACGACTCCTACTTGCAAACGGAAGGAGACAACAGGAAGTGAGATGAAATCTACCCCTAGGAAGGGAAATTCTCTCCTGTAAGAGTTAATATGGGAAAACAATTTCTCCTTTCCACTGATGCTTTCCAATCCTTGTTCCACAAAAAACCCAAATTTTCAAAAAACATTTTTCATTGGGACAAAAAGTGAGGTGAAATCTTCTGAAGAGGAGGAAAGACAGCAAAACAAATGTCACAGGGGTGATAACCCTTCCCTATGTTTTCCAAAAAGCTTAAAAAAGATTTTTTGGCTGGAGCTAAACGCTTTAAAAATGTACCCGTTCAAAATTACAAAGAGATTCTACTTAACAACAAACCTACAGTCCCTGTCTTGTTTGCACCGCCTGTATACTGCTGTTCAGAGTATATAGGGCCTTTCCTTATTTTAATTTGGGTGCGGGGTTCCCCTTAATATTCATACAAGACCCAAAGGGCCTGGTAATGGACTGGGGGGTACCCATGCCGTTTGTCTCACTGATTTTCATCCATATTGCCATGACCCGACATGACATTAAACCCGCAAGCAGTTTTCAATGAGATTTTTTCCTTTAAAAATGACATTTGGTGCAGGGACTGTTCTAAACACGGGAAACACGAGCCACTTTACAGGCCTACTATAGACACACCCCAGGTACGATATTTAAAGGAATATTTCACTTTTTTTTTTTTACTTTAAGCATCATTAAAATCACTGCTCCCGAAAAAACGGCCGTTTTTAAAAGTTTTTTTTGCATTGATACATGTCCCCTGGGGTAGGACCCGGGTCCCCAAAACCTTTTTAGGACAATACCATGCAAATTAGCCTTTAAAATGAGCACTTTTGATTTCGAACGTTCGATTCCCATAGACGTCAATGGGGTTCTAACGTTCGTGCGAACTTTCGGTCCGTTCGCAGGTTCTGGTGCGAACCGAACCGGGGGGGTGTTCGGCTCATCCCTAATCAGGAATAACGAATGAATTTGAATTGAAATCGAAATTAGTCTAAATTTTGCAACTTTCAGAAGCATTCGAATTTCCATTCAAAGCGATTACGAATAAAACCGAATCCGAAATAAATTATATCGCAAATAGCGAATGGCTTCGGTGCAATTTGTTGATGCTTTAACGCGGCCTAATGCAACATCTAGTCAACTCGTGGCAGTGGCGTAGCGTGGGTTGTCAGCACCCGGGGCAAGGCAAGTAATTTGCGCCCCCCCCCCAACCTGCGGACTTTTATCACTCCCCAAGTCCCTTCAAATACAATAGTACTGACCATTACACACTACACTGACCACTATACTATACTGTCCACTACACTAAGAACTACACTGACCACTATGCTGTCCACTACACTGACCACTATACTACACTGACCACTATACTGTCCACTACACTACACTGACCACTATACTGACCACTACACTGAGAACTACACTGTCCACTACACTATACTGACCACTATACTACACTGAGAACTACACTACAGTGACCATTAACCTGTCCACTACACTGCACTGACCACTATACTACACTGACCACTACACTGACCACTACACTAACCACTATACTGTCCACTATACTGACCACTATACTGTCCACTACACTACACTGACCATTATACTACACTGTCTACTACACTACACTGACCACTACACTACACTGACCACTATACTACACTGACCACTATACTACACTGTCCACTATACTACACTGACCACTACATTATACTGACCACTACATTATACTGACCACAATACTACACTGTCCACTACACTACACTAACCACTATACTGTCCACTACACTATACTGTCCACTATACTGACCACTACACTGAGAACTACACTACACTGACCATTATACTCTCCACTACACTGACCACTATACTACACTGTCTACTACACTGCACTGACCACTACACTACACTGACCACTACACTACACTGACCACTGCACTATACTGACCACTGCACTATACTGACCACAATACTACACTGTCCTCTACACTACACTGACCACTACACTGACCACTACACTATACTGACTACAATACTACGCTGTCCACTATACTACACTGTCCACTACACTATACTGACTACTACACTGTCCACTACACTACACCACAATACTACACTGACCACTACACTATACAGACTACAATACTACACTGACCACTACACTGTCCACTACACTATACAGACTACAATACTACACTGTCCACTATACTACACTGTCCACTACACTACACTGTCCACTACACTCACCACTACACTAACCAAAACACTACACTGACCACTACACTACACTGACCACTACACTGACCACTCTACTACACTGTCCACTATACTACACTGTCCACTACACTACACTGACCACTACACTACACTGTCCACTACACTACACTGACCACTACACTGTCCACTACACTACACTGACCACTACACTGTCCACTACACTACACTGACCACTACACTGTCCACTACACTGTCCACTATACTACACTTACCACTACACTACACTGACCAATACACTACACTGACCACTAAACTGTCCACTACACTACACTGTCCACTACACTACACTGACCACTACACTACACAACACTGACCACTATACTACACTGACCACTACACTACACTACACTGTCCACTACACTACACTGACCACTACACTGTCCACTACACAACACTGACCACTACACTGACAGTGCCCCCCCCCCAAGGGGCAACCTCCAGATGCCCAAATGGGCCCATCTTTCGGGGGAACGAACTCGGAATCTCTGCAAAAGTCTAGGAGCATGTATATTGGCTGCAGGTTCCCAAGAACTTTCTTCTGCTGGGCAACCCTTCCACTTTATAAGAAATTGAATGATCCTACCTCTCCAGTCCAAGATGGCCTCAACTTCATACTCTGTTTTACCTTCCACAGAAAATGGAGGCGGAGGATCTTCTTTCCTTCCTGAAAAAGGACTAGAGATAACAGCTTTAAGTAAGGAGACACGAACAACAGGGTGCACTTTATAGGAACTCGGGAGTGACAGTTTAAAAGCTACTGGATTAATCTCCTGTCTAACCTTGAATGGACCAATAAATCTTGGTCCCAATTTCCGGGAAGGACAAGGAAGTTTAAGATTTGCTGAGGAGAGCCAAACCTCATCTCCAACCTTAAAGCTAGGGCTCTCCCCCCTCTTTTTGTCATATTGTTCCTTGTAGTCCTCTTGGGCCTTTTGCATGGTTAATCGGAGAGTTTGAAAGTTAGTCTGAATGGTTTTATCCTGTCTTGAACTGCTGGAACTGAGGTCTCTGGAATGACATTAGGTAGAAATTAAGGATGGAACCCATAGTTGGCCCAAAATGGTGATTGATCAGTGGTTGAGTGTACTGAGTTATTGTATGTGAACTCCGCACAGGGGAGTAACAAGGACCAGTCATCCTGGGAAGTGGAGCAAAAACAGCGTAAATATTGTTCTAAGGTCTGATTAGTCCTTTCAGTCTGACCGTTGCTCTGGGGATGATAGGCAGAGGATAGGCAAACTTCAATAGACAAAACTTTGCAGAGCTCTTTCCAAAATTAGGAAGTAAATTGGACGCCTCTATCAGACACAATGCTGTTAGGAAGGCCGTGAAATCTGACTATCTCTCCTATGAAGACCTTTGCTGTGTCTGCAGCAGAAGGAGTACCTATCATAGGCACGAAGTGTGACATCTTGGAAAGACGGTCTACAACAACTAGAATCATGGTGAATCTTTCAGAGGGTGGCAGCTCTACTATGAAGTCCATAGATATATTCCTCCATGGTTGTTCTGGTACCGGCAAAGGACGTAGCAGACCCCAAGACTTAATGTTGGACCCCTTGTTTCGCTGGCAGGTAGTGCAGGAGCTTACACACTTTTTGCAATCAGTTTTCAAGGTAGGCCACCAAAAGGATCGCTGAATAAGATCCAAAGTTTTCCGTACACCGAAGTGGCCAGCAAGTTGATGATCATGTAAAGTTTGTAAGACCTGGATTCTGGCTTGTTGTGGGACAAAGATCTTGTCCCGATACCAGAGATACCCCCCTGGCTTCTTAGAGAGGAAGTCTCTGGTTCCTGGCATTGGAGGGAGGCCTGTTCAAGAGAAGACCTTAGATCAGGTTGAATCAAAAGAAAGTTCTGTGGAGACAAGATCGTACTGGATGTTGTTTCTTCTGGGGTATCAGGAAACATTCGGGATAAAGCATCAGCCTTGCCGTTCTTGGAGCCAGGGCGGTAGGTGACGTGAAAGTTGAATCGTGAAAAGAACAGAGCCCAGCGAGCCTGACAGGGTCTCAGGCATTTGGCAGTGCAGAGGTACTCTAGGTTTCTGTGATCGGTGAATATCATTATTGGGTGCGTGGCTCCCTCAAGAAGGTATCTCCACTCTTCTAAGGCTGTCTTAATGGCCAGAAGCTCACGATCACCTACGTCGTAATTCCTCTCGGGCTGGCTCATTTTCCGGGAGGAGAAGGCCACAGGGTGAAGCAGAGACTTGGGTCCCAGGCACTGTGAAAGTACTGCTCCTCTGGCTATCTCTGAGGCATCGACCTCTAAAATATAGGGCAGGGCAGGATCAGGGTGTCGAAGAATTGGTGCAGAAGTAAACAAAGACTTCAGTTTCTCAAAGGCAGACTGGACTTCGGAGGACCACAGGAAGCGAACATGTAGGCGGGTTACTTGGGTTATGGGCGATATGATGGAAGAAAAGTTCCTTATAAACCTTCTATAGAAGTTTGCAAACCCTACAAACCTTTGTACACCCTTCTTGTCTGACGGAGTTGGCCAGTCTAGGATTGCCTGCACTTTCTGTGGATCCATAGCTACACCACCGGTAGAGATGATGAGCCCTAGGAATTGTATGGATTTCTTTTCAAAGTCACACTTTTCTGCTTTCGAGTAAAGTCTGTGTTTTCTTAGTGTGAGTAATCTGTCTTTATGTGAGTCCGATGGAGCTCCAAGGTGGTTGAGAAGATAAGGATGTCATCCAGATAGATGATGACGAAGTAGTCAAGATATTCCCTGAAGATGTTGTTTACGAAGTGCTGGAAAGTAGCCGGTGCATTACAGAGCCCAAACGGCATCACCAAATACTCAAAGTGCCCGAACCTCGTTCTGAATGCCGTCTTCCACTCATCGCCCTCACGGATGCGAGCGAGGTTGTAGGCACCCCGGAGGTCAAGTTTGGTGAACACTTGGGCTGAACAAAGTCTCTGGAAGAGTTTGAGGACCAGTGGGAGTGGATATCGGTTCTTTATGGTGATTTTATTTAATTCCCTATAGTCCACACATGGTCTTAGAGTCTTATCTTTTTTTTCGACAAAGAAAATGCGGGCACCGGCAGGAGAAGAAGAAGGACGGATGAAGCCCTTTGCCAAATTTTCGTCTATGTACTTTCGTAGTGTCCCCAATTCCAATTCAGAGAGGGGGAATATACTTCCAAATGGAACTTCGGCCCCTGGAAGCAGCTCGATAGGACAGTCATATGGCCGATGTGGTGGTAGAACATCGGCCTTTCTCTTATCAAAAACGTCCAGGAATTCATGGTACGCCCGGGGTACATCCTGGTTAGTGGAGGATACCGACTGGACTGTCAGACAACTGGTGGTATCTCTGGATTCAGGGATGAGGCAATGTTGTTGGCAATAGGGGGAAGTGAACAGGACTTCCTTCTTGATCCAATCGATCTGGGGGTTATGGGCTTGGAGCCAAGGGATACCCAAGATAATTGGAGACATAGGTGAACTCAAAACGTCAAAATGTATGAATTCCCGATGGCCATCGGGAGAAGTAATAAGGAGAGGAGAAGTCTCTTGAGTAACAAGACTGGAGTTAGGTAGGGTGCCATCTGCTAAATGGACTTCCAGACCCCGTTTCTTGTGGAGGAGGGGCAACCTAAGGTTCCTTGCCAGGTTCAAGTCCATGAAGCAACTGCATGCTCCAGAGTTGATTATAGCCTGGAGCCGGATCTCTTCTTCTCCCAACTGCAGCGAAATGGGAAGAATGCGTTGTGAGGGAGAAGTCCCAGAAACCTGGAAATATGCTGGAGAGTAGGTAGGTGGCTTCTTGAACTTCCTGGGACAGTCACATAGAAAATGTCCATTTCCTCCACAATAGAGGCAGAGATTGGCTAGGATACGATGACGTTTTTCATCAGGAGTTAGTGCAGAATGTAACAGGCCAATCTGCTTGGGAACTGATCCAAAGGTGGGTGTACTGGCGGGTCTGCAGGTTCGTGATCGTTCGGACTGTCTCTCCCGCAAACGTTGATCCAGTTGGATGGATAATTGGATGAGACCCTCGAGTGTAGTGGGAATCTCGATCCTGGCCAACTCGTCCTTGAGGGATTCAAAGAGTCCTAGGCGGAACTGGTGTAATAAAGCTGCCTCATTCCAGGCTGTGTCTGTGGACCACCGCCAGAAGTCCAGGGTATAGTCCTCTACTGGTCGCCTACCCTGCTGCAGAGAGTGCAGAGCAGCTTCAGCGGTGGCAGTACACTGGGGATCCTCGTAAAGTTGTGCCATAGCTGCCAGGAATGCATCCACCGTGCAAATGACTGGACTCTTTTGTTCCCATAAGTTATGGGCCCAGGCCTGAGGTTCATCCGACAGCAAAGAGATGAGGAACCTGACTTTAACAGTCTCTAAAGCAAAAGTCTTGGGTTGCAGGGCTAGGTACAATAGGCAGGCAGTCTTGAAGGATCTGAACTTTTTCTGGTCTCCGGAGAATCGCTCCAGAATGGGAACTCGGGGTTCCCATCAAGGGAGCCGCAGAGGATTGTTCATGAGCACATGACTCTGACAGGTGTTGCAACTTATTCATTAGTTGCAGATAACCTTCCTGTAATTTCTGAACTGCTTGGGTCAGAGTGGTGGCTCGTTGGCACAAAGTCTCTAATAGGGATGCACCTCCACCGGCCTCAGTCATGGCTGGATTATACTGTCAAGTCTGTAGTGTGAGGCCGGGTTGCTGAGAGGGCGCCCCTTGCGGCTGAGTGCAGCACGTCCCTGGATTTGGGTACAGAGAATGCGATGCACAGAGATACATGGGTTGCCAGGGATACTGCAAGCTGGCTGGTTGGCTGTAAGTAGCTAGAGTGCGTTGTGGCAGCCATGCGGAGAGAAGTCTTGAACGGTAACAGCAGGGTAAACAAGGAACAGGGTCCGCAGCCAGGCCAGGGGTCAGATACCAAAAGACAGTCCGAGAGAGGTACAGGAACAAGCCGGGTCATACACAGGGGGCAGAAGATCGGAGAGTAGTCAGCCAAGCCGGGGTCAGAGCGAGGAGATAAACAGGAACAAAGGTCAAGACGAGCAGAGGTCAAGCAGGGATCTTCAGAGTATACAAGGCACAGGAACACAGGAGCTGTTTGATAATCCAGCAAACTGCAAGTGTCAGTGGCAGGTTTAAATAGGCCGGAGGGGTGTTCCCACAAGATCAGGGCGTGCTCACTAGACTCGCCTGCCACCATGACGGTTACTGGCGGAATTGCCCACAACACGGCCATTTCCCTGACGGCAAGTCACTGTGAGCCAACTAATCTCCACAGACCAGGAGAGGAGGCTTTTTATGGAGCTGTTTATGCCATTTAACATCGGATGTTTGTGAGTGCAAACCCTCGTTTTTTATATACTGATCTTCATCAATTAAATGATAATACACTAGGGCTGGCGTGCGCTCTCTCTTGCTTTTTATATTTTCAGATTGATGTCTGCCACCCAGTGGACTTGTGGGAGAGCTGCAACACCTATAGCAAAGAATATACATACAGACTGTTCACTGTTCATGATCTCCGTTCCCAGTGGATGCCTGTTAAGGGGAAACATGTCGGGTGGAGCATGAGCTTGAGACATCACCACGCTGAACAGCTGACTGGTAGACACCATGGCTGATTCAAACCTACTTTTCTTACCTGCTTGAATTTATGGACTTTTTTCTTGTATGATATGTTTTTAAAAAAAATACTTTTGCTGGAACATACTGCACCATGAAGCCCTCTTGTATTCCTCCTTTCATGAGAATATCCAGATCCTGGCTTTTATGAGAGTGTCCTGGAGAGTGAAGTTTTTTCCTTGCTGATTCCTGGATAAACAGGTGGATTCCTCTCTGCTTTCAATCACTGTGAGTTTACCTGCTGGCAGGCTAATGCACAAGCGCTTCTGATCTCTATCATTTGAGATCCAACAGATCTGGTAAGCAGTTTGTATTTGCATTTTATGCTCCGTATTCCAGATGATTCGAATGAATATGTGTCCTGCTTTCTGAGATTAAGTGAAGGACTTTTACATCTCCTAAATTTTGAAGAATCATTTTGGGACTTTCTGTTTTTGATGAATTCACTTTTGGTTTTATTCATTTATGTTTTATATCACATGGACTATTTGTTTTTGATGCACCATTCAATTTTTCACATTATTATGTTTTAGAGAATCTGTTCACAACAATATTTATCGTTATTTGTAGCGGTTTCTTTGCGCATGTTTTTCTTTCTTAATATTGGTTTTAGGTTTTGGTATTTGACCTATAGAGGTGCAGCATTTAATCACGCTTTATTTAGTCATATCACTTGTGCACATATATATTTTTGTATATATTTATTATTATATAGTGGTTAGTTCAAATATCCCCTTCTTTTTTTAAATCATTAGTAAGACCTCATCTGGAATATGCAGTTCAGTTTTGGGCACCAGTTCTCAAAAAGGATATCGGGGAACTGGAGAAAGTGCAGAGAAGGGCAACCAAAATGATAAGAGGCATGGTGGAGCTCAGCTATGAGGAAAGATTAGAGGAACTGAATATATTCACTCTTGAGAAGAGGAGAATAAGGGGGGATATGATCAACATGTTCAAATATATAAGGGGTCCATATAGTGAGCTTGGTGTTGAATTATTCTCTTTACGGTCAACCCAGAGGACACGGGGGCACTCTTTACTCTCCAAATACGCAAAGGTTTCTTCACAGTAAGAGCTGTGAAAATGTGGAATAGACTCCCGCCAGAGGTGGTTCTGGCCAGCTCAGTAGATTGCTATAAGAAAGGCCTGGATACTTTCCTAAATGTGCATAATAAAACTGGGTACTAACATTTATAGGTAAAGTTGATCCAGGAAAAATCCGATTGCCTCTTGGGGGATCAGGAAGGAATTTTTTCCCCTGCTGTAGCAAATTGGAGCATGCTCTGCTGGGGTTTTTTGCCTTCCTCTGGATCAACTGAGGGTATAAAATTGGGTATATTGGATTATATGATATTTTTTATTTTATGTATTTATTTTTTTAAGGTTGAACTGGATGGACTTGTGTCTTTTTTCGGCCTGACTAACTATGTAACTATGTAACGTAAGGACCTTTTTTTGTATTTTTTTTTTAAAGGGCCAGCTTTAAATTTTTTTTTTTTACATTTTTTTTTGTGACTGCCTGGAGGGGGGGCGGCGCCCAGGCGCCCCCTATGGACGGGCCGCCTTTGCTATATATATATATATATATATATATATATATATATATATATATATATATACAGTATCTCACAAAAGTGAGTACACCCCTCACATTTTTGTAAATATTTTATTATATCTTTTCATGTGACAACACTGAAGAAATGACACTTTGCTACAATGTAGTAGTAGTGAGTGTACAGCTTGTATAACAGTGTACATTTGCTGTCTACTCAAAATAACTCAACACACAGCCATTAATGTCTAAACTGCTAGCAACAAAAGTGAGTACACCCCCAAGTGAAAATGTCCAAATTGGGCTCAAAGTGTCAATATTTTGTGTGGCCACCATTAATTTCCAGCACTGCCTTAACCCTCTTGGGCATGGAGTTCACCAGAGCTTCACAGGTTGCCACTGAGCTCCTCCAACTTCCATTTGAGGATGCCCCACAGATGCTCAATAGGGTTTAAGTCTGGAGACATGCTTGGCCAGTCCATCACCTTTACCCTCAGCTTCTTTAGCAAGGCAGTGGTCATCTTAGAGGTGTGTTTGGGGTTGTTATCATGTTAGAATACTGCCCTGCAGCCCAGTCACCGAAGACTCTGGATCATGCTCTGCTTCAGTATGTCACAGTACATGTTGGCATTCATGGTTCCCTCAATGAACTGTAGCTCCCCAGTGCCGGCAGCAATCATGCAGCCCCAGACCATGACACTACCACCACCATGCTTGACTGTAGGCAAGACACACTTGTCTTTTTACTCCTCACCTGGTTGCCGCCACACACGCTTGACACCATCTGAACCAAACAAGTTTATCTTGGTTTCATCAGACCACAGGATATGGTTACAGCAATCCATGTTCTTAGTCTGCTTGTCTTCAGCAAACTGTTTGCAGGCTTTCTTGTGCATCATCTTTAGAAGAGGCTTCCTTCTGGGATGACAGCCATGCAGACCAATTTGGTGTGGCGCATGGTCTGAGCACTGACAGGCTAACCCCCCACCCCTTCAACATCTGAAGCAATGCTGGCAGCACTTATACGTCTATTTCCCAAAGACAACCTCTAGATATGACGCTGAGCATGTGCACTCAACTTTTTTGGTTGACCATGGCGAGGCCTGTTCTAAATGGAACCTGCCCTGTTAAACTGCTGTATGGTCTTGGCCACCGTGCTGCAGCTCAGCTTCAGGGTCTTGGCAATCTTCTTATAGCCTAGGCCATCTTTACGTAGAGCAACAATTCTTTTTTTCAGATCCTCAGAGAGTTCTTTGCCATGAGTTGCCATGTTGAACTTCCAGTGACCAGTATGAGAGTGTGAGAGCAATAACACCAAACTTAAAACACCTGAGACCTTGTAACACTAATGAGTCACATGACACCGGGGAGAGAAAATGGCTAATTTGGCCCAATTTGGACATTATTACTTAGGGGTGTACTCACTTTTGTTGCCAGCGGTTTAGACATTAATGGCTGTGTGTTGAGTTATTTTGAGGGGACAGCAAATTTACATTGTTATACAAGCTGTACACTCACTACTTTACATTGTAGCAATGTGTCATTTCTTCAGTATTGTCACATGAAAAGATATAATAAAACATTTACAAAAATGTGAGGGGTGTACTCACTTTTGTGAGATACTGTATATTCCATATTTGCACAGCACATTAGCACTTGCACTTTATTTTTCTTTGCATACAATTTTCATTATACTACTTTGATTTATGGTAATTTAGACTATTTTATATGATTTGAAGGAACAGAGTTCCATTTGCATTTGTAGCACCAACCTACTGTCTGCCCTTCAGCAGGGGAAGTTCTCATATGTGCTTTCTCAAGCACATGTCCCCAACCTGGTGGTACAGCTATTCCTAGATAGGTACCCTGACTTACAAGATCTTCAGAAGTAGGCTTAAATGGCTTTTAGCCATTTGATTCCATCCTGCATCTTTTTCAGATGCCAACAGAGTTACCCAGTGGGTAATGAACAATATACTGTATAACAACCCTGCCATTGCTTGCTGGACCATGCGTCTGTGGTCAGGTGGACCCTCCTGCTGATCCTGTGGTCAAGCAACTTGGAAATATTACCTTCCACATGGTGGTGGAGTACAAGGATAGGATTATGGAGGAAGAATAAAAATTAGTAATGTTTAATTTCAAACCTAGATCTGGACCAAACTTTGGCTTTTTGGACGTTCATCCAAATGACCAAACTTTTGTCCATTTAGCCACATGTTTGGCAGGAGCCGAGTATCATATATAAAATTGGTATTTCTACTGATCTATACATTTATCCTGGAGTTGGGCTTTAAGCTTGGTTATGTTTTGTCTGTGGATTGCATTAAAAAATAAAATAATTTCTGAAAAGAAATATCAGCAAAAAAGTATTTTTTTGTCCTAAGAAAAATGTATTACTTTGTTATTGCTCAATCCAAAGGTTCATGGTGGAAAGTAAACATTGCTCTGGTCCATAGTTGGTGTGCAGTTGTAAGAACTGAAGTGGTTAAAAAGATAAAAGCAAAGTATTTGGCTCTGTGGATACGTTTCACAAACAAACCATCCATATATATATTATTCAGCCTTATGCCCCATACACACAATCAGACTTTCTGACAACAAATCCGTGGAATTTTGTTGGAAGGTTGTTGGCTCCAACTTGTCTTGCATACACACGGTCACACAATTGTTGACCAACAATTACGAGCGTAGTGACGTACTAGATGTACTACGTGGTTTTTCAGCTCTTTAGCGCCACCCTTTGGTCTCCTTTGGGCTCCTTCTGCTAATTTTTATTATTATTATTCTTGATATCACTTGATAAAAAAAGCCTTTGAAAAGTCGTTTGCATTAACTCCATCAGTATCACCATCAAAGCAGCTTCATTATTATCCCATTAAAGAAGAGAATTGTGCGCTGCATTTGGATATTTCCTAATTTGCCCCATGAATGTTAATTCTCCATTACAAATGCCAGTTTACAAGACCAACTGCTTCTGCTTCTGGGCATGCGCAAACTTTTGTGTGACGGACTTGTGTACACACGTTTGGAAACAAAATTTTGTTAGCGGAAAATTTGAGAACCTGCTAGCAAACACTTGTTGGCAGACAGTCCGACAACAAATGTTTGATGGAGCAAACACACGGTCGGACTTTCCGCCAACAGGCTAACATCCAACATTTCCCGTCGGAAATTCCGACCGTGTGTACGCGGTATAACAGATACATTTCATGAACAAAACATCCGTATATATACTTAAAGTGTTTGTAACCCTAATGTTTGTAACCCTAATAACCCTAAGATCCTGTCCCCTTATAGCACTTGGTTGTGCTGTCTAACCTGCCCCTCTGTAAACTGTAAAAAACCTGTCTGATCCTGCCTGTCCCTGATTCCCCCTCTGTGTGCTGACCACAGGGCTGAGCCCTGATTACCGTGGTCAGTTTAGGTGCCTCCGTCATCCACAGCTCTCCTCTGTCCCTCTCACCCCCAGCTCCATGTGTCTGCCCCCCCCCGCAGCTGTTAGTAGTGCAAAAAAGCCTAACAATTTTCACTGGCAGTCTGCAAGTGTTTTTTTTTTTTTTTTAAATTAAGCTTCTAAATACCTTTTTTCAGCTATATTCAGGCTGGTCATGTGACTTCCAGCAGCTCTGCTACTCAGATCCAGGGCTACAGCGGGAGGGGCTGAGGGGCCACGTGACCTCCCCGGCAGACGTCAGAGGGAGATTCAGGTGACCAGCCTGAATATAGCTGAAAAAAGGTATTTATAAGCTTTGTTTTAAAAAAAAAACACTTAGGCCCCATGCACACAGGGCATGCACAGTTCGGTCTAGTATGGATTTTAAGGGGAACCCCCATGCCAAAAAAATGGTGTGGGGTTCCCCCCAAAATCCATACCAGACCCTTATCTGAGCATGCAGCCCTGCAGGTCAGGAAAGGGGGGGTGAGCGAGTGCCCCCCCTCCTGGACCAAACCAGGCCACACAACCTCAACATGTGGGTTGGTGCTCTGGGGCAGGGGGGGCTCTCAGCCCCCCACCCCAAAGCACCTCATCCCCATGTCCCTGATAAGCTGCCCACCCGTAGACCCCCACAACCTCCAGCCAGGGTTATGGGGAAGAGGCTCTTGTCCCCATAAACATGGGGACAAGTTGCTTTTGGATGGGGTGCAGAGCCTCCAGCCCCAAAGTACCCACCCCCATGTTGAGGGCGTGTGGCTTGGTATGGTCCTGGAAGGGGGGGCGCTCATATAAGGGTTTGATGTAGATTTTAGGGGGACCCCACGCCATTTTTCTGGTCTGGGGGTTCCCTTCAAAATCCATACCAGACCAAAGGGTCTGGTATAGATCTTGGTGGGGACCCCATGCCATTTTTTTTTTTTCATTTTGGCAAGGGGTTCAACTTCAAGATCTTTAGAACACAAGTCATACCACAAGTCAGATCATCTTGATCCGACTTGAATGCAACTTCTATTCAAATCAATGGGCTCTCATAGGAAACCATTGATTTTGACATAAAAATTAGTCTTTAGAATGCACTGGCCCTGGTTTTTTTTTGCAGCTTGCGAACGCCTATGCCACTAATGCCCCATACACACTGTTGGGCATTGATCGGACATTCCGACAACAAAATCCATGGATTTTTTCAGGCGGATGTTGGCTCAAACTTGTCTTGCATACACAAAGTCACACAAAGTTGTCGGAAAATCCGATTGTTCTAAACGTGGTGACGTAAAACACGTACGTCGGGACTATAAATGGGGCAATAGCCAATAGCTTTCGTCTCTTAATTTATTCGGAGTATGTGTGGCACTTTGTGCGCCGGAATTGTCCACACACGATTGAAATTTCCGACATCGGATTTTGTTGTCGGAAAATTTTATAGCCTGCTCTCAAACTTTGTGTGTTGGAAAATCCGATGGAAAATGTCCGATGGAGCCCACACACGGTCGGAATTTCCGACAACAAGCTCCGATCACACATTTTCCGTCGGAAAGTCAGACCGTGTTTACAGGGCATAACAGTTCCTAAAAGCCTGTGTGTATATGAGGCCATTGAATAACATGGAGAGGTGTTTTTAATCTACAATAAAAAAAAAAACTTCTGACACTGGTAAAAGCAGCTGTTAAAACGCCCCATGTACATGAATCCTTATATAGTGCATTATGTCTGGATTAAATAGAGGAGCTGCCAGTGAATCTTTTTGAAAGTTAGCAACCACTTTAAGCTTTCTTTACTAAGCAAAAGTCCATTATTTATATTATTTTATTGTAATCATTATTATTATTGATATTTTATTGAACAGTACATTTTATCTTTAATTATTATATAGCTTTCTTAACATTTTATATGCTAATAACAATTACATTATTTTGTATACTTGCATCTGAATGTTAAAGATAATGCTGTATATATTGAATATCTAGCAAAAGAAACTACTAAACTTTATAACTTTTATTTCTCGGCATTGCTGATACTGGAAAGCAGTTCTTTAGTAAAGTATTATTACTCATCTTCTTCAGGGAAGAGCCGGAGTTTGTTCTATTGGATGAAAGTTTAGAGTCACATTTAGAATGTTGTGACAATATCTCACACATGGCAGAAGATTGTAGAGAATAGTAAAGTCGGTGACATCATTCTTCATTATTAGAGTGATTGTAAACCTTCTGTGTGCCGTTCTCCGGGGACTACTGACACCTGAGCTGAGCGCTCAATAGAGACACCACAAGACCGGCACATGATTACAGTGGTGGGACCGCTCCATTCACAATAGAACAAAATGAACAATTAAGTCACCAAAGAACAACAAACCTGAGATTTTATTAGATGAAAGTTTCTGCCGGATTCCCCCAGGAAACAGATGCTGAATTTACCGATCACCATCTGCTTTCCAATACAGACTGTCATCATACAAGTCTTACTATGTCTCCTTTAACTGTTCATTCATCCATCTTGTTTAGGCTAATAGTAATATAATACAAATAAAATAATTGTAAAAGTATTAGAAGATGCAGTACATAATGTTGATCAACACTTTACTTAAGATGAATGAATTGAAGAAAAATAAAAAATAAAACGTGTGGATTTCTGTGTAGTAAATTGTGTATGCACTAAGCTAAATGTCAGAAAAAATCCTGTACACTATGCTATCATAGAAAAAAAATACAACAAATGTATGTGTGCTGATAGTATAGTATAAATATGCATGCATGAGCAGTTTAGCCACTTCAGCTCTGGAAGATTTACACCCCTTCATGACCAGGCCATTTTTTGCAATACGGCACTCCGATACTTGAACTGACAATTGTGCGGTCGCGCGACGCAGCACCCAAAAAAACTTTTTTTTTTTCCATAAATAGAGCTTTCTTTTGGTGGTATTTGATCTCCTCTGCGTTTTTTATTTTTTAAAAATAAACCAACCGACAATTTTGAAAAAATAACTAAATTCCATAACGTGTATATTGGTTGGTTTGCGAAAAGTTATAGCATCTACAAATGATTGGATTTATGGAGTTGTTATTTTTTTTTTTTACTAGCAATGGCGGCAATTAGCAACTTATAGAGGGAACTGCAGTATTGTGGCGGACAAATCGGATACTAACTGACAATTTTAATACTTTTTTGGGGACCAGTGACACCAGTACAGTGATCAGTGCTAAAAATATGCACTGTCACTGTACTAATGACACTGGCTGGGAAGGAGTTAACATCTAGGGGCGATCAAAGGATTAAATGTGTTCCTAGGGAGTGCTTGCTAACTGTGGGGGAGGTGCTTGTACTGTGGGAAGGCAGAGATCCGTGTTCCTGTTTAGCTTCCCCACTGACAGAATCGGCGATCAGCCTTGTTTACTTAGGCAGACTGACGTTTTCTTTCTCTCCCCAATGATCGCCGGTGGACATCGAGTCCGCTGATTGGCTCCTGCTGTGTCCAATCACAGCAGGAGCAGGTTGCCAGCAGCGCACGTGCATGCCCCAGACATGGAACTGCACAATCACGTACAGGTACGTGGTTCTGCGTATAGGAGCCGCCGCCGTGCAGTTAATATATGTGGGGAGGTTGGCAACAGTTTAAAGGATAAGTTCACCTTTTGGGCAGAATTTCACTTTTCATAATAAATAAAAGCATTTTCCAATGCCATTTCTGGCCCAGCTATCCCAACGTGTTTTTCTCTCACTTACCTTGTTCGCAGGATATTCAGTATCTTGTCAGTTTTTTTGTATTTTTGAACAGATTTTCAGATTCCTTCGCTTCCTGTAGCTTGTATCAGCATTCCTGTTGGAAGCTTGCATCACAGAAGAGGGAGTGATAGGATATGTTCCACTCTGGACCACACCTTCCTCATTAAAAAACCACCTTCCACCCACTTCCTATACAATCTGACTGTACAATCTCCTTTACTCCTATCAGCTATGTAGTACAAGTGCCTGTCTGGATAAAAATTGAATGGATTGTTCAGGTGGGCCCTCCTATTCCATAGTACTGGTATATCTAAAGGAAATTGTACAGAGATTTTACAATCAGATTGAATCAGAGGCGTCACCAGGGTGGGGCCACAGGGGGACCTGACCCCCCCAACATCATACTGGGCCCCCCCATGTGCCCCCCCAATTAAAACCATTGGCACGGCAATTACAGAGCGATTCTCTGTAGACTCTCAGCTGCTGGAGGGAGAGACACACACAGAGGGCATCACTATGTAATTGCCGTGCTCCGTGTCCTGCTGTGTAAACTTTATTGTCCGGGTCTCCTGCTTGTAATAATGACAGAAGACAGAGCCAGCTCCAGCAGCAGTGCTTCGACCTCTAAGCCCCCCCTGTGTTTGCAAAACAACATCTCCAACCTGTAATGTGTGGAGAAGTGCACACAGCAGTAAGATGTCTGTGTCCCAACTTCCGACCATCACAGGGAGGGGAGATATTTGCATCTCATTTCGTCAGCCATTAATGCTTTTGTCTGTGCTGCAGCCCCTCCCTCTTCCCCTCTCACCCGCCACATTTTGACTACAGTTCCAGGAAGAAGAAGCCAGAATCAATCCTCAGCTTGCTGGCACCCATGTGAGTTTTTTTTCTTTATGTTGACTTCAGGGAGGGGGAGAAGGAGATTCTGCAGCAGCAGGGACAGTCATAGTAGATTCATGCTTTTAGTGCAGGTGATGGAGGAACAGGGGAACAGGACTCTTATCTATTCATGTTATCTATTTACTCTGGCACTATTACCTAACCTGCCACTATTACCTAACCTGGCACTACCACCATAACCTGGCACTATTACCTAACCTTGTGATCCTGTTGCCTAATACGTCAGTTTTTATCTCACACCTCTGAATAATTTTAATTGTATTTTTAATCAATATGCATATTTTATGTATTTTATTGAAGATGTTCATTCACTTAAAATTTTTTTTGATTTTTTGTTTTATATTTTTTTAAGTTATTTCCTCATGAGTTTTTTAATCATTTTAATGCACCCGTATTTGACGGGCTGGTCATTCATCTTGATTATATAATTTTATGTATTTATTGACCAGTGCTGTGAATGGAATATATATACTCTGTAGTCCTATCTTATGGTTCTGAGAATTTATTGTGGATGATATTCAGAGTCACCACAAGATGGCGATGAGGACCTAGTGGCTTAATGAATGACTTATGTCTATTATTGGAATCCACGAGGTCTATTATTTTAATAATTATGTGTCCATATATGTCATGTTAATTGTAGATCAGAAGTAGGAGATGATGTTTGCTGATCATGTTGACTTTTTTGATTGAAAACACCTTTTATTGTGCAACAGTACATACGTAAGCTCGGTTACAAGTGTTGTTTATCCGTTGCTATGACAACGGCGTACATATAAACTGAATGGCTGGCACCGGACTCCTCATCCCTTTGATAAAGTCACGTGGTGTGACGCAACGCGTCAGGGTAGGAGGAGTCAGGTGCCAACGCTTCTCGGGGACGGCCGAACCCGGAAGCTTTACACATCCACTGATCGCTGTGTTTTTAAATGTAAGTTATTCTATTTTTCAATAAATTTGCATTGAATTACTGCACCATGAGACCTCTCCTTTGTTCCTAAATAACTGCTGGGAATGCTGGGATTGCTGTGAGCTGCGGGAGGAGTTGCAGAGAGACAGACCCATTGATGCTAAGGAGGCGCTTCATGTGATACATCCTCTCCTAGAAAATTTATCCGCTCTACTTGGCCCATTTGGGGGCCTCTGCTGGAGGTGAGAGGCTGGGGGAAACAGTGGGAGATGCACTAGAACGTGCATAGAAGAAAAATACCAGTCATTGCACAATTTGCACTGTATTTAAAGACTGTCACCTGTGGAAATCACTTATCACAATTGCACTTGTTGTATGGACTATACTGCACTATTGTCACTATTGGGGACAGCATCTCTATTGTGGGATTATCTGTCCTATTGTACCCAAAAAAAAAAAAAAATATTTTTATTTTTTTATAAATTTTATACGTTTGATTTACCGATACTATATTAGGATGTTTATTATGTTATGATTGTATTATTATATTGGGTATTATATGTCAAAATCATTCTATTATAGGGAGTTTTTTGCACTTTATATCAGTCCATTATATTGGTTCACTTATAAGATTCACTTTATTTTGATATCAGCACTAGATTATATTTGATTTTCAGCTGGCACTTGCGCCACATTGTTAACTTCGTTTATGATTAAGGATTTTGGTTGTTTCAGATATTTTGGGAATACTTATTCACAGATCTACTTTCTAATTGGTCACTTGATGTGAGGTGGCTTATACTATTCATATTGAATTTTCTGGGCACTGAGATAGCTTATTGATTTTTTATTATTGGTATTTATTTTCCCATCTCCACTCTGTAGAATTGATCTCCTCTTTGATCAACCCATGTATGGTGACATCTTTTTTAAGTCAATATATTATTTCTTGGCATTGATTATAGGGGGTGGAGTTCACTCTACCAACTTCACCCTATATCCTAGATAAGTCTAGTTGGAATTTCGGATTATCTGTTTGATACTGATTGATGGAGTAGCGCCACACATCTCTATTTAAAATTACCTAACCTGGCACTATTACCTAACCTGGCACTACCACCATAACCTGGCACTATTACCTAACCTGGCACTATTACCTAACCTGGAACTACCACCCTAACCTGGCACTATTGCCTAACCTGGCACTACCACCTAACCTGGCACTACCATCCTAACCTGGCACTACCACCCTAACCTGACACTATTACCTAATCTGGCGCTACCATCCTAACCTGGCACTATTACCTAACCTGGCACTATTACCTAACCTGGCACTACAGCCCTAACCTGACACTACCACCATAACCTGGCACTACCACCCTAACCTGGCACTACCACCCTACCTGGCACTATTACCTAACCTGACGCTACCACCCTAACCTGGCACTATTACCTAACCTGGCACTACCACCCTACCTGGCACTACTACCTAACCTGGCACTACCACCCTAACCTGACACTACCACCCTAACTTGGCACTACCACCCTAACCTGGCACTATTACCTAACCTGGCACTACCACCCTACCTGGCATTATTACCTAACCTGGCACTATTACCTAACCTGGAACTACCACCCTACCTGGCACTGCCACCTAACCTGCCACTAACACCTAACCTGCCACTACCACCTAACCTGGCACTATTGTATATCACCTAAACTGACACTACCATCTAACCTGACACTATTGTATATCTACTAACCTGGCACTACCACCTATCCTGCCACTACCACCTAACCTGGCACTATTGTATATCACCTAACCTGGCACTACCACCTAACCTTGCACTATTGTATATCACCTAACTTGGCACTATCACCTAACCTGGCACTATTGTATATCACCCTAATCTGTCACTATATCACCCCAGTCTGCCAGTATACTACCCTAACATCACTTGTTGTTGATGTACGGTGCACTGCCTGTCCGCCTGGGGGGAAGGATGCCAGATATAGGATCCGCCCCAGGTGCCAATTTTGAAAACCATTTATCATTTTCCTTCCACTTCACAATTATGTGCCACTTTGTGTTGGTCTATCACATAAAATCCCAATAAAATACATTTACGTTTTTGGTTGTAACATGACAAAATGTCAAAATGTGGAGAATTTCAAGGGGTGTGAATACTTTTTCAAGGCACTGTATGTGTGTGTGTGTGTGTGTATATATATATATATATATATATATATATATATATACACATTTTTTATAGTTGCCCACCCTACTTTTGTCCCTGTCCCCCCATGTGTCCCCCCTAAATAGGAAAGCTGGAGACGCCACTGGATTTAATAGTGACCATCTTTATACAAGTACATACTGTAGGAGGGAGTGGATGAATGGGCTGCCCTATGCACGACAATCGACCCAGAGAAGCTCCAGAACTTTTTTAGGAGCGGAGCATGGTGTGTTACTGCAGTTTTTGTTGCATTTTCTGCACTTGGGGAGCCTTTAACATGTAAAGACAACACAAGCACGATGCACATTTGCAGCATTTCTGAAACATATGGCAAAGCACACATTTTCTGTGCAGTTTGCCATGCATTTGGAAACACACAGATGTGAATGAAGCCTCATTGTTCTTCTGTAAACACAACAATTTCACTTTCAAGCCTCATTCACACCCAGAGTTGTGAGAGTGCATGTTTTTTGGCTTGTTTTTTCCAGTGACACACACAGGGCAGCCTGTGTGACATCAATGGACTGCGCTCCACCTGGCAAAGTAGCTCATGGGACATTTTTGTAAGTTTCTTTACTGCATTTGTCACCTTTTTTTTCATGCGGCAAATGTGTTTTTGGTGCGTCATTAACAATTAATGACACTGAAAAGCAACTATGTAATTGTAGGTGTATAAATGTGGCCATACACTATACCATCTGATTGTACAATCTCTGTACAATCTCCCTTAGATTTACCAAAACTATGTACTAGGAGGACACACCATCAATCCAATCACTGTATCCAATCAGGCAGGCCTTTGCACTACATCAGGGATGTCTCATGGGCTGCATGTGGTCCCAGGGAGTTTACCATGTACCCTGAGCCCATCTGCAGGGATGCTGGGGAAGCCTGGCAAATGCACACATGGAATAATGCCAGGGGTGCTGTGAAAACTTAGTTGATGGGTGAAGGTGTGCTAATGAGGTCAGCTGGTAAACTCCTTCCTGTGTCTTACTGGCTAGTCTGTCTGTGTCTGTATACCAGGGAGTTTCTGAGGTGATCTGCAAAATATAGCCATAGCTGAGGTAATGCCTTGTTTTCAAAATCAAAGAAAACTTGTATTTTTGTACAAGCAGGGTCCAATAATGGTATATTGGTGCATAGGGGAGCTGGATTTTAGAAAAAAAGGGAACTTAGCCTTTAATATGTGCCACATATGGCTTTTTACTTTTTAAAAATGTGTTTTTTTTTCAGTCTTTATTAATAATAAATAGGCTTTGTTTTGAAAATATTGTCTTCCACAGATTCTGCCCAGGTTTGGTTTGCGGGAGGTTTGCAGACTCCAACATTAGTAAAGTCTATGGGAGGTGCATAGATAAAAAATAGTGCAGCGCTAAAAAATAATTGATATATAAAACTGAAAACCATATAAATGGCTGGTTCAGGGGTATGATTCCCAGTACCACAAATTATAACGGGAATCAAACCAAAATACATGTAAATTGTACTGGATGATCAAGGTATACAAGTGATATAATACAACCAAAAAGATTCAAAAGTTCATACTGTAAGTGTTAAAACGTGATTCAAACTAAAATATATGTGAAATATCCTGAATTATCAAAATATACAAGTCATATGCTACAACCCAAAAAAATTCAGAGTTTATAAGTATAAAAATCAAGAAAATCCAGTGTGCAGTAATCTGTCGTGAAAAAATGAATCCCATAAAGTTGAATGAAAATCACCCATGAAGAAACAAAATGTAGTCAAACTTCACCATCAGTATGTGGTCCACCACCAAAATATAAAGCCAGCAAAGTGCGGACTCATATACTAGTGAGTATTAAGTCAAGCACGCAGTTACAGGGAATCAGTCTAACCATATCCAGCACTTCAAGGTAGTTGTTACGGATATCCACTGGCCCAAAATTGGATTGAAGGAATCAACCCTCAGTAGGCAGGCTCAAGACATATGGCTAGCCACATCAGGCAGATAGGCAACTCTCAAACAAATGTAGGGGAAACAGCAAGCATCCGCACATTGTGTAAAACAGTTTCAATAGTTTATTTAAAAAAACGATGTACACTTACGGTACATGAATCCAATTGAAAATAGCACTATATAAACAGACATCAAATCCATGGATAATAGGAAAGAGATCACAATGACATCACAAGCACAAACTGATGCGTTTTGTCCTATTGGACACCATCTGGGACCTGGTTAAAGAATTTGTGCTATTACAGATTGAGGCCAGCAGGAACCTCTCATCCCCCTGGGCCAACAAGATGTGACGCCCTACCGGTCAAGCGACTCGTGCGCACCCCTTGGGGGCACACAGCTTGGCGATTGGGGATGAGGCATGTCCTTTGGACACAGCCCATCCCCGATCAGGGTAAAGAGCCAATAAAATTGGCTCTTTACCACATGACCGGCTGCGTCCAATCCCAATCGGTGATTAATGTAAGCAAACTGCGGTAACTGGCTGTTCCCGGGTTCTCCCCCTCACACACTGATCCAGTGCGAGGAGAAGATCGCGGGAACAGTGAGTTACCCATCATAGTGTACACTACTGTGCCCCAGATTGCCCCAGTAAATAAAGAGGACCTGTCTGTGAGCTGATCAGAGTACCAGTCTGTAAGCCCATCAGAGTACCTGAATAACAATCTGCAGCCCATTAGAGTACCCGACTACCTGTCTCCAACCCATCCAAGCACCTATTTGCAGCCATCATAATACCTGAGTACCTGTCTCCAGCCCATAAGAGTACCCAAGTACCTATCTGAAGCCCATTAGAGTACCCGAGTACCTATTTGCAGCCCATCAGAGTAGCCAAAAAAATAGCTGCAGCCCATCAGAATAACCAAGTGCCTATCTGCAGTCCATAAGAGTACCTGAGTACCTGTCATGCAGCTCATCAGAGTACCTGTCATGCAGCCCATTAGTACCTGTCTTGCAGCCCAGTAGTAGCTGTCATGCAGTCCAGCAGAACCTATCGCGTAGCTCATCAGTACCTGTTGTGCAGCCCATCACTACCTGTTGTGTAGCCCATCACTGTCTGACATGCAGCCCATCAGTGTACCTGTCGTGCAGCCCAGTGTACCTGTCCTGAAGCTCATCAGTGTCACCCGTCATACAGTGACCATGTACAAAAAAAGTTCTACTACTGATGAGGCATATCAAATCCTAAGCTTGATGGATTAAAGCAGTAGGGAGCTCTCAACTTCCAATTCCAATTCAGAATACGAGCCCATCGAAAGCAGTGGATCGGCGACCGAATCAGAGGAGGAAGCCGTCCATCCTAAAAGAAGATGTTCTGAAGAACAGACAGCCACCTGCAGCGCTATACTCACCAATGGCTAATCACAAACAGCAATGGCACTAGACCCCAGGAGGAAAGGCCCAGTACCAGCACTGGAATTTTGATCCAGTCCCAAAGAATTATGGCCCAAACCCATCTTCTAGATGCCTTAGCAAATCCATCATGGCTGCCTTCCAGCTCAGGGTTAGCTACAATCCGCCCTTTCACAGCACAGCCAGGTGTGCAGGCCAATACTGCCAATTTTTCAGAAATTATTTTTATTTTTTTATTTTCTCTGATGAGTTACTTCAATGCATTGTAGACCAAACAAATATTTTTGCCCGACAATACATCGGTAACAACCCCAACTCATGGTATGCCATCCTTTTGAATGGGGATGTCTTACATTGGAGGAGTTTAGGGGCCTTATGATCAACATGGGGCTTACAAAAAAAAACAATTTGCATGCTTATTGGTCTACCAGCCCCATCCAACACATGCCAATTTTTTCAGATGTCATGTCCAGGTCCTGCTATGACATGATCATGCGCTTCCTGAATTTCAGCGATAACTCACAGCCCCCCGCCGAGATCATCCCAACTTTTATAAACCATATATAATTTGGCCCCTAATTGATTCCCTCTCCAGTACATGAATGTGAGTTGGGGACCTTGGATTGTGGGCTCCTTGAGGGTAGGGAGTGATTAGTGTGGAGTGCTGCATTAAATTGACAGTGCTATATGGGTACCTTAAATAAATAATGATATAATAGATGAGTATCTTAATGAGACACAATGTACGGGGATAGGGACAATTGTAGACACTCACTCAGGTTGAACTGGATGGACTGGTGTCTTTATTCAACCTTACTAACTACTAACTATGTAACTATGTAACTATGTAGAACATCTGGTCCATTTCACAGGCTGGCTGGATTTCAAGCAGTACATTCCCAGTAAGAGGGCCAGGTATGGATTGAAGCTCAACAAGATCTGTGAAAGCACCACTAGATATGTGCATGCCTTCCACATGTACGAAGACAGAGACTCCCAGCTCCAGCCCCCTGGGTGCCCAACGTACATTAGAAGAAGTGGAAAAATTGTCTGGGAGCTGGCATTCTCACTGTTCCAAAAGGGGAATCATATCTACATGGACAATTATTATAACAGTTTGCCCCTTTTCTGCCACCTGTACCATGAGAAAACATTGGCCTGCAGTACAGCAAGAACAAACTGGAAGGGCTTCCCACAGTATCTAGTCACCACAAAGCTACAAAGGAGGGAATCAGTAAGTCTGAGAAATAAGGAAGTGTTGGCCTTGAAGTGGAGGGAAAGGAGAGATGTGCATGTTATGTCCACCATTCACAATAACACCTTTGTGGAACGGAAGACGTGGTTTAAAATCCTGGGTGTATCCACGATTACAATGAGTTCATGGGGGGTGGATTTAAACAATCAAATTCGGCAGCCCTATTTATCAACACAAAAGTCCCTCTTCTGGTATAAAAATGTTGCAATTTACTTTTTTTCCATTAGGTCTTTTTTACAGTTTTTTTTTTTTAAACCTAAAGTTTTTTTAATTAAATTTTAAGTAAACGTACATAGATTTATTGTTAAGAATTTTTCTGCAAACAATTGAAACATTGCTTATTACATATTTCAATAACATGCAAATAGAGTATAAGGTAGAGCAATACAAAGTAGTGTCAGGTATTCTTAGTGGCCATACCCCACTCACCCCAAATGGGCACTAATTGTTAGTAAGAACTGGACACCAAGTTAGGAATTTATGGAATATAACTACAAATATTATTAATAATATTTAGCATAACATTGGGTGTCAACATAAGTGAGTATAGTGTCATTAACAGTAAGCTAGATGAGTTGGGTAATGACTTGTCCTAAAAATGTGAGCTATACAGACTGATCTTGAGAAGTGAGAGATAACAACATCTGGTACTGGATCAAACAATTTGTAAGTAGACATGTCTGGGTATGTGAAGAACTGAAGAAAAGGGAGAAGAAACTATTTGTTAGAGCTTTGTTAATTAAGGTATTTGCTTCTTTGGTCATCAATCCACGTAGCCCAATTTTTGTAAAATATTCTGGTGGTCAGTTTGGATTTAGCAAATTGCAAACTCCAGTTTGAAATGTTTGTTTAGTATATGGATAGTGTCCATTATTGTAGGTGGATTTACTGATTTCCAGGGCATGTGGAGGAGATAAGGATAGACACCTCTTGCCAGAAGTTTTTGATATTGGGGCAGTCCCACAGATGTGGCGTAAAGTTCCTATTTCATTGCATCCTCTCCAGCTCTTCGTTGATGTCGTAGGGTAAATGGCAGCAAGCCTGGCTGCAGTAAGGTACCACTTATGATAGTGTTTTTGTACCGCTGCCCAGTGGGAGATACAGTGAGACAGGTGCAGAAGTAGAGTTAGGGTTTGGTGCCATAGATTAGTCGAAGGTGGGTTGTCCACAAGAGAGAGCCAGTATTTGGTTGAAGATGATGAGTGATCATCAGGTGGTGTGGTGAGCAGACTATATGCCAAGGAGATAGGTGTATCATAGAATTTCAGTATAGCATTTGGGAGAGAGTCCTTGTGTGTCCATTGAATTTTGGACAGTGTTGATTGGATCCTGAGATATATGAAAAAGGATTGCGAGGCAACTCCGTATGTCTGCTTCAGGTATGAGAATGGATGTAGGCCCGCGGTAGAATATAATAGACCCAGGTTAGTGATTCCCTTGCTAATCCACTGTGCGATATTTAGATCTGGTGACAAGCGCTCAATGGCCTTTCATGGGTAGCCAAGAAAGGATAGAAAGTGGCAGTCCTTTGCTAAGTTGTGTGATGGCTGACCATACTCGTATTGCTGCTGTTACTGAGCTTAGAAACTGATGTTTTGGTATGAAGTTAAGTAGGATGGCGGAAAGTAGAATGTTCGTGTCAGAGTTGAGAATTGTGGATTCAATCTGTTTCCACGTTGTTTGGGAGTTAGTTGACCACCACTCTCTGAGTTGATCCAAGAGTACTGCTCTGTAATATGATTGAATATTGGGAGCTCCCATGCTCCATGCCGAACAGGGGTAAGGAGAATTCTACCGGCCCATGAAATGGGGAAACTACTCAAATCCTTGGATATGCGCAGAAGATTCTCCATGAGGTTGTTACAGTTTATTCTTAATAGGTTTTGGTTGGGTATGTTAAATGGATCCTAAGGTAGGGTAGAGAGGAGTTGGTGGACCATGCAAAGGGGGTTATCGCTGTTATATATTGCATGGTCTGTGAGTCGATGCCTAAGTTTAGCATGGTGGATTTGCTATGGTTAATCTTATATAGGGAGATCGAACTGAAATTGTCAAGAATGTATTGGACATCCAGGAGGGATGATTTGGAATTGGTTAAGGTGATAATGACATCGTCGGCACATAATCCAATTTTATGTTCTGTGACTGTGAATTGTGACTCCAGATATTGATGTTGCCGATCAAATGGATTGCGCCAGTGATTCCATGACCATGGCAAAAATCAAGGGGTAAAGTGGGCACCCTTGTCTTGTGATATTGGTGATTATGAAGGAACCTGATACTATGCCTGATGTCCAGTCTTGTGCACTTGGGGAGGAGTAAAGGCTTAATATGGCAGCTAAAAATGATTCTGCGCTTCTGAATTTACGGAGTACCGCCTCCATATATGTCCAGTGGACCCTGTTGAACCCCTTCTCTGCGTCCAAAGAAAGGAACAGAGAAGGCGTTCGACTATGCTCCACCTACTGCATGAGGTCGATGAGACATCGGGTACCGTCCAATGCTTGTCGCCCTGGTACAAATCCCACTTGGTCTGGGTGGATTATTTGGGGACTGATCAAGGATAGGCGTTGTGCTAATAGTTTTGCATATATATTTGTGTCTGGGCGGTAGTTAGCAGGACTGTCAGGAGACTTGCCTGGTTTTGGCAGTGTGACCACTAGGGCTTCTAGTGATTCTTTAGGGATAGTGCCTGTGGTAGCAAAGTAATTATAGGTGGTGCAAAGATGTGGGGTGATAAGATCAGAGAAATGCTTATAGTATTTGTTTGGGAAACCATCCGGGCCAGGGGCCTTATGTAAAGGGATTTGTTTTATGGCTTTGGGTATTTTTTCTGGGGAAAAGGGAGTTGATAGGAATTCCAACTGGTCAGCAGTTATCATGGGAAGGTGGATTGCTGAAAGAAAGACTTCAATATTTTCGTGGTTAGGGGTAGCTAAAGGATAAGAGTCTTTGAGATTGTATAACTTACAATGGACTAGAATGCACTAAATTCGTTTGCTATGTCTAGTGTGTTATAAAGACGCTTGCCTTGGGGATCTGTGAGAAATCAAATCTTTTTTTGGAGAGTTGGTGTTTCATTTATTTTGCTAGGAAGGCTCCTGGTTTGTTCGCAGAGGCATAGAACTGAAGTTTAAGTTGCTAGATATAGTAATCAAATTTTTTGTGTTAGTAAGTTGGTATCTGAGGCGTTTTAATTCTATAGAGGCCATGGAACTCTGGCATTGTTTGTTTGTATGTTCAAGGTTGCATATCTTTTTTAGTAGGGTCTCTGTAGTGAGTGAGTGTGATTTTTTTGCTTTAGCACCTCATTTTATAATTAGACCGCATAGAGAAGCTTTATGCTCATTCCAGATTGTGGAATAATCATCAATCAAATGGGAATTGTGTTGGAAGTAATTCTCAATCTCGGATCAAATTTGTTTTTCAAATAAGGGGTTGGTGCGCAAGGAGTTTAGTCACCAGACAGTATGTCTTGGAGATTTTTTGCTGGTGAAAAGTTTGATCGAACTTGGCGCATTGGTCAGACCATGTGATCGTACCTATTTGCACTTCTGTGACTGATTGTAGCAGGTATTTGTCGGTAAGGAATCAGTCGATCCGGGAGTAAGAACCTCGGGAGTGAGAATAAAAAGTGTAATCTCGTTCCTCATCATGAAAGCACCTCCAAGGTAGGTATTCTTTCTTAAGATAGAGCAGATGGTCTGCATTTCATTGACTTAGATGTGTCAAGGGCTGTGTCAATTATGTCTTTGAAGTCCCCACATAGTATTACTGGGTTCGATCTATATGGTGCTAGTTTAGCAAGTAGCTTTGTATAAAAATGATTTTGACCCTTATGAGGCGGATAAAGATTAACTATTAGACATGTGCACACTAAAATATTTTGTTTCGGAATTTCGTTTTTGTCCGAAAAATACATTTATTTAGTTACTCCCGAAATTCGTTTTTATTTATTTTGTTTTTCGTTAAAAATTGCATTTGTCTGAAAATCCAAATTAATTAAGGTCGAATCTGTCATTGAAGGCTCATGGTGTCTGTCGAATGTTCAAAGAAGATTCGACGGAGCAGCTAAACTGTACGACGCCGTATAGTTTAGCTGCTCCATCAAATCTTCTTAGAACTTTCGACAGACACCATAAGCCATAGATTCGACGTTTGTATGTTTTTCGCTGCTTTGTCGAATCTTCGTCATTCATGTTGAATGTATATAGTTCAAACAGAAAATGGACTGGTGATAGTGATCGCTGATCACACAGGTAACAAGATAGGGTATATAGAATCTATATAGAATCTCAATCTATAATATAGAATCTATAATAATAAATCCCCCCCACAACACGGGCAGCCTCTGAGGCTATCACAACACTAGCAACACTAGTATCACTATCAAGTTCACAACACTAACACAATAGCAGCTGATTATTATGAAAAAAGTTAAGTTGAACTGTAGCTTGCTTCAATATTGTTCTGCTGCTGTGCTTATGCTTAATTGCTAAATAATTCAGGTTCTCTGACAAACGGACCAGATAAGATTGACTGTCTTCTGAAATGATTCAGTGTGTGTGTCTCTCTCTGCTAGCAAATCGTAAGTGAAAGTAAGTTGGCTGTACGTGTGTACTTAGTTCTAGCTATTTTACTGCTCCTCCTCTTTGGTTAAAATCAGCCAATAACATTCATCATTATCATTATTTTTATTTTACTCCCCTCACCCAATTCCAGCAGCGATCTTTTCTCTCTATGTCAAATCTTTTCTCTCTATGTCGAATAATCTTGGACTAATAGAGTTAAGGTTAGGCACATTCGACCACAGGTTCGATGGACACAGATTGTTATTGTCAGCATCATGTCGAATCTCCTATCCACATCGAACTGTTGTCGCAATGAAAATGAAAATAAAGCATTTGTTTATGTCGGATCTTTCGTTTTTTCGGATTCTGCACTTTCGTTATCGTTTTTTAAAACGATAACGAAAATACCTGAAATTCAGACGAAAATGCATTCGGATGAAAACGAATGCACATGTCTATTAACTATGGTGAGACAATAATTCTCAATTGTTGCATATAGAATAAGATACCTACCCTGCTCATCTACCTCACAGCGATGAAGTGTGAATGAGACAGATGAGCTTATTGAGATCATGATGCCTTGTTTTCTTTTTGGGTGCGTTAGCAAAGAAGCAGTGTAGATATCGTTTGTGTGAGCAGGAGGGAGGTTTAGTTTTAGAGAAATGTGTCTCTTGAACACAGAGTATATTCACATGTTGGGTCAGAGCTTCTTTCCATAATAGATTTAGTTTAAATGGAGAGTTCAAGCCTTTAACATTAATTGATATAAGAGTGATGGCCATACTGATCAAATTTACCCAGGAGGCGTGAGTAAGAGGAACGAGATTACCCTTTAGATATTTGTCAGTCAGGTGCCATAAGGGTATCAAGCCAGCCTATAAGAATATGAAACGATGCACAGTATGCAAATTGACATTTATGTGGTAAAGAATAACACATATTGCTTATCCGATTAGGTAATACAGAGTATTTTTGAACAATAAAATCAACAAAATAGAACACAGTAGTGTGCTTAGCACACAGTAACCTGAGGGGGTGGAAAAAGAGAATAACGTCACCCATGCTGGATCTGACTTGTGCTGGAACAGGTGGCGTTAGTAGCATTTAGCCTCACTCCTTGTCAGGTGCCAGGGTATGGGAGGCGGGAGGTGCTGGTTGTGAGCCTCTGCTTCCTGGTGTATTGGTGTGCAGAGGTAGCAGCTGTCAGGGCTGGGCTCAGCCCTTCCTTCTCTGAGCTGGCCACTCAGCTGTCGGCTAATTGCCAGCTCCCATCTCTCTCCACAGTTACCCAGCTGTTGTTGATTCTGCTTGTCAGTCCTGCCTACTTTAAGTCGTCCAGCTCACTTGATCTCTGCCTTCGCCTTTGTCACATCACAAAGATTTTCTGCTGCGTTCCTGTTGAAGACTTGCTCGGCTGATGTCTCTTCTGGCTCCTGATCCTGCTTGCTGTACTACTACGTTTACTTCTGGCTCTCTTAAAATTGGCTTGGCTGATTATCCAATCCAGTTACTGAACTCTAGCTTGTTTTGACCACACTTACTCTGTTTACCTTTTTATTATTATTAAACAAGTGTGATTTAACTTTACTTCTGTCATGGTCTGATTCATGGTTCCTGATGGCAGCCCCCAGTTGGTTAATTTTTTGTACCCATCTTTGGGGTTGAGGATGGGAATTATTTGTTGATGGTAGGTGACCAACAATTTAGCTGGGAAACCCCATCTATATATGATTTTATGCTCTTGAAGTATTGACGTGATGGGGGTGAAGGCTCTGCGCATCTTCATTGTGGCAGGGGAGAGATCAGTGAAAATTAGTATTTTGGAGTAGGGAGCTGGTAGAAGTTTAGTGATTTTGGCAGCAGAGAGGATTTGTTCTTTTATGTGATAATAATGTATCCATGCCAGGACATCCCTTGGCACCTCGGCGGGAAGGTGGGCAAGCTTAGCAATTCTGTGGACCCGATCAATAGTGAGATCACGTGCGTTTAAGCGAGGGAGCAATTTTGAGAAGAGTTGCTGAATGTATTGAGTGAGCTTGTTTGTTTTAATCGATTCTGGGATACCCCTAAATTTAATATTATTGCACCTAGAGCGGTCCCCTAAGTCTGTCAATTTCACTTTAATGCATTGCATTTCTTCCCCATGGTGATCATGGGCATTCAAAAGCTCATTGTGGGCCTTGGAATAATATTGCATATTTTCTTCTAGTATATCAGCCCTTTCCTCTAGACATTCCACTCTATCATGTATCTGCGATATGGACAGCTGTAGCTCTCTGTGTAAGTCCCTCTGCAGGGTTAACAGCACAGATTTAAGCATTTCTTCTGAGACATCATCTGAAACAGGCATGGCTGCTAGGAATGTATTGTGGTCTGCAGTGTTGTCTCCGTCTGCTAAGTTAGCTCATAATTGCTTTTTGGCTTGGGGCTCTTTACAGTATGAGGGAGCAGGGGAGGATGCCAGTCTCTTACCTCTGTCTGCTGCCTGCATACTGAGTGAAGGCCCCGGGGGAGGTAAAGTGTCCATGGCTTCTTTGTGGAGTGCAGCAGGAGTGTCTCCATTAGATTGGGCAGCCTGTGCAGTGTGCCCTGGTAGAGTGACTGCATGTGAGACTCTGTTCCCGGGGCCATCTTTGGCCGACTGCTTGGTTGCGGTGCTGTAATAGTGAGTGAGGCGGCGTGGTGCGGGCAGTTTAAACCACTTTTTTTAAATGCCTGGGTGTTCCCACGATGGAGCAGTATTCCGCATCAGACAGTCGGGTGGTTACGGATTCCCTCAATTTATTCCATATATGTATTAACTTGTCTATTCCTATAGTTAGCTAGTCTATTAAAACTCTGATAATGTTACTGTTGATAACACAAAGATATAAGGTTAGCTATGAAAACAAACACATTGCTTAGTAAAACGTCTTATTTATTTCCCAAGAAAATAGGAAAATGCTAACATAAAAACACTAAAGGAAAACATTAAAGAGCATATAACAAAAGAACATCAAAGATACTTATTGAAAGGCTGTCCTTTAGATATTGTCTCGTCAGCTGGGCTCAAAATGGTAACAGAGAGCCATGAGACTCAGAGAAGAAAGACAGAGCCATCAGGCAAGAGCCAAGAGCGAAAAAGGGGACGATTCCCCTTCTGTGTGCACTTTTTAAATTCCACCCATACACCATCCAGACCCAACCCCATTGCCAGCCCATCTACTGTAGGTCTCTAACGAATCACTAAGTAGTTGATAGGCAGCTTTCCTTAATACATTATTTTTCTGACCATCCTGCTGTATTGGCCTCTGGGGGCAGCATTCGTCCATGTATCATCGCCATGCTGGGCACTCGCTGGTTACTCAGCTGTGTTAGAAAAGCGAATGAATATTCACTTTCCTAACACTAAACTGCCTCTCCGCCAATCAGGTGCTCGGATCTGTTACACGTCACCTGACTGGGTGAAACGACAGGCGCTGTGATTGGACGCCTATCAGGTATCGAATCATAGTAGAGGATGGGAATAGAGGACGGGAGAAGACATCGAGGAGCATTGAGGAGCTCTTTCACCGAGACAGGGTAAGTGCAGACGGAGGGGGGCACACTGGCAGCATTTGATATGGCACACTGGCAGCATTTAATATGGCACAGTGGGAGCATTTGATGGGCCACAGTGGGAGCATTTGATGGGGCACAGTAGGAACACTTGATGGGGCATGGTGGCAGCATTTGATGGCACAGTGGGAGTATTTGATATGGCACAGTGGCTGTGTTTGATGGGCACAGTGGCTGCATTTGATGGACACAGTGGCTGCGTTTGATGGCACAGTGGCTGTGTTTGATGGGCACAGTGGTGGCAATTGATGGGCACAGTGGCTGCATTTGATGGCACAGTGTCTGCATTTGATGGCAAAGTGGTGGCAATTAATGGTCACAGTGGCTGCATTTGATGGCACAGTGGTGGCAATTGATGGGCACAGTGGCTGCATTTGATGGCACAGTGGCAGCAATTGATGGGCACAGTGACTGTTTGATGGCACAGTGGCGGCAATTGATGGGCACAGTGGCTGCGTTTGATGGGCACAGTGGTGGCACTTGATGGGCACAGTGGCTGCGTTTGATGGCACAGTGTCTGCATTTGATGGCAAAGTGGTGGCAATTAATGGTCACAGTGGCTGCATTTGATGGCACAGTGGTGGCAATTGATGGGCACAGTGGCTGCATTTGATGGCACAGTGGCCGTGTTTGATGGGCACAGTGGCGGCAATTGATGGGCACAGTGGCTGTGTTTGATGGCACAGTGGGTGCGATTGATGGTACAGTGAGGCTGCAATTGATGAGTTTTTTTGTTTTCAGAATTTTTCAGTTTGTTTGCGCCCCCCAAAAAAATTTGAGCACCAGCCGCCGCTGCCCTTACCCTTAATATCTGAGCTACCTGAATCCAACAGCCTGGAGGATCTGATAATGGTCCTCCAAACTGTATTCAACAATCTATTGGGAGTACCAGCCACTACACAAGTGGAAAAGGATAGAGCCCACAGAGCCCTGAAACCTAAAGACCAAGCTGCCAAACCCAGGGATGTCATCTGCAGGGTGCATTCATTCACTTTAAAAGAGGACATGCGCAAAGCACGGGTGACCAAACCGATCCTAGTGGATGGCGCACCAGTTCAACTCTTTCCTGACCTATCCTGGATCACTCTCCAGAAGCGCAGACTGCTTCACCCGCTCCTTCACTTACTGCAGGACAACAACATCACCTACCGTTGTGGCTTCCCCTTTAGCCTGATGGCCATGCATAATGGGAAGACAGCAACCCTTAGGGTCCCAGAGGACATCCGCTACTTCTGCGAGACCTGGAACATTCCCATCCCGGACCTACCGGGGTGGGATATCATCACTCCACCTCCTCATACTCTGACCACTGGCTGGCAGAGGATTCCTCTAAAGAAGAGGTGGCTGACCCCTGATTCCCCCCGCAAGAGCCCCAAGCACCATCTACCATGAGGAACTTTCTCACCGTACATCGCCCATCTGCCTTTTTTCTGCCAATTACGGCCGGATGACTGGACTGCAGGAGAACGTTTTGTTTTGTTTTTTACATTTGAACTTAAGTTGAAATTCCAGTTCTTAAAGTTTAACATATCTTTTTCTCCAAGTTGTGGTCCCCATCCTGCGGGGACGAGTCCTCGCCCTCCCAGATCGGCTGTTTTCTGGGGCTCCCCCTGCACCCCGGACGGTCTGCCCTGGGTGATTGCCCCCCTGCTGTTCGCCTAGGGCGCGGGCCTTCACCCTCTCGGATCGCATACTCTGCCCAAAGAGTTATTACTCATGTATGCCCGTTTGGTACTTGACTAGTATTGTCCCCCAGCCTTTTAATCTCTAACCAAGGTCCCTCTTTTTGGCAGGTCCTAGAGCTTAGATAGCAGTTGACACTTGGTGTTTGACACTACCCCCCTTCATTTCTATTGTGATTTGAAGTTCCCAGGTTGTTGTTTTTCCTGTTTTTTTATCTCCTCCTTTTTTTTACCCCCGTCAGCCGTTTTGGACAATGGCGGTAATACGGAACTGTTGGCCCAATGAAGGCCTTGAATTATTTGTTTTTAGATATGTGATTTTTTTCTTCTTGTCTCTCCTCTCTTTTCCTCCCATGGCTCACCACTCCTGGATCCTTGACTCTGCACATGAGAATTAAATTCCACCACTGGCTCCGACCATCACCTTTCCAAACCCCTGGGTCAGATAAGTATGATGCATCTCTACATAAAGTTACACAACATTATTCGCTCACACCACAGCCCTCTCATGATTCAGATCTACACACATAATATCAATATGCCTTAACTCAAATTTTAGGCAGTAGCTGGCATTGAGGAGCTTTAGAGGTTCAGGGACAGAGTTAATATTTGGTCAAGAAACACACTTTGACAAAAGAGGCTCCCTAGCGTTTGCTTCTAGATTCTTCCCCCCTTAGCATCCGGTACAAAAAAGAAAGCGGAGGTAGCTATTTTAGTTAAAAGGGGCTCCCCATTTACACCTGTATCCTCCTACTCTGATCCCCAGGGTGGGTTCCTGATCCTTAGAGGCAAATGGTAACAATCCAATGTAACATTCTGTAATATCTATGCCCCGAATGCGTATCAGATGTCCTTTGTAACCAGGGTGTACAATAGTTTGTTTTGCTCTAATCACACATTCCTGGTCGTGAGAGGGGACTTCAATCTCCCTTTCTCCCCGGTCTGGGGCTGGACCTCACTTGTCATGAAAACTACCCCTTCCCGTCTCTCCAGACAATCCCAACAGTTCCGTCAGGTGACCCGCAAGTTTGCCCTGTTGGATGCATGGTGCGTAGCCCACCCGTCTGAGCGTCAATACTCCCATTATTCTCATCCATTCCACACATATGCGCGATTAGACTATTTCTTTCTAAACGCTCCCTCCCTGAGGGCACTAGCTGCTATAGACATCCTGTCTATGTCATGGTCAGACCATGCCCCGATACTCCTACAGCTCAAACTAGACTTCTTTAGGGTCAAGAGATGCCACTGACGGCTCAATGACTACCTCCTTAAGGATGACGCAGCCAGGATAGACCTAGAAACTGCTCAAAAACAGTATTTTATCGAAAACAGTGCTGGGAAGCACATAATGCGGTAATACGCGGACACTGTATAGCTGTCTCGACGGCCTGGAAAAAAAACACTAAATTAATGAGACAGTAGACAGTGCAGAGACTCTGAGATCTAGAGTCCAGACTCGCATCCTCAATTATATGCCTACGGCCGGTCCTTAAGAGCATAGATATAGGTAAGGTAGAAAAAGCCCTTCAAAAACTACGCCAGGCAACAAAGCCCATACCCTATTGGCCCGTAAACTCTGGGAGCAAACCCACATGTCAGCCCTTCAGGCTCTGCGAGGCTCAACGGGGACCCTCCATTATCACCCTGAACGCATAGCTCAACTACTCCACGACTATTTCTTAGACCTATACAATAATCCCTCCATCCCACACATCCCGACTCCAGACGACTTTACAGACCGCATCCGAACATACATGATGAAAAGTGGAGTGGCCACTCTCCCCGCAGAAGCATTACAGTCCCTCAACTCACCAATTACTGAGGAAGAGATTTCCGAGACTTTAAAACTTCTACCAAACGGTAAGGCCCCAGGCCCTCACGGCCTACCCATCCTACTCTCACACATGACCCACTTATTTAATGGATTTCTGAACAGAGACGACATCCCAAGAGATATGCAAGCTTCCCATCTGACATTAATACCTAAACCTGATAAGGATTACACACTTTGTGGGAACTACAGACCCATTGCTCTCCTGAATTCAGACTTAAAATTTTTTACGAAACTGCTTTCCCTTTGTCTAATCCTGGTACTACCCTCCTTGGTCCATAAAGACCAGATGGGATTCGTCCCAGTACGTCAGGTGGGGACAACACCAGGAGAGTCATCAACCTAATTGATATTGTTAACAGACAAAACACTGAGGCGCTCCTGCTGAGTTTAGATGCTGAAAAAGCCTTTGATAGGCTCAGCTGACCGTTTCTGTTCTCGACCCTTGAGCACCTATGCTTCAGGGGGCCGTTCCTTCAGGCGATTAGACACCTTTAAGCAACCCCATCCACATCTATTAAAACACCCTTTGCGTGTCCCTCCCTTTTCCCATCTCAAATGGGACTAGGCAAGGATGTCCGCTCTCTCCATTGCTTTTCGCCCTGTGCGTCGAACCCCTGGCAGCCCAGATCAGACAAGACGTTACCCCAACGTTAGTGGAATTATGGTTAGGGGATGCAAATTTAAAGTCCCACTATTTGCAGACGATATACTCCTGACCTTGACGCGACCACGCATGACCCTGCCTAATCCCTGATTTGGATCCCTGTCGGGTTACAAAATAAATTCCGCTAAATCGGAAGCCTTGCCAATTAACATATCCTCTTAGGAGGTACGCCATCTTTCTGACAATTTCCACTACATTTGGAAGACACATGCCATTAAGTACCTAAGAGTGCACCTCATCCCCCGCTATGAATTGCTATGCAACGCAAATTTTAGACCCCTATTTGCACAAATCAGGTCCTTTCTGTCTAAATGGAGACATTACCCAATATCTTGGTTCAGATGTATAGCCTCAATCAAAATGACCACATTGCTTAAAATACTGTATTGCTTTATGATCATCCCAGTTCCCATCCCACTAGTTCAACTTGGGAAACTCCAGACTGATCTCTTAAACTTCACATGGAACTACAAATGGCACCGCGTTGCTCGCTCGATACTCTATGCCTCTCAGAATGAGGGTGGTCTGGCCTTCCCAAACCTCCTTCGCTATTACTACTGTATGCTACCCAGTTGAGAGCAATCACATCCTGGGTCACCCTCCTGGCCTACAATTAATGGACCCAAATAGATAAATTATGGATAGCCCCCATCCACCCGAACAACTTACTGTGGAACACAAATGCCAAGGTCCCCTCCACCTATCTACTACATACCATGAATCTACTGTGATCCATTTGGAAACAACTGAACCATGTTAATCCCTTTCAATCTGAGGCCTCCTTAGTAACAGCCTTTCTCTATAACCCTAAATTACCCAATAGTTTAACCTACCAGATGATTTATCCCTGGTTACAGAAAAATCTTTTTTTTACTTCGGACATGCAGTAAACCCATTAACCAGGGTATTACTACCCTTTGATCAACTTAGAGCCAAACACGACCTCCCTAGTACTGCTCTCTTAGGGTACCTTCAGATATGGCATTATGCCCTCACTATCGCCCCAACACTACAGTTCTCCATGCTTTCCCCATTTGAGAGAGTGGTCCTTAAAGGCCCCTCACAGAGAGGTCTGACCTCGGATATCTACAAAATTCTAAACTCTAATGACAGTTCTCCTTGGGGAAACATAGATACATGCACAAGTGGGAAGAAAACCTCGGGGAGGAACTCTTCCTGCACGATGGAGAGCTGTGCGGCCAAAAGTTCTATATGTACTCTTTACAAAGAAAACACTTATAAGGTGCTTTACGGTTGGTACCTAACACCGTCTCGCTTACACGCCATACAGTATACCCATCGGCCTTGGACTGTTGTTGGAGGTGTCATTGTAACCAAGGCACACTATTCCATATTTACTGGAGCTGCCCAGCTCTCCAGCCCTACTGAAGCTCGGTGCGGGGCCTTCTCCATCAGCTGTTGGAGGTGGATGTCCCCCTCTCCCCATAGCTGTTCCTACTGGGTCTTCTCCCTCCCAATCTCCCCGGACTAGCAAAAAAGCTCACCACACATATCCTCGTGGCGGCAAGGTGCTTAGTGGCATTTCACTGGAAGAATCGACACCCCCCAACTCTCTCAAATCTCTACGCCAGAATTAAAGACGTAGAGCTCATGGAGTCTATCTCGGCCCAACTAGAAAATCGCATGGCCAGATACACAACAATATGGGAGAGCTGATATCTTCGGATGGAATCCCCTTGCCTGCGTGGGTCATCCCCCCTTCTCCGCTCCCCGAGGTCCACGTCTACATCAGCGCAGGATCCTCGAGTGACGAGCCGAGATGGTTGGAATTACTCTCCTCTACACTTTTCCTCCTCTTTCTTTCTTTTTTACCATCACCCTTTTTTTTTCTTTTTGTTTTTTTTGTTTTAGATATACAGTCTATGCATTTACAGAAAAATTTTCTTCCTCATGGTGTGTTTAACTGATGACCGGGACCTGCATATAGGCCTATAGGTACTGCCACTGTGTTGGGCACACACTCTTAGAGCCGAGCCTTAACCCTGGTCGGTCAACCAGCTAAGCCTTATGTTTGATAATTGCAGGATGCACTCACGCTACCTATGGATGTCTGCTGATGCTTTCTTATTTCCCACCCCTCTTCCCTTCTATGTTTGTTTTATCCCACTATCCCCCCTTGTTTTTGTGCTTTGTATTTTTGCATTGTAAATTTTAAACCATAAAAATTGTCAAATACAAAAAAAAAAAAAATCTGAGCTATTCGACAGGTTAAAGGGTGCCTCCATTTTCCCCAAGTTGGATCTCAAAGGTGCATACAATCTGATTCGGATATGGGAAGGTGACAAATGGAAAACCGCGTTTAACACTAGAGATGGGCATTATGAATATCTGGCCTTTTGGTTTGTGTAATGCCCCAGCTGTGTTCCAAAACTTTGTCAATTAAATCTTCAGGGATCTGCCGTACTAGTTTGTTGTCATCTATATGGGTGACATTCTCATTTTTTTGGAAAATCTGCTTTTCCACAGAAACCATGTCCGCACTGTACTTCAGCGCCTTAGGGAGAATAATCTGTATGCCAAGCTAGAGAAATTTTCCTTTGAATGTTCTGAGGTCCTGTTTCTGGGATGCTTTGTCTCAAGTTTGAGTGTTTGTATGGATCTTAGAAAGGTTTTGGCCATTACCAACTGGCCTCTTCCTGCTAGCCTCAAGGCCACTCAATGCTTTCTTGGCTTCACCGATTATTATAGGCAGTTCATAAGGAATTACTCTTACATTGCTGCGCCTATTATCGCTTTGACCAAGAAAGGTGCGAATGCCAAGGACTGGCCTCCTGAAGCTGTCTCTGCATTTCATGACCTGAAACAGGCCTTTGTTTCTGGACCTCTCTTGAGGAGACGTAATCCTGGGGACCCATTTTTTATTGAAGTGGACGCTTCTTCAATGGGGGTGGGAGCTGTGCTTCTTCAATCCTTTGAGAAGAGATGTCAACCATGTGCGTTCTCCAAAAAAAATTCTCACGCTGTGAGAAATTATGCTATCGGTGATCAGGAACTTCTCGCAATTAAATTAGCATTAGAGGAGTGGCGTCATCTCTTGGAGGGTTCCCCTCACTCCATAACGATTTTTACTGTGCACAAATAGGTTCTCTCGTCCTCTCCCTACTGTGGCCCTGGTCTCTGAGGATAATCAGGAGTATGAGGTTAGTCAAATTCTGGATTCCTGGCTCTGTAGAGGCATTCTTCAGCACCTCGTGCATTGGAAAGGGTTTGGTCCTGAGGAGAGGTCTTGGATCACTTCATCTGAAGTCTTTGCGCCTCGTCTGTAGAGGAGGTTTCATCTGAAGTTTCCCTCTAAGCCTGGGCCCAGGTGTGGGAGGGGGAGGCCTCGTTAGAGAGGGGTACTGTCATAGTTATGCAGTAATGTTTTTCTGTCAGCTTACCTCTCCATGTGTTCAGCTTAAGAGGCCAGCCACTCTCACCTGGCTGCTTAAGTAATCTCTCCTCAAAGCATGGCTCCACCCCAGCCCCTATCAAGGAAGTCTATATAAACCTATGCACTGCAAGCCAGCCCTGCTGATCAATATTGTGTATCTAGCTTCCATGTGCTATTGCTTAGGAATGAGCTTCGTGTTTGAGTCAAACCCATGCTCGACTCGAACATCGGCTGTTCGATCGTTTGTCGAATTGCGAACGATATGGGCCGTTCGCGCCAAATGTGTGTGGCGCGTCACGGCCCATAATTCACTGCGGCATCGCAGTGCATTGCTGGCTGATGACTGGCCAAGCATGCACTATGACCTGCATGCTTGGCCAATCACAGCGCCATCGGTAGAGAGAGCTGTAATTGGCCAAAGCCACCCATGGCTCAGGGGGTTTAGAACATGCCCCACACTATATAAGGCCGCCTGCACGGCGGCCCTGTGTAGTGTGTTCCGGCGTGCTGAGAGAGAGAGAGAGAGAGACAGTGTCATTTCATTTGAGTTAGCTAGCTTAGGCAGGACAGTCAGTGAGTTAGCTGCACTTACAGTGTATTGTGTATATATATGCATCCCAGGTGTTGTGTATATATATATATATATATATATATATACACTGTATTCAGTTTAGCTAGATCCGTTCCTGTTATCTTCCTACTGACAGGCAGGCTTGTCTTGTTACAGTATTTACATCTACCTGAAGAAAATTGCTGGTGTCCTTTTGATCCTATTAGTACCACAGTCAGACTAGACTATTTACAGTTAGTGTAGTGCGTCCTCCACACAGTGTTCAGTTAAAGCTACAAGTTAGTAACCTCTGCACAGTGTTCAGCTAAAACTACAAGTTAGTGTAGTGCACAGTGTTCAGCTAAAGCTACAAGTTAGGGTAGTGCATCCTCCTCACAGTGTTCAGGTAAAGCTACAAGTTAGTTTACTGTGACCTCTGCACAGTGTTCAGCTAAAGCTACAAGTTAGGGTAGTGCGTCCTCCTCACAGTGTTCAGTTAAAACTACAAGTTATTGTAGTGCGACCTCTGCACAGTGTTCAGCTAAAACTACAAGTTAGTGTAGTGCACAGTGTTCAGCTAAAGCTACAAGTTAGGGTAGTGCTTCCTCCTCACAGTGTTCAGCTAAAGCTACAAGTTAGTGTAGTGCGTCCTCCTCACAGTGTTCAGCTAAACTACAAGTTAGTGTAGTGAGACCTCTGCACAGTGTTCAGCTAAAGCTACAAGTTAGTGTAGTGTGTCCTCCTCACAGTGTTCAGCTAAAACTACAAGTTAGTGTAGTGAGACCTCTGCACATTGTTCAGCTAAAGCTACAAGTTAGTGTAGTGTGTCCTCCTCACAGTGTTCAGCTAAAGCTACAAATTAGTTTAGTGTGACCTCTGCACAGTGTTCACCTAAAGCTACAAGTTAGGGTAGTGCGTCCTCCTCACAGTGTTCAGCTAAAGCTACAAGCTGGTGTAGTGTGTGCTCCTCACAGTGTTCAGCTAAAACTACAAGTTGGTGTAGTGCGACCTCTGCACAGTATTCAGCTAAAGCTACAAGTTAGTGTAGTGCGTCCTCCTCACAGTGTTCAGCTAAAACTACAAGTTAGTGTAGTACGACCTCTGCACAGTGTTCAGCTAAAGCTACAAGTTAGTGCGTCCTCCTCACAGTGTTCAGCTAAAGCTACAAGCTGGTGTAGTGTGTCCTCCTCACAGTGTTCAGCGAAAACTACAAGTTAGTGTAGTGCGACCTCTGCACAGTATTCAGCTAAAGCTACAAGTTAGTGTAGTGCGTCCTCCTCACAGTGTTCAGCTAAAACTACAAGTTAGTGTAGTGCGACCTCTGCACAGTGTTCAGCTAAAGCTACAAGTTAGTGCATCCTCCTCACAGTGTTCAGCTAAAACTACAAGTTAGTGTAGTGAGACCTCTTCACAGTGTTCAGTTAAAGCTACAAGTTAGGGTAGTGCGTCCTCCTCACAGTGTTCAGCTAAAGCTACAAGTTGGTGTAGTGTGTCCTCCTCACAGTGTTGAGCGAAAACTACAAGTTAGTGTAGTGCGACCTCTGCACAGTGTTCAGCTAAAGCTACAAGTTAGTGTAGTGCGTCCTCTTAACAGTGTTCAGCTAAGCCTACAAGTTATTTTTTTGCAAGCTCTGCACAGTGTTCAGCTAAAGCTACCTGTAGAAGGTTGGTGGTGTTTTCCTGATCCTATCACTACCGCAGGCAGCTAAATAAGCTACAAGTTATTTTTGGCGAGCTCTGCACAGTGTTCACCTAAAGCTACCTGTAGAACGTTGGTGGTGTTTTCCTGATACTATCACTACCGCAGGCAGCTAAATAAGCTACAAGTTAGTGTAGTGCGCGATCTGCACAGTGTTCACCTAAAGCTACCTTTAGAAGGTTGGTGGTGTTTTCCTGATCCTATCACTACCGCAGGCATCTAAATAAGCTACAACTTATTTTTTGGTGAGCTCTGCACAGTGTTCACCTAACGCTACCTGTAGAAGGTTGTTGGTGTTTTCCTGATCCTATTACTACCGCGGCCAGCTAAATAAGCTACAAGTTAGTGTAGTGCGAGCTCTGCACAGTGTTCAGCTAAAGCTACCTGTAGAAGGTTGGGTGGTGTTTTCCTTATCCTATCACTACCGCAGGCAGCTAAATAAGCTACAAGTTAGTTTTTGGTGAGCTCTGCACAGTGTTCACCTAAAGCTACCTGTAGAAGGTTGGTGGTGTTTTCCTGATCCTATCACTACCGCAGGCAGCTAAATAAGCTACAAGTTAGTTTTTGGCGAGCTTTGCACAGTGTTCAGCTAAAGCTACATGTAGAAGGTTGGTAGTGTACTCATACTACAGGCAGGCAGTTGATTTTGCTAGTTGCAGTATCAGTATATATATATATATATATATATATATATATATATATATATATATATCCCAGCTTAGTGCAGCTACAGGCCATTAGTGTGTTTGGAAGGCCAACAAGGAGAGGCAGACAGTCACAAGCCATTAAAAGAGGGCAAGTAGGCTCTGTGTCTAGAGGCAAGAAGTGCTGGTCGTGGTGACGGTGCATCCTCATCAGCACGTGGCCGTGGGACACGCTTGGCCTTTTTTTCGGCAGCTGGCCGCGTTGAGCCACAACATGTGTAAGACTTGGTCGAGTGGATGACCAAGCCGTCCTCATCCTCCTCATCCTCTCTCACCCATGCTCAGGGTACTTTGTCTGGAAAAGCAGTGGCCTCTTCCCTCAGCTAAATGTCATCAGTGACTCCTTCCCTAGCCCCACCATGTCCTCCTGAGGAGTCCCTCGAACTGTTTGACCACAGTGTTGGGTACATGCTCCAGGAGGATGCCCAGCGTTTGGAAGGCTCTGATGATGATACTGAGCTAGATGAAGGCAGTAACGTGAGCACGGACAGAGGGGGTGCCCAAGAAGGACAGCAATCTGGCAGTCATGCTCCCCCTGCTGCAGCATACTGCCAGGTTTGCTCCAGTGATGAGGAGGGAGGGGATGATGAGGTCACTGACTCAACGTGGGTGCCTGATAGAGGAGAGGAGGAGGAGGAGAAGGAGGAGGCACATCACCAACGAGGCAGGATGCCCTCCAGGGGCCAGCCTAAGGGCAGCACACTGAAGGCATCACACCCCAAAGCTCCGCATGTGCAGGGCGCTGCAGTCTCTGCGCGTTATTCAAAAAGTTCTTTGGTGTGGGCCTTTTTTGAGACGAGTGCATCAGATTGCACCGCTGCTATTTGCAACATATGTCTCAAGCATATCTCGCGTGGCCAAAACATCTCCCGCTTGGGCACCACATGCTTGACCAGACATATGTTGACCTGCCATGCAGTTCGTTGGCAAGCGTATCTAAAAGACCCACACCAAAGAACAAAGAGGACCTCTCCTTGCTCCTCATCAGCTGAGATCTCCAACCCCACTATACCTTCAGTCCTCTCTGAGACCTGCACTGAGAGGAATGAAGGTGTAGAATTAGGTGTGTCACAGCCAAGTACTTGTGGGCAATCTGCTTTCGGTACACCGACGTCAGATTGTACCAGGCAAATTTCCCTGCCCCAGCTGCTGCACCGCTGAAAGAAGTTCGCTCCCAGCCATCCACATGCCCAGCAGTTGAATGCTAGCTTGGCAAAATTGCTAGCACTTCAACTGCTGCCTTTTCAGTTGGTAGACTCTGCCCCTTCCGTGAGTTTGTGGAATGTGCGGTTCTTCAGTGGCAGGTACCCAAACGCCACTTTTTCTCACAGAAGGCGATTCTGGCTCTCTACCGGCATCTGGAAGGCAATGTCCATGCCTCGCTGGACAGGGCGGTCAGTGGTAAGGTGCATATTACCGCTGACTCATGGTCCAGCAGGCATGGACAGGGACATTACCTAAGTTTCACAGCACATTGGGTGACTCTGCTGGCAGCTGGGAAGGATGCAGGACAAGGTGCAGTAGTGTTGGAGGTTGTTCCGCCACCACACCTCCAAAATGCCACTACTAATGATTGTGACACACCTCTCTCCTCCACCCCCTCCTCTTCTTCTTCCTCCATGGCCTCTTCCTGTGCTTTGTCCTCGGAACCAGCAGTGCTCCGTAGGCATTCAATGGGCTATGCATGTACACAGGCCAAAAGATGCCATGCGGTGCTTGAGCTGGTGTGCTTGGGGTACAGGAGCCACACTCGGGCAGAGGTTCTGTCAGCTCTGCAGGGGCAGGTTCAGAGGTGGTTGACGCCACAACAACTTAAGGCAGGAATGGTGGTTTGCGACAATGGCACCAACCTGCTCTCTGCCCTCCGACAGGGACAAATGACCCATGTGCCCTGTTTGGCTCACGTCCTTAACTTGGTGGTGCAGTGGTTCTTGGGCAGGTACCCGGGCTTACAGGATGTCCTGAGGCAGGCCAGGAAAGTCTGTGTGCATTTCCGCTGGTCATATAATGCCAGTGCTCGGCTGGCGGACCTCCAAAATGAGTTTAACCTGCCCAAGAACTGCCTAATCTGTGACATGCCCACCAGGTGGAACTCAACGTTGGCCATGCTGCAGCAGCTGCACAAGCAGCAGAGGGCCATCAATGAGTACCTGTGCGACTATGGCACCAGGACAGGGTCAGGGGAGCTTGGGTTTTTTTCCCCACGCCAGTGGGCCATGATCAGGGATGCATGCACTGTCCTGTCACCATTTGAGGAGGCCAGGAGGATGGTGAGCAGTGACAGTGCATGCATCAGTGACACTGTTCCCCTTGTCCACCTGTTGGAGCACACGCTGCGTGGAATAATGGACAGGGCACTTGAGGCAGAACAGAGGCAGGAAGAGGAGGACTTCCTTAGCTCTCAAGGCCCCCTTTATCCAGTCAGTGTTCCTGCTTGCCCGCTGATCACACAGGAAGAGGAGGATTGTGTCAGTATGGAGGTGGAGCCTGGCACTCAGCATCAGCAGCAGTCTTTAAGGGATCAGTCCCAAGAAACACATGGACTTGTACGTGGCTGGGAGGAGTTGGCTGCGGACCATGTGGTCCTTAGTGACCCAGAGGACTCCGGACCGAATGTCTCAGCAAACCTACGCTGCATGGCCTCCCTGATCCTGCAAAGCCTGCGTAAGGATCCTCGTATTCGTGGTATCAAGGAGAAGGACCAATACTGGCTGGCAATCCTCCTTGATCCACGTTACAAGGGTAAGTTTGCGGACCTTATCTTGCCGTCACAGAGGGAGCAGAGGATGAAACATCTTCAGGAGGCCTAGCAGAAAGGTTTGTGCAACGCGTTACCAGAGGCTGGGAGGTTACAAACTCCTGTTTCTGCACAATGTGTTGCTGAGGCTTCAGTCAAAGAAGGAGCGGTTGAGAAGGTGGCCGTCTGACCGATGCGTTCAGACAATTTTTTAGACCGCAGCCCCAAGGTATGATTGGTTCCAGCAACCATAGCCAGCGTCTGTTTTACATGGTGCAGGAATACCTAGGGGCAAGATCTGACTTGGACACCTTTCCCACTGAAAATCTTCTGGGTTACTGGGTCTTGAGAATGGATCACTGGCCAGAGCTTGCACAGTATGCAATTGAGCTACTGGCCTGTCCTGCATCCAGCGTTCTTTCGGAACGCACATTCAGCGCTGCTGGAGGCTTTGTAACCAATCACAGGGTGCGTCTGTCCACCGACTCGGTTCGATCGACTGACCTTCATAAAAATGAATCAGTCTTGGATCACCACCAGCTACCAAGCACCTGATGCTGATGTAACCGAATATTTTTTTTTTAAATCACAGATCCCTTCAAAGACTGCCTATGCTGATGCTGAGTGACTATCCTGAGTAATTATCCTCTTCCTCCTCAATAATCACGCTGATAGCTTGTAAGAACATTTGTGGTTCTGGGCGCCATCACCAGTGCCTAAGACCCAATTTTTCAGCCCCTGTTTAACAGGGGCATGTAATTACAATTTTTGATGCAATACTTTGCAGCAGGGCTCGTTCCTGCGTTCCAACTAGAGTATCTGTGAGGGGTTGCAGTGTTGTGGCACCAGCACCAGTGCCTAAGGCCTAATTTTTCAGCCCCTGTTTAACAGGGGCATGTAATTACAATTTTTGAAGCAATACTTTGCAGCAGGGCTCGTTCCTGTGCCCACCAAGAGCAAGTGAGGACTTACAGTGTTGTGGCACCAGCACCACCACCACCACCAAGAAAGGCCCAATTTTTCAGCCCCTGTTCAACAGGGGCATGTAATTACAATTCTTGATCTAATATTTCACAGCAGGGCCCATTTCTGCGCCCACCAAGAGCGAGTGAGGACTTACAGTGTTGTGGCACCAGCACCACCACCACCACCACCACCACCAAAGGCCCAATTTTTCTGCCCTTGTTCAACAGGGGCATGTAATTACAAATCTTGATCTAATATTTCACAGCAGGGCCCGTTTCTGCGCCCACCAGGAGCGAGTGAGGACTTACAGTGTTGTGGCACCAGCACCACCACCACCACCAAAGGCCCAATTTTTCTGCCCCTGTTCAACAGGGGCATGTAATTACAATTCTTGATCTAATATTTCACAGCAGGGCCCTGTGAGGGCTTACAGTGTTGTGGCCACAACAACACCTAAGGCCCAAATTTCTGCTGAGTATATAGGCCAGGCCCCTACTTTCAAACATCCAACTTACAAACGACTCCTACTTGCAAACGGAAGGAGACAACAGGAAGTGAGATGAAATCTACCCCTAGGAAGGGAAATTATCTCCTGTAATGCCCCGTACACACGGTCGGACTTTGTTCGGACATTCCGACAACAAAATCCTAGGATTTTTTCAGACGGATGTTGGCTCAAACTTGTCTTGCATACACACGGTCACACAAAGTTGTCGGAAAATCCGATCGTTTTAAACGCGGTGACGTAAAACATGTACTTCGGGACTATAAACGGGGCAGTGGCCAATAGCTTTCATCTCTTTATTTATTCTGAGCATGCGTGGCACTTTGTCCGTCGGATTTGTGTACACACGATCGGAATTTACGACAACGGATTTTGTGGTCGGAAAATTTTATCTCCTGCTCTCCAACTTTGTGTGTCGGAAAATCCGATGGAAAATGTCCGATGGAGCCCACACACGGTCGGAATTTCCGACAACACGCTCCGATCAGACATTTTCCATCGGAAAATCCGACCGTGTGTACGGGGCATTAGAGTTAATATGGGAAAAACATTTCTCCTTTCCACTGATGCTTTATCACCAATCCTTGTTTCACTAAAAACCCCAAATTTTCAAAAAAAATTTGTCATTGGGACAAAAAGTGAGGTGAAATCTTCTGAAGAGGAGCACAGACAGCAAAACAAATGTCACAGGGGTGATAACCCTTCCCTATGTTTTCCAAAAAGCTTAAAAAAGATTTTTTGGTTGGAGCTAAACACGTTAAAATTGTACCCGTTCAAAATTACAAACAGATTCTACCTAACAACAAACCTACAGTCCCTGTCTTGTTTGCACTGCCTGTATACTGCTGTTCAGAGTATATAGGGCCTGGTGGCCCCACACCTTTCCTTTTTTTAATTTGGGTGTGGGGTTCCCCTTAATATCCATACAAGACCCAAAGGGCCTGGTAATGGACTGGGGGGTACCCATGCCGTTTGTCTCACTGATTTTCATCCATATTGCCAGGACCCGACATTACTTTAAACCCTCAAGCAGTTTTAAATGACTTTTTTTCCCTTAAAAATTACATTTTGTGCAGGGACTGTTCTAAGCACGGGAAACACGCGCCACTTTACAGGCATACTATAGACACCCCCCAGGTAAGATATTTAAATGAATATTTCACTTTTTTTGTTTTTACTTTAAGCATCATTAAAATCACTGCTCCTGAAAAAACGTCAGTTTTTAAAAGTTTTTTTTGCATTGATACATGTCCCCTGGGGCAGGACCCGGGTCCCCAAACCCTTTTTAGGACAATACCATGAAAATTAGCCTTTAAAATGAGCTCTTTTGATTTCAAACGTTTGAGTCCCATAGACGTCAATGGGGTTCTAATGTTCGTGCAAATTTTCGGTCCGTTCGCAGGTTCTGGTGCGAACTGAACCGGGGGGGGTGTTCGGCTCATCCCTACTATTGCTGTGTGTTCCACATCTGATTCCAGTTACCAATCTTGGCTTGTTTTACTATCCTTACCTGCTTGTTTCCCTGACCTTTGGCTATCTATCCTTTGTTGTTGCAGTCTGCTGCTTTCTCTCTACCTCCCTGTAGTCTGTTGTGAGTGTGAGCTGGGAGGCCCTAGGGGCCACAACCTGGAGCCAGACTGCAGCTAAATCCCCACCACTAGGGGCCTCTGGTGAACACCCGCTGGCTCTTAGATTCCGCGCCCTGTGAAATATCATGCTCTAGCTCCCAGTGTCATCCATGTTGGTACTACAGTGTACCTGCTCTCTTGTATCACCTAGAGCTCCATCTGCAGCAGTCAGTCAGAAGGTCCACTACCATGCACTCCAGACCCCAACGGGGAGCATCTGTCACCTGGACTCAGGTAACCTGACAAATCTGCTGAAATATTTAGTAGAGTCCCACTGTTCCAGAGTAGGGTCATCAATAGGAGGGTGAAGTTTTGGAGGGAACCTGATTAGGTTATAGATTGGTATAGGAGGGCAGTTCAAAATGTTGCAATGAATCCAAATTGGCAACTCAGAAGTAGTGCAAAGAACTGCTATTTAAGCAGCCCTGTAGTATTTAGAAAATGTGAGTATTTATTCACCCCCATTGGACATTCACTTTCCATCCTGTAATGTAAAAATATAATTTTAACAAAAATTATGTTTTTACAGAAGAATATTTTGAAATTGAATACATTTAAGTCTGAACTACTAAAAGTGTACTGTGGAATAAAGAATAAACCAACTTTATTAGATGAGTTACATTTTCAAATATAGATGTTATATTTTCAGACTGATGTTACTATTCTTCTGTTCTTTGTTCTGTAGTGTAAATCGGTGTCAGTCGATGTGTATAAAGCTCTGGTGATTGTGTCTCATCCTGAGCAGAACTGCCGGTCACTGAGAGGATCTGCTGTGTGTCATGGCATTTTCTCTGCTGTTCTTTATCTGTCTCCTGATACTGATCATTCCCATCACATCCTATGGAATCCTATTGACCCGGAGCTCAGCACATCGTTGTAGACTTAATATGCTAAAGCCAGTGTTTGAGTATGAATATTACCAGCAGGGAGATGTCATTATCGGAGGATTGATCTCTGCTCACTTAAACAGCATTTTTGATGTAACTTTAAATAAAATAGGTTTTCATTGGCCTGGTTCACCTGTAAGCTTTTCCGCTTGTGATAAGTAAGTCTCTTTTTCTTTCTCATCTTTGCTCTCTCTGTAAGACTCAATAATTCTTCATCTTCACTGTTATAATTTCTGAAAATGTATAAATGTTTCTACCGATGTGTTATATATTTTTTTTTTATTTTTAAATTACAGTCTGTGTTGCACCAATATACAATGAATACATTTGCCTTTCATAATATTTTGTCTTCAGGCCATGCTGGGATTTCTGATAAATAGTTGTGTGCTTATAGACAGTACCTGCAAACTGAAAATCCTTATGGTTCTGTTTCTTCCAGCAGAGAGGGAGGGAGATGTGATATAATTTAATAGTTTGTGTGTGTGAACTCCTACTATTCAGGGCTGTTCAAAATAAGGGCTATTCACAGGATAGCAATTGGTGAAAACTTAGGGGTACTGTATACAGTATGTATAAAGCTGTGAATATGACATTCAACAAATATTAACTGCAGGTGAGTATTCACTTCAGCAAAATGTGTTTTAAATGACAGTGACTGATTCACCAACAGTGAAAGTTTGTGAAAGTCATACATACTGCTTTATAAATATGGCTCTTATGGGTTTCTCATGCTTACCATTTGCTTTCACTAGGGATGAGCTAATGGTTTAGTTCAAATCTAAGTTTGGACCAAAAGTTTACCTGGTTGGGCCATTGTTCTACTGAAGCCAAGCATCATAAATAGAAGTTGTATTTCTACAGCTTCTGTATATGACAGCTTCAAGCTGTAAATGGTTTCTAAGGAAGCAGAGGGTGCTGGAAGATGCCACTTCCCTAAGAAAGGGTTGACATTACTAGAACATTGTCTTACATGCCTATGCCATGACCATATTTGTTGAATCAAAGGTGGGAACACCCAGAAGAATCACAGCACACCAACCCCTTAAACTGAATCCACCCTCATACACAGATGCGCCCGTCAGAAATCGATGCCCTGATGTTGTAGATGTAAGTTTACAGAGTACTATACAACACACTACTAATCTAATTCTGGAAGTGCTGCTTCATTCCGGCATGGGTGTGCTGTGTGGCTGTAGGAGACAAAAAGTGGAAAGGGAGAGAGAAACGCAACAACCATAATGTAGTGCATAAAGTGTAATTTTAATAGAAAATATAAAAAAGCACTCACAAATATTACCCACTTAAGGACCTAGCCTCTTTCTGAGATTTGTTGTTTACAAGTTAAAAACATTTTTTTTTTGCTAGAAAATTGCTTAAAACCCCCAATCATTATACATTTTTTTTCTAACACCCTAGAGAATAAAATGGTAGTCGTTTCAATACTTTCTCTCACACCGTATTTGCTTAGTGGTCTTACAAGCGCACTTTTTTGGAAAAAATACACTTTTTTTAATTAAAAAATAAGACAACAGTAAAGTTAGCCCAATTTTTTTCTATATTGTGAAAGATGAAAACACGCGCTATGCATTCGCTTCTGCACGCAAACTCGGTGGGACTGGGAGCGTTTAAAAAATTTTTTTTCTTATTTATTTTACCTTTTATATTTTTTTTTTACACTGTTCTTTTAAAAAAAATTGTGTCACTTTTACTCCTATTACAAGGAATGTAAACATCCCTTGTAATAGAAAAAAAGAATGACAGGACCTCTTAAATATTAGATCTGGGGTCAAAAAGATCTCAGATCTCATATTTACACTAAAATGCAATAAATAAAAAAAAAAAAATTGTCATTTAAAAAAGTAAAAAAAAAAAAGTCCCTTTAAGAGCTATGGGCAGAAGTGAAGTTTTGACGTCGCTTTCGCCCTGCAATGCTATGGAGGTGGGTGGGGGCCATCTTCCCCTCACTCATCTCCATGCCACAGAGGAGAAAGGATCCGATCGCCTCCTCCGCTGCTGATGGCTACGGTAAGCGGCAGAGGGCACCGGTACGCAGCAGGAGGAGGGGGCGCATTCCCACCGCCGATAAAAGTGATCTAGCTGAGAATCTTTTGCAGAGACCACTCTTATCAGAAAGAGGACCGCCGGCTGAACAAGAGGATACTGGGGTTATGGCAGCTAGCTGCTGCCATAACAACTATTTCCCTCTTCAAATTTAGGACGTATATTGGCTTACGGCAGTCCGGAAGTGGTTACATAGAGCTCAGCATGACAGTCAGGTAGCCTCTGGGACAGAGAGCAGACATGCAACCAGGATACCATGACTTGGCCACTGGCCAAATATTATAACCAGAGCACAGGTAATAAATGAGATAGGCAACTATTGGTAATATATCAACGTGCCTCACAACCTACAGTGCATGTTTCACAGTACTCACTTGAGCTAGTATATATGGACAGGAAATGTTACTAGTATTATCCAGCAGCCAAAGATGTAATTGAAATGGGAGAAATCCGGAAACCATCAGATCAGAGTATTCTAAATAAACAAATAATAAGTATATGTCCTGAGCCTACACTTAAACCATATATACATAGCCCAACTTTAGCTTAAACTACATAGGCTCCAATGAAAAATGAACTCACACTGACATCTCTACATTACATGCTGCATATAGTACAAAGTAAGCAAACTAATCCATCATGATACCGACCTGCCTATATACCATGCCAGACACCATGCTGCTCGCCAAGCTACACATCCACCAAGAAGGATGGGCCCTAAAGTACCCCTACCTCATGCCGGTGACTGAGATGATCTGCTGCGTGCAATGATGTTATTTCTGCTGTTCTTTATCTATCTCCTACTGATACTGATCATTCCCATCACATCCTATGGAGTCGTATTGACCAGGAGCTCAGCAAATCGTTGTAGACTTAATATGCTAAAGCCAGTGTTTGAGTATGAATATTACCAGGAGGGAGATGTCGTTATTGGAGGATGATCCCCATTTGTCCAACACAAACACTTTTAGACCTATTAGATTCATTTGTTTATTTGTTTCTTTAAATCCCAATTTTTATCCAAATGTTTTTCACAGATTTTGGCCAAATATACACACACAACATCCACTGGACAGGTGGTGAGGGTGTCTGGGTTGGTCCCTGGCTGTCGTTTCCCCTGGCCCTCTCTCCAATTCTTCGGGGGGGTGGGTGTTACCTTACCTCAACCCCGGGTGAGACAGTCTATTGCAAATCACCAAAAATCTCATTGCTGGGATTTTGCCCAACCTATCGGCTAATCTGTAATTTTTTAAACAAGTGTTTTTTTCCAAAATTTTCTCTCTATTCTGAAGGTTTTCCATATATTAATAGTTAGTCTATTCTATTGATTTTTTAGTAAATACGTGCATCCCACCCCTGATGACTGTCAGGAAGCCAAGAAACGCGTCGGTTATAAACTAAGGGTGCCGAGCTAAGCCTATTTTTATCATGAATTCAATTAATATTACTTTCCCGAGTCTGTATCCATATCATGTGTTTTATATAATTTTGATTGTTAAATTTATGACTCGTGTATTTCTTTGTAAGAATTGCATCAATTTACATCCATTGATTTGCTTGCATAAATTTATGATTATCAATACAAATATATTAATCTTTTATGATTATATCTGTATCCTATTTTATTTTATTTTATTCTGGGTATGCTTTAATAATCATGGACCACCCCTAGGGGTTAATGACATCAAATGAAATCACAATTAATTGAATGTATTTACATTTATCTTCCATACCCACAATGCCATGTTTCATTTAAAGTCCGATTTCCGTTCTCTAATTTTTTTGCATTATCAATAAAGTGATACCAAATCAAAATATACTGCCAGAAATGGGAAATGTTTAATCCGAGAATAATATATGCTCCCACAACCCCCAGGTACAGATTTGCATATGATGGCTCATATGATATGCCCATTGAAACACCTTGCACCTAGAGGTAGTGGGAGTCATCGTATGTGAAAACATTCCTATTGAGAATATGCTCTAATAAAGATAAAATTAAATGGGTATATCCCAAGGAATTGTATGGTCTTTCCCTAAGGAAGCCCACAATAACAGTAATGCCCCTTGAATGTGCAATGCTACTATATAGGGCTTTGATTCCAATAGTCACCAGTAAGGTAATGGGGGGTACTTCTATACAGTAAAACCTTGGATTGCGAGCATAAGTCGTTCCTGAACATGTTCGTAATCAAAGCACTTGTATATGTCAAAGCAAATTTCCCCATAAGAAATAATGGAAACTCCAATGATTCGTTCCACAATCATTTATTCATAAGTCCTTCTGTCTACACAGGCTGATCAGGGTACTGATTTGCATTGATGCATGCCCCCAGGGCAGCATCTGGAACCCTGTGCTTTTTTATGCCCAATAACTTGCATATAAGCCTTCAATATGGGGGCTTCAGATTTTTCGAATTTGAGTCCCATAGACTTCAATAGACTTCGGCTGTTCTGGCAGCAAACCAAACATGGGGTTGTTCAGCCCAGCACTAGACATGTACACTGGCTGATCAGGGCACTGATAATGGCTGTACTGGCATGGCTGATCAGTGCACTGATGACAACTGCACCGTTGTGACAGGTGCGCTGGCTGCAATCAGGGCACTGTAAGGTGGGTCTATGTGTGTAACAGTGCAGTGTAGGGCAATGTAAAGATCACAGTAAATTACAGTGGAATCAGTAAACTCACAGATCCCGGTACAGATCTCTTTCCTTCCTCTCACACATGGTCTGTGTGTGAGTAAGGAGAACCAGTAACAGCAAATACCAGCGATAGTTTCCATTTTGTGGTCTGCTGTGATTGGACACATGGTAAAGGGCCACTGAGATTGGCCAAGGGTGTCCAAGGGATATAACAACTACAGATCATGGTGCTGCATGCCATCGGGGGCATACACAAGTGCAAAGGGTTTGAGGACATCATATGACGTTCACCCAGAATGAAAGCTCCCTCCAGGTTGTATTATTACAATAGATCAAGTGGGAAGTGGTTACATATTGATATAAAGGTCTACACCAAAGTCTTAGTCAACCAAATATCTTCACACCTACCTAATTTGATACAAGAGGATCAGATGGGCTTTGTCCTTTGCTTTGGGCCATAACCTAACATCTAACTAACACATCATTATAGGATTTCCAAACCAGGACATCTATAGTTTAGTAGCTCTATCAATTGTATTTTTTTCATATCGTTGCTATTCCTTTATCTTTCCTTTGTTTTCTGTGAAACACTTTTTGTGTTAGTTTTGTGGGATGTGGCCAAACTGTAATCTCATAAGTAATGATTTTGTGTGGTTTCAAAACCTCTATAGCTTTGATCTTGAAGAGTACAAAAGCATCTTGCTGATGAAATTAGTAGTAAATAAAATTAACCAGAACCCTGATCTTCTGCCTAATGTTACCCTGGGCTATCATATATTTAGTACTTGTTCTGATCCAATTAAAACTTTGGGATATGCTACAAAGATATTGTCTAGAGAAAAGGAAGCTCCCAACTATTACTGTAAAGGACATGGAGAAGTGGCTGGTTTTATTGGTGACAGTAATTTCCATTCAAGCCATGTGCTGGCTCAGTTACTTAGTCTGTATCGGTATACACAGGTAAGTGATAACTTCAATGTATTATATGTATGTAATATGGTATGACCAATAGATGGCTCAGTACAGTCTAGGTGGATTTCTTTTAGCTTGACTTTTCTGGTATGAGTGCAGGTCAGAATTAACAGAACTTTAAATAATTAAGGTACACAGAGCATGTGGTGCCATTTGGGTAAGTCTTCTTTAAGTGCCTTTAAACTGGTCAGAACTGTATGTATCTAGACATCTGCTAACATTACTGTATTGTGTATGCATGATCTGTACAGGGAATCATTTAACTCAGTAGAGTAGTCAGTGACTTCCTTTACAATTATCATTTTCACCAGGTGCTATCATTACTTCCAGCTTGGAATCCTACCATCCATGGATGATGGCTTTAAACAAAGTCCATCCTTCACTTGCAGGCTAAATATAGGGAAGGAGGGACAAAAGCAGAGGAATCACAGATCCAAGAAGATAAAGTAGAAGCCAGCACATCAATGTACTTGCAGTAAAAAGCTTGGTTTCCTGAGGCACAGTACCAATGGAATTTAGGACAGCACAGGGACTCATTTACTGTGCTAAGAAGCAATGCCCAAATAGTACAAAAAGGGGGGCGTGGCCTGGACATGAGAGTGTGAGGACGCATACCGTGTGAGCTCCGGTGCCGGCACTTAATATACCTAATTTCATAGGTAACCCTTAGCATTTTAACCTCGATGGCTGGCATGGGCAAGAGAATGGGTAAATCCCAGTCTAAAAAGAACACTCCGGCGAGCTCCATTAAACGCTATCTCGCAGTGGAGCCTGAGGATCCTGCAGAGCCAGATGGACTAGGCCGCTCGCCTCATGGATCGAATACAGGCTCCGCCTCCCGCCATAGGCCTGAGGCTAGGCACTGGTCTCCAGTATCCTCGTGTGGATCAGATGGAGAGAGAAGCCCGAGCAGGAACTTGAGGGTGGCGGACCTGGTGAGCGGACTCCCCACTAAAACCTAGACCTAGCGCTAATGCTATCGAGCCTGGAGAAGGTAATTAAAAAGGAACTCTCAGCGGTTCAAACGGACTTAGCTCAAGTTCTAGAACGTGTGGAGGAGACGGAGCAACGTCTTGATAGACACACCACTGCCATCAGAGAGCTGCAAACCTCCACACGTAACCTCTTCATTGCACACAGAATGGCGTTTTTCAAACTTGAAGACCAGGAAAATAGAAATAGGAGGAATAACATACGCATCAGGGGTCTTCCAGAGGCAACAAGAGAAGATGACCTGGCTGCCTCTATTTTCAACCTCCTGGGGAACCCGGCAGACCACCCGCTGAAGCTGGATAGGGTTCATCAAACCCTTCGCCCGCGTAATCTCTCTAATGACCTGCCCATAGATGTCATCTGCCGACTGCATTATTTTGAGGAAAAGGAGCTAATTATGAAGAAGGCAAGAGAGGCAGCAACTTTGGATTTTGATGGAGCCATACTATCTTTTTTCCCAGACCTGGCCAGGGAAACATTGGAACGACGGAGGGCATTAAAACCCCTCACAGAGAAGCTACGTCAGGCATCCATTAATTACAGATGGGGATTTCCATCAGTCCTGATAGCTAATAGAGATGGGAAGATAGCCGTCCTGCGGTTCCCGGAGGACCTACAAGCATTCTGCATGGATATCAATATTGATCCACCCGAACTTCCGGGGTGGCAGGATGGCATTCCTGTGACGCCACAGTCATCTGAAGATCAGTGGCAGAAAGTCTTCTGCAAACGTCGCACTGCTAATCTGGATTCTACTAATGGAGCAGGCTGACTTCCTTAGGATTCTTAAGCAGGAACATAAGCAGCATTAAGGAGACATAGTAAGCTAAGTAATCAGTTCAACAACTCTCCCCTGTTATTATACAATTACACTTGTTATGTCTGTTTAGAAGGTTGATTATAGTCATAAAAGTTATGTGTGTTGTATAGATTCTCCTGGAGATGTAGAAGTTGGGCGGCATTACTTGTTTGCTGTATGGGTTATATAACTTGTTTTAGTTAGCCTGCTGGCGCCGGATCACACGGAAGGCGCGGACCCGATATGCCCATGCGTGATTCCTACTGTGGGAATTCCCCCCCTCACAGGGGGCGACGAGGGGATCTCTTTGGTGGTGTGGGCGACCCTTAGGGGGAGCGTATGCTGCTGGGGCGGTCCCCACGGGGCCCCTGTTTCTGCACCACAAGATTTTGCGTGCAAATCTATGTCACATTTCTGTACCAGTTAATGTTGATTCTCTTCCTTTTGTCTTTCTCTTCCTCTTTTTGTTTTTCATTTCTGGATCTGACTTTCTTTGCTGTCACTTCTCCTTTACCCCTCTCCCTTTTTCCCCCTTCCTCCAGCCTTCCTACCAGCCTTGCAGGTCATATAAACATGATGGGGCTCTCCAAGGAACCTGATGGCCACTACTAAGTTAATTTCACTCAATGTACGAGGCCTGCATGCTGCAGGTAAAAGGTACTCACTATACAGGGAACTCCTGCGCATGCAGGGAGATATTATCTTCTTGCAGGAAACCCATCTCACATATACCACATCAGTTAAATTATATGCTCATCAATACTCCACATGGTATTATAGTCTTTGAGACATCTCAAAGGAGAAGAGTGTGGCCACTGGGTTCCGAAGGGGAACCTCATTCAGTGTTGACGAATTCCTGGCAGATCCTTTGGGTAGATTTCTCTTTATAAAGGGCAGCCTGGGTGATTTTCCATGTACTCTCGCTAATCTATATGCTCCAAATCAGGGACAAGCCGACTTTATGACAGCCACCTTGATTAAACTGAAGGACTTTGCGTGAGGTTGTATTATCCTGGGGGGGAGATCTAAACATCCCTATAGAACCAATCTTGGATACCTCCCAGGGCAAATCATGCATCCCGCATAGATGTCTGGCATATATTCGTAAACTCTTACATAACACTAAACTTATGGATGTATGGAGGATAATGCACCCCTGCGCAAAAGACTATATCCATTATTCGCATTTATATGAGTCTCATTCACGGATAGACTATTTTTATATCCAACACCACTATCTGGATCTTTTAGTATGATCTAGTGTTGAAATCTCGACAATATCTGATCACTCTCCAATTAGTATATCGTTACAAACCCCGTCCATACCTATGAAATCCACAAACTGGAAACTAAACGATTCACTTTTAACTGAAGAAATAGACGTAAAATAAATAGAGAAGGGTCTCTCCCTCTAAAAAGGGCTTTCAATTCCCTCTAGGAATTGAAAGCCCTTTTTCACACTGAAAATACATCCCGTCATCGGATTGTTGCCCAACAGTTCTATGAATGGGGAAATAAATCGAGTCATATTTTAGCCCGTTCTATACAACAACAAAAATTGGCCTCTTTCAATGCCAAGATTAAATCGGCCTCAGATACTATGGTGTACAAAACCAGGGATATAGCTAAGGAATTTTGCTCCTTTTATCAACAACTATATCAGGTTAGCAACGCACAATCTGATGATGCCACTAGGAAATCACAAATTGCGGAATATTTATTAAGAGCTAACCTACCAAGACTTCCGTCTTCTTCTGTGGAGGCATTGGAAGGTGATCTCACCACCGCAGAACCTAGGGGAGCACTTAAATCAATGGCTATTGGCAAGGCACCAGGCCCTGATGGGTTGACGGTGGCCTACTACCACACTTTTGCTGATATTTTACTTCCACATTTAACATCATATGCTAATTCGGCTTCTACAGGTGGGGGATTCAGACCGGAAACCCTCCACGCTCATATCACAATAATCCCCAAACCTGGGGAAGACCCAAGCCTATGTTGTAGCTATCGCCCAATTTCACTATTGAATTTGGATGCTAAAGCGATCGCTATTAGATTTTGCCCCTAATTCCGCAATGGATCTCTAGAGATCAAACTGGTTTTATCCCGGGGAGGGAGGCACGAGATAACTTGCTCATAACACTCTCCCTCATATAGTTACATAGTAGGTGAGGTTGAAAAAAGACACAAGTCCATCAAGTCCAACCTATGTGTGTGATTATGTGTCAGTATTACATTGCATATCCCTGTTTGTTGCAGTCATTCAGGTGATTATCTAATAGTTTCTTGAAGCTATCAATGCTCCCTGCTGAGACCACCACCTGTGGAAGGGAATTCCACATCCTTGCCGCTCTTACAGTAAAGAACCCTCTACGTAGTGTAAGGTTAAACCTCTTTTCTTCTAATTGTAATGAGTGGCCACGAGTCTTATTAAACTCTCTTCTGTGAAAAAGTTTTATCCCTATTGTGGGGTCACCAGTACAGTATTTGTAAATTGAAATCATATCCCCTCTCAAGCGTCTCTTCTCCAGAGAGAATAAGTTCAGTGCTTGCAACCTTTCCTCATAACTAAGATCCTCCAGACCCTTTATTAGCTTTGTTGCCCTTCTTTGTACTCGCTCCATTTCCAGTACATCCTTCCTGAGGACTGGTGCCCAGAACTGTACAGCATACTCCAGGTGCAGCCGGACCAGAGTCTTGTAGAGTGGGAGAATTATCGTTTTATCTCTTGCGTTGATCCCCCTTTTAATGCATGCCAATATTCTGTTTGCTTTATTAGCAGCAGCTTGGCATTGCATGCCATTGCTGAGCCTATCATCTACTAGGACCCCCAGGTCCTTTTCCATCCTAGATTCCCCAGAGGTTCTCCCCCCAGTGTATAGATTGCATTCATATTTTTGCCACCCAAATGCATTATTTTACATTTTTCTACATTGAACCTCATTTGCCATGTAGTCGCCCACCCCATTAATTTGTTCAGGTCTTTTTGCAAGGTTTCCACATCCTGCGGAGAAGTTATTGCCCTGCTTAGCTTAGTATCATCTGCAAATACAGAGATTGAACTGTTTATCCCATCCTCCAGGTCGTTTATAAACAAATTAAATAGGATTGGTCCCAGCACAGAACCCTGGGGAACCCCACAACCCACCCCTGACCATTCTGAGTACTGCCCATTTATCACCACCCTCTGAACTCGCCCTTGTAGCCAGTTTTCAATCCATGTACTCACCCTATGGTCTATGCCAACGGACCTTATTTTGTACAGTAAACGTTTATGGGGAACTGTGTCAAATGCTTTTGCAAAATCCAGATACACAACGTCTACGGGCCTTCCTTTATCTAGATGGCAACTCACCTCCTCATAGAAGGTTAATAGATTGGTTTGGCAAGAACGATTCTTCATGAATCCATGCTGATTACTGCTAATGATATCGTTCTTATTACTAAAATCTTGTATATAGTCCCTTATCATCCCCTCCAAGAGTTTACATACTATTGATGTTAGGCTAACTGGTCTGTAATTCCCAGGGATGTATTTTGGGCCCTTTTTAAATATTGGTGCTACATTGGCTTTTCTCCAATCAGCTGGTACCATTCCAGTCAATAGACTGTCTGTAAAAATTGGGAACAACGCTCTGGCAATCACTTGACTGAGTTCCCTAAGTACCCTCGGATGCAAGCCATCTGGTCCCGGTGATTTATTAATGTTAAGTTTCTCAAGTCTAATTTTAATTCTGTCCTCTGTTTACCATGGAGGTGCTTCCTTTGTTGTGTCATGAGGATAAACACTGCAGTTTTGGTTACTGAAGCCCCCCGATTCACTCGTGAAGACTGAGGAGAAGAATAAATTCAATACCTTCGCCATCTCCCCATCCTTTGTAACCAGATGTCCTTCCTCATTCTTTATGGGGCCAATATGGTCTGTCCTCCCTTTTTTACTGTTTACATACTTAAAGAATATCTTATGTCCGTGGTTGCTCCCAGCCCACCCTGCTTCTGTCTACAGATGCTGAAAAAGCATTTGACAGGGTGGACTGGGAGTACCTAATGGCCACATTGTCGCATCTCGGTTTAGGCCAGAACATGCTTGCAAAGATTTCAGCTTTATATCAAACACCTTCAGCCCAATTAAGAATTAATGGTACGTTAAGTGATCCCTTCTCCCTTCATAACGGTACCAGTCAGTGGTGCCCTCTGTCCCCCATTCTCTTTGCCCTCTCTTTAGAACCCTATCTAGCAACAATATGTCACAACCCCAATATACAGGGGACTACAGTTGGAACAACGGAACATAAATACGCGGCGTATGCAGATGACGTTCTCTTTTATGTACAGCAACCACTTATCACTTTACCTAATCTCATGTTAGCTTTCAATCAATTTGGTAAAATATCTAACTTCAAAATTATTTTATCTAAATCGGAAATCTTGAACATATCAATTCCTTCTACAACAGCGACCAGCTTACAAGCTTCTTTTCCATTCCATTGGCAACCATTAGCTATGAAATATCTAGGAATATACCTTACTCCTGACCCAGCCTCTCTTTTCCATGAAAATTATATCCCCCTTTTGAATGCCATTAGATCGGACCTGCAAAAATGGACACAGTTGGCACACTCCTGGTTAGGAAAAATAAATATTGTTAAAATGAACATATTACCCAGGCTGCTCTTTCTATTTCAAATGATCCCTTATAAGATTCCTGTTGGGTTTTTTCAGATAATACAATCCGTAATAGGTAAATATATATGGAATCGTAAAAAAACAGGAATTTCTCACAGATGGTTAATCAGACCCAAGCTGGAAGGAGGATTAGTGCTCCCGGACTTTAAAAAATACTATATAGCCACTATACTAAGTAGGATTTTGGACTGTAAATATCACAAATCATCCAAGCTGTGGGTACAGTTGGAAGTGGATCTGAGTGGGGCAGATCTTTTCCCCCTCATATGGATACCCAACAAATTTCGCAGATTAGCACAATCTACCTCCCCTCTAACCAAATCATCTTTAGCATCCTGGGACTCTCTATGCAAAACGCAGAATTGGCCTTATAACTCACAACTTATGCAACTTACGGGGCATAACTACTTCCCTCCAGGGAACATGGATTCAAAATACAGTAATTGAATTTCAGATACACCTGTCCTCCTAAGCAAAGTTGTGATGAATAAAGATATTTTACCTATATCCGACCTTATACCAACAACTCCGATACCATTTATGTGTCAATGTAAATATGACCAACTTTCAAAATTTATTAAATCTTTACCTCAACCGTTAAGGTCAGAAGATGATATGAATCCTGTGGAATGCTTGCTAGCTGGAGATCTCCCCCCAGACAAACCTCTATCTAACTTTTATCAAGCTCTGATATCTGTGTCATCAATAACTCAATCATCGTTCCTGACTAAGTGGGAACAGGATCCCAGAACTGTCAAAGACAGCGGAGGTAAACTATAAAATGCTAACAAGGTGGCACTACACCCCAGCTACACTTCATAGGATTTTTCCATCCATCTCAGACCTTTGCTGGAGGGGATGTAGATATACGGGAACACATGCCCACATTTGGTGGACCTGCCCTTTCATCAGACCATATTGGTCCACCATCCTATATTGGATTGAACAAATACAAGGCAGTAAAATTTCGAATGATCCTTGGTTGTTACTATTTCACTGTACGGATGAGCCAATCGCATCATATAAAAAGTCATAAGGAATAAAAGAAGAAAGATCTGCAATGTTTGGACTTTATATGAGGATAGTGGGGCCGTTCATAACCCCTCCTCCATCCCGGTTCAATATTAAAACTAAAAAAGGAGAGCAGAGCAGATGCGGGACTTTAAATGAGGCATACGGGAGCAGAAGCATACATAAATTAAAATATAAATTTTTATTATTATTAAAATAATACATGAATTCATAAGTTTACATTTATAGGCACATAGCTCAATGATTATAGTTTGTATTCAATCATATAATACATTCCAACAAGGACTTCTATGCAAACATATGAAGATATGCATAGAAAGTACATAACAATGAATTTATTGACACTTAGTATTACCAGAGAAAAATGACAAAATCAAAAATACAATAAAATTGGAACGTCCATACATAGCTAATAATAGTGTATATATATTGGTAGTTGTGAGCTCTATGCCGTTCCGGGACCTTATAGCCCCTCATCAGGAGCATAACCACATTAAACACCTATGGGTAGGAAAAATGACAATATTTAGAATAATTTGAAGGACAAGTGGGCAAATGTAAAATGTAAATTTCCACATTCTTCCACAAAGACCGTGGACTTACATTTGCATCCGTGCAAAGGCGGCACAGCCCTGAATGCAGAGCCCGCCCACAATGCCTGGGTCCAAAGCTGAGGAAGCGTATCCAGGCAGCAAACCCAGCACCTAGAAACCCCCAGGTTGGGTCAAGGTGGGAATCCAAGTTATAATGTGACAGGAGTGACCTCAAGGAGAGGAGGGAAAGAACCTGAAAAGCAAAAACACGAAATGAATAAGTGAGAATAGTATGAAAAAATGAAAAAGGGTAGAGCAGTGAAAATGGGTTAAGGTGAGAAGAGTGAAAGAGAAGAAAGGAGAAAAATTAAAAAGTGATGAGAAGAAAGTTGGAAAAAGGAGAGTTGGAGGGTGAGAAATGACCAGGATAGTCCAGAAAGAGACCAAGAAAGGGGGATGGTGAGACAAAAGAGAGAAAAAGAGATTGAAAGAGGGGGGGTGAAGTAGAACCAAACCTGAAGGGGTAGGAGTAAGGGCATGATTGCCAAATGTGTGTTGCTGCTTGATGAAGTGAAGAAAAAGCTTAGTTTGGGAGACACCTCACCGGGAGAGGCCAGAGCGGGGAATGCCGCCACAGAAACACCCCCAACATCATGCAGCCAGCAACCAAGGGGGACCGGGAGGCGCCACGACCCCACCAGCCAAACACCAAGCTGGCCGACCGCAAGCGTCAGACCGACCCCATCAAGCGCTGGGTAATGAAAACCACGCTGCCGCTATATAAGCGTCACAGGGACGCTAAACTGTCGGCGCGGGAGGCATGACGTCAACGTGCAGTGGAGAAGGCCCCGCCCACCCCACGTCACAACAAGGCGGAGGGGAGATCCCCAGTGCGCGTTGCAGCTCCGGAACAGGGCGGAAAGGGCAGACCGAGACAGACAGCGGCCAGAACCATCAGTGCACGGACCCAAATGCGGAAATTAAATTATTAAGGGGCAAAACACCTGAGAACATCCTAGTGATTGACTCTATATGTGGACAATCAAAATGTAGTTGGGAAATTCTGGATAAATACAAAAAATAAATAGGTAAAGAATAAAAAATGAAAATTACATAATATAATAATAGTATATACTTAAAAGTGAGACCGTGTGCCTCCATCCCTAATTAATGGCTTAAAAGAAGAAAGATCTGCAATGTTGGGACTTTATATGAGGATAGTGGGGCCGTTCATAGCCCCTCCTCCATCCCGGTTCAATATTAAAACTAAAAAAGGAGTTGAGATATATATACACTATTATTAGCTATGTATGGACGTTCAAATTTTATTGTATTTTTGATTTTGTCATTTTTCTCTGGTAATACTAAGTGTCAATATATTCACTGTTATGTACTTTCTATTCATATCTTCATATGTTTGCATAGAAGTCCTTGTTGGAATGTATTATATGATTGAATACAAACTATAATCATTGAGCTATGTGCCTATAAATGTAAACTTATGAATTCATGTATTATTTTAATAATAATAAAAATTTATATTTTAATTTATGTATGCTTCTGTTCCCGTATGCCTCATTTAAAGTCCCGCATCTGCTCTGCTCTCCTTTTTTAGTTTTAATATAAAAAGTCAATTACACCTCATCTGTTGAACGCTGCTAAGGCGCTCATACCAAAATTATGGAAACAACAGAAAATTCCCTCATTACGCCAATGGCTAATGGAAGTAGATAGAATATACTATATGGAAGATAGCACTCTAAAACTTAAAAACAAATCAGAGTTAGCATCTAAGATATGGTCCTGTTGGTTCGTCTTTAAATTTTCATCACCGTATGCTGAGATTATGGCTAGTTAGGATGATTGATAAGAGATTAAATGCTTACGTATATAAAAAAAAACATACTGCAATGGCTGGATAATTAGCCCCCCCCCCCCCCCCCTCCTCCCCTCTCTTTCTCTTGTTCTACTTACTTTTTCCTACTCTTCCATTTTTCTTTGTTTACATTTATTTGGATTTAAAGGTATGGCATTAAGGAACCACTCATCAGAGGTTACTGGACCCTTGGAAATGCAGTCTTAATAAATATCACCTATGGTTTGTGGGGATATTCATCATAAGTCAAGCATAATGAGTACCATATGATTACTGACTGATTTCCATTCGCATTTTGAGTTAGTACACTCGGAATGCGGAAGGGACCAGGGGTTCACATAAGAGTGATAATATAGATGATATAATGATGTATATTTTATGGAGATCCTGGCTTATTAATGGCTGTATTTTGGTTGTAACTTGCTTTATACCTTTTCAATAAAAAAATTTATTGGAAAAAAAAAAAAATAGTACAATAAGTAAATATAGAACAAACTAACCAATGAAGTGACAACATTAGGCGGTCATCAGCTATATGCGTGTGAATAATACATGTTGCACTGAGAGAAGCCCCACTTAGGAATACCGGTCAGGAGGAAATCATTAAAAAAGACTCACAATACGTGAGAAATCTTGGGAGCAACAGCGAGATATCTTAGGGATGGCAGGACTGGCTCTCTGCAACTTTCCGTTACCTTCTATATTGTTTCCTAGTCTCTGCGCTGATCTATCAATGTTTTTTATCCTCCTCTAACGTCTAAAAAGACCTAAGGCATCTGGTCAGTCATTCACTTGTCAGATTAAAGTGAACCTCAGGCCTGAAATATGTCTCCATTTCCATCATACATATATTTCTGAAATAAGGGATATTTGTTCTTCATATGTACGTGACTATGTTTTTAGTTAAACCATCTCTGCTGTTGCTTTGCTTAACGTGTGATCTGTATCATTGTAGACTCAATAAAAATATTGAAAGAGAAATCTTGGGAGCAGAGATCTCCTTTCACACCACCACTCCAAATGTTGATTAGCAACTGTGAGTGTTCTTCTGATATCATTACATGTGGCTATTGCAGGAAAAGGGAATGGACCTTCCCCCTTCTCACGTAGTCCTGTGACCTACAAATAAGGACCACGGAACCCTAGTTGATAGGGAAGAGAAAAAAAACACAAAAATGAGGCATCAGGCAATACAGATGAAGCATGCTTATGCTGCAATGCCAACAACAATGACATTCAGCGTAATTAGTGAAAATAGTGATGCAAAAACTGAGTGTAAAACAAAAGGAGAGATGAAAAAAAAATTAAATTGGAAACACACACAGGGTGATATTCATTGAGTCGCCGTTGGCAGTTTTTAGAGGGAAGTGTAGAGAATATATAAAGGAATTAAACAGGGTTCATGGTCCAAACAAGTTATAGATGCTACATATGAGGATTTAGTATGGCGTAATTAGCTAGCCAAGAAACGGTCAATTCTAGTGTGTGTTTTGTGTATCGGAGAATAGAAGGTATAACTTTTCCTGGTGGGATACATAGACCTCCACACATCAAAAAGTGAGTTTTGTTTAAGAAGAGATTGAAATTTCATGTGCAGTCTATGTTTGTCACTGTGAAATGGTTTACTCTCCTGGATAGGTCTATCCAAAGACAGAGATAAAAGGAGGTTAAAATCCCCACCTATGGGGGGGGCAGGAGGCAGAGCCTAGCAGAGCAGACATGCATTGTTAGAGCTCCACACCGCTGAGGAGAGAAGAGAAGGACAAAGCGGAGCCTGCAGGCTCAAAAGGTATCCATTTGAACCTTTTTGCCCCAGGGAACAAACTGTGAAAGTTTGGGCAGGAAATATGGTACTGGGAGGAAACCGTGGCAGAAATAAAAATCACCTCACAAAGAGCTCACAGGCACTCACTGCAGCTGAAGCAGCTCCAGTCACCTCACAAGATACAGCATCAGGGCGCTCTCACAGACAGAAAATGTCACAGCAAGACTCTCCATTTGAATCAGATACAGAACAAATCCTCTCACAAACTTCTCCACAAGCCTCCTCAGTATCCCCAGTAATATTATTACAATTTGAAAAGATGCTTCATAAGGCTTTAAAACAAACCTCAGACCAAATAACAAAAAGCCTAACCAAAGAAATAAGAGAGCTGGGAAACCGCACCGCAGCCTTAGAAATAAAAATGGATGAAATTGAAATTACAACCCAAGAAAATATAACAGAATTGGAACAATTAAAAAAAGAGAATTTAATACTTCAAACTAAGCTCGAAGATTACGAAAATAGAGCCAGACGTTCAAACTTGCGCATAAGGGGAATACCTGAAACTGTGACAGACCTGCAATCTACTATTACTGCTCTATTACAAGAACTAAAGCCAGATATCCCTATTGAACGTTTAGAACTGGACAGAGTACACAGAGCCCTCACAGCCAAAAAGAAAGATGGACCCCCACGTGATATAATCACAAAATTTCATTATTACAGAACGAAAGAACAAATACTAATTGCTGCAAGAGAAAAAAAGGAACTTAATTTTCAAGGACACAACTATCAAATTTTTGCTGACCTATCCCAACTTACTATTACTAAAAGACGATCCATGAAACCCCAACTAATGGAACTGCAACCCCACAACATTATGTATCAATAGGGCTTCCCCTTTTCAGTCAGATTTAACTACCAAGGTACAATTTACAGAAGCAGATCAGCAGATGAACTACAACAAACCCTTTTAAAATTAAATCTGACAGAACCCACAAGCAGCAACACTCCCACACGCAGAAGAATGGCGTCATCTTCACCTTCAGGCAGCACCCAGAAAATTTCAGAACAAAATGGGAATCATCATTCTCACAAAAGAGGCCGTTATGCCACATCATCCATGGACCAAGAAGATTCAATGGACTGACATCCTAATTCCTGATATCTCTTCATTTATTATACTAAGAGATGGTTCTCTATAAAAAACCTATATTTATAACTGAATGTAACTGCATTCTGATAGTCACACACTGTGTGGGATCATGTTACATTCCAGTTATATTTCTTATTACTTCTGATTCATATAGCCTTAGAATATATAAGTGAAATAAGGAAATTCTTGTTCAGTTATATATTATCAGGTAATAACAATAGATTTATTACTTTTTAGGACAAATATGTTCAATAATCCAGAAGTAATGGAAGCTTTTTCTTTCTTTTCTTAAAACAAATATATTATTACCTAACTAGTTCCTAGAATTATGTTTTTGTTTATTTTAATCTGAAGCAATACAACCTCAATTTTATGAGTTAACATATCTAAACAGTTACATATGAATAAAATATGTAATTGTTTACTCTAAAAGGGTTAAAATCCCAAAATAATTCAAACTATCTTCATCAATACCAAAGTTATTAACAGTACCTTTCTAACTGAATTATTTAGCCTAGGGCAAGACTAACCATATACAACCACCCTGGAATAAATAATTTCAACAAAAACTATATTCTGCACTCCAATTAATGAAACATCATTTTGATGTCTTTTGACATAGCACTTCTCTCCTGTAAGCGGAAGATCCGTGTACCCCCATTAGCCCTCCTCATTCTCCCAACCATATTATGTGGGAGTGTGACGAAGGCACTTATTCCCCTGAGAGAGATATTTATTCTCTTTCACGGGTAAATTGTGATTACTTGCAAAAAATAATTTATACAATGTATCATCTAATCTCATATGTTTTTTGTTTACTCTTTACTCCAGAATTCACTGGTTTCTTTTCTATCTATTCATCTCTTCAGTCCACACAGGTTGATCTGCGCAGTCAGCTCTGCATAACAAAAAGTAAGTCAAAACTATTTGATCTATTGCCATGGCACCACTGAATATACTTTCCCTGAATGTTCAGGGAATAAATGTCCCTCAAAAAAGGACCAAAGCCTTCCGTACTTTCCATAACAAGAAGGCTCACATAGTATGCCTCCAAGAAACACACTTCACCAAAGATTCTACTCCAAAATATATTTCTCCTTTTTATCAACAAATTTACACGGCTTCTGCCTGTACCAAGCAAAGGGGAACTCTAATTGCATTTCACCGATCCACACCATTCACCTTATCATCAGAAATTAAAGACCCAGAAGGTAGATACCTGATACTCATGGGTTATATAATGGATACAGCAATCACGGTGATTTCCTACTACGCTCCTAACAAACAACCTACACCATTCCTCTCACATATATTACAAGTGATTAATACACACAAAATAGGAACAGTGATAATGTGTGGGGATTCGAACCAGGTCCTCCTCCCATTTCTAGATAAATCACCTTTTACACCATCCAAAATAACCTCTAGATTACCTTTTTCTCAACTTCTTTCCAAATACAATCTGGTAGATTCATGGAGAGAAAGTAACCCAATGAAAAAGAAATTCACTTATTTCTCGCACCCTCATCAAACCTTCACCAGAATAGATCATATTTTTCTAACAATAGGAATGATACCAGAAATTATTGCATCAGATATAATTCCGATTCCGTGGTCTGACCATAATGCAGTATACACTACTATAGCCTCAGCCATAACAAAAGCGCATGACCCAACGTGGTACTTACCGGACATAATGCTCAAACACCCACTACATCAGATGGCCATTGAACAAGCTTTAAAGGAATACATATCAATTAATAATACAACAGACATCTCCCCAATAACACTGTGGGAAGCTCATAAGCCTGTCTTGCGTGGTACAATACAAAGACAAATGGCACTATTTAAACGGGAACGCAAAAATCTAGCAAAAAAACTAGAACTCAATTTTAATGCAGCCTACATATCATTTCAAGATAATCCATCTCAGAGTACAAAATCTCATCTGGAAAAATCTAGATTGGAATACGATCTATTTCTCACTGAGTCAGTTGATAAATCCCTCAAACGCTCCAAACACAATTTCTACATGAATACAAACAAACCAGGTACATATTTGGCTCGGGCATTAAATTCAACTAACAAATCTTTCAAACCAATATGTTTGAAATTATCAAAAAATGTTTACACTTGTAATCCAGTTAAAATAGTCCATAAATTTCACTCACATCTCGCAACTTTATACAAGACAAACAATGAATTTAATCCTACAGAAGCTGAATCCTTCTTCTCAAAAATAACCTTACCTGAGTTATCTCAGAATCAAAAAAGCAGTTTGGATGAGCCTATAACTATAGATGAAGTTGCTAACGCCATAAAAGACCTAAAACTTAACAAAAGACCAGGCCCAGACGGCTACTCGGCTTTATACTATAAAACATTCTCAGAAATACTCTCTCCCATTCTCACTGAAACTTTTAACAAACTTCTAGATGGACATTCTTTTCGGCAAGAAACACTAATGGCAATTGTTTGTATGATCCCAAAACCCCTTTCTGATGATACTTCCTGTGTGAATTATCGGCCTATCTCTCTGTTAAACCTCGATATTAAATTATTAGCAAAAATAATAGCAAAATGCCTCAATAGCATTATAGGAAAATTAATACATAGAGATCAAGTAGGCTTCATGCCAAATAGACAGGCAGGCGATAATATACGCAGGGCAGTGTTATTGGCTAATATTGCTAAAAAACGGAAAATCCCTTTATGTTTTCTATCTCTCGATATTAAGAAGGCATTTGACACAGTATCCTGGCAATATATGCAATATTCATTACAAAAATGGGGTTTTGGACCCCACTTTTTAACATGGATCAAAGCATTATATAATAAACCCAAAGCCTATATAAAATATGCTGGATACAAATCTGAAGCCTTTAATATCGAAAGAGGTACCCGACAGGGTTGCCCATTATCTCCCTTATTATTTGCCCTTATACTCGAACCCATGGCCCAATACATCAGAACAAACCAAACTATAACTGGCATTGAAGTAGGAGGTATTACACACAAATTATGTATATTTGCAGACGATATATTACTTTTTCTATCATCACCACAGGTCTCTGGTCCTAACTTAATACCAGCTCTTGATGGATTTGCAGCCCTATCCAGTCTTATGATTAATCCTAAGAAATGCCTAGTGCTTAATATTTCACTCACAAACATGGAATTGATCCCGGCTAGGGCTGCACTCCCATTCACATGGGCAGAAAAATCAATCCCATATCTTGGAATTCATTTAACAGCATCTCATTCTGACTTATTCTCAACCAATTATCCTCCTGTATTAAAAAAGATCACAAATCTAATAAAACAATGGTCGCAACTTCCTTTATCCTGGATAGGGAAGATTAATGCAATCAAAATGACTATTCTACCCAAATTGCTTTATCTATTCAGAGTCCTCCCTATTCCAATTCCTTCCTATTTTTTGAGAATAGTACAAAAAAGAGCAACTTCGTGTATATGGGGCTCTTCTAAACCACGTATACCTATACACACACTACATCTTCCCAAAAATAAAGGAGGCCTGGGATACCCTAATTTTACTAACTACTACAAAGCAGCACATTTGGCCAGTCTGTCCAAATACCATGCAAAACAGGAAATCCCATTATGGGTATTTATAGAGGCTTCAGAAAATGACCCTCTATTAATATCAAATTTATTATGGCTTGATCCTAAAGACCGCTTTAAAATTCATAATCCCATAACTAAACACTTCTTATCTCTCTGGGATAAACTAAAAACCAAATATCAGTTACAATCTCCACATAATCCTCTCCTTTCTTTTATCATAAATCCGGCCTTTTATCCGGCATGGATCTACCCAAATTCTTTTAAAGCTTGGACAACATCAGGCATTCAGACACTAAATGACTTCATAGCATCTAAATCATTCCTTTCATTCCCATCGCTTAGAGAAAAATATGATCTACCAAACTCTGAGATATTTAGATATCTCCAAATCAAAAATTTCTATACACCATTCCTAAAGGGGGATACACCATTATCCCAATTATCCATTTTTGAATCAATCTGTACAAAAGATCCATTTGCTAAAGGTACAATTTCATCACTTTATAATCAATTATATGGAGTAGCAAATCTTAATAGACCCTCTTACGTTCAGAGGTGGGAGGAGGACCTGGGACGAACTTTAGAAGACACGGACTGGTCTAACATATGGCTCACATCTAAGTCATCTTCACCCAACATCTTAGCACTGGAGACAAATTATAAAGTCCTAACTCGCTGGTACCTTGTACCCGCTAGAGTGGCAAAATATTCACCTAATACCTCAACTCTTTATTTTCGAGGATGCCCAGAAATAGGCACATATTTACACATATGGTGGACGTGCCCAGTAATCCAAACCTTCTGGAAGGAAGTCTTCGTGATTGCATCTAAAATATTTAAAAAAATAATACAACCAGATCCATATTTAACTTTACTTAATCTAAAACCGGAATGGTTAACACTCTCTCAATTCAAACTTATGATCCAACTAATAACGGCTGCAAAACAAACAGTGGCCAAGGCATGGAAATCTCCTACATTGGTACTAGCAGAAACAATTCACAGAATGAATAATACAATGTCCCATGCTAAGATGGTAGCCATCGATCAAAATCAAATTCCAAAATTTGAAAAACTTTGGCATCCTTGGATAAAACAACAGTTCCTGTCAAACTTCAATGACTCTGTCCTGTTGCCATGGTAACAGATTAAATGACTTACAGAGACACCCATTCTAAGGCTTCAAAGAGAACTAAAAAGAATAATAAACTGACGAGCGGGACAACCTTGTGGACCATACCTCTACCTTTCAACCCTTTTTCTTCTTTCTCTTTCCTTTTCTCCACCTTACGATTAAAGCTCATTATCAGAATTTATTTGACCTATATACACTCTACTTGTAAACAATATGTATAGTAGGTATAAATCATTTAAATACCTACAAAAGTAACTAAGGAAATGATATATATCTTTAATTTATGTTTACGTGAACCCAATGTTTAATATTTGAAATTTCATGATATTTACCTATATAAACCCTACTGTAAAACAATGAGCTTACTTTATAGATCCTTGTAAACTTACTTTATGTATCTTTATAACATTGTATACTCAATAAACTTCTTTTGACAAGGAAAAAAAAAAAAAATCCCCACCTATAAGGAGGTACATATGTGTAATGGTAGATATCTTAGTAAAAACATCCCATACAAAATGTATTTACTTAAAGTTAGGAGCATATACAGTAGATTACAGATAGTAACTAGACATGTACGATTAGTTTCTTAACGAATCGGAAATTCGTACGAATTTCCAAAAAATTTGTACATTCGTAGGGATCTGAAATACAAATCTTTATGCATACGAATTTTGTATGAAATACAAAATTTCGTTTACGAACTTCGGATAAATTTACCATAACGAACTTTCGTTATTGTTACGAAAAGTTAACAAAACTAAAAGTAAAAACGCAGGAAGTCAGCACAGCACAGGGATGGTGGGAGCTCCCCATAATGATAAATTTATCATAACGAACTTTCGTTATTGTTATGAAAAGTTGACGAAACTAAAAGTTGAGAACTCAGGAAGTCAGCACAGCACAGAGATGGTGGGAGCCCCTCATAATGATAAATTTATCAAAACGAACTTTCGTTATTGTTACGAAAATGTTATGAACCTAACGAAAATTCGTATTTTGTACAAATCCGAATTGAATTTTGGACACGAATTACGAATTAATTTTAATACGGAACGAAACAAAACAAATTTATTGATGATGCACATGTCTAATAGTAACAATTTTAGAGCCCCACTGGCCATTTGATATTATGTTTACCCTCTCAGTCGAGCATGGTGGAAGTAGGGGATGGTTTCAATTGGTTTCAAGAGTATAGCTACACCTGCTTTCTTTAAACAATATTCCCACACCCAAAGAGAACCTCAAAAAGTGGGATTTTAAGGGCAATATCAAATTAATTAGAGAAATTATATATAAAACAATATATTTACTTTATTGTACTAAGAAGTTTAAATAGACAATCTTGTAAAAAGACAAACATGAAGATAACACAATTATAACATATTACAGTAATAGCAAAAGATTCCACTACATAGATGTTCCTTATCCATGAGTGGGAGTCCAACGCGTTTCAAAATAATTAATTATACATTCTTTCTCAGGGACAATTTTGCCATTTCTGAAAGGTACAAAATACAATACAAGTATATAGACAAGTATATACAGAAATATCCTATAGCATACATCTGAAGCATATATCAAAATGTACACAGGAATTGTGATTTGAATAAAAAGTTCCTATACTCCATCAGACATCCACCGAGCTTATGTTAGCCTTTCAGCATGCAAAGAAACCCCCGGATATTGTAATCAAAAAGAGTCACCAAATTAGTAGAACGAAAAACTGCCTTGAAATAGCTAGGAGCAGCAATGATGTGGGGACCTGAGAGAGAAGCACACAGCAAGTGGTAAATCTCAAAAAAATAAATAAATAAATAAATAAATAAATAAATAAATAAAGGTACTTACAAACTGTAACGTCCAAATCCAAAAAATCTCTCTAGTGGGATTTGCTCCAAAGGGGAAATCCAAGCCACTAGGAAAGTGGAAAAGAAAATTCCCGACCCTAAAAGATGATGGGGAGGGAAAATGTAGGAATCATCTAAAAGATAGAATAAAAAAACAACACAAAATAGCTGTCAAAAAAGGAGATTCCAGAATTGTAACTAACATAATAGGAAAAAAAACAAAAAAAACACTCCACTAAGTTACAAGCACACAGTGGGCATAATCTTACTCCCCAAGGGGAACCTTCAACAGCTCCCCTCCACAAGTAAAGCCCAGAGTCTTGAAAAACATAGGGGTAAAATGAATATGTCCAAAATAACACAGCTTACCCACACTGCTGAAAGCTCCCCCCGCAGATCAATCCAACATCCGCAAGAGCATCTAGGTAATGGAGAGGTTACACCGCTTTCATTCAAAATCAAGCAGCATGGTGTTTTCCCCAAACAAGGTGTCCGAGGGTAAGGATGGCGGCTCTAGGGTTCCCGGCATCCTCCTTTTATAGCCCATGCCATTCACAATCAGAGTTCTGCAGAGCGTCGGGGGACGGCGCCACATCACGTGACGGCAATGACGTCATCCCCCGAACGCCGCTCATACGGAGATCCATCACAGGAACATGGTATCAGTGCTGCATACCAGTGCCACCTATCAGTGCCCTTCAGTGCCACCAACAGTGCCCATCATCAGTGCCCATCAGTGCCACCTCATCAGTGCAACATTATTGGTGCCACATCACCAGTGTCGCCGTATCAGTGCCCGTCAGTGCAGCCTCATCAGTGCCCATTATTGAAGCAAAAAACATAATTATTTACAATTATTTACAAAGAAAAAAAATCAAAATTTTTGGCCTTTTTTTATTTGTTGTACAAAAAATAAAAACCCCAGCAGTGATCAAATACCACCAAAAGAAAGCTCTATTTGTGGGAACAAAATGATAAAAAATGTGTTTGGGTACAGTGCAGCATGATTGCGCAATTGTCATTCAAAATGCGACAGCGCTGAAAGCTAAAAATTGACCTTGTTTCATAAACAGGTGCGACCAGAACTGCGTGGACTGCAACAGAGGAAACCAAACGCATGTAAAGTGAAATAATGTAGTTTATTAAGATGAGTAAATACAGTGCACAACAATCCAACAACCAGAGACTCACAAATAACAGACTAAATAAGTATATACAATAGATGGGAAATAGAATCGTAAATGTAGCCAGGCCAGGGTCATGCACAGGAAATCAGCAGATGGGGGCAAGGAGCAAACAGGACAGGGAGAAGGTGGACGGGATCAGGCTGCAGGACAGGTGTACAGGATCACAGGAGGGATAGGAACAGGTTCAGGTACAGAGGATCACAGATACAGGTCAGGGCTCAAGGACAATACCAAGGCAAGTGTGTGAGTGCTTGCTGAGTATAAGTACATCTCCTGCAATTAGCCTCAGGTGATGCCTGATCACAGAAGATTATGTCAGCTCCACACTGCGAGGAGACACCCGCTGGTGGACACCAGTACTGTGGTCCAAAGATCAGACAGTGCCACCAGCAGGTGAAACCTTTCCTGACAGTTCCAGACTGCCAGGAGACACCCGCTGGTGGACATCAGTACTGCGGGCCAAAGGTCTGACAGCGCCACTGAAGGGAATAAAACGGTATTTCTGTATACCTGACAAGACCAGCTAGGTATAATCACAGCAATTACCACACTCACAAGACCCTCTCAGTACTGGTGAACACAACAATAGATGATGCAGAGGTTATGTCCAAAGCTATCTATTTTATTCTGGGCAGGTATACAATTTATATATGGTCATCACTAACCAATCATAATATGGAATATGGTTAATACAGGGGTGTACATTTCATATCATTACATATCATTACATATTATTAATGGTCAGATGATTAACCTTTCACAAAATGGCTGACATAGATCACTAGAGTAACGTATGCCATCTGCTTTCATAACTCAGTCATGAGTCCTGCTTCCCTGTTTCATGTCTCATTACACAGGAAAGGTGACCCGGACATACTGAGCCACAATTCTTTATTTAGACGGTACAGAATAAAACTGCGTGCGCAAGCTAATTTTTCTTATATGTGTGCTTTATAGAAAACCTGTTAGCAAGCTTAAAACAGAACTAGTTGACTTAACTTGGGTCTGATACAAGTTAAGATATATGAATTTATATGACTTTATTGCTGCACAAAATGGGGTCTCTTCTGTTCAGTCATATTACTACAGCCACCAGCAGGTGAAACCTTTCCTGACAGAACCCTTCATTGAAGGAACGGCCTCCAGGATGCTCCAACTAGCCACAGCTGTGAAAAGTCTATGGCATAAAGCCAGGCAGTGGGCAGAGTCATATCAAGCTGAGCATGTAAAAAGTCCAAGGCATCAAGCCGGGCAGAGACACACCAAGCTGGGCATGTAAAAAGTCCATGGTATTAAGCCGGGCAACGGGCAGTGGCACATCAAGCTGGGTAGCAGAAAGCGGCACATAAATCTGGGCAGTGGGCAGTGGCACATCAACTGGGCAGCAGACACAGGCACATCAAGCTGGGCAGCAGGTAGCAACACATCAAGCTGGGAAGCGGGCACAGGCACATCAAGCTGGGCAGCGGGCACAGGCACATCAAACTGGGTAGCAGAAAGTGGCACACTTTAAGCTGGGCAGTGGGCAGTGGCACATCAAGCTGGGCAGTGGGCACAGGCACATCAGGCTGGGCAGCAGGTAGTGGCTAGGGATGAGCTTTGAGTTCGAGTCGAACTCATGTTCGACTCGAACAGCAGCTGTTCACCAGTTCTCCGAACAGCGAACAATTTGGGGTGTTCACAGCAAATTCGAAAGCCGCAGAACACCCTTTAAAAGTCTATGGGAGAAATCAAAAGTGCTAATTTTAAAAGCTTATATGCATGGTATTGTCATAAAAAGTGTTTGGGGACCTGGGTCCTGCCCCAGGGGACAAGGATCAATGCAAAAAAAGTTTTAAAAACAGACGTTTTTTCAGGAGCAGTGATTTTAATAATGCTTAAAGTGAAACAATAAAAGTGTAATATTCCTTTAAATTTCGTACCTGGGGGGTGTCTATAGTATGCCTGTAAAGTGGCACATGTTTCCCATGTTTAGAACAGTCTGACAGCAAAATGACATTTCAAAGGTAAAAAAGTCATTTAAAACTACTCGTGGCTATTAATGAATTGCCGGTCCGACAATACACATAAAAGTTAATTGATAAAAATGGCATGGGAATTCCCCACAGGGGAACCCCAAACCAAAATTTAAAAAAAAAATGACGTGGGGGGTCCCCTTAAATTCCATACCAGGCCCTTCAGGTCTGGTATGGATATTAAGGGGAACCCCAGCCAAAATTTTTTTTAAAAATGGCGTGGGGTCCTCCTCAAAATCTATACCAGACCCTTCAGGTCTGGTATGGATTTTAAGTGGAACCCCGCGCCAAAATTAAACAAAAAAATGGCGTGGGGTCCCCCTAAAAATCCATACCAGACCCTTATCCGAGCACGCAACCTGGCAGGCCGCAGGAAAAGAGGGGGGACAAGAGAGCGCCCCCCTCCTGAACTGTACCAGGCCACATGCCCTCAAATTGGGAGGGTGCTTTGGGGTAGCCCCCTAAAACACCTTGTCCCCATGTTGATGGGGGCAAGGGCCTCATCCCCACAACCCTTGCCCGGTGGTTGTGGGGGTCGGCAAGCGGGGGGCTTATCAGAATCTGGAAGCCCCCTTTAACAAGGGGACCCCCAGATCCCGGCCCTCCCCCCTGTGTGAAATGGTAAGGGGGTACTTACCCCTACCATTTCACAAAAAAAGTGTCAAAAATGTTAAAAATGACAAGAGACAGTTTCTGACAATTCCTTTATTTAAATGCTTTTTCTTGCTTCTATCTTCTATCTTCTTTCTTCTATCTTCTATCTTCCTTCAGTTTCTTCCTCCATCTTCTTCTTTTGGTTCTTCTGGTTCTTCCACCCGGTGACCCTGCCCCCCTCTGATGCACGGGGACTTGACAGGGACTTCCCTGTGGCATTCCCCGTGACATTAGAGGGGGGCGGATAGGGAAGTCACTGTGCGTCAGAGGGGGGTGGGGTCACCGGGTGGCCCCGCCCTTCGTTATTTAAGAACCATCAGAAGAGGAGAAGCATCCCACAGCGGGAGCCCCCCATCATGGTGGATGCGGAGCAGCCCGAGAAGACAAAGGGAAGAAGACGCCGCAGAGGAAGATGCCGGACGAGAACACCAGAGGAAGAACCAGAAGAACAAGAAGAACCAGAATAAGAAGAAGATGGAGGAAGAAACCGAAGGAAGATAGAAGATAGAAGAAAGAAGAAGCATTTAAATAAAGGAATTGTCAAATACTGTCTCTTGTCATTTTTAACATTTTTGACACTTTTTTTGTGAAATGGTAGGGGTACTTTTGTACCCCCCTTACCACTTCACACAGGGGGGAGGGCCGGGATCTGGGGGTCCCCTTGTTAAAGGGGGCTTCCAGATACTGATAAGCCCGCAGACCCCCACAACCACTGGGCAAGTTTGTGGGGATGAGACCTTTGTCCCCATCAACATGGGGACAAGGTGTTTTGGGGGGCTACCCCAAAGCACTCTCCCAATGTTGAGGGCATGTGGCCTGGCATGGTTCAGGAGGGGCGGCGCTCTCTCATCCCCCCTCTTTTCCTGCGGCCTGCCAGGTTGCGTGCTCGGATAAGGGTCTGGTATGGATTTTTGGGGGGTCTCGCCCCATTAAAAAAAAAAAAATTGGCGCGGGGTTCCCCTTAAAATCCATACCAGACCTGAAGGGTCTGGTATAGATTTTGAGGGGGACCCCACGCCATTTTTTTTTTAAGTTTTGGCCGGGGTTCCCCTTAATATCCATACCAGACCTGAAGGGCCTGGTATGGAATGTAGGGGGACCCCCCACGTCATTTTTTTAAAATTTTGGTTTGGGGTTCCCCTGTGGGGAATTCCCATGCCGTTTTTATTAATGAACTTTTATGTGTATTGTCGGACCGGCAATTAATTAATAGCCGCAAGTAGTTTTAAATGACTTCTTTTCCTTTGAAATCTCATTTTGCTGTCAGACTGTTCTAAACACGGGAAACATGTTCCCCTTTACAGGCATACTATAGACACCCCCCAGGTACGAAATTTAAAGGAATATTACACTTTTATTGTTTCACTTTAAGCATTATTAAAATCACTGCTCCCGAAAAAACGGCAGTTTTTAAAACTTCTTTTTGCATTGATCCATGTCCCCTGGGGCAGGACCCAGGTCCCCAAACACTTTTTATGACAATAACTTGCATATAAGCCTTAAAAATTAGCACATTTGATTATTCATGTTCGTGTCCCATAGACTTTAACAGTGTTTGCGTGTTCAAACAAATTTTTTGCCTGTTCACATGTTCTGGTGCGAACCGAACAGGGGGTGTTCGGCTCATCCCTAGTAGTGGCACATCAAACTGGGTAGCGGGCACAGGCACATCAGGCTGGGCAGCAGGCACAGGCACATGAAGCTGGGTAGCGGAAAGCAGCACATCAAGCTGGGCAGCAGGCAGTGGCACATCAAACTGGGCAGTGGGCAATGATACATCAAGCTGAGTAGTGGGCACAGGCACATCAAGCTGGGCAGCAGACACAGGCACATCAAGCTGGGCAGCAGGTAGTGGCACAATCTGGGCAGTGGGCACAGGCACATCAGGCTTGGCAGCGGCACAGGTACATCAAGCTAGGTGGTGGACACATCAAGCTGGGCAATGGGCATAGACACATCAAGCTGTACAGCGGACAGGGGCACATCAGGCTGGGCAGCGGACAGGAGCACATCAGGCTGGGCAGCAGACAGAGGCACATCATGTTGGGCAGCAGACTCTGGATCATCTGGCTGGGTATCAGGCTCTGGGTTATCTGGCTGGGCAGCAGGCTCTGGGTCATCTGGCTGGGCAGCAGGCTCTGGGTCATCAGGCTGGGCAGCAGGCTCTGGGTCATCAGGCTGGGCAGCAGGTTCTGGGTAATCTGGCTGGGTAGGAGACTCTGGGTTATCTGGCTGGGTAGCAGGCTCTGGGTCATCTGGCTGGGTAGCAGGCTCCAGGTCAGAAGGCTGGGTAGCAGGTTCTGGGTCATCTGGCTGGATAGCAGGCTCCAGCTCATCTGGCTGGGTAGCAGGTTCTGGGTCATCTGGCTGGTTAGCAGGCTCCAGGTCATCTGGCTAGGTAGCAGGCTCCGGGTCATCTGGCTGAGCAACAGGCTCTGGGTCATCTGACTGGGCAGCAGGCTCTGGGTAATCTGGCTGGGTAGCAGACTCTGGGTCAGAAGGCTGGGCAGCAGCTTCTGGGTCATCTGACTGGGTAGCAGGCTCCAGGTCATCTGGCTGGGTAGTAGGCTCCGGGTCATCTGGGGACCAAAATTATCTCAACCTATTCTCGAACCTTAAATGGAGCAGGCTCCAGGTCATCAGGCTGGGCTGTAGGTTCTGGGTCATCTGGCTGTATAGCAGGCTCCAGCTCATCTGGCTGGGCAGCAGGTTCTGGGTCATCTGGCAAGGTAGCAGACTCCGGGTCATCTGGCTGGCATCTGGCAGGGTAGCAGGTTTTGGGTCATCTGGCTGAGCAGCAGGCTCTGGGTCATCTGGCTGGGCAGCAGGCTCTGGGTCATCTAGCTGCTCAGCAGGCTCTGGGTCATCTGGCTGGACAGCAGGCTCTGGGTCATCTGGCCAGACAGCAGACACTGAAATATCAGGCTGGGCAGCAAGCACCATATTAGCAGGCTGGGTAACAGGCACTGGCTCAACAAGCTGGGTAACGGGAACCGGCCCAGTAGGCTGGGTAATGGGCACCGGCTCAGCAAGCTGGCCGACGAGCACCGACTCAGCAAGCTGGATGATGGGTACTGGCTCAACAGGCCGGTTAACGGACACTGGTTCAGCAGGCTGGGTAGCAGTCACTGGCTCCCCAGGCTGTGTAATGGGCACCAGCTCCACAGGCTGGGTAATGGGCACCAGCTCCACAGGCTGGATAACGGGCACCAGCTCCACAGGCTGGGTAATGGGCACCAGCTCCACAGGCTGGATAACGGGCACCGGCTCCACAGGCTGGGTAATGGGCACAAGCCCAGCAGGCTGGGATATGGACACCAGAACTTTAGGCTGGGAAACGGGCACTGGAAATTCAGACTGGGACACAGGCACCGGAACTTCAGGCTGGTACACGGACACCGGAACTTCAGGCTGGGACACGAACACTGGAACTTCATGCTGGGACATGAACACCGGAACTTCAGGCTGGGACACGAACACCAGAAATTCAGGCTGGAACACGGCACCGGAACTTTAGGCTGGAACACGGGCACCGGAACTTCAGGCTGGAACACAGGCACTGGAACTTCAGGCTGGGTAGCAGGCAGGAAGTTGGCAGGGTTAGGTGGGTCTTTAGGTTCAGTACCATCAGAGACTAATCTGACCCCATTGGTAATCATGTAGGTAGACTGGAGCAGGTCGGCTGAAGCAGAAGCAGGCTGGAGCAGATTGGCTGGTGTGAAGGCAGTTTAAGATAATGGCAGGATTGTATGGGTCAGAAAGAACTTCCGTTTTTTCTTTGGTTTAGCCACTGAAGTTCTGTAGGTGACTGCAGGGCTGTAAGTAAGGGGTGAAGCAGATTGAAGTTAAGGGCTGGCATACGGTAAGGAAGATGGAATGGTGGCTAGAGGAAGTTTTTGTGGAGTTGTGGGCAGCAGAGAAGAGGCAGAGTATATTGGGCTGAGACTGAGGTTGCCGTGGGTGATGGGGGAAAGACTTTTGGGCAGGCAGGTGTCTGGTAGCAGGAATGGATTGTTGTGAGCTTACTGAGGCTGAGTGCATTATCTCAGATCATGCTCGGAGTACTGGTTGGACAAAATACGGTTTACATGCTGCCTGTCTGGCAAGGGACTGCACGCACTTTAGTAGCACTCTACTAGCACCTGTTGGGAACAAGCTGAATAGTGCTCAAAAAAGTATGCAGAATTATCCTCCAAAAGCCACAATAGAGATTCAACATGATCAACACTGAAAGGGGGAGAAAAATCATCACTGCACTTTGGAATACAGGATAGGGCTAGCCCTGCACACATCTAAATTAAAGGCTGAACATCCCCAAACCACATATAGCCCTGGTCAACTAGGGAATGAGCCAGATGCAGGTATATATAGTGTAGCGCTAGTTTGAATGACAAAAGCTAATAAGATAGCAAAAGAGGATGTATCAAACAGTTGTTCATAACACCATGCGTTCAAACTGGTACTGAAAAACACTTCAATATGTATCTATTATATAGAAAATCTGATGACCAAAAAAGTCCCAAACAGATGGTGGTGTTCATACACCACATAGATGAAATGGAAAGAAGTAATGCACAATAATTGGATCCCCCGTATGGAAGCAATGCAGGCTTACCGGAACCGTTGGACTCATAGAGACATATGTCCCCTGAGTCGGTAATGCTTGTATTGCCACCAGGCAATGAGATGGGGTCTCTCAGTGGAACAATATGAAATCCAGATGTTGTTTCTAAGGCTCCCGGCACAATTCTCCCGTGTATAGCCCAGTTTCGTAGTAGCTCATAGAAGGTAAAAAAGGGGCCACATAGTATAATACCGTTTTTATAAAATAAAATTTAATTAAAGTAAAACACTTACATTCTCCATGTTAAAAAAGCGCTTATAGTAAAACAAATGGCAGGCAGTGGAGTCTCTCGACGCGTTTCGTCTACTCAGACTTCATCTGGGGTACTCTACCACTGCTGCCATACTCACTTATATAGGAACCAAGACCCCCTTTGATGAGAATCCGGCATGTGCCGCTTGTTTACATGCACTTCCGGGTATCGCCAAAATGGCGGCCCCGCGTGCGTTCCAGGCCTCTCTCTAGTAACCAATATGCGTTCCAGCCCTTCCTTATAAGTATTATGTATGAAAAATAAAGAAGGAAAATATACCCATTTGCCAAGAAATTCCCAAGTGATATAAATATTAAGTATTAAGTATGTAACATATAAAAAATAGTGAAGAAGTGATGTGGATGAAAAAAGAAATCATCCAGTGATCTCACAGGAAGTGAGTAAAGCCAAATGGCTGCTCTTCATGACGCAAATAGCGTCATCCTCCGCCCGAGTGGAGCGCAAGCTAGGCGGCCGTCCGCCGCATGCGTACCACGCCTCAATGTAGTAGTAAACACGGCACAATGTCGTCACCAGCGGTCTGGTCATACAGCCCGCCCACCACTAGATATGTGACGTGCCATAGCGCAGCACGCACTGTATGCCATATAAATAAACAGCTATGTGTATTAAGTAGCCTAATGATTATTTTAATGTTTATTTTAATGTTTATTTTAATGTGTATAAAAAATGTGTGTAAAAAATTGAAAATAGAAAATGTGTAAAATCCCTCATTATGAGACTAGTCATAACGTGGTTGTGGAAACAAAAAAACTTAGTAAAGGTGCAACAAATGTGTATCAGCTAATAATGATCTGTCTGCAAAATGATAGCAGATATATATGTTGCACTGAAGCAACAATTTGGGTGTATGTATTTATGAATTTTCTCTTTTATATACTTGGTGTGACTGACTGCTTTATGTGCACTATTGATGTAGACTACAAAAATAAATTGTGACTCAAAAAACAGTAACAAAAAATCTTCTGTGATACAAGGTCACAGAGATATAGGTCCAAGACAGATTCTCAATGGGTGATCCACATTATATAAAATTACATACCTCATAAAAATATAAATATATAAAATGCAAATCAAATGGTGACGTGTATGAAAATGCACATAGGAATGAAATTTCGTATGTGTAGTACCTATTTGACTAAATGGATATATCTAATCCCACCAACTTGTATACCCAAAATTCATTAATGAGAGTATTAATACAATAGGTAGTACCTATTTGCCTCTAAAAATGAACCTACTCCCATCGATTCTAAGATTCATTAATGAAGGCATTAATGTCCAAATCCACATTAATACCCCATGGATGGAGGGACCGTAGTTCGTGGATCCAGAACGTTTCTAGACGAGAAACGCCTCTGGTCAAGGCCCCGCCTCTCCATGGGGGAGTGTATTTGTCAATTATCATAAAAAGTGAGCCAGCGGGGTCGCTGTTTTGACACTCTTTATAGTGTCTGGGGACACTATGTTTTGAGTCTCTACTTTTGATGAGGCTGATGTGTTCACTCACTCTTATCGTAAAAGTTCTGGTTGTTCGGCCCACATTTTGTTTGCCACAAGGGCAAACAATTAAATACACTATATATCTGGTATTGCATGTGCAGAAGGGTTTGATAGCATAACTCTTCCCTGTGACCGTTGATGTAAATTCCGTTAGTTTTCTTCTTATTGGCATATTGTGTCGACAAACAACACACTTTTTACAGGGATAGAACCCCGTCCAGTCATGAAAAAAAGATGGACGTACTGGAGGGTTAATGATATTAGGTGCTACCTGTCCCTGTAGGGATGGTGCTCCTCTAAATATAATCTTGGCTTGTTCCGGTAATATCTTTTTCAAGATATTATCTTGTCTTAACACCCCCCAGTGTTTTTTCATGATACTCTTGATTTGTTTGTGTTGTATTGAGTATGTAGTAGACAATGCCCATTTATATGTGGTATCTGGTTCTCTCTCCAGTTTTGTTATTAAAAGAGTATTTCTCTCTATATTGGTCACTCTTTGGAGTTCGGTATCCAGATCTGCTCGATTATACCCTTTATCTAGAAATCTCTGTCTCAAGACCTCTGCTTGTGTAATGAATGTATCTACATCGGTACAATTCCTACGGAGCCTTAGAAATTGGCTCCGAGGGACAGCATTGAGCCAGGAGTCGTGATGACAGCTATCTCTGGGGATAAAACTGTTTCGGTCTGTTGATTTAAAATAAGTATTAAACTTAAATTGACCATCCACAATTTTAATTTCCAGATCCAGAAAATGGTTCCCCGTTTTGCTGGCTTCGTATGTAAGAGAGATGCCTCTGTTATTGGAGTTCAGATCTTCAAAGAAACTTGCCAAAGTCTCAAAGGTACCACTCCATAGGAGGAGGATGTCGTCTATATATCTTGCCCACAACACCAATGATGTGGTGCGGTGGGCATAGACGACATCCTCCTCCCACTTGGCCATGAAGAGATTCGCAAGGCTTGGAGCGAACTTAGCTCCCATGGCTACACCGCGCTGCTGAAGATAATAGCGCTGGTTGAACCAAAAATAGTTGTGTTCCGTTGCGAATTCTAAAAGTTCTATTACATAGTCACTCTGAAAAGATGCCAGGGACTGTTCCCGATCCAGGAAGTGTTTAACCGCTTCTATGCCCCTTTCATGTGGTATACATGTGTACAAAGATGCTACATCTGCTGTCGCTAAGATGTAGCCATCCCGCACATCTGTACTCTCAAGGAGTTTAATTGTGGAACCCGTATCCTTCAAAAAGGAAGGTGTTTTCTTGACTACAGGTTGCAAATAAAAATCAATATATTTGCCAATGCGTGAGGTAATAGAATTAATGCCACTCACGATGGGCCTACCTGGAGGGCAGGTCGGGTTTTTGTGAATCTTTGGCAAAAAATAGATAGTGGGAATTCTGGGTGCCTTAGGTATCATAAATGCTTTTTCTTTTTTATTTAAAATTCCACGGTCATATCCTTTATTCACCAATTTTTGAAGTTGTTTTTTATATATGTTGGTGGGATTATTGCCGAGTTCAATATAGGTACCTGGTTCATTTAAGATCCAGTACATCTCCTCCTCATATTTATCTTTAAACGTGGAAATAGGGGTAACTTTAGAGGTAATACCCAATACTCAGACACTCGCCCCCATCGTGACTATGAGAGTTTGCCTTACCGAAATCATGAAAACCAGCCTTATCACCACCCCTCGGGGGGACAAGGGACATGGCAAGATCCCTATTATGAAGAAAATTCATACTACCGCTACCCTTCTTCTCCATTCCCCACCCATAACCGTTATTCACCTCTCAGAGACGCAGACAACTCTAGCGATAGGAGGGGTGGCCATGGAGACCATTCATACACATATGGTCCTAACACCTATAGCAAGGACCGCCTCCCCAGAAAACGAGGTCCAGACCCAAGAGAGGATGCCGGGGAGGCAAGAAATTACAGAGGAGAAAAGAGAAAAAGAGTGTAGCAGGGCAGGGTATATTTAATTTAAGTACCCAGCCACTTTCTCAGGGAGAAATATCAGTATTAGACAAAGGCCTGAAATATGCCCCACCAAACAAGCTAAATAAATTTCATACTTATATAGATATCCATAAGTATATACGTAAAATCAACATACAGAGATATCTTGTTACTAAGCCTGTGAGGACAGATTATCCAGCAGCCACTTCAGGGACTGTGCACTCTGGACTCTCCAATCCTTCTCTTTTTACTCCTCCCGTCCCCATAGCACCTGCTGTTAAGATCTTCAGAGATCTGGTACTGGACGACCTTGCAAAACTACCCGAGAAACGCATCAGACACCCCCCAATATCCAAAGAGGGACTACAGTCCCTATGTTCACGGAAAAATATAGTTGTCCGCCCGGCAGATAAAGGTGGGGGCATAGTGATTTTAGATAAAGATAAATATGAGGAGGAGATGTACCGGATCTTAAATGAACCAGGTACCTATATTGAACTCGGCAATAATCCCACCAACATATATAAAAAACAACTTAAAAAATTGGTGAATAAAGGATATGACCGTGGAATTTTTTTTGCCAAAGATTCACAAAAACCCGACCTGCCCTCCAGGTAGGCCCATCGTGAGTGGCATTAATTCTATTACCTCACGCATTGGCAAATATATTGATTTTTTATTTGCAACCTGTAGTCAAGAAAACACCTTCCTTTTTGAAGGATACGGGTTCCACAATTAAACTCCTTGAGAGTACAGATGTGCGGGATGGCTACATCTTAGCGACAGCAGATGTAGCATCTTTGTACACATGTATACCACATGAAAGAGGCATAGAAGCGGTTAAACACTTCCTGGATCGGGAACAGTCCCTGGCATCTTTTCAGAGTGACTATGTGATAGAACTTTTAGAATTCGCAACGGAACACAACTATTTTTGGTTCAACCAGTGCTATTATCTTCAGCAGCGCGGTGTAGCCATGGGAGCTAAGTTCGCTCCAAGCCTTGCGAATCTCTTCATGGCCGAGTGGGAGGAGGATGTAAGAAGAAAACAGAATTTACATCAACGGTCACAGGGAAGAGTTATGCTATCAAACCCTTCTGCACATGCAATACCAGATATATAGTGTATTTAATTGTTTGCCCTTGTGGCAAACAATATGTGGGCCGAACAACCAGAACTTTTACGATAAGAGTGAGTGAACACATCAGCCTCATCAAAAGTAGAGACTCAAAACATAGTGTCCCCAGACACTATAAAGAGTGTCATAACAGCGACCCCACTGGCTCACTATTTATGATAATTGACAAATACACTCCCCCATGGAGAGGCGGGGCCTTGACCAGAGGCGTTTCTCGTCTAGAAACGTTCTGGATCCACGAACTACGGTCCCTCCATCCATGGGGTATGAATGTGGATTTGGACATTAATGCCTTCATTAATGAATCTTAGAATCGATGGGAGTAGGTTCATTTTTAGAGGCAAATAGGTACTACCTATTGTATTAATACTCTCATTAATGAATTTTGAGTATACAAGTTGGTGGGATTAGATATATTCATTTAGTCAAATAGGTACTACACATACGAAATTTCATTCCTATGTGCATTTTCATACATGTCACCATTTGATTTGCATTTTATATATTTATATTTTTATGAGGTATGTAATTTTATATAATGTGGATCACCCATTGAGAATCTGTTTTGGACCTATATCTCTGTGACCTTGTATCACAGAAGATTTTTTGTTACTGTTTTTTGAGTCACAATTTATTTTTGTAGTCTACATCAATAGTGCACATAAAGCAGTCAGTCACACCAAGTATATAAAAGAGAAAATTCATAAATACATACACCTAAATTGTTGCTTCAGTGCAACATATATATCTGCTATTATTTTGCAGACAGATCATTATTAGCTGATACACATTTGTTGCACCTTTACTAAAATTTTTTGTTTCCACAACCACGTTATGACTAGTCTCATAATGAGGGATTTTACACATTTTCTATTTTCTATTTTTTACACACATTTTTTATACACATCAAAATAAACATTAAAATAAACATTAAAATAATCATTAGGCTACTTAATACACATAGCTGTTTATTTATATGGCACACAGTGCGTGCTGCGCTATGGCACGTCACATATCTAGCGGTGGGCGGGCTGTATGACCAGACCGCTGGTGACGACATCGCGCCGTGTTTATTACTACATTGAGGCGTGGTATGCATGCGGCGGACGGCCGCCTAGCTTGCGCTCCACTCGGGCGGAGGATGATGCTATTTGCGTCATGAAGAGCAGCCATTTGGCTTTACTCACTTCCTGTGAGATCACCGGACGATTTCTTTTTTCATCCACAGCACTTCTTCACTATTTTTTATATGTTACATACTTAATACTTAATATTTATATCACTTGGGAATTTCTTGGCAAATGGGTATATTTTCCTTCTTTATTTTTCATACATAATACTTATAAGGAAGGGCTGGAATGCATATTGGTTACTAGAGAGAGGCCTGGAACGCACGCGGGGCCGCCATTTTGGCGATACCCGGAAGTGCATGTAAACAAGCGGCACATGCCGGATTCTCATCAAAGGGGGTCTTGGTTCCTATATAAGTGAGTATGGCAGCAGTGGTAGAGTACCCCAGATGAAGTCTGAGTAGACGAAACGCGTCGAGAGACTCCACTGCCTGCCATTTGTTTTACTATAAGCGCTTTTTTAACATGGAGAATGTAAGTGTTTTACTTTAATTAAATTTTATTTTATAAAAACGGTATTATACTATGTGGCCCATTTTTTACCTTCTATGAGATACTATGAAACTGGGCTATACACGGGAGAATTGTGCCGGGTGCCTTAGAAACAACATCTGGATTTCATATTGTTCCACTGAGAGACCCCATCTCATTGCCTGGTGGCAATACAAGCATTACCGACTCAGGGGACATATGTCTCTATGAGTCCAATGGTTCCGGTAAGCCTGCATTGCTTCCATACGGGGGATCCAATTATTGTGTATTACTTCTTTCCATTTCATCTATGTGGTGTATGAACACCACCATCTGTTTGGGACTTTTTTGGTCATCAGATTTTCTATATAATAGATACATATTGAAGTGTTTTTCAGTACCAGTTTGAACGCATGGTGTTATGAACAACTGTTTAATACATCCTCTTTTGCTATCTTATTAGCTTTTGTCATTCAAACTAGCGCTACACTATATATACCTGCACTATTTACAAATTTCCTTTTTTTGTTGTGTGAGCTGCTATTACTGAGTAAGCGCGGTGTCTTTGGACATATTTTTTTTCACGGAATGAGCCAGATGGACACACTCTAAAAGTTGATCCCTGGCCCACTCCTTCAATACCAGACAGCAATAGTTATTATCCTCTGTTACCAATGAGGCAAGATAAACCACTATTTCTGCCTGCATTTTCACAATTTTTGTGGTAGGTGTGTGTTTTATGCAAAACAGCAAGGAATAGAGAAAGAAAAAACTCCTCTTTTAAGTCAAACAATACGAATAGGGAGTATAGAATTGACAAATTATTTAACCCTTCAAAACACTCATGTAACCTACCTTTTGAATTGCCCATGTGGAATGCAGTATGTGGGTCGCACCACAAGGAAATTAGGTGTCAAAATAAGCGAACGCATAAATAACATCAAAAATGGCTTTCCCAAACATAGTGTGTCTAACTACGTTAGACTCCATCATAATAGGGATCCTAGTCTACTGATCTCTTGTGGGATTGACAAAATTAAATGACATTGTAGGGGCAGTAGTCACCCCGCCCCCTCTGACAACACGGGGAAAGGCACAGGGAAGTACTGTGAATTCCCTGTGCGTCATAGGAGGGCGGGGTCACCGGGTGGCCCCACCCTCCTTTATATAAGAAATGTTAGAAGAAGCCAAGCGTCACACGGCTGAGAACTCCCACTGAGATGGATCGTGCGGACGGAGTGGAGAAGAGGCCTGGAGGAAGATGCAGGATGAGTAGAGCGGAAGAAGATGGAGAAGAAGAAGATGAAGACGAAGATGGAGGAAGAAGAAGAACATCAAAAGAACACCAGAAGAAAGAAGATGGAAGAAGAAGCCGAAAGAAGAGGAAATTAATAAAGGACTTGTCAAAAACCGTCTCTTGTGTTTTTTAAACTTTTTGACACTTCATTTGTGAAAAGGTAGGGGTACATTTGTACCCAATCACCAATTCACACAGGGGGGGCGGGATCTTGTTAAAGGGGGCTTCCAGATTCCGATAAGCCCCCGGCCCGCAGACCCCCACAACCACTGGCCAAGGGTTGTGGGGATGAGGCCCTTCTCCCCATCAACATGGGGACAAGGTGCTTTGGGGGGCTACCTCAAAGCACCCTCCCAATGTTGAGGGCATGTGGCCTGGTACGGTTCAGGAGGGGGGGGCACTCTCTCATCCCCCCTCTTTTCCTGCTGCATGCCAGATTGCCTGCTCGGATAAGGGTCTGGTTTGTATTTTTGAGGGGACCCCACGCCATTTTTAAAAAAAATGTTGGCGGGGGTTCCCCTTAAAGTCCATACCAGACCTGAAGGATCTGGTATGGATTTTGAGGGGGACCCCATGCCAGTTTTTTTATTTTGGTGCAGGGTTCCCCTTAATATCCATACCAGACCTGAAGGGCCTGGTATGGAATTTAGGGGGACCCCCATGCATTTTTTTCTTCATTTTGGGTCGGGGTTCCCCTGTGGGGAAATCCCATGCAGTTTTTATCAATGAACTTTTATGTCTATTGTCGGGCCGACAATTCATTAATAGCCGCGAGTAGTTTTAAATGACTTTTTTTCCTTTGAAATGTCATTTTGCTGTCAGACTGTTCTAAGCACGGGAAAATTGGCCCCTTAACAGGCATACTATAGACACCCCCCAGGTATGAAATTTAAAGGAATATTACACTTTTATTGTTTCACTTTAAGCATTATTAAAATCACTGCTCCCGAAAAAATGTCCGTTTTTAAAAATTCTTTTTGCATTGATACATGTCCCCTGGAGCAGGACCCAGGTCCCCAAACACTTTTTATGACAATAACTTGCATATAAGCCAATAAATTAGTTCGGCTCATCCCTAGCAGTGAAATTGTCCTGTTCCCTTAGCAGAAAAACACCCCCAAAGCATAATGTTTCTACCTCCATGTTTGACGGTGGGGATGGTGTTCTTTGGGGCATAGGCGGCCTCCTCCAAACACGGAAAGTTCATTTAATGCCAAAGAGCTCAATTTTGGTCTCATCTGACCACAACACTTTCACCCAATTCTCCTCTGAATCATCTGAATCCTCTGAAGCTTCAGACAGGCCTGTACATGTGTTTTTTTGAGCAAGGGGACCTTGTGGGCACTGCGGGATTTCAATCCTTCATGGCATAGTGTGTTACCAATTGTTTCCTTGGTGATTACGGTCCCAGCTGCCTTGAGATCATTGACAAGATTATCCCGTGTCCTGGGCTGATTCCTCACCAATCTCATGGTCGTTGAAACTCCACAAGGTGAGACCTTGCTTGGAGTCACAGACCGAGGGAGATTGACAGTTATTTTGTGTTTCTTCCATTTGTGAATAATCACATCAACTGTTGTCCACCTCTCACCAAGCTGGATGCTGAATCAAAACCTCTTTGAGGTCTATAGGAGCTGAATCTGTAGAATCAATTATTCCCATTCTTAAGGCTAATAGGCAAGAGATTAGTAAAAAAAAGCCAATGGGGAGTGTTGTGTCATGTTTTTGGGGTTGTGTTTGATATTTGCAATGAGAGATCACCCAGAAACTTAAAAGTATAACATTTATTAAAGATAATGACAGATACAGATAAAGATAAAAACAAGAAAACAAGAATACTTAACTAAAGATGCTGTTTCTGCCATGGGCCCCACCATTATATGGCATGGCACCGTGGATCAGAACCAGACACATGCCTCATATCACTTCTGGATGAGACAAGTCTAAGGTTGGATTCACACTAAAATAGAAATGAAAAAATAATACAGCGCTATCAAAAAGAATGCAATATGTGAGTGATAAAAAATACTGCGACAGTGCAAGCTGCAATTTTCATGTGAGATACACACACCATAAACAATGAATCAAAAATAAACTGTGCTAAAATAAAAATGTGGATAAGAAAGTCTATATGCTTAAAAAGCAAGAAAGCCCATATAGTGACGTGATATATACGAAGGATCCCTTAATCGTGGATAATTTCACCAAGAAATCGTGACAGTTCAGAGAAACACCTCCATCTCAAAAAAATGTCCACTTACCAGCTCCTAAGACCTCCTATTACTTGAGTTCTCAGACATTTGTGGCTATGTACCCAGCCGGGGCCTTTGGTCATCCAGGGATATTGCGCTGTTAAGCCTCCACCGCCCAATGAACTCGATCACAGAAGGGTTCCAAGAAAAGATAAAGCCTGCTACTGCTCGAAAACCCAGATGGCTGCCCGAAACCCAGTTTTCCAAGCCTCAAATCTGCCAGTTTCCCATGGCAACTGCAAGTGACGCTTCCATCTGCCTGTCACCGAAGTTCACACTATCTTCGCATTCGGCTCACAGAAGAGGTCCAGTGCATCCTCGTTCACCGTTTAAGTTCTTATTTCAGCCCAAATTTTGGGCTGAATTTGGACCTGATTTGGACCAAGACACACAAGACCTGTGTGCAAATTTGCACCGAAGCCACGGTGGAGATAAGTGAACTGACGCCATAGAGAGCCGGTCAAAATCTCCTGCTATTGCAAATTGGATGAGGGCAACCCACATCCAATTTGCAATAGTGTGAACCTAGCCTTACCAGTTTTGGCTGTGATAATATCGAATTTGAATGCAAGGAATAGCCAATCGTTGAGAAGAAAATGGATTCGGCCACCTCCTGCTCAGTTAACAATAACATTCCTGTGGTATAAGGTAAAGCCATACTTATGTCCTTATTTGGCCTCCTTAACTGAGATTGGAGGCTTAGAATTCATTAGTGAGCCACATTATTAGTAATGAAATATAAAATATTATTACTATTTTTTTTACAGGATTTATATAGCGCCAACAGTTTGTGCTGTGCTTTACAATGTTAGGTCAGACAATACAGATACAATACAATTCAGTACAGGAGCAATCAGAGGGCTCTGCTTGTTAGAGCTTACAATCTAGGGGGAGGGTCAAGTGATACAAAAGGGTAAAAAAATGTGGGGGATGAGCTGATGAAGAAAATAAAAGTAGAGTTGTTAGGCGGGGTGCAATAGGATTCTCTAAAGAGAAGGGTTTTCAGAGAAGCAGTGGTTTTAATATTGCTTAAAGTGAAATATTAAAATCTTTAAAAACAAAAAAACTTTTGAGGTCCCCTAAACCTACCTATGAAGTGGCGCATCTCTAGGATTTAGTCACATTTACAAAAAAAATGCTATTATAATGACAGGTAATTTTAATTTTCCAGCAAGTTTCCTTTGTGTATAAAACCGCATAGGGACTCTCAAAATACATACATTTACTTTTCCCTGAAACTGGCTGGGAAAAGAAAATGAAAATCAATTCGTCTTTCTCTCACTTTTTCCTCAAAAAAAAAAAAAATGTGTTGGCAGTTGGGCCTCGTGTGTGATTAAGGTAATAGGCTTTCCATTACTGATATTTCACTAGTCTCTTGTCCACTCCCTCTCCCATTTTCCACCCCTTTTCTTTCCGGTTTCTTCCTTTCATGTTTCACGGGGAAGCCCCCGTGGTGTCAGAGGGGGTGGGGTCACCTGTTCACATCACCAGGTGGCTCCGCCCTCAGCTATATAACCACTGTCACTCAGAAGAAGCATCAGTCGGCGTGAGCCTCCCGTGGAGGCAGAACGGTTGAGGCTTATTTTTTCGATCTGTCGGGCGGCATGAATTTACATCGCTGGACATTTTTTTTATCCCAAGCTGTCTCTTGTCTTTTTTTACCAACTTTGACACTTTTTTTGTGAAATGGTAGGGGTACAATGTACCCCGTTACCAATTCACATAGGGGGTGAGGCCGGGATCTGGGGGTCCCCTTATTAAAGGGGGCTTCCAGATTCCAATAATCCCCCTGCCCGCATACCCCCACAACCACCGGGCAAGGGTTGTGGGGATGAGGCCCTTGTCCCTATCAACATGGGGACAAGGTGCTTTGGGGGTGTTGAGGGCATGTGGCCTGGTATGGTTCAGGAGGGGGGGCTCCCTCTAGTCACCCCTCTTTTCCTGCAGCCTGCCAGGTTGCGTGCTTGGAAAAGGGTCTGGAATAGATTTGGGGGGACCTACGCCTTTTTTTTTTTAATTTTGGCGCAGGGTTTCCCTTAAAATCCATACTAGTTCTGAAGGGTCTTTATGGATTTTGGGGGGGATCCCTACGCCAACTTTTTTTATTTGGCGCAGGGTTCCCCTTAATTTCCATTCCAGACCTGAGGGGCCTGGTATGGATTTTGGGGAGACCCCCATGCATTTTTTTTTAATTTTTGGTTTGGGGCTCCCCTTAATATTCAAACCAGACCCAAAGGGCCTGGTAATGGACTGGGGGGGACCCATTCCCTCTTTTTCAATGAGTTTTATCTACATTGCCAAAACTCGACAATTCATTACAGCCGCGATCAGTTTTAAATGACAACTTTTCCTTTAGAAATGTAATTTTGCTGTGGTACTGTTCTAAACACAGGAAAAATGCACCACTTTACAGGCATACTATAGACACCCCCCCCCCGGTACAGTATTTAAAGAATATTTCATTTTTATTGTTTCACTTCAAGCATTAAAAAAAATCACTGCTCCCGAAAGGAGCTTTTTTTTTTTATTTGCATTGATACATGTCCCTGGGGCAGGGCCCGGGTCCCCAAACATTATTTATGACAATAACTTGCATATAAGCCTTTAAAATGAACACTTTTGGGTTTTGGTTGTCCCATAGACTTTAACAAATGTAAAATGATTTTTACATTTTTTGGGGAATCTGGAGCTCTGCTTTAATTTGTTTATACTGTAAAAGTATTAAATAATCTTTATAAAAAAAATTCTGACAAGTACTTATTTTTTTTTTTTTTTTAGAACAGAAAAATAAATATGATAACGAGATATTTGCCCATCTTTTATAAATTGCATTTCTCATATTTTCATTGTATGAATAATAAAATCCTCATTAAAATATTTCCCAACATATCATCCAGATCAGTTATCGAGTCACTGACCCTCGCCTGAGTGATAGAAAAATGTATCCAACTTTATTCCATATGACTCCAGATGATCGTGCCCATTTTACAACTATCATACAATTTTTGCAGCATTTTGGGTGGAACTTGGTTGGAATATTAACATCATGGGATGGCAGCAGTGATGATGAGACCCAAGAACTGAGCAAGATGATGAGCCAACATGGGATCTGCACAGATTATACCATTCAACTCACTCTAGATGTTGTAAGTAATACTGAAGGATTGAAGTGTATTCGTAAATCAACAGCTAAGGTTATCATAGTGTGTGGAGCTTACACATGGTACTGGTATTCTTTTGCTCACTTCATGCCCTCTGTTTTAGAAAATATCACATTTATTTTCCCGCCTTCATGGAGTAAGCTAAGAAATAAACTATATGATGACTTTACAGCAATCAACTGCAGCTTCATATTTCTGTGGTCACAAAAAATCTACGTACAATTCAATAATTCTGATCTTACTGTCAGCCTCTCCCGCTGCTTTACTGACCCAATACTAGAAGATGTTTGGATTTATGAGTTTCACTGCCTTTCCCCAAACACACGCAAAAATGAACATTTTAAATCATTCTATAATATTTCTGCAAAACCTTGTAGAGGTGTAAAATATTGGAAGGTATTTGATGATTATACAACTCTGCCCTACTATGCATACAGGGCTGTGTATGTTCTGGCCCATGCTCTACATGGAATGTACATGAAGAAAAATAAATCCGAACAACATGGATTCCAGCACAGAGTAAGTTGGATAATAAGTGTTTATATTACTATGATCCAATCCTAGATCATATAATAATTATGTGAATAGATGGCTATCTCTGCCTTCCTTCTCATTTCCTGGGAGGAAATCAGGATCAGGAGATCTGCAATCATCAAAAATCTTTGATTTCTTTATACAGGTTTTAAATTTAGAAAAATGTATTTTATCTGTGCTGTATATATTTATATGCAGGTATATTCTATATATTTATACCTTATCCCTTTCAAGCTTAAGCCTATTTCTGTCGTTTGTTGCTTGCAAGTTAAAATCCATATTTTTAGATATCGAAAATTAATTAGAACCCCCAAACATTATATATATATATTTTTTAGCAGAGACCCTAGAGAATAAAATTGGGATTGTTGCAATATTTTATGTCACGCGGTATTTGCGCAGACGTCTTTCAAACACAATTTTCTGGGGAAAAAAAGACACTTTCATAAATAAAAAAAAAATAAACACTAAAGTTAGCCCAATTTTTTGTGCAATGTGAAAGATGTTGTTACGCCAAGTAAATACATACCTAACATGTCATGCTTTGAGATTGAGCACACTCATGGAATGGTGACAAACGGTACCTAAAAATCTCCATAGGCGATGCTTTAAAAACAATTAATGGTTACCAGGTTAGAGTTACATAGGAGGTCTAGTGCTAGAATTATTGCATTAGCTCAGATGATTGTGGCGATACCTCACATGTGTGATTTGAACACTGTTTACATATGGGGGTGGGACTTACGTATGCGTTTTCTTTGCTGCTCAAGCTCGCGGGGACGGGGGTGCTTTAACCACTTAAGCCCCGGACCAGAGCACTTTTTTGTGATTCGGCACTGTCACTTTAACTGACAATTGCGCAGTCGTGCGACGTGGCTCCCAAACAAAATTGACGTCCTTTTTACCCACAAATAGAGTTTTCTTTTGGTGGTATTTGATCACCTCTGTGGTTTTTATTTTTTGCGCTATAAACAAAAAAAGAGCGACAATTTTGAAAAAAAACACATTATTTTTTACTTTTTGCTGTAATAAATATCCCCAAAAAATATATAAAAAAACATTTTTTTTCCTCAGTTTAGGTCGATACGTATTCTTCTACATATTTTTGATAAAAAAATCACAGTAAGCGTTTATTGATTGGTTTGCGCAAAAGTTATAGCGTCTACAAAATAGGGGTTAGTTTTATGGCATTTTTATTAATATTTTTTTTTTAGTAGTAATGGCGGCGATCTGCGATTTTTATTGTGATTACGACATTATGGCGGACACATCGGACAATTTTGACACATTTTTGAGACCATTCACATTTATACAGCGATCAGTGCTATAAAATTGCACTGATTACTGTAAAAATGACACTGTCAGTGAAGGGGTTAATCACTAGCTGACTAGGAAGAGGTTAAGTGTGTCCTAGGGAGTGATTCTAACTGTTAGGGGGCGTGGCTACGAGTGACATGTCACTGATCACCGCTCCCGATTACAGGGAGCTGTAATCAGTGACAGTGTCACTAGGCAGAACGGGGGGGATGCTTGTTTACATTAGCATCTCTCTGTTCTTCCTCTCTGTGAGACAATTGCGGGTCTCCCCACGGACATCGAGTCCGCGGGACCCGCGATCCTACTCACAGATTGGCGGCGCGCACGCGATGGCACGGTGGCAAATTTGCGCAGCCGTGCCATTTTGTCGACGTAAATGTACAAGCGGCGGTTGGCAAGCAGTTACATTTTTTTTTCTTATTTATTTTTATTTTTTTTTACATTGTCTCTGTAAAAAAAAATGATCACTTTTATTGCTGTCACAAGGAATGTAAACATCCCTTGTGACAGTAATAGGTGGTGACAGGTATGCTTTATGGAGGGATCTAAAAGACCCCCGATCCCTCCCTTGCACTTTAAAGTATTCAGATTGCCAAAAACAGCGATTCTGAATACTGTAGTTTTTTTTTTTTAAATTGGCTCCTTTGGCAGCCGAGTAAACTGGAAGTGATGTTGTGATGTCACTTCCGTGTTTACACATAGGAGACTCGATCAAAGCCATTTTCAGCTTTGATTTAGTCCTTCTCAAGCTGGAAGTGCCAGATCGCGGATCGACGGGAGGCCCGGGAAGAGCGGCAGAAAGCAGCGGGAGGGGGGACGTCCCCTCTCGCTCCTTCAGGATAACAGCCGAGCAGATTTTAGCCGCCTCGGTTGTTATCCCTAAAGAGACGACCACCTGCTGTAAAAAAACGGTACCGGGGTGATGCCTGAAAGTCGAGGCCGCATATGTGCGTACGGTCAGCGCTAAGGGGTTAAATATATTTGTGTATGCTTATGTTTCTATGCATTTCTGATTAGGTCTGTTCTACAACAAATAAAAGTATAGAAGATTGAAGTGTTTATTTAGAGTGTCTCTTGAAAGATTTTGTGCATCTTGGTTATGTGTTTTGTATAAGGATCCTTCTCCCTACCATTCCTGACTGTAGAACTAAGCCCATAAGACTGAAATGTATTAGAGAGGGGTGGTCTTCACGTGAGGATGACAGCTTGTATTTGGTTGGCCCAAAAAAGGTTTAATGATAAAGTGATGTCACCATTGGACAGTCATACAGTACCTTGAAAAAGTATTCATACCGCTTGAAAATTTCCACATTTTGTCATGTTACAACCATAAATGAAAATGTATTTTATTGGGATTTTATGTGATAGACCAACACAAAGTGGCACCTAATTGTAAAGTGAAAGGAAAATGATTCAAATAAATATCTGAAAAGTGTGGCGTGCATTTGTATTCAGTCCCCTTTACTAGGACACCCTTAACTAAAATCTAGTGGAACCAATTGGCTTTAGAAGTCACTGTGAAGCCCTCATAGATTTTTTAGGGAACCTTAGTGAACAAACAGCTTTATGAAGGCCAAGGAACACACCAGACAGGTCAGGAATAAAGTTGTGGAGAAGTTTATAGCAGGGTTAGGTTATAAAAAAAAATATCCCAAGCTTTGAACTTCTCACGGAGCACTGTTCAATCCATCATCCGAAAATAGAAAGAGTATGGCACAACTGTAAATCTACCCAGACATGGCCATCCACCTAAACTGACATGCCCAGGCAAGGAGGATTAATCAGAGAAGCAGCCAAGAGACCCAGGTTAAATTTGGAGGAGCTTCTGAGATCCACAGCTCAGGTGGTAGAATCTGTCCACAGGACAACTATTAGTAATGTACTCCACAAATCTGGACTTTATGGAAGAGTGGCAAGAAGAAAGCTATTGTTGAAAGAAATCCATAAGAAGACCCATTTGCAGCACACAATCACAATATAAAACATTTTTTAAACTAAAAAAGATGATGTTACGCTGAGTAAATAGATACCTCACATGTCACACTTTAAAACTGCATCCGCCCATGGAATGGCAGCAAATTACCGTACTTAAAATTGTCCATAAGCAACTCTTTAAACACCTTTTACAGGTTACCAGTTTAGAGATAAACAGGAGGCCTGGTGCTAGAATTATTGCTCTCACTCTGATGTTCAAGACAATACCTCACATGTGTGGTGTGATCACCATTTACATATGCTTGCAGAAGAAACATGTGTGTTCGCATTTGAGCTTAACCAATGGGGACGGAGGCGCTTTAAAAAAAAAAAAAGTATTTATTTTATATAACTTTTTTTTACTCTGTCTTTATTTTTATTATTAACTTTATTGCAATCACAAGGGATGAACAACATCCCTTGTGACAGCATGGGCCATGACGGGTCCTCTTTATGCAGAGATTTGGAGTCTATTAACTCCAGATATTTCTCCTCTGGCCTCCAATGTAGTGAATCTGACCTATATTGATCTGATTGGCTGCTTTCCTGGCCGCTAACAGCCAGGTAAACAGAGAGGCAGAACTGGAAGTGACAGCATAGTTGTTGACTCCTGTTTCTGTGGTCACAGACAGGAAGGAGCAACATCAGTTCCTCTCTCTCTGTTCTGTGCAGCCATTGTCACCAGTAGCATCGCTCCTGGTCTCTATGATTGGACAGCAGAGCCCCAAAAATGTGGGGGCGGGAGGGGGGACCCCCTTCTGCCACCCCAAGAAGTGATTGAGTGGCTGTTCAGCCACTCAAATCACTTCTGCAATCAGAGGGAATCTCTGGCTGAAAAATGTCATACCGGGATGATGCCTGCAGGTGCATGAACATTCTATGCTCTGCAAGTGATTAAACCCCTCAATTTGAAGTCCATAGACATACTTTGCTAGTAAAAGAAATAGATATGTTGGTAGTGTACCACTGTATCCAACAAGTGGGGACTCAGAGTTTTAACTATATACTCAGCCAACTGGAGCCCAAGCTGCACATACTGAGCCATGCTGACTTCTCATGCTCAAGTCAAGAAGTGAGCGGAATCATAAATAAGATCTCAGGATTGAAAGCATAGAAGAACACAGAGGCCGTGTGGGCCTAGCGCATTATCTTCAATACATTTAAAAAAAATAAATAAAATATAGGTGAATATACTCACAAACCAGTACTTGTGCCATAGCATTATCATAAACTCTTCCACTTAAGTCCATATGCGAAAATCCACAACACTTGTAGTCACATCGGCTAGACCTTCAAAAGTTCATTATGCTATGAACACGGATAACAGGATACAGATGACTCCAGAATATGTACAAACACATCTTAGAAATAACTCCATCTTCAACCCTAAAATGCCAGGAGATCAATGCATGAGCGCATTTAAGAAGATGCTGGAGGAGGACTTGAGAAATATGGAGGAGAAGAGCAAGAAAATTAAACACATATGGAGAACCATTAAACAAATAGCAAAACAGCACAAAGTAGTAATACGCCCGGCAGATAAGGGGGGAGGGATGGTGATCCTGAATAAGAAAGATTACCAAGAAGTGATGGAGAATCTATTAAACGTTGATAAAACGTATAGGAGGTTAACAGGGACCCAAAGAAGAAGTACGAAAAGAAAGTAAGGACGTATGTTGATAAAGGGAAGAACATGGGTATATTGAATCCCAAAGAAGCGGAATATCTGGTCTTTAACTGCACTAAAACTCCAGTTACATATTATACACCCAAGATTCACAAAAGACTGGATAAACCACCTGGTATGCCCATTATCAGTGGAATAAATTGTTTTTTCTCAAGGCTGGGGGAATATCTGGATAAATATCTGAAACCACTGGTGCAACAAGGCAAATCATATTCAGGCGACAGCCTGCAACTCATACAAGAACTACAAGATATAAAAGGTGCAGAGAATTGGTTGCTGGCAACTATAGATGTTAGTTTGTTGTACACAAGCATTGTGCAAAAAGATGGGCTGCTTGGAGTAGAAAAAGCATTACATGAGAATACAGAGATTAAACAAGTACAGATTGATTATATCCTAGAAGGCCTTAAATTGTCCATGAAGTGCAACTACTTCTGGTATAACAAAGAATGCTTTGTACAAACCAAAGGGGTTGCTATGGGAGCCCGCTATGCTCCTAGCGTAGCAAACCTGTTCATGAACATGTGGGAGAAGGGATATGTTTACAACAGGAATATCCCCCAAATTAAAATGTTTAGGAGGTATATAGATGATCTGATTATAATGTGGGATGGCACACCCGATAGCTTTGAAAGTTTCCTTGAAGATCTAAATGCCAACAGATACGGTATTACTCTTACGGGTAAATGGAATTACCATAAGTTGACTACCTGGACCTAGAGATTTTTAAGGTGGGGGATGCCCTATGTACCCATACCTCTTTTAAAACAACGGATCGGAACGGGTACATCCCCACATCCAGCTGCCATCACCCCAAGTGGGAATGCTACATTCCTAAAGGCCAACTACTAAGGATACACAGGATCTGTGATTCACTTGAAGACTTTAACACACAGGCTGACATCCTGATAGAAAGATTCTATGAAAAAGGATATGTAATTGATAACCTTGTCAAGCTCAAAATGGAAATCCTGAGAATGGATAGAAAAGATCTAATCTGAAAGAAAAGTAGGAAGGTTAGCAACCAGAAGGATATAGCTTTCATTACTGGGTTTAATAGCCAATACAAAGACTTTGAGCGCATTGTGAAAAAATACTGGCCCATCTTGAAAGAGGACCGTGTCCTATCTAACATCTTGCCCAATAAACCGAAATTTGTGTATAGAAAAACACCTACTCTGTGAAACCATTTGGTGCACAATGTCATTGATCCCCCTAAACCGATAAATATTTTTCCTGACTTGAAAGGTTTTTATAGATGCCAAAGATATCTACCTTGCAAAGCCAGCAAAAAACAGCCAAAGAAGAAGCAATCGCTTAAATCACTCACTGACCATAGGGAATACCAGATTAAACAACTAATCACATGCCATAGTACCCATGTTACATACGTCATTGAATGCCCATGCCACCTCCAGTATGTGGGCAGAACCACTCGACCGCTGTTTGTCCGCATAAGGGAACATATTCAAAATATAAGAAATGGATTTCCTAAGCATAACTTATCGAGACATTGACATCATAGAGACACCAGTGGACTTGTATTCTATTGCATTGATATGGTTAAGGATCATTGGAGGGGGGAAACAAACAAACCCTTATCTCCAGAAATGAAACTAGCTTTATATACCAGTTAGTGTCTCTTGCCCCTAAAAGGCTGAATTTAGACATAGATCTAAATTGCTTCCTAGCCAATCCGTAACTTTGCACTGTGGGTCACCATTGCTCCGTGTGTTGCTGCCCTTATGGGTGGCCTTTGTCACCATTCCACTCTTTACTCTACCAATTTATTAATGTATGATTACATATAGATCTATAACCTTAGGCCTTCATTGCATCAGATCCATACCATAATAAGTTTTTCTGAATCCACTATGTACTTTATGGGTAGGGGGGTGGTTTTGGTTGGTATGTTACCAGGTAGTACCAGTACACTTCTATATTTACAATTTACTAACTTTATTGCACTTAGGGGGCACTGCCACCTTTCACCCCAAGTATGGGGGGTTAATGGTGTAGATCTTGCCTGGATGCTTCAGGTTTTATATTATATAATTTATTTACTTAGTAAGTGTTTTGATACATCCACCCACATTAGAACTTGTTTTTAGGTCTAGGATACGTCTTCTATATTTATTTACATCCACACATCCCCTTATATCACTATGAGACTTTAACCTCTATTTCTAATTTCACATACCATCTGGTTTTAGGTTTTTATTTGTTATTATTATGCTTTTTATTATGGTTTTACCAGGTAATATCTGGTATTGTTCATATTGTATTACCTCAGTCCGCCATTTGGGACCTGTATATGGACGTCTCATATTGCATTATCTTAGACCACCACTTGGGACCTGTGTATCGATGTTTCTCTGTTCATCCTTATATAGTTTTGCATTCACATGTATGACTGTACCTGTTATTCATATTTATGACCGTTTAAGATGTTCTTCCTATCCCTATTTGATATTCCTACTAAGCGAGCGAGACGCAGGAGGTTTTTTAAATCTAACTTTACCTGCCCTTACTTGCTGGATGATGCCGCTAATATGCGCGCAAACTCATTTCATAAGCCATATAGAGATTCATTTGGTATGCACGCCCCCTGATGGCAACCACAGTTGCTATTTGTTAGGTCTGTGGGAGGGGGAGGAGTCCTGCATGATCGCTCGCTATATTAGATGTTAGACGGAAGAGGGTTGTACCACCTTTGTTAACGTCCAATGACGAAACGCGTAAGGTGGGGCTACACTCTTATGTCATCCTTGTCACGGAAGTAGGGGGCTGAAACACAGCTGACACGCATGCTATGAACCGGCGAGCCCTACATACTACTTACCATTGGAACACTTCCTTGTTGATGGAATGTTTTTATTCTTTGCTTTTAAATTTATTTTAAATAAAAGTATTCTTAGACTACACTATGGGAGCCTTATATTTCTCTATGAGGATCCATCTCTGACAAAATCTTTGGAACAAATGACCGGTGAAACCCCTCTGGATGCCCTTGTGGGGTGGACAGCATTGCGGAGACCGTACAGATTACAACAACTTGGAGACGGTCCTCGAGTGAAGCCACCAAGGAACATCATCCAAAGCTACCCTGAATGCCTATTACCCCTGTAGGGGTGTAGGGAGCTGGTGAGTGGGGACCCATCAGGGGGAGCACATGAGTCATCTGTTTTTTTTTCCTGCAGAGCACAAAAGTCACCTGAATGCTTCTGGACATTTGCCCATTTTGGAGCTTCCCATATAAACTTTTTGCACCAATATACTCTTTTATTTTTACCACGGTATCTTTTGGTTTTTTATATTAATCTGGGATTTTGCCACACTTGGGACTTGCTGTTGTGTATATATACAAAGACTTTTTGTGTGTATTATATACAATTTTTGAGATTATTTGAAGCCTTTTGAGGATTCCTGGCTTTTACACTGTGAAAAACATCACTTGGACTATTATTTCTCGTGATCTCATGAATAATATATATATATATTTTTTTTTTCGTCAGATCTCCATAATAATATTTAGAATTTTTGTTTATAGTTTTTTTATTTTTTTTTTTATCCAGATCTATTTTTTTTTAATAGTGATCTCCATAATTTTTTCTTTCGTTTTGTGTCAAGTTACCATAACACCATTATTATCTTGAATTTTTTTAACCTCAAGGAGGTTGGTGTTGGTGTCCCTTGTTAATTTGGCATTGTATTTTTGAAATGTACCTGCCTACTCACAAACAAACTGTTCTTTTTGAAGTAAAACGCATAGGCAAGTATTTGTGAAAAATAAATAGCCATTTATTATGGGTCATAACAAAATAAAGAGGAAAGCAAAGCTGGAGAAACTGGTGAAGTTTGCAAAGCCTTTGTACCCCAGGGCAGACATCAATTATTTTACAGTCAAAATTGGTGGCCTGAGGAGTCCTTATAATAGTGAGCACAATCCGGTCCAGGACTACAAGAGATCAGGAACAGCAGCAGATATCTGTCCCCAGGCTGTGGTCTTACAAGACTGAACCCAGGTCATCACTTTCTTGTCTTCCTTCCACCCTTCCTTCCACACTTGCTTCCAGGCTGTGGCTCTGATGTTGGAGTTGTGGTAGGAGGTGGAGAAGGAGGAGGAGGACCATGGTTGAACTCACAAACGTGGCTTTGGCTTGTGAGTTCGCCTCTCAACCCCTTATTAAGGGCTTGTAAGATAACTTTCTCACATAAGAGGCATTGGCCCTCCTCCATTTCCTGCATTTTGCAGGCTGCCATGTAGGCATAGTCGTCTTGATTATTGGGGAGGGTTCTGAGGGCCGCAGTAGCCTTCCGAAATAGGCCAAGTGCTGCCTCCTCCAGGTTACTGCTCTTCCTGGGACTTTTTTTTTGGAAGACGGAGGGGAGGGGCCTGGAATTCAGGCATGCTACTGGGCCTGGCCACCTCCTGGCTGCCACTTACCCCCGCCACCTCCTGGCTGCCACTTTCCACAGCCTCCTCCTGGCTGAGACTTTCCTGTGTATGAAAAAGGGACATAGTTTTAGTTTTTGGTTCATCAATCACAAAGAATTTTCAGCTCATGACTATTGCAAATTGAATGTTAATAAATAGAAAAGACTATCATTCTGACCCCAGCATTTTTCATTCTTGTCCCAATCATTTGTGGCCACTACTGTTGATTGATATGTAAACCACTTTGTAAACTCAGAGATTACTGATCATTAATAACAACTAGTTAACATCATTAATTATTTGACTAGAAACATGTTGAACAATGCTATACCTGGCTCAAGCTGGGGTCCTCTACTTCTTCCTGGCTGGAAGGCCCAGGTTGGACGTCAGAAGCCTCAGCTGAGGGAGGTGGAAGGAAGCCTTGAAGGAAGACTGGAGAGTGCTGGCCTGGGTTCAGTCTGGCCTGCCAGAAAATGTAGTCTGTCATAGTACCACAGCCTAGGGATATAAATGTCATCTACTGCTGCTCCTGATCTCGGAATCCTGGACCTTCTTGCGCTCCCTATTATAAGTGCTCCTCATGCCGCCAATTAGGGCCTTCAAATAGGGGATGTCTGCCATGGGGATCACTGGCTTCACAAATTCCAGCAATTGATCCAGAGCTGCCTTTCTCTTTGTTTGATTGTTATAAAAGGGGTGGTTTATATGCCACAGACAGGGCAGCACCCTGTACATATCAATAAATATGGGGATAAAGTCCTCATCATTGAATAGATCCATTTTCTCTGCAAGACACAACACAAGACAAACCCTAATGTCAGGCTAAACTCTCCTAATCGTGACCCAATATAGGCCTCAATCTATAAGTAGTATAGGCCACTAATGCACCAAGTTAAAATTGTACCTTCGTTCTAACAATCAGCGCTACCGATACTCCTTCCTCCTCTCACAGATCGTACGTACGACGCACATGTGTTAGGCTTCATATACACTGCGCATGCGTGATACTCCGCCCGCCCCTGACGTTCTTTCTAGTCTATTTCCCGCCCCTCGTCTTTCAGCGCAGTGGGAGAGCACATGGCGGAGAAAGAGCAGGTGCATGCAGAGAAGAGCAGCAATGATGAAAGCCCGGAACCATGAACGTCCCGATCCCAGAGGAGAGTTAAGGCCTCAAATATGTCCTTTAAAGAGATGGTGGAGATGGAGGACATCTTGAAGAGGGCCGACTATGATGGGAAGCATGGACCTTAACCAAACCCAAATGTCAGAAAGGCCAAGATCATGGCTAAAGTTGTGAAAAGACTGCACAGGAATTTTGGGGTACGATGATCCAAGGATCAATTGAGGAAACAATGGTCCTGAAATTGATGGAGCAGGATCAGTACAGAAAGATCAAGAGAGTTCTTCAAAAAAGTAAGTAGTTGTCGTGTGTTCCTATTATTATTATTACTTGCATGCTGCTCCATGTGCTTTTCTTTACTGTTGTACAGTTTAAAATGGCAACTTTCAGGTTCGTGGACACAGTAATCGTTCATAGTAAACATCGTTCTTTGGCCCACTAATACAATGTTTTTGGCAGATCCAGGTTAACTATATTTGTTCAGGCCTATTTGTAATAAAATAAGTTTATGACATTGTTGTCTAGATGGGTTTGTACTAGAATGAAATGCAAACTTGATTCAGTGTGCGAAAAGCATACAGAGATTTGGGATATTATTATTATAATATCCTCATCTATATGAACTTTCACTCTGCATAATAGCATGGACTTTATATGCTAAATACCATGTCTGCATGATACAATTCAATTTGGGACATTTACCAGTTTTGAAACATTGGACATTTATTGTTCATATTGTTATTTGTTTATCCATGTTTCCACATTTGGCATTTGGTGACCTCTACTATTGCCATCATATAGAGAGCTACTGCAATAGCTTCCCTTCTATTTTTTATCACACATTTTTTCCACACATTTTAGGTTTTTTATTTTATGTGTTTTAATAGACACTGGTCTACACACTTGTTTGCATTTATCACCGAGGGCTCACACCCCTGTATCATGGGGATTCGGAACATATGATACTTGTTTTGAACATCCAATTGAATGTGTGAGACTCATTGGGTCTTGAAGTTGCATTTTTGTCACAAGTATTTTTAATACCATTTATGCACATCATACGTTTGAATACTGGTATTCTATGTTCTATATTATATTTTTAGAGTGATTTGTGTGACTCTGAGTTTGGGCACAATCGCATCGTTGCAACTTGATATATGTTTGACTACATACATCCCTTTTTATTTTATTTTATTTATTTTTTTGAGTGTCACATTAGTGTTTAAGGCACTACCTGACATACAGATTCACATTCTGATTATTCTCAGTTTATTATTCACCACCAGAGCTACACTTTTATTCACAAAGTGGATTTTCCTTTAGTAAATAACTCCCGCAGTGCTTTATAATTTGCCACAATCATGTCATTTTCGTGACTCTGCAAAATTCATTCATGGTGCTGAAAATTATGTATATTTTTAACAGTAATGCATTACATACATTAACCACTTCAGCCCCGGAAGGATTTACCCCCTTCCTGACCAGAGCACTTTTTACAAATTGGCACTGCGTCGCTTTAACTGCTAATTGCGCGGTCATGCAATGCTGTAACCAAACGAAATTTGCGTCCTTTTCTTCCCACAAATAGAGCTTTCTTTTGATGGTATTTGATCACCTCTGCCGTTTTTATTTTTTGCGCTATACACGGAAAAAGACCGAAAATTTTGAAAAAAAATGATATTTTCTACTTTTTGTTCTAAAAAAAATCCAATAAACTCAATTTTAGTCATACATTTAGGCCAAAATGTATTTGGCCACATGTCTTTGGTAAAAAAAATGTCAATAAGTGTATATTTATTGGTTTGCGCAAAAGTTATAGCGCCTACAATCTAGGGTACATTTTCTGGAATTTACACAGCCTTTAATTTATGACTGCCTATGTCGTTTCTTGAGGTGCTAAAATGGCAGGGCAGTACAAAACCCCCACAAATGACCCCATTTTGGAAAGTAGACACCCCAAGGAAATTGCTGATAGGCATGTTGAGCCCATTGAATATTCATTTTTTTTGTCCCAAGTGATTGAATAATGACAAAAAAAAAAAAAAAAATTACAAAAAGTTGTCACTAAATGATATATTGCTCACACAGGCCATGGGCATATGTGGAATTGCACCCCAAAATACATTTAGCTGCTTCTCCTGAGTATGGGGATACCACATGTGTGGGACTTTTTGGGAGCCTAGCCGCATACGGGGCCCCGAAAACCAATCACCGCCTTCAGGATTTCTAAGGGCGTACATTTTTGATTTTACTCCTCACTACCTATCACAGTTTTGAAGGCCATAAAATGCCCAGATGGCACAAACCCCCCCCAAATGACCCCATTTTGGAAAGTAGACACCCCAAGCTATTTGCTGAGAGGCATGTTGAGTCCATGGAATGTTTTATATTTTGACACAAGTTGCGGGAAAGTGACAATTTATTTATTTATTTATTTTTTTTTGCACAAAGTTGTCACTAAATGATATATTGCTCACACAGGTCATGGGCATATGTGGAATTGCACCCCAAAATACATTCTGCTGCTTCTCCTGAGTATGGGGATACCACATGTGTGGGACTTTTTAGGAGCCTAGCCGCGTACGGGACCCCGAAAACCAATCACCGCCTTCAGGATTTCTAAGGGTGTACATTTTTGATTTCACTCTTCACTGCCTATCACAGTTTCGGAGGTCATGGAATGCCCAGGTGGCACAAACCCCCCCCAAATGACCCCATTTTGGAAAGTAGACACCCCAAGCTATTTGCTGAGAGGCATGGTGAGTATTTTGCAGCTCTCATTTGTTTTTGAAAATATAGAAAGACAAAAAAAAAAAATTTTTTTTTTCTTTTTTTAATTTTCAAAACTTTGTGACAAAAAGTGAGGTCTGCAAAATACTCACTATACCGCTCAGCAAATAGCTTTGGGTGTCTACTTTCCAAAATGGGGTCATTTGGGGGGGGTTTGTGCCACCTGGGCATTCCATGGCCTCCGAGACTGTGATAGGCAGTGAAGAGTGAAATCAAAAATTTACGCCCTTAGAAAGCCTGAAGGCGGTGCTTGGTTTTCGGGGTCCCATACGCGGCTAGGCTCCCAAAAAGTCTCACACATGTGGTATCCCCGTACTCAGGAGAAGCAACAGAATGTATTTTGGGGTGTAATTTCACATATTCCCATGGCATGTTTGAGCAATATATAATTTAGTGACAACTTTGTGCAAAAAAAAAAAAAAAAAAAAAAAATTTGTCTCTTTCCCGCAACTTGTGTCACAATATAAAATATTCCATGGACTCGACATGCCTCTCAGCAAATAGCTTGGGGTGTCTACTTTCCAAAATGGGGTCATTTGGGGGGGGTTTGAACTGTCCTGGCATTTTATGCACAACATTTAGAAGCTTATGTCACACATCACCCACTCTTCTAACCACTTGAAGACAATGCCCTTTCTGACACTTTTTGATTACATGAAAAAATTATTTTTTTTTGCAAGAAAATTACTTTGAACCCCCACACATTATATATTTTTTTAAAGCAAATGCCCTACAGATTAAAATGGTGGGTGTTTAATTTTTTTTTTTCACACAGTATTTGCGCAGCGATTTTTCAAACGCATTTTTTGGGGAAAAAACACACTTTTTTACATTTTAATGCACTAAAACACACTATATTGCCCAAATGTTTGATGAAATAAAAAAGATGATCTTAGGCCGAGTACATGGATACCAAACATGACATGCTTTACAATTGCGCACAAACGTGCAGTGGCAACAAAATAAATACATTTTTAAAAGCCTTTAAAAGCCTTTACAGGTTACCACTTTAGATTTACAGAGGAGGTCTACTGCTAAAATTACTGCCCTCGATCTAACCGTCGCGGTGATACCTCACATGCATGGTGCAATTGCTGTTTACATTTGACGCCAGACCGACGCTTGCGTTCGCCTTAGCGCGAGAGCAGGGGGGACAGGGGTGCTTTTTTTTTTTTTTTTTTTTTTTTCTTTATTATTTTTTTGCTTTTTTATCTTATTTTAAAACTGTTCCTTTCATTTTTTTTTTTTTTAATCATTTTTACTGTTATCTCAGGGAATGTAAATATCCCCTATGATAGCAATAGGTAGTGACAGGTACTCTTTTTTGAAAAAATTGGGGTCTATTAGACCCTAGATTTCTCCTCTGCCCTCAAAGCATCTGACCACACCAAGATCGGTGTGATAAAATGCTTCCCCAATTTCCCAATGGCGCTATTTACATCCGGCGAAATCTAAGTCATAAAATGCTCGTAGCTTCCGGTTTCTTAGGCCATAGAGATGTTTGGAGCCACTCTGGTCTCTGATCAGCTCTATGGTCAGCTGGCTGAATCACCGGCTGCATTCTCAGGTTCCCTGTTGAGACAGGAGAGCCAGAGAAAAACACGGAAGACGATGGGGGGGGGGGCATTCTCTCCCACTGCTTGTAAAAGCAGTCTAGAGGCTAATTAGCCGCTAGGATTGCTTTTACATGAAAGCCGACCGCTGGCTGAAAAGAATGATACCAAGATGATACCTAAACCTGCAAGCATCATTTTGGTATAACCACTCAAAGTCGTGAATGCTGTACCTGAAGACAAAAATATGGCTAACAATAAAGCACAGTAAATGGTAAAGTATAAAAAATTGCATACCTGAAAAGCAAACATGATAAAACATAATAACAATAAAACATTGCAGAATAGAATACAGTAAAAAAGAGCAGAACAATAGAGAGAATAGAGAGAGAGAGAATAGAGAGAGAACAATAAAACGACAACTATTATTTTTTATTTTATATTTTTGTTTGTGTTTTTTTTTTTTTTTTTTACACTTTTTTTGTAACTGTAACTTTTATAACTGTAACCGGTTCCAGGTTCGGGTCTCTCAAAATGCGATGGCATCTTGGGAGACCCTGTGAAAGTGTGTCCTAGTCTGTGCAATGCTGTACCCTACGCTAATACTCAACTAGTGAATGGTAGCGTTCAAAACATTCACCAATGCAAAGACCAGGATTGTCAGGACAGGAGGGACAATAATAGCGGGTGTCACGCCTATATCCGCGCTTGCTGCAGACACGACATCTTTTTTGGGGGAGTTCGTTGGGTAGGGGTACTCGGGAGGACATAAAGAAAATGCCTCTCATGCAGCCGACTGCATTTGGTTGGGGATGTGAATGGGGGAAGTACGGGCGCTGCAGAAGCGGTGGGTTCCCAATTAGGATTGGCGAATGCAGCAGGAAGGGCATTATGGGCACGACGGGCCTGTGTTTGTCTTCTTGGTGGCAGCGGGACACTACTTGTGCTTGCCACCTCACCAGCTTGAACTGCACTTATGGGACTCGCCACGTCACCAAGTGTTACTGCAGTGCTGGTTTGACTATGACCGGGGTGTACTAGGCCGCTGGCGCTTGCCAGTTCACCAAAACGCTACCAAAAAAACTGTTAACGATCGCAGGGATCAGGCCTGACTCTGCGAATGCTGCAGTTATGCGTTTAGTGTTTTGTAAGTGACAGTGATCGATCTATACTGCACTTGGGTGGGCTGGGCTGGGCCGGGCCGGGCGGAGGGGCAAAACGCAGGTGCTAGCAGGTATCTGGGCTGATCCCGCTAACACTGCGTTTTTGGGAACCCTAAACTGCTGGGGATGCCAGTATAGATCTGATCGGATCAGATCAGATATTGATCAGTTCAGATACTATACCACTAAGGGAGGTGTACGGTGCGTGCGTGGGTGTTAGCGCTACTGGCACTAACCTGACGCTGCCTGGGGCTGGTGCTTGCCAGTTCACCAAAACGCTACCAAAAAAACTGTTAGCGATCGCAGGGATCAGGCCTGACTCTGCGAACGCTGCAGTTATGCGTTTAGTGTTTTGTAAGTGACAGTGATCGATCGATACTGCACTTGGGTGGGCTGGGCTGGGCCGGGCGGAGGGGCAAAACGCAGGTGCTAGCAGGTATCTGGGCTGATCCCGCTAACACTGCGTTTTTGGGAATCCTAAACTGTTGGGGACGCTAGTATAGATCTGATCGGATCAGATATTGATGCGTTCAGATATTATACCACTAAGGGAGGTGTACGGTGCGTGCGTGGGTGTTAGCGCTACTGGCACTAACCTGACGCTGCCTGGGGCTGGTGCTTGCCATTTCACCAAAACGCTACCAAAAAAACTGTTAGCGATCGCAGGGATCAGGCCTGACTCTGCGAACGCTGCAGTTATGCGTTTAGTGTTTTGTAAGTGACCGTGATCGATCGATACTGCACTTGGGTGGGCTGGGCCGAGCCGGGCGGAGGGGCAAAACGCAGGTGCTAGCAGGTATCTGGGCTGATCCCGCTAACACTGTGTTTTTGGGAACCCTAAACTGCTGGGGACGCTAGTATAGATCTGATCGGATCAGATATTGATCCGTTCAGATACTATACCACTAAGGGAGGCGTATGCTGCGTGCGTGGGTGTTAGCGTTACTGGCGCTAATCTGACGCTGCCTGGGGCGACGCATATCACCGCCGGGCGATCAGGGGGCTAAATCTTTATTCGGCGGGTGCCCTGACACTATAAAAAATAAACAAACTAACCAGCGTCACCCGTAACGGTTATACAGTGATCAGTGGTGAAAGGGTTAACTAGGGGGCAATCAAGGGGTTAAAACATTTATTAGGTAGTATATGGAGGTCCCTGTCGCTATAAAACGCTGACGGCGAACCTAAATATTTACCTCACTAACTAGCGTCACCAGCGACACTAATACAGCGATCAGAAAAATGATCGCTTAGCGACACTGGTGACGGGGGGTGATCAAGGGGTTAAAACTTTATTAGGGGGGGTTAGGGGGGTATCCTAGACCTACAGGGGGGTAATACTAACTGTCCTAACACTGTAAATGTCACAAACTGACACCAATACAGTAATCAGAAAAAAAAAAAAAAAAAAACCTGCTGGTGTCAGTTTGTGACAGGGGGGGGGGTGATTGGGGGGGGATCGGGGGGCGATCGGGGGGGGGATCGGGGTGTTTAGTGTGCCTGGCATGTTCTACTGTGTGTGTAGTGTGTTGTGCACTCACATTACAGTCTTCTCTCCTCGGCCCGGAACGGAAAATACCGAGCCGAGGAGAGATGACATCATTTCCTCTGCCTCTGTGTACAATACAGAGGCAGGGAAATGATCCCATTGGCCAGGAGCGATCGCGAGGGGGGGGCCACGAATGGATGGCCTCCCCCTCACCTCCGATCGCCGGGGGAGATTTGCCGACCGCCGCTGGCACCGGGGGGGGGTCCGATCGGACCCCCCACCCGCGGGCAGGCAAGGACGTACATGTAAGTCCTTTTGCCTGCCCGTGCCATTCTGCCGACGTATATAGTCGTGCGGCGGTCGGCAAGTGGTTAACAACAAAAACAAGGTGTGTGTGTAGCAGACCCACAACATGAGGTGACATGAGATTGTCACCTCATGTATCAAATAACTTACGTTTGCACTATTGAAGAAAATGGCCAAAAAAAAAAGCCCACTGGAACCTAGGAGACAGGTAAAAGAAACACAAGCAGTAAATCTAAGGAAATATTAGTTTAACTAAAAAAAAAAATTTTTTAAATGTTTATTAAACATTTTCTGGCATATCAATGGCCCTCCTACCTGCAAAGTACTCTATACATTTTACACGGACCTTGCGTGTGCTTTGGGGGGGGGGGGCAAGCACTGAAAGCCAGATACGAACCCACAAGCACAAACTGAAGAGCAGTAACGATCGGAAAAGCACGAGGCTGAAAAGCGCAAATTGTCTCTCACCAAACTTCTACTAACACTAGATTAGCAGAAGGAGCCCAAAGGGCGGTGCACTGGCTATTGAATTTCCCTTTGCTAGTGCTGTCGTACGTATTGTACGTCACCGCGCTCTTGGCGTCCGGAATTTCCAACAAGATTTGTCTGACCGTGTGTATGCAAGACAAGTTTGAGCCAACATCCATCGGAAAAAAAACATGGATTTTGTTGTCGGAATGTGTGATCGTGTGTACGTGGCATTGCTGTGAACATTTTGTGGACAAAAACATTTTTTTTTATGAATTGTGGGAAAAAATTACAACTTGACTACTTAAGATATTATTTTCCTCAGTAAATTCTTGGATATAGTCCCTTATCATCCCCTCCAATAATTTACTGATTGATGTTAGGCTAACTGGCCTGTAGTTCCCAAGGATTTGTCTCTGTCCTTTTTTGAATATTGGTACCTCATTGACGTTTCTCCAATCAGCTTGTACCAATCCTGTCAGTATGCTGTCCACAAAGATCAGGAACAATGGTCTGGCTATAACCTGATTGAGTTCTCTGAGGACTCTCAGGTGTAAGCCATCTGGTCCTGGTGATTTATTTGTATTAAGTTTATCTAGTCTTTCCTTCACTCCGGCCTCTGTTAGCCACAAGGCTATGCCCTATGATGTGTCACCAACAGTACTTCCGTGGTCAGTATACCCCTCCTTTTCCTGTGTAAAAACTGATGAGAAGAAGGCATTTAGTACAGTTGCCTTCTCTATGCCTTCTGTAACCATCCTCCTTACCTCGTCTTTTATGTGGCAATGTGCTCTGATCTTTCCTTTTTTACTGGTAATATATCTAAAACATTTCTTTGGATTTTTTTTACTCTCCTCCGCTATGTGTCTCTCATATTCTATTTTGGCTGCCCTTATTGCGTTCTTACACTTCTTATTGCATTCTTTGTAGTCTTTGAATGCTGACTGCAACCCATCCCCTTTATATTGTTTCAAGGCCATTTTTTTCCCTTTAATGAGGCTTTTTACATTACGGTTTAGCCAATCAGGTTTAGCCTTCACTCTTCTATATTTATTGCCCATTGGAATGCACTGTGTGATACCTTTGTTTAATATACTCCTAAAGCATTCCCATTTTCCTTCTTTGTTCAGTGTTTCCTATGAATTGGTCCCAATTGATGTCATGTAGTAATGACGGCAGTTCAAAAAAATTGGCCCGTTTGAAATTTAGTGTTCTTGTGCTTCCCTCCTCCCTCCTTTCTCTATGTTTTACGTTAAATGTGATCATCCTATGATCGCTAGATCCCAAGTTGTCCCGTATTTCCACATCTGAGATCAGACTAGGATCATTTGTAATTAATAAATCTAGCAGGGCATTGTTTCTAGTTGGGGAATCCACAAATTGGGACATGAAGTTGTCCTGTAAGACATTCATGAAATGATGGGACTTCAGTGAGTGAGCTGTCCCTGCCCAGTCAATATCTGGATAATTGAAGTCCCCCATTATGATGATATTTCCCTGCCTAGCTGCCATTTCTAACTGTGATATTAGGTCCCACTCCTACTTCAGGTTGGGTGGCCTAAAACATACCCCCACTATTCATTTCCCACTTCCTTCTTCTCTTTGAAGTTCTACTGTGGTAGTTCATTGATTCCTCCTTTGTGTGTATCCGCCTTCCTGTACGAGGTGCGAGGAGACAAATACATTAAGGAGTCTGCAGGAGCCCGGCATTGCATCAGCAAACTGCTGATCATGGGTGCAATGCTTCAGTTTAACCAATTCCCGCCCATCCAATGGCATAATGATGCCGGCAGGAACCTCTTGTCAATCTGGGTGGATGTCATATGAGACAGTATCGAAGTGGTTAACCAACTCAATACTGGACACTTTCACCCCCTTCCTGCCCAGGCCAATGTTCACCTTTCATTGCCCTCACATTTTGAATGACTATTGCTCAATCGTGCAACACTGCACCCATATAAAATGTTTCATTAGTTTTTTGCGCTATAAATAAAAAGAAAAACAAAAAGTTTGAACAAAAAAAACACGTTTATTTTAGTTCCTGTTATAAGATTTTACAAATAAGCAATTTTTCTTCATACATTTTGACCAAAATGTATACTGCTACATGTTTTTGATAAAAATAACCCAAATCAGTGTATATTACACAAATGTATATTACACAAATGCTAGGAGTCCAGCTAACAAAATGGAGGGAGGAACTGGAGCTGCTATTACATGAGGAGGACATAGATTTTGTGGGAAAAACTGAAACTTGGTTTGACAACTTACACGATTGGCTGACAAGTATACAGGGATATTCCTTGTATCGGAAAGACAGGGAAGGTGGAAGAGGGGGAGGGGTGTGTCTATATGTAAAAAATTATGTAAGGGTGGCAGAGGAGTGACATTTTGAATGGGACCAGGGGGAGTTGGAAAATTGGTCTGGGCAGGAAGGTGTATAAATGCCCTGTATTGAAGTGGTTAAATTGGTATTATGGTAATATGGTAATGTGTGTATTTCTGTCTTCCATGAAAAGCTGCACAAATACGTGAGAAATGTTCATTACATGGAACCATCCGGTGTCAAGACCTACTTCAATGAGAGAAGAGAAGTTCCAACTGATCTTATTTTAGAAAGCTGGGCTTATGTTAACAGAACATTATATTCCACTTATGTAATTTCTATTATAAGACCAGACTCTGTGCCGGAAATGCTTACCAATATGAACAATCCTATCTTCTGGAAAAGAGGCAAAGTAAGACATTACTTGATTGTTTTCTGCTTGTATTGTTTCTGAAGAGGCCCACAATTAGGATTTATAGGAAATTTTTTTGTTGTATTTTATGATATTACATGCCTGTAAGTGAAAGGGGTAACTCACGAAGTAATTTTCTATTCATGGAGTAATTTTGTACAATCCTGTAGTTTGCATTTAGTATACAGTATATTTATATTTATCTATTTATTCATGGTACCTATATAGTTATCTCAATGTACACAGCTCTTTACATGTTTACAGTATATATATATATATATATATATATATACTGTATATATTTCACATTCATTTCAGTCCCTGCCCTCAATGAACGTACAATCTAAGGTGGGATTTGAACCAATGACCCTTGTGCTGCCTTTATTGGTTTGATACTTGCTTATTAATAAAAACAGGAAATTGTACATACATTCTAATTTTAAAAAAGCATACATACTGGTCCATGGTTTCATATATATATATATATATATATATATATATATATTATATGCCACATCCCCGAGGGTTGAACCTGATGTGGGAGGCCAACACAACTCAGGAACCACTGGTAGTGAGACAGAGTTTAGGGAAGCCCAGTGAGGTACTAGTGCCTGTAGATTGTCCAGCAGACCACACAGATGAAAAGCAGGTGCCACACAGGAACGAATGAGAAGACCAGTACAGTGGATGGTAGCAGAAGCAGCAGCAGCAGCATCTTCCCAGGACTTGTCAGATGGCAGGCCCGCAGTAGCTAATGTACAGGTGTCCACTCACAGGTGCAGAAAAAACAGGTAACTTGTGGCAGACGGGAAGCGGGGTCAGACAAGCCAAGTCAGCAACAAACGGTCAGGTACAGTCATTGACAACAGGCATAAGGATGGTCGGAACACAAGCAGAGGTCAGCAACACAGGAGAAGGCAGATGGGCAAGAGACAAACAAAATCTAAAGACAGGCCGAAGTCAGGATGAGCTGGGTCAATCACGGGTATCCAGAGAAGAAACAGCCACAGGGACACAGGAAGAGCTGCAGATCAGACATCAACCAGCTGGTGCAACTGCTGCACTAGTCACCAGAATCAGTGGCAAATGTGTGCACACCTGTGCACGTACATGTGCATGCACTACAAGATGAGCATCTACAGGCCTCTGCCTGTGCATCTGTGTGCACCTCAAAGCTTCACCAGCATTATGGCCAGCACGTCCCTGACAGTATGAAAAGGAAAAAACGGAAATACCACATTAGCATAGTATTCAGACCTTTTGCAGCAACACTTGAAATTTAGCTCAAATGCCTTCTCATTCTTTTGATAATTGCTGAGATGTTTCTATACCTTGAGTGGAGTCCAGCTGTGATAAATTAAACTGATTGGACATTTTTTGGAAAGGTGCACACCTATATGAAAGGCCTCACAGCTGACAATGTATAATGTATCAAAGCCAAAGCCATGAGGTCAAAGGAACTGCCTGCGGAGATCAGAGACAGGATTACTGCAAGGCACAGGTCTGGGGAAGGCTACAGAAAAATTTCTGGCACACTGAAGGGTCCCAAGAGCACAGTGACCTTCATAATTTTCAAATGGAAAAAGAATGGCACAACCAGGACTCTTCCAAGAGTTGCTCGCCCGGCCAAACTGAGCAATCGGGGGAGAAAGGCTTTAGTAAGAGAGTTGAATAAGAACTCAATGGTTACTCTGACTGAGCTCCAGAGATTCTGTGTGTAGATTGGAAAGATAACAAGTAATTCTGCGCTGCCAAAAAAAGGGGAGTAAGCAGCTAACACGGCCAATAGGATATAAGCATATAACAGTAAGACAAAAAAGTGTGTAGCGCTAAAAAAACTTAAAGTTTAACATAAGAACAATGTAGTCCAACCAGTAGTGAAAAACATCTAAGAAAAAATTAGAAGAAAGTCCTCCATGTTTATAAGACTCATGAACACTAATGGTCTATATAGATTCAGTGACTTCATGTGAGGAACAAATTAAATGCGTGACATCTGGAGTGAAGACAGAAGAAGCACACCACCACCGACAATAAGAAGGCTTACCAGATCACGTAGACCCAAGAGGACATACGCCCAATGATGTATGGCAGGAAGGAAAAAGGCCACATAGTGTAATTCCATAAAACAAGTACCAAATTTATTAAAATAAGAGATACACTCACATGAAAATTTTTAAAAATCAGCGCTGTAAAAGTATGGCGGGAGTGGTGTCCTACCCGACGCATTTCATCCTCTTAGACCGACGATGTCATAAGGGGGCGTGACGCCAGAGTCCCTGCGCATGCTGGGAACATAACGTCACAAGGGGGCGGGGTCACCGCCTATATAAATGGCTCCACAGCTCGCACAAAACATTCCAGCCAGAGAGAGCGTTGTGTCAACATCGGAAGAAGAGAAGAAGAGGTGAGACAGCGGCAGCGGCACAGCGGCAGCAGACCGGGCCCCTCGCTGGCAATAGAGCTGGAAGAAGATAGCGGCGGGGCCCAGGAGAAGAGGCGGAACACCGGGAGAAGAGGCAGAACACTGGGAGAAGTCAGAAGGAGACCCCCGAAGTCAGAAGACGACCCTGGAGCTGCCTAATAAATTACTCTTAAAATCTGTGTACTGTGTTTTTTTTATTGACACTTTTCCCTAGGTGAATGGGTAGGGGTACCATGTACCCCATACTCAATCACATAGGCCGGGATCTGGGGCCCCCCTTATTAAAGGGGGCTCCCGGATTCCGATAAGCCCACCGCCCACAGACCCCGACAACCAACAGCCAGGGTTGTCGGGAAGAGGCCCTTGTCCTCATCAACATGGGGACAAGGTGCTTTGGGGTGGGGGGCCCTGCAGGGTGCCCTCCTCCCCCAAGGCACCCACCCCCCCATGTTGAGGGCATGCGGCTTTGTACGGCTCAGGAGGGGGGGCGCTCGCTCGTCGCCACCCCCTTTCCTGGCCGACCGGGCTGCATGCTCGGATAAGGGTCTGGTACAGATTTTGGGGGGACCCCCACGCCGATTTTTCAGCCTAGGGGGTTCCCCTTACAATCCATACCAGACCTAAGGGCCTGGGGGAACCCACGCCGGTTTTTTCATTTAAAATTTGGCGCGGCGTTCCCCCTCAGGATTCATAGGATTCACAGCTGTCAGCACTGCCTGTCACTCATCGCAGAAGGAAAACAAAGTTTTCCTTTCCCGATGAGCGAGCCATCTCGGAGCTGGCTCCTGCGACGGAGCTCGCAGGTGTCAAATCTCGCCGAGAAATGCGGCGAGATTGACACAATATCACGGTCACCTACTGTAGAGTAGCTAGAAGTTATCATTAGCTGCTAAAGTAAACCGGAAGTGGCGTTGTGACCCAATCAGATATACGCAAATTTTATCAAGCTATACATCTTAGCCGGGTTGTTGATTGGAACAGACATATTAATTTTAAACTTTGGGTACAGATGGAATACGCCCAGTCATCTGTTTAATTAGGAAGAGCCTCCTGGTGTCTTGCACACATTTCCAAAGAGCTTGTTAAACATCCTCTGATAGGAAATACTCTTAAAATTTGTGCGGCTATGCTCCCTATTATTGGTATAATACCTGAGACTTCCCCCTATATCCAATATTGGGGAATCCCCTATTTCCACCAGGGATTGAGGACAGGGCTTTCAAACATTTATCAAATATGGGCCGAACACAAGTTTCCAAATACATAAAAGGGGGGACATGGCGGACAGTCACGGAGATGATGGAATTATTCGGACTAAGATTCTGGAGTGGTCTCCAGATTTCTCATTTTTCTCAGTACCCTTCCTGCCCCGGGACAGATTGAAAGGCCTCCTAATAGCTTTGAGAAGTTGTGCTCAGAGAGGGGAGCAAAATCACATACCCTATCAGCCAATTATGAGATACTAATTGCAGTGAGGGAAATTGACCCTGTGAACTATGTCCGTGATTGGGAACAAGAGTTGGGGAAGGACTTCAGCACAACACAGTTACAACAAATTCTTAGGTTTACACATGAATCGTCTTTGTGAAAACTCAGGAGGATAATTTTAAAATTTTGACTTGTTGGTACAGAACACCAGAGAGATTGAAGAAGTTTTTCCCCGACTCTTCAGACCTTTGCTGGAGATGTCAGGCAGAAAGAGGTACAATGTTGCATATTTTTTGAGATTGCTCTAAATTAAAGAATTTCTGGGCAGAGATCAGACGTATTCTTCAGATTATCACTAACTATAGGATACCAGAAGACGCGGCCTTTTTTCTTCTCCATGTATCCCATATAACAGAAAAGGTATATAAGAAATCTGTGATACGTCATCTTTTAGATGCTGCTAAGGCCTGTGTTCCTTTGACATGGAGATCGACGTCACCACCGACGATAGAGATGTGGTTGCGTAAAGTGAAAGAGATCAGCAAATTAGAAGATTTGGTTCTCTCTGCACGACACCAACAAGAGAGATATTCCGAGACCTGGTCCCCTTGGAATACTTTTCTGGCCTCGGAGGAGGGAAGCACCCTCTTTGATAGTAATCTGAATAGTTAAAGTAGTAATTTAAGGATTTTACCTTCATCCTTTTTATGGGATGCAGCTGTACTGGAGATGTATCTCTATGGATTGGCTCTTTTTTTTTTTTTTTTTGGTTTGTTTGGTTAGTATATAAGGGTAAAAAATTGACTGGGACAGGCTCGACACTATAAGGGAGGCAGGATATTGGTTGAGTAATGCCCTGTACACACGATAGGATTTTCCGATGGAAAATGTGTGATAGGACCTTGTTGTTGGAAATTCCGACCGTGTGTAGGCTCCATCACACATTTTCCATTGAAATTTCCGACACACAAAGTTTAAGAGCTTGCTATAAAATTTTCTGTGTTCTAATAAAAATGTAGCGCTGAAATGAACAAAAAAAGAGAGCGATGTGATGATCAGTGGGTATAATTCACTGAGACATAAAAAGAAAAATGGATATATAAAGTTCAATGACTATAGTATATTTGAACTAAGCCACAACAAAAATAAGCGAAAAAGAGTCCCATCATGGAGAGTAAATAGTGAATCCAAAGTAAATGAAAAATCTTCAGGTCTGTGTTTCATCAGCATGAAAATCTCGAATGACAAATAGATTGAATACTCTTACCAGAGACGGTGGATTCGGATGCCAGTGACACCGAATCAAACAGGCTTAGAGATCCAAGATGGAGGTGGTCGTCCAAGGAACCCCGGATCTCAGGGGGCATCCCCTCTCTGCTTTACCGATCAGGATGAAGACGGCCAATCAGCAGGGACCATGAGGGAATGATGAAATGTCCAAACCTCATGGGAATTCCCGGAGTGTAGGGAGGCAAAAAAATGAAATGCGCCAATAGTGCAGATCAAAAAGGTACATTTATTGGGTCACACCAATAAACAAAGCAATTAAAAAGCGTGATCACATGGATAAAATCAAGTGTAGGGAAGAGTGTAGCTCGCCCGACACGTTTCGTCCAATTGGACTTCAACTGGGGCATCAAACTCATCCCCTACACTGCTAAAATATATATATATATATACTACACAAATATTACAACCAATCAAACATTGACAATCTGGTCACATGATGAATTGGCTCATGATAGGGCAGAGAGGAATCAGCTGGTGCCAAAAACGTCTAAGGTAAAAGATTCCCAACCAATAAGAAAGAGAGGCCTGTATCTGCCAGCCAATAATCTGCTAGTTAGTGAGGAAGCAACAAAAACAGGAAGTAATAGTAACCTCCACATGCGGAAAGCCCGTTACATAGACAACATCTTCCTCCTATGGAATGGGGATCTCTCCTCTTTACAGGAATTTATAACTTTCCTGAACTTCAATGATCGGGGCATTAAGTTATCATATGAAGCTAGTCTTACTTCCATACATTTCTTAGACTTAGAGATTAATGTCCTTAACCGACGCTTTGAGTTCAAGACATACTTCAAATCCACGGACCGAAATGGTTACATCCCAGTGGATAGCTGCCATCATCCACAGTGGTTAAAATCTGTGCCTCGCAGCCAATTCCTTCGACTGCGACGTAACTGCACTAACGAGGTGGATTATCTTATCCAATCTCAAACCCTCAAAAACAGATTAATAGAAAAGGGTTACACTTCCATCGAATTGGATGCTGAGATCAAAAGGATTGCATCTATAGACAGATGGTCCTTATTAGCGACCAATTTGAGGAAGATCAATAATGACAAATCTAAGTGGTCTTTTTTCACCACCTACTTTGTTCAAGCAAGACAAATCTGTAGTATTGTTAAAAAACATTGGGGGGTCCTTCGAAATGATAGATTTCTGAGTCCTGTCCTTCCTGAACAAGCAGGAATTGTTTTCAGGGGAGCCAGATCCATTCAGGGACAAATTGCCCCCAATATTATTGATCCACCTAAAAATACGCTGTTTTTTCAGGATTGTAAAGGTTTCTTTCCATTCAGGAAGTGTAGGGTATGTTTCCATAACACAAACGGTAGACGAAAAACTGAGAACTTTCAATCCACAGTTACCCAACGAACAAACCCCATGAAACATTTCACCACCTGCGCCACACAATATGTAGTATATCTTATAACATGTCCCTGCAAAAAACAATACGTGGGTCGCACCAAAAGAACTTTCTCAGTTTGAGTAGGCGAGCATCTTACCAACATCCAGGCGGGCAAGACTAACCACACAGTCCCACGACATTATCTGACTCACCACAATCGGGACCCCACTGGTACCCAATTTCTAGTGATCGACAAATTCATCACCAATTGGAGGGGAGAATCTCGAGTTCAGGGTGTCTCCAGACTCGAGACCTATTGGATATTTGATTTGCGGTCCTATTCGCCATACGGGATGAATGTTGAGTGGGACATCAACTCCTTTATCAATCAGGCTTAGCCTTTTCTCACAAGGTGGACCTCCATTCCATACTGTTCAATTTTTCATCTTGATTGTCCATGACACCCATTATCCCTTGGATATTAAAACTTACAAGATATATATGTTCCCCTCTTTTTCCTAGATTTGGCAGCCTTTATAGGCCAGGGAAGGTTTCTTATTAAAATAAATTTTTTCTACTCATTTCCACTTACACCACTTATTTTTCTATCCAGAGTTCTCCTTTATATATACATATATTTATTACAATTTTATATGTGTTCTTTCCAGAATCATATTATATATTATCATCACTATTTTCACAATGTTGATGCCAATATGGTTTATTTTTATATTGTTTTATGTATATTTCAAGTTTTTTGCTTGTTTTTTTATAATCGGTCTGTTATGAGGTCCTATGCGGTGACACCCTGGTATGCGGCAGATTTATCTGTGACAGCTTCTGGGTGTCCCCTGGCCAAGACTTGGAAGGTGTACACGTAATTCTGCCAAGTTACGTGCCCGGCGTATTACTTTGGCCGGGCCATTCTGCGGAGTTTCCCCATTGGTATTCATAAGACCATGCGACCCTGTCAGCAGATGGGGTCACGTGTTCTTTTGTTCCGATCCCTGCTGGATGCTTCAGTGCGCTGTATGCAGTCCCGCAGCGCTGACGTTCTCAGTCACATGACCGCAGCTGATAGACGTGGCCATGTGACTTTCTGTTTAAATTCATGTACGGCGGAGAAATACGCCGTTCATGTGCACATTCCCGGCTGTCTGATTGGGCAGAGATGTCTCCAGTTGCAGCCGATGTATATTTTTTGCGGGCTTTCCACACGCGGAGGTTACTATTACTTCCTGTTTTTGTGGCTTCCTCACTAACTAGCAGATTATTGGCTGGCAGATACAGGCCTCTCTTTCTTATTGGTTGGGGATATTTTACCTTATACGTTTTTGGCACCAGCTGATTCCTCTCTGCCCTATCATCAGCTAATTCATCATGTGACCAGATTGTCAATGTTTGATTGGTTGTAATATTTGTGTAGTATATATATATATATATATATATATATATATATATATATATATATATATTTTAGCAGTGTAGGGGATGAGTTTGATGCCCCAGTTGAAGTCCAATTGGACAAAACGCGTCGGTCGAGCTACACTCTTCCCTACACTTGATTTTATCCATGTGATCACGCTTTTTAATTGCTTTGTTTATTGGTGTGACCCAATAAATATACCTTTTTGATCTGCACTATTGGCGCATTACATTTATTTGCTTCCCTACACTCCGGGAATTCCCATGAGGTTTGGACATTTCATCATTCCCCCGTGGTCCCTCCTGATTGGCCGTCTTCATCCTGATCGGTAAAGCGGAGAGGGGATGCCCCCTGAGATCCGTGGTTCCTTGGACAACCACCTCCATCTTGGATCTCTAAGACTGTTTGATTTGGTGTCACTGGCATCCGAATCCACCGTCTCTGGTAAGAGTATTCAATCTATTTGTCATTCGAGATTTTCATGCTGATGAAACACAGACCTGAAGATTTTTCATTTATGTTTTTAATATTGGTCATATTTGTATGTAGCAGCTTCACTATTGTTTATTGGGTTAGCGCAGTGTTATTCACAACCGATTTTCAGACAACAAAATCCGTTGTCGGAAAATTCCGATCGTGTGTACACAAATCCGATGCACAAAGTGCCACGCATGCTCAGAATAAATTAAGAGACGCTATTGGCTACTGCCCCGTTCATAGTCCCGACGTACGTGTTTTACGTCACCGCATTCAGAACGATCGGATTTTCTGACAACTTTGTGTGACCGTGTGTATGCAAGACAAGTTTGAGCCGTCGGAAAAAATCCATGGATTTTGTTGTCAGAATGTCCGATCAATGCCTGATCGTGTGTACAGGGCATTAGAGTTATTTTAGACACAGATTCAACTTACTGCTGGATGATATAAAATGATGTTTTAAGTATGTTTAAATATGTTAATGTTTTTTCTTTTCTTATGTATGCTCTCGAGCATGTCCTATGTTTAAAATAAATAAAATGAAAAAAAAAAAAAGGAAGTCCGCCGAAAGTCCGTCGGATAGACCGTCGGACCAGTCCTGTCGAAAAGTCCACTCGTGTGTGTGCGGCATAAGGCTAGCAGAGTATTAGCATTCATTAACCATCTCAATACAGTGCACTTTCACCCCTAGGGGATAGGGGATAGATTTATAGCACTTTTATTATTTTTTTTTTTACTAGTAATGGGGCCGATCTGCGATTTTTATTATGACTGTGATATTGTGGCGGACATATCGGACACTTTTGACACATTTTTGGGACCATTCACATTTATACAGCGATCTGTGCTATAAAAATGCACTGATTACTGTATAAATGTGACAGGCAGGGAAGGGGTTAACATTAGGGGGTGATTGAGGGGTTAACTGTGTTCCTAGGGAGTGTTTCTAACTGAAGGGGAGGGGACTCACAAGGGGAGGAGACCGATCGGTGTTGCTCTATATAGAGAACACACATCGGTCTCCTCTCCTCTCTGACAGGACATGGATCTGTGTGTTTACATACACAGATCCACGGTCCTGCCGTGTTAACGGGCAATCGTGGGTGCTCGGCGGACATTTCGGCCGCCGGGCACGCGCATCGGGTGCCCAGTGACATGGCAGGCGTGCGCGATTGCGCTCTCCCAGATCGAGAGCCGCGCCACCTAGCCATCATATGACATTGGCGGGCAGCAAGCAGTTAAAGGGAATTTACTCAAGAGTTAAAACTATACTTCTATCAATTTAAAATACTCTTATTAGGCCACATTTAGAATATGTCATGCAGTTCTGGTCACCTATCCTCAGGATAGATGTGTTGGAGCTGGAGAAAGTCCAGAGAAGGGCAATAAAGCAATTAATGAGGCTGGAGGACCTCACCTATAAAATGTGTATAGAATCAAACTTATTAGAGATGCTTAAGAAGGAATATGATCACAATTTATAAATATCTAAATAGTGATTCTATCTTCGGCAAAAAATTTTTGGTTTCGGGTTGCTTAAGAAGACATGTGGCCACTCAGTGAAGTTGAACAAAAAGTGTTTTAATGTTAGAGCAGCAAAGATTTGGAGCTCCCTTCCACAGCTGGTGGTGTCAGCAAGGAATGTCAATATTTTCAAAAAACATTAGATGGAGGCCTTAGCAAACACAATATAAAGGGATATTGAAAATGGTATTGACATAAACACACACACACATATACACACACATATACACACACCCACACTGGTTGAACTAGATGGACTGGTGTTTTTATTCAACCATACCAACTATGTAACGCTTCAAGGGGAAAGTTGTAGAATTTATCCTGCCCTCAAAGAGAGAGAAAAATACAGTATATAAGACCTGGAGGAAGTGTTATGGAGGAACTGTTAACTTTAGGGTTGCACTGATACCGATACTAGTATCAGTATTAGTGCCAATACCGAGCATTTGCACGAGGGTCTGTTATGGATTTTGGGGGGATCCCCATGCCATTTTCTAAAAAATTTGGCTTGGGGTTCCCCTTAAAATTCCTACCAGACCTGAAGGGCCTGGTGTGGGTTTTGGGGGGGACCCCTACTCCATATTTTTTATTATTTTGGCACAGGGTTCCCCTTAATATCCATACCAACCTGAAGGGCCTGGTGTGGATTTTGGGGGGGACCCCCACTCAATTGTTTTTTTAAATTTTGGTACGTTTGTTTTCAATGATTTTTATCTATATTGCCGGGATCAGACAATACATTACAGCCGCAATCAGTTTTAAATGAAATTTTTTCCTTCAGAAACGTAATTTTGCTGTGGCATAGTCAAACTTTTTTTTGCATTGATACATAAACATCCCCAAACACTTTTTATGACAATAACTTGCATATACGCCTGTAAAATGAGCATTTAGATTTTTCATGTTTGTGTCTCATAGACTTTAACAGTGTTTTCGAGTTTGGAGAAATTTTTTGCCTGTGCGCAAGTTCTGGTGCAAACCGAACTGGGGGGTGTTCGGCTCATCCCTATTTGTAACACCTAATTTATATAGCCTCATTGGATATGATGGATATTTACAAAATAGTAATAATAATGATAATATCTGATTTCAGATTCCAGTATCTCGATGCTCAGATCCCTGTTTACCTGGAAGCAGAAAAAAGTTTGGATCAACAATTCTTACATGCTGCTATGAGTGCATCTCATGTCCAGAAGGAGAGATATCCAACATTTCTGGTAGAGTTTGTATTTGTTAGTAAGTTATTGTTGGACTGGGCAGGAATTAACGCTGTAGTTAAAGTGGATGTCAGCGAATAAGACATATCTCTGCAATGTATGTACATTTCCCCATGTTTTGACCTTCTAAAGACCCTGCAAGTACAGAAAGATACCTGTTGATCCTGCAAGAAATGCACTCAGCTCCTAACTGCCGGTTCACACAGGGGCGACTTGTCAGGCGACCTAGCCACCTGACAAATCGCCTCCCATTCTGTACTACGGAACCATTCTAATAGGAGCGACGCAAGTTGCTCCGACTTAGAAAAAGGTTCCTGTACTACTTTGGGGGTGACTTGAGGCGACTTGCATAGACTTCTGTACAGAAGTCGTTTTGCTAGTCGCCATGGAAGTCGTGTGCAGGTAGCCTCAGTGCCGCCCCTGTGTGAACCGGGGCTAAGTCCTGCTGTGTTCTGACAACACACAGTAGTTTGTTGACTAAAATAAAAAGAAATGGTATCAGCCCTGTTCACATGTATTTTGCTACTGCTATTAATACCACTACTACCAGTACTGCTACTACTACTACCACTACTACTACTATTAATATCACTATTACTACTACAAAGCTACTAATTCTCTCCCCTCTCCTAATTTTTTTCTGACAGCATCAAAAGGTATTTTTACATGGTAAAATTAAAGCAATTGCACAGTCATGCAATGATATACCCAAATTAAATTGATATACATTTTTTGCTCACAAATAGAGCTTTCTTTTGGTGGTATTCGATCGCCACAGTTTTTTTTATTTTATTTTTTTTATTTAAAATAAAATATATATTATATAATATATATATATATATATATATATATATATATATATATATATATATATATATATATATATATAAAACAAATAAAATCATTTTTCATTTCATTTTTGTTTTCATTTTGTTTTCATAAATTTAGGCCAACATGTATTCTGCTACATGTCTTTTTTTTTTTTTTTAATGTATATTAATTGGTTTGCATGAATGTTGTAGCATCTACAAACTATAGCAAATATACAGGAATTTGTATTTATTTTATTTTAATACCAGTAATAGTGGCGATCAGTGACTTATATTGGGACTGTGATAGTGCGGCGGGCAATCTAAAGCTAACTGACACTGAGTGGGAACTGACTAACTGACACTGACATTACCAGTGACACTAATACAGTGATCAATGATAATAATATGCACTATTACTGTACAAATTACACTAGGGAAGGAAGGGGTTAACATTTCTGGCAATCAAAGGGTTAACTGTGTGCCTAGGAAGTGTTAATGTGTTCACTGACTGCTGATTTTTTTGTACATCAATTTGTTTCTTTTCCCTGTTTTGCAGGGATAAAGCGATCTGTCCCACTGTATACAGTTCCGTGTTTACCAACTTACTGTGGGCTGTAATGTGACACAGCTGATCAACAGGTCCCAGCCGGTGAATCATTGGCCAGGATCTGTTGACAGACTCACTGTGTGAAATCAAAAGGAAGTAGGTGGGTTTGAAAATTGCGCTCCCAACCTTGAAACAGGCAGCGACGATCAGGTATGTGAATGTGCCTGTACATGCTGCCAGCTTGCCATTTATCTACAGGAGCGAGTCAGCAAGAGGTTCATAATGGATGTATGTTACAGGCCCCCTAACCTGAAAATGGAAGATGAGACCAGTCTTCTCAAACAGATGAAAATGGTGGCAAAGCCGGGCAATATTTTTATCATGGGGGACTTCAATAATCTGAATATTGACTCTTCATTTCTTATGCCCCGTACACATGAGCGGAAATTCCGCCAACAAAAGTCCGATGTGAGCTTTTGGTCGCAAATTCCGACCGTGTGTATGCTCCATCAGACTTTTGCTGGCGGAATTTCCCCTCTGATACCGGACGTTGATTGGAGACTAGATAGAGCACATAGGTCACTAGCTCCTAAACCTCCAGCAGGAGCAAACCCCAGGGACATTATAGTACACTTTCATTATTACAATAGCAAGGAAGCTTTGACCATGGCCCCCTGCAATAGATCTCGGCTGGAATTCAAAGGAGCTAAAATACAAATTTTTAGCGACTTGTCTCCTATAACCCTTGCTAAACGTCGCAGCCTTCGTCCAGTGACCACGCTCTTGCAAAACCACTATCTTCCATACCGCTGGGGATTCCCCTTCCGCCTGTCTGCCTCGAAGGATGGTGTCCAATATTCCATGAGGGATCTTCAGGAGAGTGATGCATTCATACGCAATCTTGGTCTTCCACCGCTACCAGATGAAGACCCCATACCACTCCCGACAACACCTAAACCCGCATACATCCCAGGCCAGATTTGGACCCCTGCTCGTCAGAAGTCACAGAAGACCTACTCCACACCTCAGCACCACCCTTTCTCTAGACTCCCACCTTGAAAGATATCCTTTCTGCAGTTTGTTCAATTTGGCTTCGGCCCTTACCTCACTGAGTTTCCCCTAAATTGGGGAGTTTATACCCATATACATGAGATGCCTTTTCTGTGAACTATAGTTCAATTTTTCTACCGAGTTTGTGCTTTTTCTTTTTTTATACTATGTCAGAAGACGGCGGGGATCACTCCAGAGAAGTTGGAGCTCCTCGTGTGCCTCCTTTCGATCCACAGCCACGGCTGTGGACTCCTGGGTGGTTTTTACCCCCCAGGCTATATTTCAAATTTTTTTTGTTTTTTTAGGTTTTTTTTTTTACCTATTTTTTATCTCTTATTTGTTTTACTTACGTCTTTTACCATTGTCAATCCTCACTACTGTTAATGTCAGGTCTTCCCTCCTTAAGATACACCATGGACTTTTTTGCTCATTTTGTATATCTATGTCTTTGTGGATAATGCTTTTCTTTTATGGTCACCATAGCTTAACCATGCTTCACAGTGATGGCTTTACGAGTCCTTACTTATAATGTGATAGGTTTGAACTCGGTTCATAAACACTGGTTAGCCTTGACGGAGTTCAAATCTTCAAAGGCGGACATAATTTTAGTCCGGGAGACGCATGTCCGCTCAGGGGGATCCTTTAAATTTGCTGCAAAACATTTTCCTATTTCATTTATGGCTTCTGACCCCTCTGGCAAAGCAGGGGTGGCTATATTGATTAGAAAATCTTGCCCTTTAACCACTTCACTACCCGCCCATAGTAAAATGACGTCCACAGATGTGATCTCCCATCCTGGGTGGATGTCATATAACGGCCTGGGCTTCCCGGCCGTCTAGGGGGCGCGCGAGCGCCGTCCGCGTTGCTCGGGACCCGGTCCATGTCCCCTGCGGGCGCGATGTCCGCCGGGCACCCGCGATTGCCCATTAACCGAGCAGGACCGTAAACACACAGATCCACGTCCTGTCAATTGAGAGGAGAGCGATCTGTGTTCCCAGTACAGCGGAACACCGATTGGTCTCCTCCCCTTGTGAGTCCCCACCCCCTACAGTTAGAATCACTCCCTTAGGAAACATATTTAACCCCTCGTGTCCCCCTAGTGGTTAACCCCTTCACTGCCTATCACATTTATACAGTAATCAATGCAATTTTATAGCATTGATCGCTGTATAAATGTGAATGGTCAAAAAAATGTGTCAAAAGTGTCCGATGTGTTCGCCATAATGTCGCAGTCATGAAAAAAATCACAGATCGCCGCTATTACTAGTGAAAAAAATAAATAAATATTTTTTTTTTAAAAATGCCATAAATCTATCCCGTATATTGTAGATGCTATAACTTTTGCACAAACCAATCAATATACGCTTATTGCGATTTTTTTTTACCAAAAATGTGTATAAGAATACATATCGGCCTAAACTAAGGAAAAATTTTTTTTTTTTTTTTTTTTTTAAATTGGGATATTTATTATAGCAAAAAGTAAAAAATGTTATGTCTTTTTCAAAATTGTCGCTCTTCTTTTGTTTATAGCGCAAATAATAAAAACCGACGAGGTGATCAAATACCACCAAAAGAAAGCTCTATCTGTGGGGTACAACGTTGCACAACCGCGCAATTGTCGTTTAAAGTGCGACAGCACTGAAAACTAAAAATTGGTCTGGGAAGGAAGGGGGTGAAAATGCCCTTTATTGAACCGGTTAAGAGTAAAATCCTCATTTATGGACCCTCAGGGCAGGTATATTTTCCTGGACTGCGATTATCTGTCACGCTCTTTCACCTTGATCAATGTTTATGTCCCCAATTCAGGTCAACTACAATTTCTCACTGATGTATTTGGGAAACTAGGCAAATATGCTCAGCCTTTTATGATTGTTGGGGGAGATTTCAATATGACCCTGTCTCCTAGAAGAGACAGACGCACACTATTCTCCTCCACCCCTTTGGCTAAAGTAGAACGTCAATCTATCTCTTTCCGCAGACTCATCAGATCATATAACTTACTGGACATCTGGAGAATGAAACATCCCGCCCACAAACAATTTTACTTTTTCTCCCCTCCACATAAGATGTATTCCAGATTGGATTATTTGTTTGTCACGGCCCCTTTACTGACATCCTCTGTAGCCTCAGAACTAAACCCTATAACTTGGTCAGATCATGCTTCTGTCCAGCTTGATCTCCTCATCTACACCTAGAACCTGCCATTGGAGACTTAATGACTCTCTCCTTCAAAACCCTATCATTGAAACTCAATTATCTCAGAATTTAACTAAATTCTTCCAACTAAATGACAGTTCTGTGGCAGACGTGTCTACCCTGTGGGAGGCCCACAAAGCATACTTTAGAGGCCTGTGTATCTCAGCGGGCTCCCGCTTAAAGAGGGATTCTGCAGCTCAGAGATCCGATATTCTCTCCCAGCTACGAAAAGCAGAAGGTCTGCTACTTGCCTCTCCCACTGTGGCACGTCTGCACACATCCTTACTTTGGGCTAAACAGAAATTCTACGAATTCGCTAACAAACCTCAAAGGATGCTAGTAAATAAGCTTAAACTGCGTCCGTTTCACTCTTACCCCGAATTTCTTATCCAAGCTGATGGAACTCCAACCCACTGTCCACAAACAATGTCTAAAGTCTTTGGGTTATTCTATGATAAGCTATATAATTGCTTAAACACAGACCCCAAACACCTATTCTCCCAAGAGTAATTTAACTCCTTCTGTAACCCTTTGAAATTGCCCAAACTGTCGTCATCTCAAGTAGATACCTTAACGCTGCTATAACGTCAGAAGAGCTAGCTGCAGTCGTCAAGGAGCTGCCTTTGCATAAATCCCCAGGACCAGATGGTTTACCCTATATTTATTACAAAAACTTTCTCCCAATTTTAAGCCCATATTTAATAGATCTTTTTTACTTCTCTGCAAAGAGGCGATATCCCTCATTCTCAATTTTTACATGCCCATGTTACAGTCCTTCCGAAACCTGGCAAACCCCCATCATTACCAGATAACTACAGGCCCATAGCCTTACTTAATTTGGATTATAAAATTTTCAAAAATTTTCACAAATTTTAGCTAATAGGCTTTCTCCTATAATACCTAGCCTTATCCATAATGATCAGGTAGGCTTTGTCACAGGCAGACGTGCAGGCGACAACACTAGACGCACCATTGATCTGATTGACTTACTTGATAAAACTTCCCTCTCTGCTCTTATTTTGAGCTTAGATGCTCAGAAAGCGTTTGATAGGCTCTGCTGGCCATATATGTTTGCCATACTTACGCGCTTTGGGTTCACAGGCTCCTTTATATCAGCTCTTCAGACCTTATACTCTCATTCCACATCCAAAGTTCAATTAGCGTCTTTTATGTCCCCATCCTTTTCGCATAGTAATGGCACTAGGCAAGGATGCCCCCTATCCCCCTTATTGTTCATATTATGCCTTGAACCCCTAGCTGAAGCCGTCCGAATACACCAGCGGGGTCTATCTGCAACAGAGAGAATACAAACTGTCTCTTTTTGCAGAAGATATGTTGCTAACGTTAACGAAACCGCATATTTCTCTTCCCAACCTCCATGCTTTATTAGATACATTCAGTAAAATTTCTGGTTATAAAGTTAATAAAGCCAAGACAGAAGCTCTTCCTATACATATTCCCCCTACGCTCCTTAAAACGTTACAAAATAACTTCCCTTAGCATTGGTGCTCTACTTCCCTTAAATATTTAGGTATACATTTGACAGCATCTTATTCCAATCTATATCAAGCTAACTTCCTCTCCTTAATCTCGGAAACACATGGCTTACTCCGTCAATCGATGGAATTTCCTCTGTTTCTTCTAGGTAGGATAAATGTCCTCAAGATGGCTATATTCTTGAAGTTCTTGTATCTTTTCGAAACACTGCCAATTGCACTCCCTATGTTACATTTTTGAAATATTCAACGGGCCTTCACTAAATTTATTTGGGGCAATAAAGCACACAGGATTGCTGGCACAGTGGTATTTGCTCCTCATTCTCAGGGGGGGTTGGGAGCACCTGATATTAGCAAATACTATTATGCTACCCATCTCACAGCGATCATCTCTTGGTCATCGCGCTTTGCGACAAGCAGATGGTTGGAATTGGAACTGAGTGTTACTAGTAGACATGTGCATTCGTTTTCGTCCGAATGCATTTTGGTCCGAATTTCAGGTATTTTCGTTATTGTTTTAGCAAACGATAACGAAAGTGCAGAGTCCGAAAAACGAAAGATCCAACATAAATAAATGCTTTATTTTCATTTTCGTTGCTACAACAGTTTGATATAGATAGGAGATTCGACATGATGATGACAATAACAATCTGTCCATCAAACCTGTGGTCGAATGTGCCTAACCTTAGCTCTATTAGTCCAAGATTATTCTACATAGAGAGAAAAGATTCGACGTAGAGAGAAAAGATTCGACGTAGAGGAGGAAAGATTCGACGTAGGGGAGGAAAGATTCGACGTAGGGGAGGAAAGATTCGACGTAGGGGAGGAAAGATTCGACGTAGGGGAGGAAAGATTCGACGTAGGGGAGGAAAGATTCGACGTAGGGGAGAAAAGATTCGACGTAGGGGAGGAAAGATTCGACGTAGGGGAGGAAAGATTCGACGTAGGGGAGGAAAGATTCGACGTAGGGGAGGAAAGATTCGACGTAGGGGAGGAAAGATTCGACGTAGGGGAGAAAAGATTCGACGTAGGGGAGGAAAGATTCGACGTAGAGAGAAAAGATTCGACGTAGGGGAGGAAAGATTCGACGTAGGGGAGGAAAGATTCGACGTAGGGGAGGAAAGATTCGACGTAGGGGAGGAAAGATTCGACGTAGGGGAGGAAAGATTCGACGTAGGGGAGAAAAGATTCGACGTAGGGGAGGAAAGATTCGACGTAGGGGAGGAAAGATAAATAAAAATAATGATGATGATGAATGTTATTGGCTGATTGTAACCAAAGAGGAGGAGCAGTAAAATAGCTAGAACTAAGTACACACGTACTTTGGCTTATGGTGTCTGTTGAAAGAAGATTCGACGGAGCAGGTAAACTATACGGCGTCGCATAGTTTAGCTGCTCCGTCGAATCTTCTTTGAACATTCGACAGACACCATAAGCATTCAATGACAGATTCGACCTTAATTAGGATTTTTGGACGAATGCAATTTTTAACGAAAACCGAAATAAATAAAAACGAATTTCGGGAGTAACTAAATAAATATATTTTTTGGACGAAAACTAAATTCCGAAACGAAATATTTCAGTGTGCACATGTCTAGTTACTAGCCCTGTACACCCTTGGTCAATGCTATGGGCTGACTTAACTACTTCTTTATCTCAGCTCAGACATATTTGTTTAGGACCGATGTTGTTTACTCTCTCCATCTGGAAAAAATGTAAAAAGGGGTTCTTTCCCTCTTCTCCATGCCCACCTCTCTTGAATGTTATTTTCAACCCGGAAATTCCGGATAGTCTTTCCTACAATAATATGTATCCATGGTCCCAAGCAGGCATTTTTCAGCTTCGTCACCTAGTACATCCTGTAACTCGCAAAATACTTTCTTTCCAAGAACTCCAAACCAAATTTGATATACCCAAAAAGCTCTTTTTCTCTTATCTTCAATTTAAACACTACTTCCATTCTATATCACCTGCCTTGACCTTAGAAAAACCCAATGCTTTTGAAGCTTTATGTGCCCAAGGTCCATACCAACCTGTTCTCATTTCTTGTATATATAAGATCCTCCATGATTCCAAAAAGCTTACGATGGATTCTCATGTTTACATGCGAAAATGGACCAAGTTACTTCCTACCCCTATATCCCTCCCTCAATGGCAGAAGATCTGGACTTCTATATCTAAAGTTTCCAGATGCGTGAAGCAGAGAGAGACAGCTTACAAAGTCCTTATGTTCTGGTATAGGACCCCGGAGGTTATCCATAAATATGACCCCTCTATATCTCAGAAATGCTGGAGATGTTCACGAGATATGGGAACACACTACCATATATTTTGGGAATGCCCGTTAATCTTGCCATTTTGGTCCTCGGTCCAATCAGTGCTTCACTCTGTATTGGAGATGGACCTTCCAAAGGACCCGGTTCATTACTTGCTAGGCTTTCCAGTCCCTGTAATACCTAAACAAGCCAATAAGCTGCTGTCATATATTCTCTTAGCCGCCAAAAGAGTAATACATACATAATACATGATTCTTTGCCTCAATTCTCAAAGATATGGGATGCTTGGGATAAGTCCTCTTTCAATCCTGAATCATTATCCTAAACTGCTGTCAAGTGTTCCAGAGGCAACTAGCTCTTTCATATTTGAATGATTAACCTGAATAATATTATTTTTATATCCACTATTATTATATATATGCTGTGACAGGATCCATGGTGTATTCTCCCTCCCCTTGTTTCTTTTTTTTTTTTTCTTTTCTTTTCCTGACTATGACATTGTTCATTAAGAGATGCTTTTTCCTTTCAATATAAGATAACAGTGATATTTCTCTATAATGTGTTTGTTTTTTCCTGTTTTGTTGAAAACTTCAATAAACATACAATTATAAAAAAAAAACTGTCCATTACCAGTCCATTACCAGGCCCTTTGGATCTTGTATGGATATTAAGGGGAGCCCCGCAACCAAATTAAAAAAAGGAAAGGCGTGGGGCCACCATGCCCTATATACTCTGAACAGCAGTATACAGGCGGTTCAAACAAGACAGGGACTGTAGGTTTGTTGTTAAGTATAAGTGTAGCTCCAGCCAAAAAATCTATTTTAAGCTTTTTGGAAATCATAGGGAAGGGTTATCACCCCTGTAACATTTGTTTTGCTTTCTGTGCACCTCTTCAGAAGATTTCACCTCACTTTCTGTCCCAATGACAATTTTTTTTTGAAAATTTGGGGTTTTTAGTGAAACAAGGATTGGTGATAAAGCATCAGTGAAGAGGAGACACGTTTTTCCCATATTAACTCTTACAGGAGAGAATTTCCCTCCCTAGGGGTAGATTTCATCTCACTTCCTGTTGTCTCCTTCCGTTTGCAAGTAGGAGTCATTTGTAAGTTGGATATTTGAAAGTAGGGGCCTGCCCTATATACTCTGCAGAATTTGGGGCCTTAGGTTGCCACAACACTGTAAGCCCTCACAGTTACTCTTGGTGGGCACAGGAACGGGCCGTGCTGTGAAATATTAGATCAAGAATTGTAATTACATGCCATTGTTGAACAGTGGTAGAAAAATTGGGCCTTTGGTAGTGGTGGTGGTGGTGGTGCTGGTGCCACAACACTGTAAGTCCTCACAGTTTCTCTTGGTGGGCACTTGAACGCGCCCTGCTGTGAAATATTATATCAAGAATAGTAATTACATGCACCTGTTGAACAGGGGCAGAAAAATTGGGCCTTTGGTGGTGGTGGTGGTGGTGCTGCCACAACACTGTAAGAACTCACAGTTACTCTTGGTGGGTGCAGGAATGGGCCCCGCTGTGAAATATTAGATCAAGAATTGTAATTACATGTCCCTGTTGAACAGGGGCAGAAAAATTGGGCCTTAGGCACTGGTGCCACAAAACTGCAACCCCTCACAGATACTATAGTTGGAGCACAGGAATGATCCCTACTGCAAAGTATTGCATCAAAAATTTTAATTACACGCCCCTGTTAAATAAGGGCTGAAAAATTGGGCCTTGGGCACTGGTGCTGGTGCCACAACACTGGAACCCCTCACGAATACTCTAGTTGGAGCGCAGAAATGAGCCCTGCTGCAAAGTATTGCATCAAAAATTTTAATTACACGCCCCTGTTAAATAGGGGCTGAAAAATTGGGCCTTGGGCACTGATGCTGGTGCCACAACACTGCAACCCTTCACAGATACTCTAGTTGGAGCACAGGAATGAGCCCTGCTGCAAAGTATTGCATCAAAAATTGTAATTACACGCCCCTGTTAAACAGGGGCAGAAAAATTGGGCCTGGGGCACTGGTGCCACAACACTGTAACCCCTCACAGATACTATAGTTGGAGTGCAGGAATGCCCCTGTTAAACAGAGGCAGAAAAATTGGGCCTTGGCCACTGGTTGCGGTGCCCAGAACCAAAAATGTTCTTACAAGCTATCAGTATGAAAATTGAGCACGAAGAGGATTTTGACGCAGCATCAGCATAGGCAGTCTTGAAGGGATCTCACATTTAAAAAAAATCAATCGGTTACATCAGCAGCAGGGGCTTGGTAGCTGGTGATCCAAGACTGATTCATTTTTATGAAGGTCAGCACTGAATGTGCGTTCTGAAAGAACGCTGGATGCAGGACAGGCCAGTAGCTCAACTGCATACTGTGCAAGCTCTGGCAGTGATCCATCCTCAAGACCCAGTAACCCAGAGGATTTTCGGTGGGAAAGGTGTCCAAGTCTGATCTTGCCCCTAGGTAATGCTGCACCATGTGAATCAGACGCTGGTGATGGTTGCTGGAACCGATCAGAAATTGGGCCTGCGACTAAAAAATTGTCTGAACGCATCGGTCAGACAGCATCAGCAACACGTTGGCTCTGGAAACACGTTGCACAAACCTTTCTGCCTCCCGAAGATGTTTCATCCTCTACTCCCTCTGCGACGGCAAGATAAGGTCCGCAACCTTACCCTTGTAACGTGGATCAAGGAGGGTTGCCAGCCAGTAATCATCCCTCCCCTTGATACCATGAATACGAAGATCCTTCCAGAGGCTTTGCAGGATCAGGGAGGCCATGCAGCATAGGTTTTCTGATGCATTCGATCCAGAGTCCTCTGGGTCACTAAGAGCGACATGATCCGCAGCCACCTCCTCCCTGCCACCTACAGGTCCATGGGTTTCTGGGGACTGAAAATCTCTTGAAGACTGCTGCTGATGCTGAGTGCCAGGCTCCACCTCCATGCTAACACAATCCTCCTCCTCCTCTACCTCGTCCTCTTCCTGTGTGATCGGCGGGCACGCATGAACACTGTCTGGATAAAGGGGGCCTTGAGAGGTAAGGAAGTTCTCCTCTTCCTCCCTCTGTTCTGCCTCGAATGCCCTGTCCAGCGTATGCTCCAACAGGTGGACAAGAGGGACAGTATCACTGATGCATGCACTGTCACTGCTCACCATCCTCGTGGCCTCCTCAAATGGTGACAGGAGAGTGCATGCATCCCTGATCATAGCCCACTGGCGTGGGGAAAAAACCAAGGTCCCCTGACCCTGTCCTGGTGTCATAGTTGCATAGGTACTCATTGATGGCCCTCTACTGCGTGTGCAGCCGCTGCAGCATGGCCAACATTGAGTTCCACCTGGTGGGCATGTCACAGATTAGGCAGTTCTTGGGCAGGTTAAATTCCTTTTGGAGGTCAGCCGGCCGAGCACTGGCATTATATGATCTATGGAAATGCACACAGACTTTCCTGGCCTGCCTCAGGACATCCTGTAAGTCCGGGTACCTGCCCAAGAACCACTGCACCAAGTTAAGGACGTGAGCCAAACAGGGCACATGGGTCAGTTGTCCCGGTCAGAGGGCGGAGAGGAGGTTTGTGCCATTGTTGCAAACCCCCTTACCTGCCTGAAGCTGGCATGGCGTCAACCACCTCTGAACCTGCCCCTGCAGAGCTGACAGAAAAAAAGCGTGTCCCATGGCCACGTGCTGATGAGGATGCACCGTCTCCATGACCAGCACTGTTGCCTCTAGACACAGAACCTGCTTGCCCTCTTTTATTGGCTTGTGACTGTCTGCCTCTCCTTGTTGGCCTTCCAGACATACCAATGGCCTGCAGTAAGATGTAGCTGCACAAAGCTGGGATGTGTATATATACTGATAGTGCAGCTAGCAGAATCAACTGCCTGCCTGTAGCATTATTAGTATAAGAACACCAGCAATTGTCTTCAAGCTGCTTTAGGTGCACACTGTGCAGAGGACACAGTACACTAAGTGTAAATACTGCAGCTGCCTGCCTGTGGTATTAATAGGATCAGAACAACAGCAATTGTCTTCAAGTAGCTTTATGTGCACACTGTGCAGAGGACGCAGTACACCAACTGTAAATACTGCAGCTGCCTGCCCGTGGTACTAATAGGATCAGAAGAACACCACCAATTTTCTTCAGGTAGCTTTAGGTGCACACTGTGCAGAGGACGCAGTATACCAACTGTAAATACTGCAGCTGCCTGCCTGTGGTACTAATAGGATCAGAAGAACACCGCCAATTTTCTTCAGGTAGCTTTAGGTGCACACTGTGGAGAGGTCATAGTACACTAACTGTAAATACTGCAGCTTCCTGCTTTACTAATAGGATCAGAAGAACACCACCAATTTTCTTCTGGTAGCTTTAGGTGCACACTGTGCAGAGGACGCACTACACTAACTGTAAATACTGCAGCTGCCTGCCTGTGATACTAATAGGATCAGAAGAACACCACCAATTTTCTTCAGGTAGCTTTAGGTGCACACTGTGCACACTGTGCCGAGGACGCACTACACTAACTGTAAATACTGCAGCTGCCTGCCTGTGGTACTAATAGGATCAGAAGAACACTACCTATTTTCTTCAGGTAGCTTTAGGTGCACACTGTGCAGAGGACGCACTACACCCATTTTATTTTTTACATGGTAAACTCTGTCCCCCAGTTCTGCCACCTTTTTTCTCACTTGGGATTCAAAGGACATCATATCTGTATGAATAGTGCCTCTAAGGGAGATCAACATCTCCTTCATGGTAGTATCTAAGATAGTCTGCCTGGTAGGGATTTCTTCTATCGGTTCCAGCAGTTCCCTTGTATCATCCTGGGAATTGCACTCCTCTTGAGCATGCCTCTCAGTGTCTATCTAGTAGTTAACCTGCTTAAACTTGGGCTTTTTCTGGCTGGAGCATGGGGTGCTGTGATTTGAGAAGTGGGTATTACCTTTTCCAGAAGTTTTTGAAGGTCTTCTCCTGCATGCCCTCCATTAGGCGTCCCACTGCTGTTATGTGCCAGAGATCTGCCAGTGCCATACTGGAGTGCCATATTGCAGGGTAGAAGCTCCAGCCACCGGGATAAAGTCAGTTAATTTATGGGGACCGTCTTGTTTTTTTTTGTTTCCTCATTGGTGCTGTGGGTGCTAGAGGAGCTTGTATCGCAGCGGGCGATTGCTCCAGGCTTTCCCTGATGCTGTGTAAGTCGATGTTTGCGAGTCTAACTCCAGAGCTGACCACGGCCATCTACTTGGCAGTCAGCTCAGTCCCCCATCTCTATATCTTAAATTAATTAATCTCTTTAACATTTTATTGATTATATATTTAGGTAATTTGTTACATTATAATTTATATTTAGGCTATATTTATATTTGTATTTTCTTTACAGTATATGTTATTTATTATGTATTATATTTTCTTTTACTCTTCCACAATGCACTGATGGAAATCCCATTGCTAGCTGTGATGCAACACAAGACAATTCATTTTCTCAGAAGCTCTGACCCCGATGCTCTTTGTGTTTGCATTGTTTTTTATGCAGACAGTGAAAACTGCATGAAATGTCTTGATGAAGAATGGTCAAATGAGAAGAAGGATCGGTGTGTTCCTAAATTGATGGACTTTCTCTCATACACTGCTGATACCATTGTTGCAGTATTTTCAGCTGTCTCCATCCTCTGCTGTCTTTTTGCTGGTTTAATATTGGTGATATTTATACATTACCAGGACACCCCCATTGTTAAAGCTAATAACCGGAACCTGAGCTATCTTCTCCTGGTCTCCATCATGCTGAGCTTCCTCTGTGTCTTCTTGTTCTTCGGCCATCCAGTAGATGTAACCTGCATGCTGCGTGTAACCTCTTTTGGTGTCATATTCTCAGTTACCATCTCTTCTCTACTTGCCAAAAGTATCATGGTGTGTATTGCTTTTAAAGCCACCAAACCTGGGAGTCACTGGAGGAAATTCATGGGAACCAAACTGCCTAAGTTTATAATTTGTGTCTTCTCACTGGTTCAAGTAATAATCTGCATCACTTGGTTGTCTATTTCTCCCCCCTTCCAGGATCTGGACACTCACTCTTATCAGGGGAAGATCATCATTCAGTGTAATGAGGGTTCAGTTATCGGCTTCTACTCTGTCCTGGGATATATGGGGCTTCTAGCAGCTGTGAGTTTCATTATAGCTTTTTTAGCCAGGACATTACCGGACAGTTTTAATGAGGCAAAGTACATCACTTTCAGCATGCTGGTGTTCTGCAGTGTCTGGATTGCCATGATCCCAGCCTATTTGAGCACCAGAGGGAAATACATGGTGGCTGTGGAGGTTTTTGCTATAATGGCCTCAAGTTCTGGACTTCTTGGCTGTATATTTTTCCCAAAAAGTTACATAATTCTGTTCAGACCTGACCTGAATACAAAAAAAATTCTCCGCTAATATGTATGGAGCAACACTGGGTTATCAGTTGTTTGCATTTACTTATATATTTATTTATTTATGTTTTACAGGTGCTCATATAGTGTTGTCAATTGTACACAGTGCTTTACACATCTATACAGTATCTCACAAAAGTGATTACACTTCTCACATTTTTGTAAAAATTTTATTATATCTTTTCACGTGACAACACTGAAGAAATTACACTTTGCTACAATGTAAAGTAGTGAGTGTACAGCTTGTATAACAGTGTAAATTTGGTGTCCCCTCAAAGTAACTCAACACACAGCCATTAATGTCTAAACTGCTGGCAACAAAAGTGAGTACACCCCTAAGTGAAAATGTCCAAATTGGGCCCAATTAACCATTTCCCCTCCCCAGTGTCTTGTGATTTGTTAGTGTTACAAGGTCTCAGGTGTGAATGGGGAGCAGGTGTGTTAAATTTGGTGTTATCGCTCTCACTCTCTCATACTGGTAACTGGAAGTTCAACATCACACCTCATGGCAAAGAACTTTCTGAGGATCTGAAAAAAAAGAAGTGTTGCTCTACATAAAGATGGCCTAGGCTATAAGAAGATTGTCAAGACCCTGAAACTGAGCTGTAGCATGGTGACCAAGACCATACAGCGGTTTGACAGGACATGTTCCACTCAGAACAGGCCACGCCATGGTCGACCAAAGAAGTTGAATGAGCCTGCTCGGCGTCTTATCCAGAGGTTGTCTTTGAGAAATAGATGTATGAGTGCTGCCAGCATTGCTGCAGAGGTTGAAGGGGTGGGGAGTCAGCCTGTCAGTGCTCAGACCATACGCCGCACACTGCATCAAATTGGTCTGCATGGCTGTCATCCCAGAAGGAAGCCTCTTCTAAAGATGATGCACAAGAAAGCCTGCAGTTTGCTGAAGAATAGCAGACTAAGGACATGGATTACTAGAACCATGTCCTGTGGTCTGATGAGACCAAGATAAACTTATTTGGTTCAGATGGTGTCAAGCGTGTGTGTTGGTAACCAGGTGAGGAGTACAAAGACCAGTCTGTCTTGCCTAGAGTCAAACATGGTGGTGGGAGTGTCATGGTCTAGGGCTGCATGAGTGCTGCCGGAACTGGGGAGCTACAGTTCATTGAGAGAACCATGAATAACAACAAGTACTGTGACATACTGAAGCAGAGCATGATCCCCTCTTTTCGGAGAATGGACTGCAGGGCAGTATTCCAACATAATGACCCCAAACACACCTCCAAGACAACCACTGTCTTGCTAAAGAAGCTTAGGGTAAAGGCAATAGACTGGCCAGGCATGTCTCCAGAAACCCCATTGAGCATATGTGGGGCATCCTCACATGGAAGGTGGAGGGGGGCAAGGTCTCTAACATCCACCAGCTCCGTGATGTCATCATGGAGGAGTGGAAGAGGACTCCAGTGGCAACCTGTGAAGCTCTGGTGAACTCCATGCCCAAGACAGTTAAGGCTGTGCTGGGAAATAATGGTGGTTACACAAAATATTGACACTTTGGGCCCAACTTGGATATTTTCACTTAGGGGTGTACTCACTTTTGTTGCCAGCGGTTAAGATATTAATGTCTGTGTGTTGAGTTATTTTAAGGGGACAGCAAAGTTACACTGTTATACAAGCTGTACACTCACTACTTTACATTGTAGCAAAGTGTCATTTCTTCAGTGTTGTCACATGAAATGATATAATAAAATGTTTACAAAAATGTGAGGTGTGTACTCATATTTGTGAGATACTTTATATATATTGAACATTCACATAAGTCCCTTACCTTCAAAGAGCTCACAATCTAAGATCCCTAACTCACATGAATACATATACTAGGTCCATTTTAGACAGGAGTCAATTAACCTATCAGCATGTCTTTGCAGCGTGGGAGTAGTTATAGCATTATCTCTAGTATTCTTAATTTCAGCATTTTGCTGGTGTATTGAGAAAAAACATGTTAAGTTAGAAATAATTTTTTTGCCTTGCAGTGGGTCTGTGCCTGCACTGAATGGGTTAACTGCTTGTTTTGTTCATTCCCTTTGGCTCCTGTCCCCCGTGGTCCAGCGGTCTTGAAAATGGACTGTCCCTGATGTCAGCATGCTCCATATCCAGGATCAGTCCTCAACTGGACTGTGGGGGAGCGCAATTTTCTGGCAGATTGGTGAGTCAGGTGAGTTAGAGCTTTGTGCTCACCCCTAGAAAAAAAATTATTTATCCATGCAGTAAGGCTACAGATAAAACTGCATGGTGAAATACAAATTTTGCTCGGAGTTATGCTTTAAATACAAACATTTTAAGTGGTTGTAAACCTCGAACATGAAAAATAACAAAGCACATCCCTCTATAGTGTATAGAGATCCAACCGAGAAGACCCACAGGTTGCCAACATCCCAAATTAAAGAAAATATAAGGCAGCGTAATCAAATTAAACTAAACAGTCCATATCATAATCTATTGATGGTAAAACAATCTTGTATGTAAATGGATATGAAGAGCCTCCTAAGGTGCAATCATGGACAGAGACAGTAAAGCGGTGATTTTAGCCCATCCACCACAGATACTCCAGCCTCTCACCTCATAGACTCGACCTGTAAAAGATCATACAGCATTTAACCCACACCTGGGATACTGATCGCTTATGATCCAGCCGATGGTCACATCACACATATGAACGAAAAAGAAGGGGGCAATCTAGTGTAATGTTTGAATATTTAATTAAATAATAAAAAAGAAGCAAATCTACTCACAAGCAAAGCACTCCAGCTGAGTGTTAGCAAACAAGCATGTAATACATACAACAGGTTTCAAACCAGGAAGATGGCGACTCCCTGTACGTGTTATGTCCTGTGGGCAGGACTTCTTCAGCACTTCATATCCGTTCACATACAAGATTGTTTTACCATCAATAGATGATGATATGGACTGTTTAGTTTAATCTGATTGCTCTGCATTATATTTTCTTTAATATCTGATTGAGGCGTTCTGAATTATCCTTAAGTGTCAGCTAGCATTCCTCGATTTAATTGTAACAATTATTTTTAGTCTATCTGCGCAGAATATCTGTCGTTTATAGTTAACATCCCAAATTAGACAATAGAAGATATGGAGTACTCTCCAGGGACTTTAGGGGAAACTAACAAATGGATTATTTTTAGAAAATATAAATTTATTCATATAAAATATGTGGTGCATACATCACCATAATCAAATGCAAAAAAAAAAACAAGAACAGAATCATATATCATATGTATCAAATCCTTCAATGTTAAGCCCAACGCGTTTCTGGATCTAGGTAAAGTCCTTTCTTTAGGGGCATTTCATGCAAAGTAGTATATTGATATTCTATAATAAGACAAAGTCACACGTCAAAATTAACATCGGGGTCAGAGAAATGAGCATCGTTGAAGTCAAGTAAAAACAAACATACAAGTCAAGTATCAGATATGCAAAAGGGGACTACCACCTAGTATATAGCCGAAGATGGAAGCGGACTAGACTGCTGCAGAGGAGTCTGAATGAGTAAGAAACCTGAGGAGATATTCGTACTCATAAAAAAAAATAATATAATAAAATAAATGGTGAACATCAGAAAGACAAGTACACCGCTCTTATAACCACAGCGCAGTCCCAGGTGGTGTTGCTGTGCATTGAAAGTGATGATCAATGCCCAAAGAGTGAGCAACAACCCTAAAAAAAGAACAAATTAATTTTATGAGTACAGAGCTTAAGCGTATATAACTGTCCAAAGGACATAATTCACATTATCACAGAAATAGCATTTAATGCTAGGTGATTTTTAATAAAAACCAATATCATAATTCCACAATACATATTAATTCACGGTCATAGTTAATGAAATTATGGAATGATGTGACCTCTTGCACGTTTGCAAAATTCCAGCTTAGTTTTGCTTTTACAGTTTTTGCAGATTCTACATTGGCAAAAATAAGCTGAAATTTCACATATGTGCAAGACGTCACATCATCAGCATGTTGACGGCAAACCCAGAAGTCCCTTTGAGGAGACATGTTTGCCATCACCATGCTAGAATATGCCCTAGTTTCCACTTTCTAATATTAGACCGTATCCATCAGTGGCAGAATTACCAGGGTCGCAACAGTCGCACTTGTGACGGGGCCTGGTATTCCGCCACTGTGGGGGGGGGCCCAGCAGGGTTGCTATTCACACACGGCTCTGAGCAGAGATCGGTGTCTGTCATGGAACAGTAGCACAGAGACACCGGCATTAACGTTCTATTTGTCCGTCCATCCTCTCTCGCAGGAGATGAGAGAGGACACACAGCTGATCTCACTTCTCCCCCCTCCCCTCTCCTGTGTGCTCCGTGGGAAATGTGAGTTCCTTAGCTTCATACTTGACTGCCCGCAGAACACACAGGAGAGGGGAGGGGGGAGAAGGGAGAGCAGTGAGATCAGCTGTGTGTCCTCTCTCATCCCCTGCCAGAGAGGACGGACGGGCAAATAGAACATTAATGCCGGTGTCTCTGTGCTACTGTTCCATGACAGACACCGATCTCCGCTCAGATCCGTGCTGTCCTGAGAAGGCAGATGGCACTGATGGAAATTAAAAGCATTCACTTATGAGCACTGATAGAAGGCACTGATGAGCACTGATAGAAGGCACTGATGGGCACTGATAGAAGGCACTGATGGCACTGATGAGCACTGATATAAGGCACTGATAGGCACTGATAGAAGGCACTGATGGGCACTGATAGAAGGCACTAATGGGCACTGATAGGAGGCACTAATGGGCACTGATAGGAGGAATTTATGTGCACCAATGAGCACTGATGGGAGGCACTGATAGGCACTGATAGAAGGCACTAATGGGCACTGATAGAAGGCACTAATGGGCACTGATAGGAGGCACTGATAAAATGCACTGATGGGCACTGATAGAAGGCACTAATGGCCACTGATAGGAGGCACTAATGGTCACTGATAGAAGGCACTGATGGACACTGATAGAAGGCACTGATGGGCACTGATAGGAGGCATTTATTGGCACTGATAGGAGGCACTGATGGGCACTGATAGGAGGCACTGATGAGCACTGATAGGCATCATTGATGAGCACTGATAGGCAGCACTAATAGGAGGCACTAATGTGCACTGATAGGAGGCATTGATGGGCACTGATAGGTGGTACTGATGGGCACTGAGGAACACTGATAGGCAGAACTCAGACAGTATTGATGGGCTTTGATGGGCAGAATTGAAGAGTACTGATAGGTGGCACTGATGGATGCTGTTAGGCGGTATTAATGAGCACTGATAGGTGGTGCTGATAGGCAGAATTGATGGGCACTAATAGGGGGCATTAATGAGCACTGATAGGTAACACTTGTAGGTGGAAGTGATGGGCACTGATAGGCGGCATTGATGAGCACTGATAGGTAGCATTGATGGGCACTGATAGATGGCACTGATGATTAGGACACTGATTATCAATGTAAACAATTTACTGACATTCTTGACAGTTAATGGCAGTCCTTTCCTAACACAGACACAGCGTGGGAGTAAAGGGCTGTGGATAACCGGCAAGTCTGTTTACATGTGATCAGCTGATCACATGGTAAAGGGCCTCTGTGATTGAGCTGGATGCATGTCCCAGGGGTCATGCGGGTAGCACGGTTTTGGGAGGATGTCCATGGACACCCTCCCAAAATTGGAAGCCCGGGGCTCGGATGGAAGGGGGGGCAGGGGGGCCCATCATAGTTTCTTGCACCGGGGCCCTGAAGGTTCTAGTTACGCCTCTGGTATCCATCAAAATCCGAGAGGAGGAGATTGGAACAAACTCCTCCTACAGCGTAAAGACCGATGGATTGTGGAACTCAATGCCACTTCACCTCCTGGCCTCAATACCCAATTAAGTTACAGACCCTTTTTGAAAGGGTTTGAATCTGGGGTGTGCAAGAAGGATCTTTAAATCAGTGGGGTGCTTGGTGGTTGTGATGGGAACCCTTTATTGATATTTTGCATTGTAACAGTCTGCAGAATGCATCTCTTTATGCATATTGTACATGTATATTTATATTTGAATTGCTGTTATGTTCTTTGTGTCTGTGTTTTCCTTTTTTTTTTAGTTTGTGTTTATGTATATATTGAGTTTTATAGCATACAGTAGTATACAACAGAGTATAAGACGGTTATTAATCAATTACAAGTAAGGTCTCCAAACAGCAAGAAAATCTTCTACTGAGATACAGGTAGGGGGGGAAGGTGGGGGGGGGGTCAAAAATTCACATTTACCGTCTTATCAACGTTATTGAGCAAAACATTGCTTGAGATAATGAAACTTAACACCTTAGTACCTTCAGGAGTGGAGGCAGCGTCTGGGTATACCTGGCTAGAGATGAGATACATTGGTCTGGGTAAAACAGCAAAACTGACTGGTATTACCAAAAAATAATTAAAGGGAAATAGTGAATGTTAAAGAGCAATATGGGCTTGTGGGCATCTTACGGCGGCTTGAAGGTGGAGGGGTCAGAGGTGGGAGGTATTTTGAGGTTGCCAAGGGAATTGGTGAGATCTCTCCTTAGGTACCAATCTGTGAACCGGAATGGGTGCATTATATCTATCATTGTTTGTTGAGTGAATGTAGCTTCCATGTATCTTCTCCATCTCTTAAAAAAGCGTGAGATAGAATGAAAATTAAGGGTGATGGTATCTAGTCTCTCCAGATAGAAGAGTGATGCCAAGGCTTTTTTAATCGCTGATAAAGTAGGTGGTGTTGCTGAGATCCAATGAGACATAATAGTTCTGCGAGCAACTAGGAGACACAGATGAGCCCATTGTGGAATATTTTGTGAGTCCATCGTTGACGATGGGGGTGATGGAGGTACACTGAACAGGCAGAAGAGACAGTCCTTAGTCAACTGTGTTTTATGGATTTTGTTGATGTAGGCTATCACATCATTCCAGTAAGTAATGATCTTAGTGCAGTCCCAGAGACGGGGGAGCAAGGTGGGGCGAGGTAAGGCACACCAGGGACATTGCGCTTGAGTTGGGTCCGCTTTGTTGAAGCGAAATGGGAAATAGGCCCTGTGAATAATTTTGGATTGCGTCTCCCTCCATGTTTCGGATGTGATAAGATTGTGGATAAGTCTGTAGCCCTCAAGGATTTTTTCTGGCAGGTCGTTGTCTCCCAGTAAGTGAGACCATTTTTGAAAAGGTTTGAGACAATACTTCCGTGCTTGGTGTTGTATGAGACATGAATAGATATTGGAGATAGAATAATTATTGCTTTTAAGAAGAGTGTCAATACAAGATGTTTCAAGAGGATGAGACTTAGAACCATAACAAGACTTCAGATAATCGATGAGTTGATGATAGAAAAAAACGTGAGTTGGTGGTAGTGAGAATTCCCGCATCAAGGTTTGAAAGGGTTTAAATTCGCCAGGCTTGTTATGATAAATGGATGTGACATTGGTAAGGTCCCTGAGTTTCCATTGGCCAAAAGCTTTATGTAAAGTAGATGGGAGGAACATAGGGTTGCCTTGGATTTTCAGGTGGCGGGAGATGTTGGATGGCAGTCTGAGTAGCTTTCTGACTTCTCTCCAGGCAATGACCGTATCTTTGATAAGTACACTAGTTTTGAGGTGGGGGGGCAAAGCATTGGGATTGGAATGAAGGATGGCTGAAAGGTCATAAGGGTACGCCATAGCGTCCTCCAGTGTGTAGTTGGAATATTTAGATCCTCCAGTTAACCAATCTAGGCCCTGTCTAAGTAAACATGCTAGGTTATAGAAACGCAGATTGGGTAGTCCCGCCCTGCCCTCGCTCTTCGGGAGCCATAATTTTTGCAGCGCGATGCGTGGTTTTTTGCAGGACCTTATGAAAGCAGTTAAGGCTTTCTGGATTTTTTGAACATCAGAGTGTCTCAGTAGGAGAGGTATGGTCTGCATTGGATAAAGCAGGCGTGCAAAAGACACCATTTTAAAAAGGTGACACCTCCCAAAAAGCGAGAGAGGAAGGCCCCCCCAAGCCTCCAGCTCCTTTACAATTTTGGTTATTAATGGGGGGTAGTTAAGTAAATATAAAGAAGATTGTTCACGTCCTATTTGAATACCCAAGTACGTAATATGTTGAGTGGCCATGGCTAGCGGAGATAGATGTCTCCATTTAGTGGAAAGGTGTGGGTGTAATGCTAAGACCTCACTTTTGTCAAAATTAATGCAGAATCCCGAGCAGAGTCGGAAGTCTGTAAAAAGTTGTTTGAGTCTGTCAAAGTTTGATATGGGATTGGTAGAGAATAGGAGTATGTCATCCGCAAGCAGTGCTGAGCGAAGAGTGTGGTCGCCTAAAGTGATGCCACTGATCCCATTATCCGAGTTTATTATTCTAAATAGGGGTTCGATCTCTATGTTAAACAACAACGGGGACAGGGGGCACCCCTATCTCGTTCCCTTTGCTAGGGGGATCGTGTCAGAGACAAAGTCAGGGGTGACAAGACGCGCAGTTGGGGAGGCATACATTTGCAATAAAAATCGCATAATTTGACACGAAAATCCAAATTGTTCCATCACTCTAAAAAGCCAGGAGAAACTGATGTTGTCAAAGGCTTTTTCCGCGTCGAGGGACATAATGGCAACGTCTTGGTCAGGGTGGGTTTTAGCATATTCTAAAACCATTAAAACCTTGCAAATGTTTAGGGTAGCTGATCGCCCTGAAACAAAGCCAGATTGGGCTGGGTGCAATAGAGATGGAAGTAGGAGAGCTAAGCGCGATGCAATTATCTTAGACAGGATTTTTACATCAACGTTAATCAAAGAAATTGGACGGTAAGATCCGGGCAAAAGGGGATCTTTCCCTTTCTTGGAGATTAGTTTGATGTGAGCCTGCGTCCCTGTGGGAAGATAGGGCCCTCCATCCCACATGGCTGCGTATACATGTTTTAGGGTATCGGGAATAAAGTCGCTGGTCAGTTTGAAAAATTCTGCTGTGTATCCGTCGGGTCCTGGGGCTTTGGCCGAGGCCATGGATTTAATCGTGAGTCGGATATCATTTACAGTAATAGGGGCGTTGAGTGCCTCTAATTGTGCATTTTGGAGTTTGGGAAGACGTATTTTGGCCAGCAGAGCGTCAGCAGTAAGCTGGTCAGTCGGGTCGGCTTTATATAAATTAGTGTAATACTCTGCAAGTAGTTTACTAATCTCGGCAGGCGAGGTAACCAGAGAGCCTGCCGCATCTCTGAGGGTAGAGATGTGGGTAGGATGTCTAGGTCCTGAGCATAGTTTGGCCAGCAGCTTGCCCGCCTTGTTACCAAATCTGTGAAAATGTAGCTTAGAGTATGACGTTTTGGCCGCTTCATGTTGTTCTGCCCAAAGGTCAAAAGTACGTTTAGCCTGTCTCCATTCTTTTTTCAAATATCAAGTTTATTCAACTCCAAACAGGGGTGGGGCCCCGATACAGAAACATAAACAAAAAGCACTTTGTCATGGTCGTTATACAAGGGTTGAATCAGTACAGAGTATAATACAGTACACTTTTAGGCTTGAGACTTCCTAGTATATGCATACTTTAGATAAAAAATAAAGAAACCCGAGACAAAGTGTTGATATCTACGGCTCCGGGGTATTCCCCTCCCGACTTTTTCCATATTTTCTATAGAAAAATAGGGACCGAAGTCCCTAGACCAGAGAAGAGGTGGGAGAGATAGAGGAGAGGGTTTAGGGAAAGAAAGAGAAATAATAGAGAAGTAATGGGAGGAGGGAGAAGGAGGAGAGAAGAAGGAGACATGGCGGTAGTTAAGCCAGCATACCGGGCTCAACGGAGTCTACCCAATACATATGGGGAAGAAGTTATAAGCCAAGTAAGCGTTGTCCTTCCTCGGAATAAATAAATGCGTTCCAGATGTCCCAAGTTTTTTTAAAGGCTTCTTGTTTATGTTGAGCAGTAAGGATCAGGTCTTCCATATGTTTTATATCTTCTACTCTCCGCAGCCACAACGAGAGGGCTGGTGGGGAGGATTGTTTCCAGCAAAGTGGGATACACGTCTTCGCAGCATTGAGCAAGTGACGCGTGAGAGATTTCTCATATCTCTTGATGGGGATCGAGGAAAGGTGTAGAAGAAAGAACGCGGCCTCGTCTGGGATACTATACTCTGTGCATTTTTGTGTTATCTGTCTGACTTCTCCCCAGAAGTCCTTCAACTTCGGGCATGACCAAAAAATGTGAATCAAGGTTCCCTCCTCCTCAGCGCAGCGCCAGCACCGGCTCGAGGAGGTAGGGAAGCATTTCTGTAATCTGGAGGGGGTCAAATACCAACGGGTGAGGAGCTTGAAATTTGTTTCCTGAATTTTAGTGCAAAGCGAGGACTTAAGGGCAAGTGTGAGTATGCGTTGTCGCTGTGCTACTGAAAACGAGCAGTTCAGGTCTCTTTCCCATCTAGCTAAGTAAGGAGGTGGGGGTTGTTCGTTTGGTGAGATTAGTAGTGAGTAGGTTTGGGATAGAATATGGGCCAATGGGCCTTCTCCTGAACAGAGCTCCTCGAACGTTGTTAGTTGGCGGACGAACGTTTGTGTTTTTGGAAGGGAGTGGAGGAAGTGGTGCAGTTGGGCAGCTTTCCAGAAACAGAGATGGTAGTCACCTGCCGGGTTGGTTAAGTCCTGTATGGAAGGCCAATGTCCTTCTACAATAAATTTGGCTGCGTGGTCTCTACCTGAGTCTCTAAGGTTGTTGTAGTCCACGGTATGTAATCCCGGAGTGAAGTTTGGGTGGCCAAGAATGGGGAGTAGGGGCGAGTTTTTTGTTGTGAGGGAGGTCTGCATGGCTGTTTGGTAGCTATGTCTCAGGGTGGTGCCTATCAAGGGATGTGACCTCAATTTAGGTGGGAGGGCATCAAAACACCATAGTGCACTCTTTAAAGGTATCAGTGTTTGGTTCTGTTCCAGTAGGACCCAGAGTTTAAATGCTTTATTTCTCCTCCAGTCCAGTATTCGTCCTAGGTGAGAGGCTAGATAATATTGGCGAATGTCAGGTAATGCTATTCCTCCCTCTCTTTTGGGGAGCGTGAGCTGTGAGTGTTTTAAGCGGGGCTTCTTATGAGCCCAGATAAATCTGGTGAAGAGGGATTGGACCTGCTTGAAGAATGAGGATGGGATATTAATGGGTAGTGCTTGGATCAGGTAAGTAAGTTTAGGTAGAACGCACATTTTCAGAAGATTACATCTCCCGAACCAGGAGTGAAAACCTGCGTTCCACTTTTCTAGCAAAATCCGGGTTTTAATCAGCAAGGGTGGGAAGTTCAGGTCAAACGTACGTGACACGTCAGAGGGGATCTTTGTACCTAGGTATGTTAGGGCAGTATCCGTCCACTTAAAATTGAAATTAGACTGTAAGTCCCTTAGTGTCAGGGGGGGTATAAAAATGCCCATTGCTTCTGACTTTGAGAAGTTTATCTTTAAATGAGATATGGCTCCATAAGTTTTGAATTCTTGCATGAGATTTGGCAGAGATATTCTAGGGTTAGTTAGGGAGAATAGTAGATCATCAGCATAAGCTGAGATTTTGCAGTGGGAGTCACCTATTTGAAGTCCTGTTATGTCTGGGTTTGCTCTAATAGTGCATAAAAAGGGTTCCAAGGATAGGGCAAATAGAAGGGGGGAAAGGGGACAGCCTTGTCTAGTGCCATTGGCAATAGAAAAGGGGTTTGATAGCACACCGTTAACTTTTACTTGGGCAGAGGGATTGGAATAGATATTTTGGATCCACTTCAACATCTTGTTTCCTAGGCCAATATGACGGAGAACTGAGAACATGTAGTTCCAGTTCACCCTGTCAAAGGCCTTTTCGGCATCGGTGTTTACAAATATGCTAGGGGTCTTGCTATCATTTGCTACGTGGATAAGATTGAGGGCCTTGATGGTGTTGTCCCTTGCCTCTCTGGAGGGTATAAACCCAACCTGGTCTAAGTGTATTAGGTTTTGGAGATGTTGTGCTAGTCTGGTGGCAATTATCTTGGAAAATAATTTTAGATCCAAATTTAAGAGGGAAATGGGTCTATAACTTCCGCACGCGCTCGGGTCTTTCCCATCTTTATAAATCAAAGAGATATGGGCTTTTAGAGTCTCACTCGGGAACTTAGCATCTTCTCCCAGGGCATTGAAAAAGGCTACCAGCCGTGGGCCTAAGATGGGGAGAAAGGCTTTATAGTATTGGGCAGTGAAACCATCAGGTCCTGGGGCCTTACCTAGTTTCATAGATTTCACTGCTGACTGGAGTTCTTCTAAAGTTATTGGTTCGTCTAAGATCTCCTGGGTTTCAGTCGGAAGGGATGGGAGCTGTGAGTCAGAGATGTATTTATCTATATTTGCTCGTTCAGTGGGGTAGCTGGGTAGGTTATATAAGCTTGAGTAGAAGTCTCCAAATTCTTTGGATATTTGCTGTGGGGTAGAGGCTCTTTGGCCATCGGGGCCAATTATTTGTGGAATATAAGTAGTTGATTTAAGATCTTGCACAGATCTGGCCAACAGTTTCCCGCATTTGTCTCCCGATTCGTAGGATAGTTTGCGGCAGAACTGGAGGGCCGCTTTTGCCTTGTAGCGCAATAGGTCTGTTATTTGTGAATGTAGCGTCATCAACTGCGCCTCCAGGTCTCTAGTGGGAGTTTGTTTGTGTTGCATTTCTACTGAGGCCAAAGCTGCAAGTAATTTAGTGATTTGTGCATTTCTTTTTCTCTTTATGGACGCCCCGTGTTTAATAAGAACCCCTCGCAGGACACACTTGTGAGCCTCCCACAATATTCCGGGGTCGCATCCCTGAGTATCATTTTCTTGGAAGTAGAGATCAAGCTCTTTAGTTACATCCTCCAGGACCTCGGGAATTTGTAGAAGACTCTCGTTCAGACGCCAAAACAGGGATCTGGGTGAGGGTCGGTCTGTGAGGATGTATGTGAGGGAAATGGGAGCATGGTCGGACCATGTGATCTGACCTATTGATGAGGAGCTCACAAGGTGCAACTGATCATGAAAGAGATCGATTCTGGAATACACCTTGTGTGGGGGAGAGAAGAAGGAATAGTCTCTCTCCCTTGAATGCTGAAGGCGCCACACATCGGTCAGCTGAGCACTAAGTAAAGTCTGCATTATTCGTTTTCTGGCGGCAGGGGAGAAGGAGGAATTACCAGATGACGTGTCTATTGAAGGGGTCAGAGGGACATTTAGGTCTCCTCCCATGAGTAGTTGGCCTTGTTTATATTTTGTCAGTTTTTCTATTGTGCGTTTAAGGAATCTGTCCTGATGTTCATTTGGGGCGTACAGTGTGGCCAATGTGAACTGATTCCCCGCAATCAAGCCCTTTACAAATAGGAAACGCCCCTCGGGGTCTGCTAGCATCTCTTGAAATTCCCATGGTAGTTTGCTGGATATCACTATGGAAACCCCTCTAGATTTGGATTGGGAGTTAGTTGAGTGGTAAACACGGGGAAAAAATCTATTTTGCAGTATGGGGGATTTATCCGTTTTAAAGTGGGTCTCCTGGATGAAGGCGATGTCAGTCCGTGACTTTTTAAAGTCACAAAGTAACATACGCCTCTTCTCCGGGGTGTTCAAGCCCCTGGCGTTAAGAGAGGTCACTGTAAGAGAATCTACCGCCATGTCGGAGTAAAAAAGAAAAAAAAAAAAAAAAAAAAAAAAAAAAAAAAGGGGGGGGGGGGGTAGACTAACCCAAAAAGAGAAGGGAGGGGGGAGGGGAGGGTAAGGGTGAGTGAGACAGAGACAGAGCAGAACAGAACAGAAAGAAGAAGAAGGTAGGGGAAATAGATATATGAGTGTTTAAATCAAGTAAAACCCCCTGTCCAAAAATCTAAGAATAGGGTGAAAGAGAGAGGGGGGGGGCAGGTCAGAGGGGAGGGGGGGGGGCGGGGGGAGAGAACAAATAAGAAGGGGGGGAAGGTAAGGAGAAACCGAAAACAGAGGGTGGAAGGAGTAATTAGCAAGTGCTTAATCACACTTATAGACTCTATGTGGAGTATTCTAGATCAGTAGTACTACGGTACTAGGACGCTCACCAGTACTAACTGGTAATCGAGCGCAGGCCTATTTGGGGTTGTGGAAAGAGATAGCCAGGTTTGAACTCACTGACTCCCCCCCCCCAAAAAACCCCGCCATAAAACTGTATATGTCAATGTTACATTGGGAACGGCTATTGTACCTGGTCATGTAGGTACAGCATGGTTATAACACGTAACAGCAACTGCTTAGTAAACAGGTATATATCTTTTTGCAATCTGTGTGGTACACATAGTGCCCCGACCTGAGCACGACAATAATTGAAAACAAGGTAAGGAAGATTGTTTCTATGATGCCTACAAGGGGAAATGGGGAGAGCAGCCTCCGGGCCCAAGAAAAGGAAAAAATACAAAAGAGAAGGGAAAAAGGCCCAGAAACCAAATTTAGCTAGAGGTCGTTTCCCCAGGTCCCCACGTGCATTTCTCAAATACCCCCCTCTACGGGAGTAGATCTCCCGGTGCTAAAAGCATCAGAACTATCATCCCCTTCTGCAGGTGCACCATTTCAATACGAAGTGGGAGCTTGTGTTGTGAGAGCGGTCATCATCCCATCAGAGTTTATGGGGCAAGTTTATGCTTGATCATTCACGTGTCATATTCCCAGCTCCGTAGTGGGCGGAGTCTCCTTCAAACACAGTACAATAGGGCGGTAAGTGCAGAACATGTGACCTTCAACACGGGAGGAATTTTGCGTCCTTAACATCTCCTACAGTTCTGGCATACCCAATCCAATCCGAACATAAGCTTTGTAATGTTCCCACCTCCTCTATCCGGGATTCATATCACAGTATAGTTATGTCCCAAGGAATGAAGGTCTCTTATATTCAGGTGGATCAGATCTAAATGCCTGTCAGTCAGTGAGCATGTAGGCATCTGTTACGCACACATAGAGGGGGTCAGTCAATAGGTCAACAACATCAGGAATGATAATGACATGTCATGCTCAGGTAACAGATTGGTCTGGTATGGAGTAGCAACATCATGACTCACGTGTGCCCTCGCTGGAGGGTGCCCTGGACCTCCTTCTGGAACGTTGTTGGCGAGGCGGTTGATATCGATGAGCAGTGGATCCAGATCTGCCTGTGGGGCGCGGTACAAGGGTCAGCCAATTAGGGACAGTGATCGGTTCTGACCCCAGGAAGGTAAAGAGAGCTGGCAAGTCCGCTGGAGTGCGCAGGGTAAAGGATGCTGTGGTATTCCGGAAAGTTACTGCCAGGGGGTATCCCCAGCGGTATGTGCATCCCTGCCTCCTTGCTAGCTCCAAGACAGGTTTCAGCATAGCTCTTCTCAATAACGTGGCTCTGGAGAGATCCGGGAGGATCTTGATCTCGGCGCCATCAAACATTACCTCCCCTTGTTCCCACGCTTTGCGGAGTATAAGATCTTTCTGGGTGTATCGGTGTACCCTACAGAGCACATCTCGGGGTCTGTCTGGATCCGTGGGTCTTGGACCGAGCGTCCTGTGTACGCGGTCCAGTTCGATGGATGGTGGCGGAGTGTCCAGGATCCCCTGAAAGATGGCCGTCACTGTTGCCTCCAGGTCTTCAGTTCCAGTGGCCTCTGGGAGACCCCTCAGCCGCAAGTTATTGCGGCGGCTGCGGTCCTCCAAGTCCTCGAGATGGAGCTGTAAATCCACCGCCGCGGAAGCCTGGGTCTCTTGTGTACGCTCTAGGTCAGACACCCGTTGTGTGAGGGCACTAACCGAGCTCTCCTGCGTCCATTCGGTCTGCGATCGTCCGCATCTCCTCTCGAATCTCTTGTATGTCTCTGGTATGGGCCTCCTCCACTCGCTGGATAAGGGCCTCAATGTCGGACTTGGATGGTAGGGCCTCAAAATCAGCTTTAGTGGGGAGTGCCTGTAGAATGGCGCGGATATCATCCGGTATGTCTCTTCCGTACCTCGTCGAGTTCGCCATTGCTGTATGAGGATCTCTTGTGAATTCCAGAGGACACTCCGAGCTGTCGAGCGAGGATGGGGGTGTAGATACTGGCAGTATAGTAGGTTCTGCTGGGCAACGTGCACGTGGTGCCGATATAATGGCGCTCGGTGAGCTCCTCTGGGAGTCCGGAAAATAGCTCCGTATACTGCTCCGTGGGGTGGAATTCCGGGTGCCACTAACCGAAGCTCTCGTCCTGTATTTCTTGCAGGTTGGCATGCCGCATTGATCGAGAGTTTAGCCGTCGTTTTGTGCGGGCAGGGTAGGGGGAAGCCAGGAGCTCTCTAGAAATGCTTCCTCACACTGCCTGTCTCCATTCTTGTATGTTCTCTAAGGTACGGTTTAGCGTTAGCCACTCATGAGCCAAGCGTAGAGCTTCGCTTGACTGACTGTATTGTTGTCTGGTCCGTTTTTTATATTGGGTGGTATAGGAGATTATTTTACCCCGCAAAAAAGCTTTACCGGCTTCCCAAAAAAGGTTTGGGTCAGTGATGTGGTGGAGATGTATTCCTCCCAGGGCACCATATAGTGTATGATTGAAGTCTTCATTATATGCCAGGTAAGAGGGGAAGCGCCAGGTAGGGGAGGGGGATGAACGGGTAGCTTGAGTTATGTGTACAGCAATAGGGCTGTGGTCCAATATTCTGGCGTCTTGTATGTCTGGGGCACTTATTGAGGAGATTAGAGCAGGGGAGGCAAAAAAGTAATCTATGCAAGAAAAAGTGTTATGTGGGGCGAAAAAAAAGTATATTCCCGATCCGTCGGGTGCATTAGTCGCTAAACGTTGATGAATTGCATGGAGGTGATGGATTGTGCCAGGAGAGTAGAGTTAGGTAGAGGGGGGGTATGTGTACACGGTCTATGCGATGAGTGGCACGTGCGATCTGACAGCGTGGACATAACAGAATTAAAATCCCCACCCACTAGGTGTAGCATCTCAGGGGTAGTTAGCACCCATTTCACCAAATCCTGAAAGAAGGAGGTGTCAGGTGAGTTAGGAGCATAAATGTTGGTGAGTGCAACAGCTTTGTCACCTAAGGTCAAATGTAGGGTTATTTTCTGGCCTACCGTGTCCGCCTTAACATCTCTTACAGTGTGTCATAGATTTTTGTGTAGAAGGATAGCAACACCCGCTTTTCAGCGAACTGCCAGTGAGCCATAGACAGATCCCACCCACATTTTGTGAAGGCATTTTAAATCGTCTGCGGACAGGTGTGTCTCCTGGAGCAGAGCCACATCTGCCCGGAGACGCCTCAGGTGCCTAAGGATGGTCATGCGTTTGTTTGGGGAGCGAAGCCCCTTAACATTCCACGAAACAAACTTTAGGTGACTCCCATCAGCAGATTGTGACATGACTGGGAATAAACAGTGTTTTGGTTTAGGGGTTTGCAAGGGAACCCCTCTGTAAGTATAGTATCTACCATTTGGGAGTCATCAAAGCACCGTAGAACTCCTGAAGACATAGGTACTAGGTTGGCAAACATGAATTTCAAATCATCTAAGCAGCAGTAGAGTATAAACATTAGCAAAGCAGAGTTTCGGTTAAGGAAAAGTAGAACAAACAAAACGGACTTCTCTTTTTTCCACGTGAGGTTCATCTACCTAACATAGCTCCTGCCGGACACTAGCTCCTCATGCAGGGGCAAGATGTGAGCTACGGGGGGTGGGGGGAGGGAGGAGAGGAAGGGGAAAAGGAAAAAAGGGGGGGAAGGGAGGGAGATGGGTAGCGGATAACAAGGAAGGGTAGTCAGAGGGGGGAGTTTCAGGGAGGAAGCAATTCAAATTTAAACATTTAAACATTATGGTAGGCTTAGGACAATGAAGGCCCATCTCCAGTGTCTAAACTACACAGATGCTGTGTCTGCGATTATTACTTGTGACCCTGGAGTTGACCTTCAAACACATAGTATGTGGCCACTAGGGATGAGCCGAACACCCCCCTGTTCGGTTCGCACCAGAACATGCGAACAGGAAAAAAGTTCATTCGAACACGCGAACACCGTTAAAGTCTATGGGACACGAACATGAATAATCAAAAGTGCTAATTTTAAAGGCTAATATGCAAGTTATTGTCATAAAAAGTGTTTGGGGACCTGGGTCCTGCCCCAGGGGACATGGATCAATGCAAAAAAAAGTTTTAAAAACGGCCATTTTTTCAGGAGCAGTGATTTTAATAATGCTTAAAGTCAAACAATAAAAGTGTAATATCCCTTTAAATTTCGTACCTGGGGGGTGTCTATAGTATGCCTGTAAAGGGGCGCATGTTTCCTGTGTTTAGAACAGTCTGACAGCAAAATGACATTTTGAAGGAAAAAACTCATTTAAAACTACCCGCGGCTATTGCATTGCCGACAATACACATAGAAGTTCATTGATAAAAACGGCATGGGAATTCCCCAAAGGGGAACCCCGAACCAAAATTAAAAAAAAAAAAATGACGTGGGAGTCCTCCTAAATTCCATACCAGGCCCTTCAGGTCTGGTATGGATATTAAGGGGAACCCCGGCCAAAATTAAAAAAAAAAAAATGACGTGGGGTTCCCCCTAAATTCCATACCAGACCCTTCAGGTCTGGTATGGATTTTAAGGGGAACCCCGCGCCAAAAAAAAAAAAAAAAACGGCGTGGGGTCCCCCCAAAAATCCATACCAGACCCTTATCCGAGCACGCAACCTGGAAGGCCGCAGGAAAAGGGGGGGGACGAGAGTGCGGCCCCCCCCTCCCTCCTGAACCGTACCAGGCCACATGCCCTCAACATTGGGAGGGTGCTTTGGGGTAGCCCCCCAAAACACCTTGTCCCCATGTTGATGAGGACAAGGGCCTCATCCCCACAACCCTGGCTGGTGGTTGTGGGGGTCTGCGGGCGGGGGGCTTATCGGAATCTGGAAGCCCCCTTTAACAAGGTGACCCCCAGATCCCGGCCCCCCCTGTGTGAAATGGTAAGGGGGTACATAAGTACCCCTACCATTTCACGAAAAAAGTGTCAAAAATGTTAAAAATGACAAGAGACAGTTTTTGACAATTCCTTTATTTAAATGCTTCTTCTGTCTTCTATCTTCCTTCATCTTCTGGTTCTTCTGGTTCTTCTGGCTCTTCTGGTTCTTCCTCCGGCGTTCTCGTCCAGCATCTCGTCCGCGGCGTCTTCTATCTTCTTCTCCTCGGGCCGCTCCGCACCCATGGCATGGGGGGAGGCTCCCGCTCTTCTCTTCTTCTTTTCTTCTCTTCTTCTCTTCTTCATTTTCTTCTCCGGGCCGCTCCGCAATCCATGCTGGCATGGAGGGAGGCTCCCGCTGTGTGACGGCGCTCCTCGTCTGACAGTTCTTAAATAACGGGGGGCGGGGCCACCCGGTGACCCCGCCCCCTCTGACGCACGGTGACTTGACGGGACTTCCCTGTGACGTCACGGGGAATGCCACAGGGAAGTCCCGTCATGTCCTGTGCGTCAGAGGGGGGCGGGGTCACCGGGTGGCCCCGCCCCCCGTTATTTAAGAACTGTCAGACGAGGAGCACCGTCACACAGCGGGAGCCTCCCTCCATGCCAGCATGGGTTGCGGAGCGGCCCGGAGAAGAAAATGAAGAAGAGAAGAAGATGAAGAAGATGAAGAGAAGAGCGGGAGCCTCCCCCCATGCCATGGGTGCGGAGCGGCCCGAGGAGAAGAAGATAGAAGACGCCGCGGACGAGATGCTGGACGAGAACGCCGGAGGAAGAACCAGAAGAGCCAGAAGAACCAGAAGAACCAGAAGATGAAGGAAGATAGAAGAAAGAAGAAGCATTTAAATAAAGGAATTGTCAAAAACTGTCTCTTGTCATTTTTAACATTTTTGACAGTTTTTTAGTGAAATGGTAGGGGTAAGAACCCCCTTACCATTTCACACAGGGGGGGGGCCGGGATCTGGGGGTCCCCTTGTTAAAGGGGGCTTCCAGATTCCGATAAGCCCCCCGCCCGCAGACCCCCACAACCACCGGCCAGGGTTGTGGGGATGAGGCCCTTGTCCTCATCAACATGGGGACAATGTGTTTTGGGGGGCTACCCCAAAGCACCCTCCCAATGTTGAGGGCATGTGGCCTGGTACGGTTCAGGAGGGGGGGCCGCACTCTCGTCCCCCCCTCTTTTCCTGCGGCCTGCCAGGTTGCGTGCTCGGATAAGGGTCTGGTATGGATTTTTGGGGGGACCCCACGCCGTTTTTTTTTTTTTTTTGGCGCGGGGTTCCCCTTAAAATCCATACCAGACCTGGCATACTATAGACACCCCCCAGGTATGAAATTTAAAGGGATATTACACTTTTATTGATTGACTTTAAGCATTATTAAAATCACTGCTCCTGAAAAAACGGCCGTTTTTAAAACTTTTTTTTGCATTGATCCATGTCCCCTGGGGCAGGACCCAGGTCCCCAAACACTTTTTATGACAATAACTTGCATATTAGCCTTTAAAATTAGCACTTTTGATTTCTCCCATAGACTTTTAAAGGGTGTTCCGCGGCATTCGAATTTGCCGCGAACACCCCAAATTGTTTGCTGTTCGGCGAACTTGCGAACAGCCAATGTTCGAGTCGAACATGAGTTCGACTTGAACTCGAAGCTCATCCCTAGTGGCCACCCTGGCTACTGGGGTGGAAGACCGAAAAGCATAAAATATAGAACTTTAAGCAACAGGCTGATATAAGTATTTCGTCATAAAGTTCAGTCATGACAATTTGGAGGAACATTAAAAGTACCTATAACACAAAGGTGAAAAGAGAGATAAGGGGGGGTAATACTATTCGTCCGTGGAAGCACAGGTGATGAGGGTGGTATTTTGGAGTCCTTCAGCGATTCCCAGAGAGGTCCTCTTGGTTGGTGAAGCGGCTGCGTTTGTATGGAGGTTTGGTCAGGCTTCGTGGATGTTTAGGAGGTGCAGTTGAGTAGGATGGAGATGTTGATGGTGACCCCTCTGCAACAGTGCTGTGTTTCATTTCGGTGCTTCTGGTGGTTAAGTAATTTTCCTCCTCATCAGGTGTGTTGAAGGTGAGGTGTTCCCCTTCATGAGTTTGGATGCGGAGGATAGCTGGATATGCTAAGGAGAACCGAATTTGGTTGTGATGAAGAGTGGAGCAGATTGACGAAAACGCTTTACGTTGTTTCATCACCTCCATGGAGTAATCCACAAAGAGCAGCAATTTTGCGCCATACACAACTAGTGAACACGAGCGACAAAATTTTTGCATTATAGCATTCTTGTCAGCATAGTTTAGGTATTTCACTATGACATGGCGAGGTTTGGCGCGGGTTTCTGAGTACTGACCCATGCGGTGTGCACGTTCAATAGTGCAGGGTATGCGGAGGCCCAGTTGCTCTGGGATGGTTTTTGTGCATATATTCATGAGCTGGGAAGCTGGGATCGATTCTGGTAAGCAGATTATGCGCAAGTTGTTCCTTCTTGAGTGATTTTCCATATCGTCGAGCTTGTCCCATATGTCCCTGTTTGTGGCTGTGATGCGTGCAAGCGCCGCAGATGAAGCTGTGCATTCATCTTCAAGGGATGATATCCTCTCCTCCACATGGGTGATGCGCTGTGCCTGAGCCTGAATTTCTATGTGGAGCTGCTCCAGCCCGCATAGGATCGCTCCACAAAGCAATCCATCTGTGCCTACAATGGAGCATGGATAGAGAGGGGTCCCCCCGAAGCAGTAGCGGGTTTGTATGCCGGGTATGTGAGGAGCGGTGCGGGAGCTGAAGCTATTCACCTCCTCCTTATGTGGCGCCGGAACCTTTGTGGTAGCCTCATAATCCTTTGAAGTCAAGTCAAGTACCTTAGGGTTATCTACCACTCATTATTTGGCTTTCTATGTTTAATATAGGTTGATGAGTTAATGGAATTTGAGATTTTTATCCATCCGTTGTGGCCAATTATGTAGTTCTTCCTTCTTCTTCATACTATGGGCCTACTCAGCATTGCTTGTGATTCAGGTCGTCAGTCACTGCTGTTCAGTGATTATTTTACCCCTTCCCCCTTTTTTTGCCCTTTGTCCATCCCTGTTGCTATGCAGTGCTAGGCTTATTAGCGTTCCGCACTTTACCATCGAGCCCAGTCTGTCTCCCAGCAACTCTTGGTCCCTCCCCTTCCCCGTGCATCTCTATTGTGTATGTCAATGTGAAGGGGAGGACCACGTTGTTGAAGCATAAGGGACGGGTTTTGTCTGCTGGCGATGCCGCCACTGCCTGCCTCTTCTCCTCCTTCTCATGAGGGTTATGCTGTGGGTGTTTTTTGTTATTGCCCTTTGGTCCCTCCCGCTTCATTGCATATTGCGCATGGATTTGTCCATGGGAGGAGCTCACTTGTGGCGGGAACATGTTTGGGGCCATCATCGTTGCTGATACTGCCCCTTTGCTCAGTGATGCTCTCGATCTCCTGGGGCCCTTATGCATTATGTGGCGGTTGCAATCTCCGCCAAGTTGCTCCTCCCCTGTACTCCCCCATTGGCTTCTTCCACATATTCATTTATGACGCTGCACTGACATACACTATCTAGTGCTCATGCGCGTCCTTCTCGGGGCTACTTAAGGAGGAATGTTTTGTCCTGTCACTTGTGTCCACCTACGCTGCACCATATATCGTGACCAGCCCTGTACCATTCCGCTCGCTCTGTCTGGCCCATATCAGGTTAGTGTGGTTACACCTTGTTTGCATCTCTGCGTGGCTCTGTATGCGTGTTTATACCCAAAGTTTTTTATGCATTGAGCTGCCTGTACAATTAAAGGGCAATTTAGACCCTATATATGTCACCTTAATACTATATACTCCGTAATTTCATGAACTATGACCGTGAATTAATATGTAATGTTGTATTATGATACTGGTTTTTATTAAAAATCACCTAGCATTAAATGCTATTTCTGTGATAATGTGAATTATGTCCTTTGGACAGTTATATACTCTTAAGCTCTGTACTCATAAAATGAATTTGTTCTTTTTTTAGGGTTGTTGCTCACTCTTCAGGCATTGTTCAACACTTCAATGGACAGCAACACCACCTGGGCCTGCGCTGTGGTTATAAGAGCGGTGTACTTGTCCACGCCTTTCTGATGTTCACCATTTATTTATGAATACGAGTGCGAATATCTCCTCAGGTTTCTTACTCATTCAGACTCCTCTGCAGCAGTCTAGTCTGCTTCCATCTTCGGCTATTTACTAGGTGGTAGTCCCCTTTTGCATATTTGATACTCGACTGGTATGTTTGTTTTTATTTGACTTCAATGATGCTCATTTCTCTGACCCCCCGATGTTGATCTTGATGTGTGACTTTGTCTCATTATAGAATATCAATATAGCAGTACTACTTTGCATGAAATGCCCCTGAAGAAAGAACTCTACCTAGGTCCAGAAACGCGTCGGGCTTAACATTGAAGGATTTGTACTTATATATGATATACGATTCTGTTCTTGTTTTTTCATGCATTTGCTTATGGTGATGTATGCACCGCATATTTTATATGAATACATTTCTATTTTCTAAAAATAATCTGTTTATTAGTTGCCCCTAAAGTCCCTTAGTAATTCCCTGGGGGGAGGGTACTCCATATCTGCTATCATGTCTCTATGGTGTGCACTATCCTTAATCCAAACCACTGAGTGTAGTTCCTCTTTGATCCCTCTGCTATCTGCATGAGCCACTGAAAAGATTCTGAAGCAGCCCATAATTACTGAGATTTTTTGGTTCAACCGGTGGGTTTAACAAAAAACTGGGCCAGAATCCCTCATCTACATATGGATGAGGGAATCCCCCCTTCTTCTGCTGTGTTCTGAAGAGGGGGAGAGTTTGCTGACATCAGAATGCACTAATCAGTGCAACCAGCTATAGCCTGCAGCACTGATCGAGTGGCATGTTTCTGACAGCTTGGTTGTACAGAAGTCAATCCATAGATCAACTTCTATACAAGCATTGTCCTCATAGATGGATCAAAATTTGCCCAGTCCCTGTTGAATTGTTTGAATTTAGATCCAGGCATGCCTGGCTTAAGCTTAGGCAGCAGCCTTGAGAGAGATGGCCACCCCGCTCCAGCACACAGGAGGTGACTCATAGCCTCAGTTCTGTATGTTTTTCTATGGCAGCATTCAGAGGGGTGTGCCCCTTCCCTCTAATCAGCTATCAGATATTGAGGAGCTTTGGGCTCTTGCACTGTAGTTTGTGATGTAACTGAGAACTTGAGATGCTGGGACTGAGAAAAATCCTTGAAACTGTTTTAGAATGATCTACAGGAGAAATGCTGCTGATAAATAGGTACAACTTATCTAGGAGAATGTGTTCCGTCTCTGTGTATTACCTGATGCCAGTCACTTCACTGGGTATATGAGAGGGTTTAAAACCACTTTAATACTTACCCCTCTGGTAAATAGTGAGTTTAATTTTCCCTCTGGACACATTGGGTTTGTTGGAAACCTTATCCCCTGCTGGGTGTAGTGGTTCCTCCCACCAGCCATTACATCACTACAGAACAATGTAGTCACTTAGTGAGGAGGATCCACAGTGACCAGAGGGGGACAAAGTATCCAAATCATCTTAAATGTGTTCTTTTATCAGCTGCTTGTAATGTCATTATTTTAGTGTCAGGGTCACTTTCATTATATTGCATGTAGATGTATCCGGCTATATTAATAAATACATTTTGTTGGTGTATTATTAAATCCTTTTTAATATGAGTTGATGAGAACATGTTCTAAGAAAGTTCACATTTTAAGTGATAAGTTGACTTTATTTTAAAGGAGATTTTTCTTTATAGGATCTAATAAAAAATGATTCTCCTTATATATATATGTCTTTGAAAACTTCTGCCACAAGGGAGTATTCGGCTTCCCTAAAAATTGCTGCAGAGACAGCACTCCTACCCCAAACCTCGCCAGATCCTTATACTTCCAAATCTAAAAACAGGTTCCAGGTGCTCATTGATCAATCATAGGTTTTATTTTGAAGAAGATATTAAACATTAGAAGTATGTTAGCTTAATATGTTCTAAAATATTAACTTTTTTTTTTTTCATAAAGGTTTTTTATTTAAAGTGGAGTTCCGCCGATTTTTTTTTTTTTTTAAGTCAGCAGCTATAAATACTGCAGCTGCTGACTTTGAAAATAAGGACACTTACCTGTCCAGGGCGCCTGCGATGTTGGCACCCGAAGCCGATCTATCCCTCGGCTGTCGGGTGCTGTCACCGCCATCCTCGGTAAGGGAATCAATAAGTGAAGGGTTTCCTACTGCGCATGTGTGACTCACGCTGCGCTATCCCACTGGTTCCTGCTGTGTTCTGGGACCCGTGTGTATCCCAGAAGACAGCGGGGGGGACGGGAAGTGGCATAGATACCCGAGGGTGGCTAGGGTATCTATGCCCGAAAGTGGGAGCTAAATACCTGTATTAGACAGGTATCTGCTCCCCCCTGAAAGGTGCCAAATGTGACAATGGAGGGGGGGAGGAACCGGAAAACGGAAATTCCATTTTTGGTTGGAACTCCGCTTTAAGTAGAAAGATAACATACCGGTAAGCTTGAACAGTAATTGTACAATAACAATTGGTGAAGTGAAGCAAAATTACAGGAAGGAGTCAGTTGACGATGCATAAACCTTATAGAAGTGAATCTACTTCCAGTTCCTATAGTCGGGTGGATAATTCTTAACTAGAGAGCAATGTTTGGGCTAAGTAACTTAGATAATTCAGGATTTTTGCCCAACCTAATTGTGGTGAAATAGGCCAAAGTTAGTTGCCCTTAAGAGATGAGTGAGTGTGGAGGAGTCTAATGGGGCATGGGACAGATCTAGCCATGGGGAAGGGTCTGCAGTAGCTAGGATATATGATGAGAGGATCATATATGGTGTATGCAAAGTGTTTTTTGAAGAAAGCCTGATAAGAGCAAGAGATAGAAAGTGGATGGGGGTTAGGAGGAAGGGAGGGAAATAGAAAAGAAAAAGAAAGAAAAAGAAAAAAAAAGAGGGGGGGAAGGATGGGGTAGGGTAGTTGGCCTTCTCTTCCTTTACTCCCCAGCGGTTGATCAGTTGGGGTTCTTACTCATAAGGGATCCATAATAGGGTATTGATGCAATCTCCAAGATCTTACAGTCAGACTTCTCAAAGAGAAAGATAAAACAATTAAGATACTGAAATAAACAAAAAATCAGAGAAAAAGAAGGAATCTCTGATCCCAGCGCTCTAAATGGATATAAGATAGATTTTATACACTTGTTAGCTGCTATTATAAAAAAAACAAACGTTAAGAAATAAATAAATATACCTCCCCACAAGAGAAGATATTAACATCGCTTAAAATGGATCACCAACCATAAGTGTAATTAATAAAATGTCAACATATTTAAATAAAATCAATTTCAAAAAAGGTCATAGTCCATAGTATCTGTGAAGCCTAAAACAGGCTAATCCGGCAAGTCTTTAAGATGATAAAACATGCATGCAAAGGATGGCTTACGATCCAAACTTTAATTCCACCTCTGTGCACCATTTAACTGCCTCTACACCTTCACCGAGTCACCTTGTGATAGCCCCCTTTGTGTGTATGCTCAACAGAGGTAAGAGTCAGGTATGCCTGTAATATCTCTCCCAGGGATGATCTGCTCTGCTCCCACAGATAGAGGTCAGTTCTCCTTGGTCATTATGTTAGTGGACATATCATGCAAGAAATAGAAGGGATGCTTGCCATAGTGTTATATCCTTTATTAAGAAAAAACAAATCTCCCTGCTACAAAATGCGCTTACCAGATCATTACAATAAAAGGCAGCTTGTCAGTAAAATATAAAATAAATACTGTGCTAACACTAATTCAACTTACATGAGCTGCGACTAAAAAGTAGTAAACCATATAATCTAATAAAATTCAAAAAGTTGCGCTAAAAATAAAAATGAAAATGGCAACAGGCAAGTGCCTAAAGGCCTCAAAGGATATGAGGCTGAATAGTGGTCACTAAGCAAATGCTAGTCAGTGTGTAAATGCACCATAAAGGATTGAACATATAGAACACAAATATTGCTATATATAAATAACTTAATACAAATAACAAGTGAATGCCTAAAAACACTAAGGCAAAATATGACAATGTGACAGATAAGTGTCTAGAAAAAACGTGTCACAAAACCAAAAAGTAATATTCAGTGTATAAATTGACTAAGCTTATAAATTCAAAAAAAGGAAAGAAAGTCCATAGCTGTACAAAAACAGCAGTGATTAAAATCCGTACATGCTTGGTAGCACACATACAAATCAGAGTAATAAGTGTCCCCAAGTGTTGAGTGAATATGGAACCAAAACTTGCTGCAGTAAATAAGGTGCGTAGACAGACCTCCACCGTTCAAAAACTGCTGCCTCTTACCAGAAAGAGTTGGTCTCTTAATTATGGGAGACCTAAAGGGCGGATGGCTGCAACCCCAGCCAGGGATCTGTACAACAGGCACTTGTTGTCATCCGAATCCAGGGACTCCCTCCGCCAGTCACACCTCAGTATGTAAGATGTATCCCCATAAAAGAAATAAAAAGCTCCACATAGCATAAAATCTAACATTTTATTGAAATATAAAAGGTATTGATTGCACTTACAAAAGCAGTTGTATATAAAAGCGTGTATGCAAGCCGGCCGGCTCCAAGACAACTCGTGTCTTCCGGGTATACGAATTGCGGTGTCGTCGGGACGTAGCTCTTCCTCCCTACGTCGTTTTGTCACAACAGGACGTGGTGACGGGATCCCTCGATTTCCCGATACTGTTCATGAAAACCACTTATAAAGCCCCATTCATGCCTGGAGTCCTGTCTCCTTACTTTAGGGACTAAGCAGGAGTCCTGTGTATTGCAGCCCACCTCTGTAATCAGTTTGTCTAGAGGCTGGGCCTTGTAGCCTTATTCTACAAAGCGTTGTTTGATGTATTCCGCTTGGATCAAGTAATCAGCATCAGAGGTACAATTACAGCATATCCGCATAAACTGGCCCTTGGGTATATTCTTAACCACTGTGGGTGATGTCCATTCTGTACCGGAATATAGCTTTTGCGATCTGTACTTTTAAAATATGCTTTAGTGTGAAACTGGTTCTCTCCTTTCATTATCATGACATCAAGATAATGTATCTGCTCTCGGCTTCAGTATAATTCTAATTTAATATTGTTGGTATTACTATTAAGCCATTGGGAGTATTCGACTAATGATGATTCTGTGCCCTGCCATATGATGAACAGGTCATCTATGTAGTGTTGGTAAAACACTAATTCTTTCCTCCTATTTAGACACACCCATTTGTCCTCCCATTCGCTCATGAATAAGTTCGCCAGACTTGGCGCAAACTTGGTGCCCATTGCCACGCCAGTCTT